>NW_027530640.1:2380654-2586938 GCF_008692635.1 Crocuta crocuta
GACAGCATGAGCAGGGGAGGGTCAGAGAGAGAGGGAGATACAGACTCTGAAATAGGCTCCAGGCTCTGAGCTAGCAGTCAGCACAGAGCCCGATGCGGGGCTCGAACACACGAACCGTGAGATCATGACCTAAGCGAAAGTCAGACGCTTAACCGACTAAGCCACCCAGGTGCCCCATGATGTTATTCTTTATTACTTGTACAAGATTTATAGTATCTTTCACGTGTATTCCATAGCAAGATTTTGTGAGGTAGTTTTGATTTTGTTGTTATTGTGAAAACATTTGAAAAATATTTTCCTTTTAGTGTATATGAATATTATCAATTTGTGTTCATTTAATTGATTCTTAATTATGTATAAATAATTTTATAAACTATTCATTAAAAAACACTGAGATTGTGGAACAAATTTTACTTTTAGTTTTAGTTGATATTGCCAAAAAATTTATTCTGTGGTTTCATTTCTAAAAATAAACTTAAATTTTTCTTTCATATATTATTAAGATGGTACTAATTGCTAGAACAATATATAGTAAGTAGTTAATTGCTGGAACAATATATACTAGGTTGTTGTGCTATTTACTTAATTACACTTATGCACAACTATTTTTTAAATGTTTTTAAAAATTTATTTCTTTTTTTGTTTTTGTTTTGTTTACAAATAGTTTATTGTCAAGTTGGTTTCCATATAACACCCAGTGCTCATCCCCAAAAGTGCCCTCCTCCATAATTTATTTCTGAGAGATAGAGAGACAGTGTGAGCAGGGGAGGGTCAGAGAGAGAGGAAGATACAGAATCTGAAACAGGCTCCAGGCTCTGAGCTGGCAGTCAGCACAGAGCCCGACGCGGGGCTCGAACCCACCAAACCATGAGATCATAACCTGAGCCGAAGTCAGATGCTTAACCGACTAAGCTACCCAGGTACCCCTCACAATTAAAAGTTTAATAAGGTTACTTCTATTATTTTATCATTAAATACAATTCTTTAATCCTCTGATATTCTTTATTATGTTAAAATTATATTTCTATTTTCAATAAGTATTTAAAAAATAAACTGTGGTTGCTGAACTAAAAGACATAATCTTTACATTTTATCCATTTGATAAATATTATATGAAGAGACTTCCTTAAATAATAGAACAATCCTACCAACCAGAATTTAAATCACTGCATTCAATCTAAGTATACTCATTGGTATTAGTCTCTAAATATCTACCTGTAGGGGGTACCTGGGTAGCTCAGTTGGTTAAGATTTCCCCTCAGGTCATAATATCATGGTTTGTGAGTTGGGGCCCCGCATTGAGCTCCACACTATGACAGTGTGGAGCCTGCCTGGGATTCTCTCTCTATCTCTTTCTCTCTCTCTCTCTCTAATAAATAAATAAACTTAAAACAAAATCTAACTATTGGATGTTTATTTTTAAAACTTTTAAAGGGAACACATGAAAGCCCTGTTTGGGACTCTTCCTGTATCTGGTAGAAACAAGGGTAAGATTTTAGGGATCAATTAACCTTCTAAAATATTGCCATGTTTTACAGACTTAACCTTTGTATTACTAAAATATTCATCCTGAAAATGCATATTTTCTGGGTGCCTAGATGCCTCTGTAATCTGATTCTTGACTTCAGATCAGGTCACCATCTTGCAGTTTGTGAGTTCAAGCCCTGCATCAGGCTCTGAGCTGATAGCACAGAGCCTGCTTGGGCTTCTCTGTCTCTCAAAATAAATAAATAAACTTAAAAAAATAAAATGCATATTTTCTACCAAGTAATTTAATTAAAGAAATCAAACCATTTATTATACAAAAGACTTTAAAATACTGCACTTATTTTCCTTAAATAGTTTATTGTCAAGTGGGTTTACATATAACACCCAGTGCACATCCCCACAAGTGCCCTCCTCCATGCCCATCACCCCCCTTCCCCTCTCTTTCACCCCATCTGCCCTCAGTTTGTTCTCAGCATTCAAGAGTCTCTCATGGTTTGCCTCCCTCCCTCTCCCCCACTATTTTTCCTCTTCTTCTCCTGCATCGTCCTCCGTTAACTTCCTCCTAATCCATCTACATGTGCAAACATATGGTATCTGTCCTTCTCTGGCTGACTTATTTCACTCAGCATAATAAACTCTAGTTCCATCCATGTTGCTACAAATGGCCAGATTTCATTCTTTCTATTTCTGTGTAGTATTCCATTGTATAGATAAACCACGTGTTTTTGATCCATTCGTCAGTTAATAGACACTTAGGCTCTTTCCATGTTTTGGCTATTGTTGAGAGTGCTGCTATGAACATTGGGGTACATGTGCCCCTATGCATCAGCACTCCTGTATCCCTTGGGTAAATTCCTAGCAGTGCTACTGCTGGGTCATAGGGGAGTTCTAGTGTTAATTTTTTGAGGAACCTCCACACTGTTTTCTAGAGGGGCTGTACCAGTTTACATTCCCACCGAGAGTGTAGGAGGGTGCCCGTTTCTCCACATCCTCGCCAACATCTAGAGTCTCCTGATTTGTTCATTTTAGCCACTCTGACCGGCGTGAGGTGGTATCTCAGTGTGGTTTTGATTTCTATTTCCCTGATGATGAGGGACGCTGAGCATTATTTCATGTGTCTGTTGGCCATCTGGATGTTCTCTTTGGAGAAGTGTCTGTTCATGTTTTCTTCCTATTTCTTCACTGGATTATTTGTTTTTCGCATGTGGAGTTTGGTGAGTTCTTTATAGATTTTGGATCTGATATGTCATTTGCAACTATCTTTCCCCATTCCGTCAGTTGCCTATTAGTTTTAGCCTCTACTACAAAGCTGTCATCATCAAGACAGTATGGTATTGGCACAAAAACAGACACATAGACCAATGGAATAGAATAGAGAACTCAGAATTGGACTCACAAATGTATGGCCAACTAATCTTTGAGAAAGCAGAGAAGAGCATCCAATGGAAAAAAGACAGCCTCTTTAACAGATGGCGTGGGGAGAACTGGACAACAACATGCAGAAGAATGAAACTAGACCATTTTCTCACACCATACACAAAAATAAACTCAAAATGGATAAAGGGCCTGAATGTGAGACAGGAAACCATCAAAACTCTAGAAGAGAAAGCAGGAAAAAGCCTCCTTGACCTCAGCTGCAGCATTTTCTTACTTGACACAAACCAAAGGCAAGGGAATCAAGAGCAAAAATGAACTACTGGGACCTCATCAAGATAAAAAGCTTCTGCACCGCAAAGGAAATAATCAATACTTCACTAACTTTTATATTACTTTTATTTTTGTATACCTTTTCCAATCCAGTCTTTGCCACAGTATGTTGGAGATAGACTTAATTTTTTCCTGAAATCATGTAAATATAGTCAGTAAAATCTCTATTCATCTTCTTAAAAAATATAAATGAAGAACCAGTTTTTGCTCTTTTTTTTTTTTTGTCCATCAACCAGAGGAATTTCTTAGTTCAATAAAGAGTATTTTCCTAGGAAAAACTAAAATAGATGTAAGTGACATAAAGTTTCTAAGAGAAATATATCTTTAATCTTTTTTCTTAAATTTTGAATTTATGATAGATTGTTTGAATTTCTTTTTACACATTCCCATTTTCCTTTATTTCTATCTCCCAACCCTTCATCCCTCTGGAATAGTGAAATTTTCTTAAGAAAGTAGAATCCTGAAGTTTCAAATTCCTCATCTTTAAAGTATATTAGGCAACTTATGGACTCAATTTTTGAAGCCAATTGCAATAGTACATTTAAGATTCTTGGATGAGGAAATCCTTTATAAATAAGATTTTCTTGTTCAAATATACAATGGTTCCCCACTCAAATGAACAGAAATTTAAGCTACTATGTTAAAGGTTGTTCATTCTGAAGGAACTTATTTCTCAAAAGTCAGCTTGAAATTACTTTCTGAATATACAAAGCAAGTAAAATTCTTTTCCTATAATTTTTCTTTTATTTGTATCAGTGCCTTTGTAGTAAGTTTATCACTAAGTTGATATTTTTTTAAAGTTTTACTGAAGAAATTTTAAACTTTAATGCTTTTAATGCTTCAAAAGTACAACACAGGCATGCCTACCTTTAGTGTTCATTAGATTTCTTTCTTCTTCTTTTTTTTTTCATTTAAAATACTAGTCCTTCAAACATTTTGACTTCTTTCATGTAATGATTTTTTTTTATGACCTTGGAATTGATATAAAAACAGACCATTACTGATTTGCCTAGAGTCACAACCAAGTGTTTCTCTACATTTTTCTCTCTCCAGCCTAAATTTTGCTTTGCAGAGTTTCCAATTTCTTAAATGTCCAATTTTATGAACTTGTTTCAAACTCACTCCCCACCCCCATCTGGGCCCAAACAAGCTGTTCTACTTAGTCCTCTCAGCAACCTTCATGCCATAGTAATCCCTTGCTATACAGTTATATTTTTTTTCTATAGAACCAGGTCAAACAAGTCATCTTTCTCACTCCCAACTCAGACTCAATATTCTTCTACCCTATACATTTTCTAAAATAAAATCCAAACTTCTCAGAATTCCAGGATAACGACCAACTACCCCCAACTTATATTTGGAAATCCCCTTGGCCTGGATTTTCTACTCCTATGGGGGGAAAAAAGAGATTTCCCTCTAATCCTACATACTGTTTTCCAGTTCCAGTCATCATCATCATCACTGATCACTAACACAGACCTCTACTAACTTCCACTTTCTGCATGTGTCACTTTATGTAGAATATAACTTTTTTTCTCTCTATAACAAAATGCACTGAAAAATGTATCCAGTCTGCATTATCTGGCTAATTCCTCTAGTATATATTTTCTTACTACCCTAAACATGAAGGTATAACTCTTCCATAGAACTGCAGTTAGTTTTCACTTACCTATATTTTGCTTCTTATATGCGTGTTTATATAATTATACTTTTAAAAAATGTTTTAATGTTTTATTTATTTCTGAGAGAGAGAAAGAGAGGGGCAGCATGAGCAGGGGAGGGTCAGAGAGGGAGACACAGAATCAGAAGCAGGCTGCAGGCTCTGAGCTAGCTGTCAGCACAGGGGTTCGAACCCCCAACCGTGAGATCATGACCTGAGCTGCAGTCAGATGCTTAACTGACTGAGCCACCCAGGCGCCCCTATAATCATATTTTTTAATAGATGAAAGGGAGCTCAACTGTCATTTTGGACCAATGGCTTGGTATTCAAAATTAAAGGAAAAAAAAAACACAATCCAGTATTCTTTTTCAGGAACAGTTCTGATACCATGTATACTGCATTCTGTGGCTGTTTCTTAAGTTGAATTAGTCTTTTCAATGATTTATATAGACAAATATAAAAGCTGCTGTAATACACTGGAACTTTAATTTTTAAAAAAATTGAAAAATAGAAGTAAACAAGCTCGTAGCAGTCAAAAATACTAACACTATGTGTGATTTCCCAATGGAGCCTCATAAAAAAAGACCTACAGTTTAGGACTAAATGTCTGATAGCATGATTAATGAAGCAAGTGCAATCTGTCTTAAATATATTTACACTTTTGTGAAATGTAAGCTTGGATTACATAGAATACATAAATTAAACAGCAAGAGGAGATTCCAAGATGAAATCATTTTATTGCATAGGAATTCTTAATTTGTCAACTTTGAAATCCCAGAATGCTGTCTTTCTATTTTTCGGGATCCATTTGCTTGTTTTGGTGTTTGGCCCAATAAAAGATATCTCAGGAGATCATATTTTATAAGTGAATGCAAACATATGAAGCAATTTGATGGTTTGGAGTTTATATTTAAACAAGTTTGTATTATCCTGGTTTAATTATGTGCCCATAATGTAGACAAGTCATATTTTTACTAAAGGGGAGGGGGGAGCTGATCTCAGAAGCACAGAAACTGGAACTGGAGGGTCACATGGATCTATAGAATCAGATCTGCTAATTCCATACAGATGTGTTCGTGCATTCCTGTAAATTTTCAGACTGAAAAGGAAATGTTAGTTACACCCTTCCCCTTTACAGCCTAGGGTAAAATATTTCACGTATTGTACATATGTGTTACTGACAGAAAAAAAAATAAAGGGACAAAAATTAAGAAGTGGTCACCATGGGGTTAGTGTTTTACTATAAACACAAAAGAACCAGTATGTTTAAAACCTACGCAATTCTTTTTTATCTATTCCTGTATCTCCACGGATAAAAGTATAATTTGTATTTTGAACAGCTATTGAGGAAATTAAATAGTTTATTGAGAAAGTTCATATTCATTTTGAACATGCCAAAAAATATGGTCGTCACACGATATTTTTACCTTTGGAGAATTGATATGATTCTACTTTACCGATACTGACAAGGGAATAGATCTCACCAGAAGGAATTATACAGTAACTAAAGTGCACTCACTGTATTACCTGCAATCCTTGTCTCAGGCAACCACATACAAGATGGCTTCTTAGCTAACTGGTCCATTGTAGACGGACCAGTGGTTGCCGGTTAGGTACTAAAGAAAACTTTGGTATTGTCATGTTTTTGTTTTAAAGATGAATCTAGAAATAATGTAATCCAGGAGAGGCTTAGGTGTTGACCTTTCCCTTCTCATGGTATTTCCTAGAGAGGCTGAACTTGATGGTTAAGTCTTTCTCTATGCAACACTGTGAGTAGCCATGGCTATTCAAACATAAATGGCACACATGAGGAAGACTGCTTACTTTTCCTGAGGTAGTCCAGTGCTCTTATTTTCTGAAGGGGAAAACAAAGTTCAGAAAGGCTCAGCTAGTAAAAGCAAGAATAGAATCTGAGTCTCTGAACTTGGCCCTGAGGACTTAGATTCCAACAGTTCTCCAAAGTAAAGACAGGGAGTTTTCCTAATAATCACTTATTCATCAACTAATATCTAAAGGCACCCCAGACCAGGCATCCTCTGTTACAATATCCTACTGTTGGGAAAACCATCAGGCTAGCTTTGCAAACATGAATAGCAGACGCTCACTATTTGAAATGAGAATAGTTTTTAAGGAGTGTAGTGCCAGGGAGGGCAGAAGACTGAGTTAGATTAAAATATTCTAAGGATATGTAGATGGCAAGTCTTGGAAGTGGAGAAATGGACCAGTTCTAGGACCTACATAAAGGTCCGTGCTTGTACCATAATGCTTTAAGAAAATGCAGCAAAAGTTGGGAGAGACTTAAGTCTGTTGTTTAGTTTGTGGGAGCTTGTCAACTGGAAGTAGAGATTTACTCTGCACATATGTTTAAGTTTGGGAGACATTGGCAGCACGCCTTGTAACAACGTGCTGGGCAACAGTTCTGAAAACTGGAATCAGCTAGAGCAGGTTAGTGTAGGGGGTAGTGGTGGCTAAGCATTGCTCATAGATCCCAGGCAGTCTTTGCCAGACGACAGAATTCTCAGTCAGTGGCTGCCTGGCTGAGTCAGAGAAGCTGCAGGCCCTGGGGGGTATGATTCAGTGTGGTGCATCTAAACCTCTTAAGAAGGAAGATTCTGGCCAAGACTTGGGACTGATTGGTTCCTCACAGACAGTCCAGAGCCCCTGCCAGAGTCAACATCTCTGATCTGATATTATTGAGCCCTTGATAGTCATAAAGAAGATACATCTAGGAGAGATGGACATATGGATAGGAAGTATTCACAATTAAACTGAAGGCTTTTCTGGACTTGGGGAGTTTGAAGCATTGTATTGTTTATTTTCATTACTGCAAGAAGTTAGCAGGAGGCTGCATTACATTTTAGGGCAGAGTGCACTCGTCTTCTACTTTTTCAGGATTCAGAAATATGTAGGAAGATGCTCCTTTGATGGTGCTTATAGTTGTGGGTTGGGAACATCAGAGAGATGTTAAAGCTTCAGACGCAACAAGTGGAACAGGAAACCTGACTCAAAACCCTGCCCTCCTCCTCTTTCTTGAATCTGGATGCTATTGACTGTGTCTGCATTGGAGGTATACTTTCAGCAGTGTTGTATTTCTTAATGCTTTGGTGATCCCAGCCAGGCAGGGCCAGGCAGTGGAATTAAGAGACACTCAGAGACAGTCCTATACTCCACCCTGTAATAGGATTGGGAGGGGGAGCTGGTGGCTGAGTGGACCACGAGTAGGGTGACCATGAGAAAATATTACAGTCTTCTTAACCAACAGGAAACTGTAGACAAATGCATGGACTGTTCCCAGAACAGGTTTTCAGGGAGATACAGCTGTTACATTTTAAGCTAATAACCAGACTTTATTTTACTGACACTTGTAGATGAGCACTGAGTGTGAGTGTGAGTGTGTGTGTGTGTGCATGTGTGTGTGTGCATGTGTGTGTGTGTGTGTGTGTAGAGTAGGATCAGCGTACGGAGCTTTGTCTGCAAGAAGACGTATGTGGGAGGAATGAGAGAGACCAAGGGAGGTATAGAGACACGACAAGTACCTCGGACAGTAGAACTTTGGGGGAAACAGGAATATTATATTGGTCATTAGTCTTGGCAGGAATGGCATATGCAAAGAGAGTTTAATAAAATGGTTATTAATTAAAATGTATGTGGTCCGTAGGGACAGCATAAGGGGAAGTGCAGAATTAGTAACACACAACAGCAAAAGGCATCACTGTAACTCCTTGATCTGAAGGCAAGAACCGATCATAGGAACCTGGAGGCAGTACCTACTTGATAAAAGGGCTGCCTAAGAAACAGTAAAAGCCTTCTGTTTTGGAAGTGGGATAAGGCCAACTTGAGTAGCACTGGAGACTTCAGGAGTTCTAGGGGCTGGGGGAGTTTGATCCCTTACTGTGCTGGCATTTCTTCTTGGAACTTGTCACTGACCACAGGACCAGGAAGAGTCAACACAACACAGCCTTCTAAGGCACAGAACAGGGTGGAGAAAGATGGAGATAGGATATGAAGGGGAAACGGAAGACATTCAGCATTGATCTTTGAAGGGGATGTTTAGAAAGTTTTGCTCTATGATGTGAGATTTGAACCACTATTCCATGAAAATGTCAGTGAAAATCAACCTCATCAGTTCTTATTGGAATTAGGTGTGTGTGTGTGTGTGTGTGTGTGCATGCATGTGCATGTATGTGTGTGTTATATTTGGGGAAGAATTTTATTAATTTTACTTTAAGGCAGGTGCCACATGAGGTTTAGCCAACACAATTCAGTTGAATTTGGTTATCTTGCATCGTAGATCTACTTGGCCAGCAGTGTCTTTTTTTTTTTTTTTAAGTTTATTTCTTTGAGAGTGAGAGAGAGAGAGCACAAGCGGGAGAGAGACAGAGAGAGAGGAAGAGAGAGAATCCCAAACAGGCTCCATGCTATCGGTGAAGCCCAGTGTGGGTCTCAATCCCACAAACCTTGAGGTCATGATCTGAGCCAAAATCACCTTAACCAACTGAGCCCCCCAGGCACCCCTCCCTTTCTTTTGATTGCTCCTTCCTGTGTTTCCTATTCCACCATATGGAGAGAGGGGAGTTGAGCAGGCCTAGAGGCCTATGGTGGCTCCCTACCTAACTCCAGCCAGAAATAGGAGAATGGCTGCTTTTCTGGAACTGCATTTAAGTTTAGAGAAATGTGTCTCATTACTAGGAAGACTGTCTGGCTTTCCCTTTCTGGCTCTGCAAAGAACTTATCCACCTACCGTCCTCTTGCATATTACCAGCATACTCAGCATCTATATTTAAAGAAGGGAGCCATTTCACCTTACACAGAGATGGACAGCAAAGGAAGGGGCTTTGTAAAGACTTGACTGTGGAGTCAGATGTTCCTGCCCACCATTATGCTACACTCTGAAAATTCTACAACATAGAGACTGTATCTGAATATATGGACACTTTATCTTTATTTAGAACTATTTCCTATGATGCTACATTTTAACCACCCAGCTCTGGTCTATGAAACACAGTGACTCTTTGAACATCCTTGAGCAATAGTGTTTCCACTACTCCTGTGTTTCCTTCTGCCATTGACTTTTCATCATCAGTACAGATGTCTCTGTGTTTTTGCCAAATTATTTGATGGTATGTTAAAAACTGATCTAAACAAGAATTTATTCTCCTGTTATATATGTGTCAAATGCTTTATGAAGCAATAAATCAATGTAGGCACACATGTATAATCTACAAACATCCTTCCTTACTCTTTTTTTCATGAACCATAAAGATTTCATATATCTTTGTCTAAAGACTAATTTTTCAAGTGTGTGCCTGGGACTGACTTACCAGGTAATGTTACTAATTTTATTTTTGTAGTAGCCTTTATACTTACTGCCTCGGTAGCAATTAGTGTTCAATAAGCTCACAATGAGCTCATTTCTAGAAGTTTCTTTCATGTGCAAAGTTGTAACTTGTTTTCAGAGAACTTTTAAATGCATTATTAATGTTAGGGCAATGGCTAAGTCAAAGTTTCATTTATATAAATATTTATCAGTTTCATTAAGTTGTTCCGCTTACATCAGAAGAGTTAGGACCCTCATTATTATGTTTTATTTTATTTTAGAATGATGTAACCTGATAGAGACCATAGAATACTGTGTTTCTACAAACATAAGGCACTCAAATGTAAACATTTTAACATTTCTAATGCCAGGAGGCCTTCTATAACAATAGCTATGTTTGTTTAATGTGGTATGGGTTCTTTATTTTTAAGTAGAATCTGGGTTTTTTAAAATGTATTTATTTATTTGAGAGAGGCAGACAGAATTACGAGCAGGGGAGGAGCAGAAGTAGTGGGAGAGAGAGATTCCCAGCAGGCTCCATGCTGTCAGCACAAAGCCCGACATGGGGCTGCAACCAAAAATCTGCAAGATCATGACATCAGCTGAATCCAAGAGTCTGACACTCAATGGACTGAGCCACCCAGGTGCCTTGTTCTTAAATTTGGTGTTACATCTTAAAATCAAGAACGTGTGTTACTCTTTATTTACTGCACAAAGCACACTGAGTACCCGAGCATTTTAATTTTTGGAAAACTTTGCAGTACTTTTCTTCCCTTCTGCTTCTTCCTGTCAGCGTACTTGACAATTTTTGAGGTTCAGTAGATCCAGTAGGATAGACAGTTTTTCTTATTCTCTCTTGAGACTGACACCCATCTGGTTCTCCTCTTGCAGATACTGCCCTTGAGTCCTTGGAGATTGCTCTTTTCTGTTAGAAAAGTCTCTTCTTCCATGAGGAGGAGTGAGCTTATCTATAAACCCCAGGTCTGAAAGAGAAGCCGCAAGGGGTGGGGAATAATGGACAGCGCAGTTTGGTTTCTGATCTAAAGTGTGGGGCTGGACGGAGTGGGTTCTCTCACCTGGTCTAGCTCCACCTCTATATGTCTCTCCAGGTTGTTCATTTTCATTCTCAGCAAGTTTGTAGAGAAATATTAGGGAACCTGGGGTTCTTTCACTACCTCTTTCCTCATTATGAGGATCAAGGAGAAGCTGGACAGGACAGGAGGCTGACATTAAGGATAGATACTTGGAGACAAAGAGGCCCACTTAACCTGTTCCCTAAGGTGTTGGTTTCCCCCGGGAAAGCCCTTACAACAGGAGGTGGCAGGGGAGACTGGGTAGTTTTGATGACTTTTCATCTCCTCTAGGGAAATAAAGTATCATGAGAGATCATAGTCCTTGGAGGGTAACAATTCACTTCATGCCTTCATAAATGCTCTAATTTTATTCAGATCTCATGAGATCTTCTGTGAAGTATCTGCTTGGACTCACCTATGGAACCCTTATACACTATCCCATATTTTCATCTTCACTAATTTCTCTTACCTATACAGCCTAAAAAAGCAATAGCTTTGCAAGGATCTCCTGACTGAGGGACTCAAGGCTTCAGGTTTACCCTATTATTGGAATAATCCCATTGCACCCACGGAAAATATAAAATAACCTACCTAATCTGAGTCACAGGTGAGTTCACTTCAACACAGTTGACTTGGATTTTAAAAATAAAGGAGGCAGGGCATTTCAGCTCTGACATTTAAAGAGCTTGGGAGTACATACCCCTATCATTTTTTTTCGAGAGAGAGAGCGAGCATGGGAGCAGGGAAGAGGGGCAGAGGGAGAAAGAGAAAGAATCTTAAATAGGCTCCACGTTCAGTGTGGAGCCTGATTCGGGGCTCAACTCCACGACCCTGAGATCATGCCCTGAGCCTAAATCAAGAGTCAGATGCTCAACCCACTGACACACCCAGGTGCCCCACCCTATCTTAAAATAAAACAAGTGCTGTGCAAATTGAAAAGCAATGGCTCTCCTTAGATCCATCAGAAAACTGGGATCATAGGGAAAGCTGTCACTGTGAAATCTGGAGAGACAAGGTGAATACAGAAAATCACAGTCATGTTCAGGCCACCTGGAGCAGAAGCCCTTGGAGCCATAAACTAGCAAGAACACTTCTGTGGCAATTCATCTTGATCTAATTGATATTTATAGAATATATCATCCAACAACACCATAGTACACATTTTCCTCAAAATTACATGGAACATTTTGATAAATTGGTGGACAATGATTGTGAACTAGCTTGAGACAAACTTATGAGGACCCAGTCATCGGTGGGGGTGGGTGGGCTAACTTTGTGGTTTTTACATCCAGGAATCCCATCATGTTCTCAAGATGCAGATCCCCCATGGTACCCCCAAAATCCTGTCATGTTCCCAACAAGAGGAGAGAAAAACAGCCATTCTGAAATATGTGCATAGTGTGCCCTGTAGCAAAGGCCCACTGTCCATGGGAAAGAACTTTATCAGACCCTTACCTGACCTGGGGAAGGGCAATTAGGCAACCCAACTTCCCTTAGCCCTCCTGTCTTATCTCACAGGAGGAAAAACAAACAAACAAACAAACAAACAAACAAGAAACATTTCTGAGCATCTAGCCTAAGGACTTAGGTCTGTTCAAAGAACGTTAATCATAAGATTATAGGACACTTCCCTTTGGACATTTCCATTTCCTATCTTTTCCATTTTACCATCACATTAGCAGGGCAAAAATGGATAGTACTGCAAGGAAATAGAGACAAGTCCACATTACAGTTGGAGGTTTCTGCACTCCCTTCATTTCTAGCAACCAGGAAATCAGTAAGGATATGGTTGAACTGAAGAGCACCATCAAGTCACTGGATCTAACTGACAGTTATAGAATACATCACTCAACAATACCACAATATACACTTTTCTCAAACTTACATGGAACATTCACCCAAACAGACCATATTATGGACCATAAAATATACCTTAACAAATTTAAAGAATAGAAATCACTCCAAGTTTGTTCTCTGACTACAGTAGAATTAGAAATTAATAACAAAAAGTTAGTTGATAAATCTCAAAATGTTTGGAGATTAGGCATGTTTCTATATAACACGAGTTGAAGGACTTTCAAGAGAAATTGTAAGACTTTTAACTAAATAAAAAAACATAATTTATCAAAATTTGTGGAATACAGTAAAAGCAGTCCATAGAGAGAAATTCACAGCAGTGAATACACACAATAGGAACAAAGGATCATGTAAGATCAATAATTATGCTTCCACTTTAGGAAACTAGAGAAAAAAAGAGCAACTTAAACATAAAACAAGAAGAAGAAAAAAATGATAGATTAGAGAATAGAAATCAATGAAATAAAAAATAGAAAATCAATAGAGAAAAATCAATGAAACCAAAAGCTGGTTCTTTGAAAGATCAATAAAATTAATGAAACTCTACCTATGCTAACTGAGAAAAAAAGAGAGAAGACAAGCTTAGCAATATCATAAATGCTAGGGGTCAACTCATCTGATTCTATGGACAGTAGAAAGATAATGAAAGTATATCATGAATAATTCGATGCCACAAATTTGAAAACTTAGATAAAATAGACTAATTCCTTAAAAGACACTAACTACAAGAACTCATACAAGGAGATATAGATATTGTGCATAGGCTTACACCAATTAGAGAAATTGAATCAATAATTAATAACCTTCCAAAACAGAAAGAAAAGTCCAGATGGGTTCACTGGTGAGTTCGAACAAATCTGTAATAAATAAATGATACCAGTTGTGTACAATCTCTTCAAGAAAGTTGGAGCACAGATAATACTTCCAAATTCATTTTATGAGGTCATTATTACCTTAATATCAAAACCAAAAACATTGTAAGAAAGGAAAATCATAGACCAATATGTCCCATGAACATAGATGGAAAAATGTTCAAAAACACATTGCCAAATTGGATCAAACTATGTATAAAAATTATACATTATAACCAAGTGAGATTCATTCCAGGTGTGTTAAGGGTGGTTCAACATTTTTTTTAAAATAATATTATTTATTTCTACGAAGAGAGAGAGAGAGAGAGCGTGAGCAGGGGAGGGTCAGAGAGAGAGGGAGATACAGACTCTGAAACAGGCTCCAGGCTCTGAGCTGGCAGTCAGCACAGAGCCTGACGCGGGGCTCGAACCCACGAACTGCGAGATCACGACCTAAGCGAAAGTCGGACGCTTAACCGACTAAGCCACCCAGACGCCCCAAGGGTGGTTCAACATTTAAAAGTCAATTTACACAATCCATCATATTAACAGGCTAAAGAAGAAATATCATATGATCACATCAATTGATCAAGAAAGCCCATTTGACAAAATCCAATACTCACTCATCATAACAACTTCAGCAAACTAGGAGTGCAGGAAACACTTCTCAACTTGATAAAGAAGACCTAAAAAACAAACAAACAAAAAACCCTATAGTTAATATCATGATTAAATAGTGAGAAACTTGATGCTTTCCCCTTCTGAGTGAGAAGAAAACAGGATGTCCCCTCTCACCACTCCAGTTCAACAATGTACTGAAATAAGAAGATAAAACAAAAGCCATGCATATTATAAAGGAAGATTTAAAACTGTCTTTGTTCACAGATGACAGAATTATCTATCTGGAAAATTCCAAAGAATCAACAAAAATCCTAAAACTAATAAGCAATTATAGTAGGGTTGCAGAATGCAAGGTCAATATAAAAAAGTGATTGTTTTCTTACAGTAACAAAGAACAATTGGAGTTTGATATGAATTCCACAATATCATTTCATTACTACTAAGAAGGAGGTAAGGGAGGGAGGGAGGAAAGAAAGAAAGAAAGAAAGAAAGAAAGAAAGAAAGAAAGAAAGAAAGAAAGAAAGAAGAAATAAAATATCCAAGTATAAATCCATCTAAGAAATATGTACAGAAGTCTCTGTATTAACCTATAAAATTTTGATGGGGAAAAAAAAACAAAGGAAATGGAGAGATATGTGTTCATGGATTGGAAGACTATTGTCAAGATATTCATTTTTCCCAACGTCATCTATAGATTTAATAATATACTGTCAAAACACCAGCAAGTTATTTCATGAATACTGACGTAATGATTCTAAGATTTATATAGAAATGCAAAAGATCCAGAATATTTTACAGGATTCTAAAAGTGAATAAAGTTTGACGACTCTCACTAAACTTCAGGACCTACCACAAAATTACAGTAATCAAAACAGTGCAAGTAGTACTGGAGAAAGAAATGAAAAATATGTAAATAGAATAGAAAGCCCACTGATGGATTCATAGAAATGTATTCAACTGATCTTTGACAAAGGAGTTAAGACAGTCTTTAAACCATGGTGTAGAACACTTGACCATCCATATAAAAAATATCTACACATAGATCTTACACTTTTCACATATGTCAACTCAAAATGGATCACAGACTTACAGGTAAGCTTAAAAAGTAGAAGACAGTATAGAAGAAAATCTAGGTGACTTTGTGTTTGGTGATGAGTTTTGTAAAAAGCACAACCCAAGAAATAATGTGGGCTTCATTAAAGTGAAAACATTCTGCTCTGATGGAAAGAAACACTGTTAAGAGAATGAAAGCTATAGACTGAAAACACTTGCAAAATACATATTTAATAATCAAGCTTTAGCCAAAATATACAAGGAATTCTCAAAACTTAATAATAAAACATGTAGGCACCTCTTATCCAAAGGGAGATGACCTAAAGTTAAATGATGTGTGTTCCTCTCAATCAATTCTTACTATAGTTGTCATATTCTTGCAGACTAGGATTAAAAAGGACAAACATGGCTATTGTATAACACATGGGGGAAAATACAAAATAACTCCTATTTCCATAAGTGGAACATGAGAAACAGTATGCAGTGTTCCCTGGCCCATAGTTCATAGAGGGCAAGATGGGTTCAAATAATCACCTTTGCTTCAAGGTAGTACTCTGGTCCTGAACTCCTATCAACACAAAGTTATTTAACACATTTGTGTGACTTCCAAAAGGGAAATCTTAACACAAGATCTTACCACTTTATGTGGGACATGAGTTCTCCCATTGAAGACAGTCTGCTAAGACTATTTATCAATATGTCTCACTTTTGAAATACTACATGTCAAGCAATTCTAGCATGATACCATTTTATGCCACATTTGGTTTCTTTACGTATTTTCGCTTTTGAAGAAATAATCAACTCCTACATCCCTAAATTAAAATCAAACATTTAGAAATTCTTATAAATAAATTTAACATGAAATATAACTTCTATTAAGATATTTTATTGGGGCCCCTGAGTGATTGACTCGTTTGAGCATCCGACTCTTGATATCAGCTCAGTTCATGATCCCAGGGTCATGGGATCGAGCCCCATGTCAGGCACCACACTGAGTGTGGAGGCTGTTTGGGATTGTCTCTCTCCTTTTGCCCCTCTCCCCCACTCATGCTCTCTCACTCTCTAAAAAACAAAAAAAAGTAATAATAAAATAATATTTTCTTTATGAGAATACATAGAGTAGGAGTGCCTGTGTGGCTCAGTTGGTTAAGTGTCCGACTTTGACCCAGGTCCTGATCTCACGGTTCGTGAATTCGAGCCTTGCACCAGGCTCTGTACTGACAGCTCAGAGCCTCGATACTGCTTTGAATTCTGTGCCCCCTCTCTTTCTGCCCCTCCCCCACTTGCACTCTGTCTCTGTCTCTGTCTCTCTCTCAAAAATAAACATTAAAATATTTATAGTACATATAGTAAATAATAGAAGCTATATGATTAGTGCCACTTTAACATAGAGATGTACATTCTATAGATACAAGGGTAGAAGGAAATAGATTGGCTCTGTGCACAATTCCTTCCTTTCTTTTGGTTTTGTTCAATATTTTTTTAAGGAAATAAAAAGACTAAAACATTGAAATCCTTTTTTTCCACTTCATAATCTTATATTCTTGTCTTTTCACAGGTAATTTTTATCATGATTTGGTCTGTGGCCTTTCCATTCAAATTTTTAAACTTTTACCACGTATACACAGGTGCATGCATATGTATGATACCACTACTTTGTATCTTTAAACCTTACATAAATTACATTATTCATATATTTACTTTATTTTTAAACACTATGTTTCTAAGATTTATCCACATGGATATGTGCAAAGTACCAAGTACACTTGAACTGCAGTGGTTAATTCCAGGGGTTTATTACAGAACACTTTATCTATTGTCTTGGTGGTAGAATTTACAACACACTGGGTTTTTCTTTTGTTGTTGGAACTGTTCAAAGATAAACTGAGATGTATTAGCATTTTTAAGAGTTTATTTGAGCAAAAATCACTTCAAATTGGGCAGCATCCCAAATCAGACTTTTACAGGCAAAAGGCAACACGAACAAGGAAGATATATGAGGTCAAAAGCAGGGTGGTTATTCCATGCTTACTTTCCTTCAGAGGACCACAGAAGGCTATCATGCAGATTACCTAAGTAGTGCCGATCAGGTGATTCCTGACTGACTGGTTTAAGATTCCATTCCTGGAAGAGCCAAAGCGATAATTAAGTTAAAAGTCAGTTTGGTGACAGGGGACTTAGCACGAGTGACTTCATTTTGGGATTGTTGTTTTGTTTTTTAAGAATTCCATCTTTTGATCACACTGTCAACCTGAGAGACATGATTTTAAAAAAATTAAGAGAAAAGTCCTACTCTCAGCTACTGCTGTAGAGTTCTTGTGGTTTTTTGATGAATCTCTGTGCAGCATTCACAGGTCACAGCGTCAGGCTCACATTCTTTAAGTTCTTTCCTGCTTTTCTGAAATTCTATTCTTAGGGAGATCATTTGCTTCACAGTGCAGCTGCGAACATGCATTTAAAGCTTTTGAGAGAACAGTGCGCCAGGGAGACTGCTATGATTATGACAAGCAGGATACTTCCCTATGTGCAGGGTGCACTTTGGAGACATGGTCCCCCAAATGCAAACTAATCAGAATCAAATATGTCAAAGAAAGGGCCCATTGAAGGAGTCACTTTCTCAAGGCAAGTGGCTTGTTCAGTGATCCTATGTCGTCGAGTCTCAACTTCCCCAGATGTGTACATCCAAGTGCTGCACATGGTGTTGACCAAAGCACAAACACTTCCTTGCTCAGCTGAAATATAATCAAGGATGATCCTATTATCAAGAACAACTGAGGCCAGAGAGGTAAGGGACTTTCATCAGGCAGCTGTTGCTTTGGCAGCAGAGTCTGCAATATCTTCCAGAGTTAAGGAGATGTTCCTGATCATAGCCTCATTTGTGCTTACTTTTATCCAGGGGACTAGAGATCTGCCAAAGGAAGAAAATTTTGAATTATGAATGTCTCCTGGTAAGTCAGGTTTGAGTAAGTGGATTGGGACTGGAAATATGAAAGCTATGGAAGCCAGTAAAATATAAAGAAGGGTCTGCAAACCATACAGGAAGTTTTACTCTGGTTTCCGTTGCCTTGTGTCCTTTCTTTGCACAGAGCCTAGGTGCAAGTTCCTAAGGTTGAAGCTATTCCCAAGAAATGGAAACAGACCCGCAATGTTAGCGAGCCTGACACAAGAGCAAGCTGAGTTTGGTCCAGAGAAACTAAGGCATTGGAAATCCAGGAAAAGTGTGTGATGGGCAGAACTATAGGATCACCAGCACTGAGGCATGTACAATAGTCCCTCGGAGGGTTGACTGCCCCCACTGCCTGAGATGTATGTGAACAACAGCATTCCTTCCAGGCCAGAGCAAGGAAAAAAGTTCGACAAAAGAAATCTCAGTTAGTTTGTGGGGAAAAAAGCCATTTAGAATATAATTTTGAGAAAATGTCAAAGGGCTTGAATACTTGATTAAATAGGACCACAGATCATTATGGAATAATCCTTAATTACCTATTTAACCAATGTGACAATAGAAGATATTAAAGGCAAATAGAGAAGGTTATACAGGTGTAAACAAAACTTAGCTCTTTGAATATTGGAAGTCTATATTTTCTTCAGTAATAAAATACTTGGTAACAACAACATGAAGCATAGAAAATTATTTTGGTGAGACACAAAATATTTGCTGTCCTAGGCTAATAACTTAAAAGGTAAAAAAACAACAAAACAAAAACTGTAATTTCTTAAGAGCAGACTGATAACTAACAAAACTTGGTGCTTTTAACAGAATGAAAATCGAATGATAACTTTGCACCATACACTTTTGATGTTTAAACTCATCTTTTAGGAGCTCCTGGGTGGCTCAGTTGGTTAAGCATCCAACTCTTGATTTTTGCTCAAGTACCGATCTCACGGTTCCTGGGGTTGAGCCCCATGTTAGGCTCTGCACTGACAGTGCACAGAGCCTGCGTGGGATTCTCTCTCTCTCTGCCCCTCCCCCACGTGTGGGGTTTGTGGAAAACCTCTCTCAAAATAAACATTGAATAAAATCCTAATTTTTAAAAAAGTGTATATAAATCCATTCCAATCTTAGCCACACATAAAATTATTTGCCCAAGCTTACTGTTCCACAAACATGCAACATTTTTATATCCATTATATATATATATACACACACATACATACATATACACACATATACACATATTATTCTTTACATCAACATACAGAGAAGATCTTCGATTAAGATAGAAATAAAAAGATTTGTATGCTGTACATTTAGCATTTGTGTCTTTGGAATGTTTGAGTAAATCCTCCCACAAGGGCTTCCTAATATTTTTCCTTCCCTTTAGGTCCATAGTTTCATTTTGGCTTAGAAGAGAAGGCCTTTTAAAAAGTCCCTATCAGACAGTTGGGGCGCCTGTGTGACTCAGTCGGTTAGCCAAGCGACTTTCAGCACAGGCTCTGCTAGGGAAGAAGGACCTTGCTTTTGGTTGGGATCCTTTGTCTCCTTCTCCGTCTGCCCCTCCCCCACTCACACACACACAGTCACTTTCTCTCACACAAAAATAAACATTTAAAAATGAATTTTAAAAAGTCCCTATTAGACTCTGAACATCAGCTTCCAATTTGGCCAACTACTAACCTCAGATATATTTATTCATTTAAATTTTAAAGGGTTGTTTTTTTAAATGTTTATTTCTGAGAGAGAGAGAGAGACAGAGTGCGAGTGGGGGAAGGGCAGAGAGATAGCGAGACACAGAATCCGAAGCAGGCTTCAGGATCCGAGCTGTCAGCGCAGAGCCTGACAGGGGCCTCAAACGCGCGAACCATGACTTGAACCCAAGTCCTATGCTTAACCTGAGCCACCCGGGAATCCCTGACCTTAGAGCTACTTAAAAAAAATTTTTTTTTAAATTTTTTTAAAGTATTTTGTTAGGTTTCACCTAATACAAAAGTAAAAATTCATGGCTCTATTGAATAATCCCACGGACACAAGAGGCATCCCCAAAGAGGTGCAAAACATACTACCTTCCCCAGACCCGAGTCACTCCCAAAGAGAACCAAATAAAAACAGACAACTGCCCTGAGATCTGGCAACCGCTGGTAGGACCCTATTCACGAACGCAGCGCGACGCCCATTTCCGTCAGGCCACATCTAACTGCAAATAGGGAGCAAGGTCCATTTCCGTCCCTCTACGTTTGGCCGCGCCCGCCCCTCGCCCGCCCCGCGAAGCGCGAGAAGGTGAGCGCCTTCACACACAAAAACCTGCATGATCCAGGCAGGCGGAAGGCCAAGTCACGTTCTCGCGACAGGTGGTGAGACCGACAAGAAGGCCACAGCCGTCCCTGGGAGGCAGAGAATCAACCACCACCGGACGCTAAGGCATATCCACGCGTCACAGCTCAGAGACCCCATCCCTCCAGGTGGTGTTGCCTGCCACTCTGAGGAGAAGGGACCACGTGAGAGTCGGCCATCCTTCTGCACCAGGCCTCACAGCGGATAAGGCTCCTCATCCTGTGCCGGTGTCTGCTAGTCTTCCCAGGAGCCTGGCAAGCAGGCTTTGCGGTCAGCAGAGTGTCCCGGGGATCTCATCCTGGTGCTCAGAAACCGCAGAGGGACAATAAACCTTCCTCTGCCTCTTAGAGTTAGTGGCTGGCCGAGACCTGTTTTCCCAGGGCGTCTCGGAAGGGAAGCGGGCGAGCTCCTCTCTGGGAAGAGCTCTCCACGGTGGCAACAACCTACTTCTTCAGCCTGAAACTCAAATTGTATTCACCCCATGCGTCACACTGGTCCCGCTTAAGGAGGACCCAGCGCCTCCCCAGATTCCATCAGGCTTCCGGACGCGACCCAGGGCCGCCCCGGATCCAGGCCGGTATGTGCACCGGACCCAGTGCCTCCCAGATCTGGTCCATTTTCTGGACAGCACCCAGTGCCTCCCCGGATCCGGTCCGGCTTCCAAGATGAACCCAGCGCTCGCTTTCCCAGATTCGGTCAGTTTTTCAAGTCAGACCCAGTTGGACTCCTGTGAGTTTTCAGACCCAATACAGAAAAAAGAAATGTTCAAATAAACTCTGAAATCTCCTAAGGCGGAGTCTGCAAAGCCAGAATCTGAGAGGGACTCTCCCAGGGAGTCCAAAGGTACTGAGAAAACAGCTAGCTCCAAGGCACAGCAGGTACGTTCATCTGGTTGCTCTTTGCTGCCAGAGGTCATTGGGGGTGTCCTTCAGCTCCCCGTTCTGATGTGCGCGCTGTTAAAAGAAAGACTGAGATGCATTAAAATTTGTAAGGGTTTATTTGAGGAAAAATCAATTTGAATCTGGCGGCATCCAATCTAACAGGTGGAAAGGAGCTCTGAGGAGATGTTCAGGATCCAAAACTTAACAGGCAGAAAGGAAGGGGAACAAGGAGACTGTAGGAGGCAGAAAAACCAGGTTGGTTTTTGCATGGTTTCTTTCCTTTAGGAGATGGCTCGGGTCTCTCAGGCAGATGACCTAACTAGTGCTGATCAGGTGATTTCTGATTAACTGATTTAAGATGATCATTTCTGGAAGAACCAAAACTGTAATTAAGTCAGTGTGGTGACATGGAGTTTAGCATAAACTGTTCAGTTTTGGCCCTGGTGGCTTTTTTTTTTTTTTAACAGAATTACAGCTGCTATGATAATGACAATGGCTAAAATATGTGCCAGGCTTTATGCTAAGAGTTATGCAAATGGTTAACACATTTTTATCCTCACAACAATCCTGAAGACATGGGTATACTTATTGGTTCCATTTTTTGAGACAAGGAAACCCAGGCAAAGAGAGGTGAAGTAATTGTCCGTAACTGAAGGTAACAAAGCCAGGATTTGAGCCCAAAAGTCTTGCTACAACAGGTCTCAGGGCAAGGTTTTGTAGCATATATGCACAGAAATGAAATAGTTTGGTCACAAGGTGTGAGCATTTTGGTTTTTTTTTTTTTTTTAGTGTCATTGTTCTGGTTTATATTCTTAGCAGCACTAAACGAATGTTTTAGGCTCTGGTCTTTCTCCTCCCGCAGAGAGTTTACTAGTCACAATATTAGGCATGATCTAAACAAGGCATCTGTTCTTGCTAACCATCTGAAGCCTAGGAGACGTGTGCCTTCAGCGCCACTTAGCACATCGAGTTTTCTTTTGTGTTGTTCTGTTATCTTTTCTGAACCTGGCTATCTTTTCAATTTTTCTCTTTTGTACTTAACCTTAATAATGACATGTTTGGGTAGAGAGCATTCCGAAAACCTGAACTTTAGCACCACCTGGACTTTCCATTCTATTCATCTGCTATAACCACCAAATATTTCTTAAAACTCTTCTTCTTTGTTCCAGTACCAAAAATTCAACATGTTTGTGTTGATCATCTTCTTGATGAGCTAGATACAGGGCGTACAAAAACAAATAAGGCAGAATTCTCCTCTCTAAAGACCTTACAAAGGAATTAGCCATATAAACAACTAATTATAATGAAATGTGATAAGCACTAGAATGGAAGTATAATCAAACTCTATGAGAATATACATGACAGAGTATTTATTTTTACTTTAGGTGGGGCTTAGGGATGGTGACATATATGCTGGGAATGGAAAATGAGTAGGATTTTCTTAAACTCTGAGGAAAAAAGTGAAGGTATTTTGCAAAAGGGAGGAATGTAAACAATAGCTTGAAGGCCTGAAAGTTCATAGCATTTTTAAGAATCAAAAAGTTGGGCAATTCATATGGTGAATGGTGGAAATTGGGAAAAGAAATTCCAGCATATAGAGCTGAGAAGCTGAACTGGCTGAAATGTTGGAAGTGGTAATCTTGGGTGGTAACTGAGAGGAGGGAAACCAGGTCACATCTTACCACCACCTCCCTGGTTTGACTCTTACTGATTTTGTATACAGTCTAATCTTACTTGTCACTTTTCCCTTAAAGATTTTTTTTCTTTTACCACAGCGACTCTTAATGATTTATACCACTTTTTAGACAATGACTCCTTTTTTCCCCTTAAAGTCCACTAAATAAGCATGCTAAACAAAGTTGTATTTTTAACATTCCTGTTTCAGGCAAAGGCACACTTACAAATTTATTTTATACAATAGTTTCTAGTCAAAGAATATTCCACGGAACAAATTTGAAATGCATGCTGAGTTTGGATGAACCCAGATGTGTCGCTTTGCCTGTGCGTGCCAAACAAGAGGAATAAAACTGTATTCTCTTTACTCCCCTTCCCTCTTGTACACGTCTACTATTTTCTAATGTTTTAAAACACATAGTTTTCTGGGCAAAGACTCCAGTCTTTTCTATTTATGTCAAAGCTTTCCCTATCAGGTAGTTATTTCAGAGTTTAAGTCTCAAGGGAAAGAGCATTGTCAAGCCCATATGATTTTGATATTGAATGCCTGCCTAGTATTCAAACACCTGACTTTCTACCACCCTTCAAAGACTAATACTTCACTCCTCCTGCAGCCATCATAAATCTTTCTCCTTTGAGGATATAATAAAACTTCGTTATATTACTGTATATATCCAAACAGTGTTCACTTTCAAATTGATTATTTGTTATTAACATGTTTTTCTTATTGACCTGATGTATTATCTAAGAAAACTATTGGGTTATTAAATTAGTATGGATATATCCATATTTAACGACTTTTCACTTAGGAGCATTATTTTTTAGAAATGCATTAAGGTCATTACAGAAGGAATAAATATATTTGGGTTCCATAAAAGGCCTTATTTGTAAGAGCACAATTGGAAAATTTCCAATCTACTTTTGTAGATTGACAAGATTATGTCTGTTGAATCTAATTCCAAGAAAATAATTCAATTCTGACCACTAAGCAAAAGCAGATAATTTATTGGGAAAAAATTATTGTATTAGTCATTTCACCAAAGAATGTGCCAGACATCTAATCAGGAAGGGTGAGAGTGAGGGCTGCTGGGGGTTGCAGTAGCCAGAGATCCAGGGCTATCTTTTGAAACATAATTTTTTTATTTTATTTTAGAAGGAGAGAGAGTGAGTAGGGAAGAGAGGTAGATGGAAAGAGGGAGGGAATCTTAAGCAGGCTTCATGCTCAGCAAAGAGCTCATTACAGTACTTGATTCCACGACCCTAGGATTATGACCTGAGCTGAAGTCAAGAGTTGGATATGTAAGCAACTGAGCCACCCACATGCCCCAGGACTATCTTTTATTGTGCTGCCACCCTTGTGTGCCTCATTCTTATCTATCTCTGCCTCACATTCCAATTCCAGGCAGAGACATCTGATTGGCATGGACTGGGTTATTCCTATGTTTTAGTGACTATTTTGGAAAACAGTTTCTCGAAGTGTTTTGTTTTTTTTTAACTGTAAAAGTTAGGAAAGTATTCTTGGTATAGGAGAAACAACAGAAACCTACCAGATTTTATCAATAGTCTATCTCACTCTCACACACACATACACACACACACACACACACACACACACACACCTATTTTTCTCCATATATGAAAAATTTCAAATACCCTCAGGTGACATAATGAATCTACCTCAAATAGAATGTCCTGTCAGCCCTGTGGAGTAGATTAACCAAATGACAATCATTTAGGGCATTCAGCTTCAAGCCTGGAATCTTTGGATTATATATCATCCTTATTTCTGCAGCTACTTTCCAGCTGTTTTTATCTTCCCTTCACAACTCTTTATATGTGTTGCTGTTGTTGTTTTTCTAAACATATGTTAACTGGTGGTGCCCTTCCGGTAACTTTCACATGGAACATAACTGTCATTAGCCTTGGGCATTACTGAGAGCTTCATTTGGGCAAACCATTGCCAGCGCCTATGAGCCAGTATGGAAACTCTTCTCAGGTTATCTTTTTTAAAGAGGACATAAGGAAAGGTGTAACTCAAAATACCATCCACTGGAGAGACAGTCTTTTTCCACTATTTTTAGGGCCACAAATAAGTAGGACTGAATTATAGTTGGAGAAGAGCATGGAGCACCTTCTGAAAGCCAAACCAGTTTTTCATTATCAATCATCTAGTCAAAAGGAATTGCTTGTGATTCTATAGATAGGGATAGAGTGTATCTTTGAAGTATTAGATATGATGTAAATTTCTCAGATTCTTCCATGTGGCAAACTGGCTATTCACCAAACTCGTCATTCTTTTATTCTTTCTAGAATTATTTCTAGCTATACGTAGCACATTCATTCCTAGTGAAGTGTGAGCATATGACTGTGTTCTACCTCATGGAATTGTAAGCTACCATTTCAGGCTAAGACATTTAAAAAGTTTTGAACTTCTTTTGTAGTTTTTTGAAACTTCTCTGCTCCCCTGTAGATGCAGAGGATAGCAGTGCTCTAAGGGGTGGCAGTAATTTAAGAAGCAAAGATTCTGGATCTCCGAACCACCGTGTGGATGAGTGCTGCCAACAAGGAACACCCATATTGGGACTGTCACATGAATGAGAAATCTGTCTGTGTTGGGTTAAATACTTGAAGTTCTGTACATATTTTATACATTAGTATTAATCCCTGGGTTGAGAAACACAAATATCTTGCATTTGGTTCTTCCTACTATAATGGCCTTTATATCAGCGGTCAGTGAACTAGCATAGGGATTCTGCCATTGGCCAAAGATGCCCACCCAACTATACACCAATAAGCTGGAAAATAGTCACTGGATAGGTTTGTTGTTCCATAGGCCTTGGCAAGTACTCCATTTTGGCACTTGATCCCACAGGCCTCATTCTGACTATTAGACCACAGTGACTTAATGGCTTCCTCAAACTATGGCTAACTAGAACTCTTTATCCAATTCTACCTAAAATGTTTAGGTAATTCTCTGTCTTGTTTTTCACCATGCACATTACCTTGTGTTGGTTTGGAAGGCTGCAAGAAATGACTGGAGAACATAATATGGTGTTGCAGTATATCCTTCCTTAACATGTATGATTTTGACTTTATTCCAGGGTCCTAAGTATGGGAAATGGACTTAGAAGCCATAACTGTAGTATGGGTAGCTCAGTTTGGCCTTTAGAATATTTTTGGTCATACAGGGGCGCCTGGGTGGCTTAGTTGGTCAAGCGTCCGACTTTTGCTTAGGTCATGATCTCACTGTTCGTGGGTTCGAGCCCTGCGTCGGGCTCTGTGCTGACTGCCAGCTCAGAGCTTGGAGCCTGTTTCAGAGTCTGTGTCTCCCTCTCTCTCTGACCCTCCCCTGCTCACGCTGTCTCTCTCTCTCCTAGAAATAAATAAAAATTAAAAAAAAAAAAGAATATTTTTGGTCATACAGATCTAGTGAAATTATACTACCTATTACTCATATTTCTGTGGTTCCATGATTAATAAGTCTCAGCTGGAGGTCTGTGTGTGTCTGGCATTCTTGGGACTTGCATGATCATGCTGACTCTCTTGTTTGGTAGGAAAACCAGTGATAATATTCTGCTTGTACACTTTGGTGCCTTTTAGTGGCCAGCATCCCTTTTGAGTCTTGGTGCCTGCATCCTATTGGTCATTAATTATTTTGAATGTATCCCCTGATAATAAAGATGAATGCTGTACTTCTGCCACTATCCAGACTTGGCAGGTCAGAGTTTTTCCCAATCGTGCTGATATAAGCAAGATTAGGGTTGAAGCTAGATGGGATGATATTCACTTCAGAGGATATGGGTATATCTCAGAAGATATATATCTTAGAGAAAAATAAACTTATACCTCATTCATATGGTTTTTTAAATATGAGAAATTTATATCTTCTATAATAATTTAAAATTAAAGTCTGATATAAAATACTTTAAACCAAAATTTTCAATTAAATACAACTAATGAAAACTTTTGACTCCTGAGGCTACCAGAAATAGAAGACTGGCCATCATGGAAAAGCCATGTGTTGCTGGTATTACTTGCACAAATTTTTGCAACTTTTAAAAGTTCAGTAATTCAAATCTTTCCAGATATTTGAGTAAAAACTAATATTCCAGGAAGATGTGAACCCATTACTCTGCTGCTTACCTCTGTGTACACATGTACTCTATTATAAGATGCATGGGGAAGTTATAGATGCAATCGGAGGTTCAGTAAAAAGGGTTTTTATTTTTTAATTTCTTTTTTTTTAATGTTTTATTTATTTCTAGGAGAGAGAGAGAGAGACAGCATGAGCAGGGGAGGGTCAGAGAGAGAGGGAGTCACAGACTGAAACAGGCTCCAGGCTCTGAGCTGGCAGTCAGCACAGAGCCCGACGCGGGGCCCAAACCCACGAACCGTGAGATCATGACCTAAGCAAAAGTCGGACGCTTAACCGACTAAGCCACCCAGGCGCCCCTGTTTTTTAATTTCTTAAATGTTTATTCATTTTTGAGAGTGAGATTGTTTGTGTGTGTGTGTGCGTGCGTGTGCATGTGCGCGCTCATGCACACCCCAGGGAGGGGCAGAGAGAGAGGGCCAGGGGATCTGAAGAGGGCTCTGGGCTGACAGCAGCAAGCCTGATGCAGGGCTCAAACTCATGAGCCATGAGATCATGATCTGAGCCTAAGCTGGAAGTTTAACCAAGTAAGCCACCCAGGTACCCCCAGTGAAAAGATTTTAAAGTCATTCTTCCTCAGTTAAGTAAGGGCTTTGTCATGTGTTGAGGGTCAGAGTGGGAAAAGAATGATGTGCTCAAGGATAGCGGTGAATAGTAAACTTTACAATTAGCTTTGGGGAATTAGGCATGGGATAGATGGGTAAAATGACTACCAACTAGTGATAACCCTTTCTTCTGACATGGCTGAGAGATAATGGTCTATGTTCCTTCTGCTGTACCATTTTGCCTGCAATGGATTCCTTGGGTAGCTCTTTACACATCACTCTCAAGCTATTTAGTCAATAAAATAATGTGTGCTCCAGGTGTTAAGAAGGATCTATAATGGTGGAATCGGAATGGATATTCCATTTAATTGATATTCCAATTCTGAGTAATTAGGAAAAATGTTGAAGGGGTTGGTAGTTAATGCCTCACGGTTGCAGTACTAAAAGTATAGTAGAAGCCTTCCTTAGATCTGAGAGTGAATAGCATGTACCAATAGAACATAAAAAATCATAGGCTCTCTGTTTTTCTCTAGTGCTACATTAAAAGTAGAAGACACGGGGCACCTGGATGGCTCAGTCAGTTAAACGTCCAACTTCGGCTCAGGTCATCATCTCATGGCTTGATCTCATGCTGACAGCTCAGAGCCTTGAGCCTGCTTTGGATTCTGTGTCTCCCTCTCTTTTTTCCACTTACACTTTGGATCTCTCTCTTTCAAAAATAAACATTAAAACATTTTTTTAGAAAAGGAGTATAAGACACTGGAGTGCCTGGGTGGCTCAGTTGGTGAATGTCTGACTCTTGATTTTGGCTCAGGTCATGATCTCAGGCTCCTGAAATGAGCCCCACATTGGGTTCTACACTACCGTGGAATCTGCTTAAGATTCTCTCTCTCTCTCTCTCTCTCTCTCTCTCTCTCTCTCTCTCTCTCCTTCTCTGTGTGTGTCTCCCCTGCTTGTGTGCACTCTCTCTCTAAAAAACAAAAACAAAAACACAAAGCCAAAAACCAAAAAAGAAAGTGGAAGGTATGACATAACTTTGTCACATACTCAAAGGATTGATTTTCTTGATATTGAACATTTTCTATGATTAAAACACCAGATTTTTAATGTATGACAGACACTCAAAGACTTCGTATCTTATCATTGGCATGACATTTTTGTCACTCAGTGTGGTAATTTGAAACCATCGAACAATATTACTTTACACAAGATTAACAACCCTCATTCTTTCGTTGAGACAATACCTGAGATAGAGGATCAATTTTTTTTTCCAGTTAAGCTTGACAGAACAATGAAATCTGAATGATTATCATTGTCTTTCCTTTTAAAAATGGTTTGTTTAAAGAGCCAAATATGGTAGTAGCCTTTGAAAATTCTCTTTAGGTTCAAATCCAAGAAGCTCAGATCTTTTAGAAAAACTCTAGTCCTCACTGGGTCCCTTAAGAGTGATCAACTGAAGATCTGTAATATGAAACTTCTGTGTGAATTGTTAACTTCTCCCAGATGGGGCAAACCACAGTGTCTCTTAATGCACTAATGGTATCAAAATGCATGAACATCAGATGCAACTGCATGCTCACATTTGATACCAATCTGGTATTATAATAAAGGAATTATAATGTCAGGCACTAGGGAAATTGCAGTACCTCCTCACATCCTGCTTAACTACTGCTTAATAAACTCATTAAGGCTTCTTTCAATCAAACTCCCCTCCTAGGCTTGAATAATTGGATCATAACAAAGAGGTAAAACAGAAATTAGAATTTAGGACTTCCCAGTATTAATGACCAATGGATTCCCCATTACCATTAAACACTTTAACCATTGCTCATTGGCTTATTGGGGAATGACCCTTCTAGTCTTAAACGAAATATAGATAATAAAAATAATTTAGGAAACTTCTTTTTGAGACCTGCTCTTAACTCATATTAACACTCTTGGAAAGTCATGTAACTACTGGACTTTGAAAGAGAAATGGAACTTTTAAATACCTTTTTTTCTTATAATGAAAAATTCCAACCATGAGATTTGACTGTGAAAAAGCGTTTATAATGTTGTGTTCAAATGCTTTCATTAATAATTTTCTAACTTTCATCAATATTATGTTTTAAAGGAAAAAATTTACACCCTATACTTTTCCTAAGAACACATCTTTCTTAATTGTTAAAAAGTTTACAAAATTAAAACATATGACTTAGAAGGGGCATATGGATACACAATCTTGCAGATACTCAAATTTTTCACTTTTTTATTCATAGTTTAAAAATGTAGAGGAGAGAAAATTGTTTTAAAAATATGCATAGTTGTAGAATTTCTGTTGTTATGGTATTTCTATAAGAATTGTAAAAGAGAACTCTAAACTTTTTATCCCATCTCCTAATAAATGAAATGAATCCAGAATTCCAACCATCTTATTGCATCTTGTAACTTCTACCACATCTATTATAAGAATGAATTAACTCTACAGGTTTAATAGCCTTTCTCTTCCACATTTTTTAAGCTAAAGCACACTGAAGAATTGACAACTCTAAAAAATATTTTCCCAAATTAGATACGTTGATGAATATACTTGATCCTAAGAAATGTTATTAGTGTTGTCAATGAACGTAGCTATCTTGTGAAATGAAATTTGGTGATATATTCACAAGGGTTTTGTGTTGCACAATAATTTTCCTACTCATACCTCAGCTAAAACTACCGAACAGCCACCACACCGTTTCATTTCTACTTGAATTACTGAAGAATTTTCAGAGAAGGCAGATTTGATTTCAGGCCTCAATTGTAAACTAAAAAATATAGCATTAGAACACCAAGTTGAAATGTATGGGGAAGCAGGGGCTGACAAATGTGAACTTCAGGTTTCCAGAAAACCAAGAAAAAAACAAGGAATTTTCCTGCAAAAAGTTACATTAAATGGTTGCACAGAAAGTTTGTTACATATATCCTGTGTTATATGTCATGAAACTTATGATATCTGTGTCATATATAGGACATATGCAGGATGTCATAACTGCCACTGGGTCAGACAAGCTCCATTCTTTTAAAAGGTGGTAGATTCTTCTTTCTTTCCTTCTTTCCTTCTCTCTTTCTTTCTTTCTTTCTTTCCTTCTTTCTTTCATGTTTATTTACTTTTGAGAGAGAGAGAGAAAGAGAGAGAGAGGAGAGAGAGAGAGACAGAAAGAGAGAGAGAGAGAATGAATGGAAGCAAGGCCAAGAGAGAGGGAGACACAGAATCTGAAGCAGACTCCAGGCTCTGCACTGTCAGCACAGAGCCTGACATGGGGTTGAAACTCTCAAGCCACAAGATCATCACCTGAGCGGAAGTCAGACGCTTAACCAACAGAGGCACCCAGGCAGGTACCCCAATTATTATTTCTTTAGTATCACTGACAAAGTGCAATTTCAAAATGTGGTAGTTGTATCTTCTATATTCAATAATATTTTTTTTCTTCATCATTCTGTTGAACTACTTCTGGCTTCTGGGTTGTTGTGTTGTGTTGTTGTTGTTGTTGTTTGTATAGAAATAAAGCTTGAAGGCTCTGGGTCCAGGAATGAGACTCTAAAAAGAAAAATAGAAGGCTAGCTTATTGCCTATAGACTGTGTCAACTTATGGAGGGGGAAATAGCAATAGAAAAGCACACACATATTCACTCATTCAGAATCTATTTCTTGCTTATGGGGTATAGAGAGCCTGACATCAAAAAGCACGCAGTCAACTGCCTTGGAGGTACTGATAGGAGTTATGACTTGGTGATGGCCTTTATAGAGCTGCATGCATATGCTAAGGTTCTGCCAACCAGAAAGGCTTCTGGCAGAGGCAGTGTCTGAACTGTGGCTAAAAGGAGGAGCAGATTTAGGTATGTTAGTGTATGGAGAGGAAGATATTCAAAGACTAGTCTCCTCCCCTCGTCCAGGCAAAGCTTCAGACACAAGAAATTGCAAGGCAAGAAATATCAAAAATTAGCAGTCAGTTGGCTGTAGAGAACTAAGTTCTGTACAGCCTTGCAGATATGCTAGGATGTTTGGGCTTCTTCCTAAGTTAGTGGGTAGTCACTGACTAATTTTAAACAGGAAAATGATTTGTTTTAGAAAAGTGTACTGTGTAGTCACTGGTATACTGTTGGGGGTGGGGTAGAGTGAGTCAAGCTTCCAAAGGGCTTGAGAGGCTACCGTTTGTGATCCATGTGTGATATGATAAGGGTCTGCCCAAGGAGATGGACAGAAGCGGACAGCTTTGAGAGACTTGGCAATGAGGGGAGAGGTGGGAATCTCGGTCTTTTCCATACGTTTACTTGGGGGGACCAGGCTGATGGTACCGCATCTTACTGAGAGAGCGAGAGCAGGAGAAGGCTGAAGTCAGGGAGGGGCTCACCAGTGATGCTGAAATAGACATTGCATTTGGGTACCATGCTGCCTTGCTCCACCTTCAAATGAATTCAGCTGAATCTGGCTGAGAGAGGAGAGCTGGCCAGGACCAAAGCTTTATTTCCGGTGCTAGATTTAGATTAGCAGAGGAAACTTGAATTATTGGCCTCTATGGAAGCCACTGACTCCAGAGGAGAAATTCTCCCTTCAGCGATGCTGGGCACTAGTCCATTTGGAATAAAAAATGCTGGAAGAGGAAAAGACAAAAACTTCATTTGGATATAGTAAAAGGAAAGAGGATATTTTAAAATTGACTAAGTAAAGAGGAGTTAACGCAAGTATTACATTCTGCAGCAAAACTCCATTTTATGTATAGTTGTTAAATTGTAAAGAAAAGATATTTATGTGGAAAGATTTTGAATTTGCGCCTTGACTCACAAAAGTTCACTTTGTAGCTTTGTTTCTCCATTGGGTTGCTAAATGTAACATTCAGTTCTCTGCTGTCTTCAAAAATTAATCCATAGTTTAACTAGTCATAATCTAATTTGGGGGTTCTGTTAGTGACAGCATCTCTGTATTTAATAACTTTTTATCTCTTGAATGACTCTATTTGTTTTGGGGCATCTAAGGCAGGGCAGGTCTTCTGGGATCCACAAACTCCTGAAATTACACACAAAGCCTGTGCATAGGTGTTTGGAACCTTTGTTAAAAAAGAAAGTGCACTAGAGTTGGTGCCTGGGCACACATGGAGTCTGGATTTTCCAGGTCTCAGTCATAAATCCTGCAAAGCTCCCCCTCTCTCCTTTCTCTCACTTATGTTAGCTTGGGGCAGAGATTTTGGCTCAATATTATCTGACTTTCTGACGTATTTGGTTCCTGGCTGCAGGCAGAAAGAGCCTCTTTTAACAAAGCCATATATTCTTCCCTTCCTGCTTTCCGATGGGCCAGCCTTAACAAAGTGGCTGTCTCCTCTAAAGCATGAAACAGTTTTGTCTCTCTTGGCTCTTGGTTGCAAGCAATGGAAAACAACTTTGTCTAATTTAAGGGGAAGGAATTTAGTGGAAGGATATAAGGTAGGACATAAGGGGAGGGCAGGAAGTAGGAGCACAGGAGTCTCACCTCTAAAATGTTCCAGTTAGGACATTGCCACTGGCTGAGAGTGTCCTGACATTATACCTATTATCATTGCACACCCCTGCCAGTGAACACTGCACCGTAAACTTCATCTCTGTGTCATTCATTGAAGGTACAAAAGCTGTGGGAAAAGAGCCTGGTAGCTGAGTCTAGGCACATATCTCCATCAGAGTTGCTGGTGTAGGAGGGGGTGTACTCGGCTTCCTTTGGCCTTTGTATCAGAAGATGGCTAGTGCCCCTCATCGAGGCTCACACAGTGAAAATTCCTTCCACCAGGAAGGGGTGTGTATAGACAACAAATGACAAATAATGCACTACAGTTTGTCTCTTTGGCTACCTCTAATTTTCTTTCTGCTTATAATTACATTTAAAAATGTCTTCACCCAACATCATGTCACTGTTTCATAGACAGTTGAAGACGCACTTCTTCCTTCCCCCTTGGGAGAAAACCCACAGTGAGTCAGGCTCCAATCCAGAATCTCAGGGCGATGCCTACTTTCTCTAGTTTTGCACAGCCCCACTTCAGAATCCTGCCACCGATGGTGTGCATTACATCATTCATTACTACCAACAACCCTCCCCCAAGAAAAAGGAACTTCATTAAATTGTGTAAAAAATAGCCCTAACTCAACAGGGAAGGAAAAAAAAAAACTAGGTAGAGGCATTGGTCTTTGTTTCTGCAACTGGCCATGAGGCAGTAGCTGGTATTTATGACTTTCTTCCTCCACCACCCATTTCTGTTTGCTTTGCCCTCTGCTAGCACCTCAGCTGGCTGGGATTCTTTACCCATTGGGGTCACTCAGACCTTCATTCCTGAGGGATCTAAGCTTTTGGTGGTTCTGCCTGAATAGATTGCCAGAGTCCTTGATTAACTTTTAGCACTGGACTTGGTAATATGAGAAGGTGTTTTGTTTATTCTCCTCCCTGCTCCTATTGTACAACAGCAATCCTGTTTTTTTCTTGAGAACTAGAATCCATCAAACCAGGCTCAAATCCTTTTTTTTTTTTTTTCCTGTCTTCACAGTGGCATAAGGAGTATGAAATGACCCATGGAACTTTCAACTCCATTAGATGTTGAAAGCATCCCTCTCTTTTGTCCATAGCAGCAGAGTCTGGGAAAGATGGGATGGAAAACACAATTTTGCAAGGTGTAATTACTAATTAAATAACTGTGAATACCATCATCTTTCTAGCCCCTGGTTCCTGGATTAATACAATTTGGCTTTGGGAAAAACAGAATCGCTTACTACTACTTGCTGGTTCAGAACTGTTAATGCTTCTGCAGAACTACACTATGAATTTTCAGTGTAATTCTCCTACATGATGACTTACTTATATCAGACTTCACCAGTCGATTTCACCTTTTTTTTGGCTCTAGATGATTGGCACATGACAAAACCAGTATATCCGCTGGTCATGGTTAACATAAAGTAAACACCTCGGTTGGAAGCAGTGCTGTGTGGACTGCCCAGGTCTGGCTTCCCTTGAGGCGAACAGATGCCAATTAGCTTTACTTCTGTGAATAGTAGTGGATCACACTAGAGCCCTGGCTTCTGAGGAACTAGTGTCTGCTCTCAGACAGTGTTTTATATTTCTCTAAATATTTGGTTATTTTTCTTTTCTTATAACATAGTTAACCTGTTAAATGCCAAAGGTTATACAGCTAGTAACCGGTGGAGGCAGAATTTGAATTCAAATAGACTGACTCTTATATAACAAGCTCTTATGTTTACATAATGCACTTCCTCTCTGAATTTGTTACTTATGATATTATAATCCCTCGGGATCACTAGGCTCTTCTTTATTAATGGAGGCTTTGCGTCTCTGAAATGACCTTGTTCTAGGAATTGGGTGAGAGGTCAAGAACTTAATTTCTATTTTGATGGTATTTTTTACCAGACCTAGAAATTTTTTTCAATTATGTAAATAAAGTAAGACTTTACTGGGTTGTCTTACAATTTCAACCCCAGAAACCATTGACAAAAATATCTACTTTGGAACATTCTGATTGCTATAGTAACCCTGCCTCCTTCCCCTTTAGGAATTAAAAACCTCCTTCTCCTCCTCCTCTTCCTTCTTCTCCTCCTCCTCCCCTCCTCCTCCTCTTTCTTCCTCTGCTTTAAAGATAACTGTTGCTTTGAAACAAGCCATCATAAAACACAATGGCTTAAGACGATAATAATTCATTATTTCTCGTAAATCTGTAGAATGAGTGGAAGTTTTACCCAATATAGTGTTGTCAGGGGCACTGGGATGGTTAGAAAGTCCAAAATGGTGTCATTCACATGAACAGCAACTAGTCTTGGCCCCTTACTGGGAATTTAGCTGAGTTCTTTTATTCTCCACCTGCGATCCCTGCATAGATCCTTGGTCATCCCCAGAATTGGGTTCCAACAAGGAGCATCCCAAGAGGGCAAGTCCTAATATGCAAGCACTTAAGGAACCTTTTGCTCACTTAGTGCGTGCTAGTGTCTCATTGGCCAAGGCTTAGTCACATGGCAAGCCCATAGTCACACAGGGGAGAGACTACTGGAAGGTGTGCTTTATTGAAGGCCATTGAAGTTTACCACATCTTTCCTTAAGTATTTCTCGCTCTCATTTTCTGCTAACATAGCCATTATTTTGTCTTGATGGTTCTGTCTGCAATTCCTCCCATAATGCTATTTTCATAGTCTTCCAAAGTTTCCTTCCTTATTTTTTGGTCTTGATCCAATGTTTAGTTAACATTTTTTTTAAAAGGTAAAGAAATTCCAATATGTTTATTTCTTTTCTTTCTTTCTTTCTTTTTTTTTACTTTGTACCTTGTCTAACTGGCAAGTTTTATTTGTCTGTTTGTTTTTTTTTTATTATTTTTTAAAAATATAATTTATTGTCAAGGTAGCTAACATACAGTGTATACAGTGTCCTCTTGGTTTGGGGAGTAGATTCCCATGATTCATCAATTACATACAACACCCAGTACTCATCCCAACAAGTGCCCTCCTCAATGCCCATCACCCATTTCCCCCTCCCCCCTGCTCTCCCCATCAATGCTCAGTTTGTTTTCTATATTTAAGAGTCTCTTGTGGTTTGCCTCCCTCTTTGTTTAACTATTTTTTCCCCTTTTCTTCCCCCATGGTCTTCTGTTAAGTTTCTCAAGTTCCACATATGAGTGAAAACATATGATATCTGTCTTTCTCTGTCTGATTTATTTCACTTAGCATAACACCCTCCAGTTCCATCCATGTTGTTGCAAATGACAGGATTTCATTCTTTCTCATTGCAAAGTAATATTCCATTGTATAGATAAACCACATCTTCTTTATCCATTTGTCAGCTGATAGACATTTGGTCTCTTTCCATAATTTGGCTATTGTTAAAAATGCTGCCATAAACATTGGGGTACACATGCCCCTATGCATCAGCACTCCTGTATCCTTTGGATAAATTCCTAGTAGTGCTATTCCTGGGTCATAGGGTAATTCTATTTTTAATTTTTTGAGGAACCTCCACATTATTTTCAGAGCAGCTGCACCAGTTTGCATTCTCACCAACAGTGCAAGAGAGTTCCCGTTTCTCCATATCCTCACCAGCATCTGTTGTTTCCTGAGTTGTTAATTTTAGCCTGCACTGAAAAGGAAACAGTCAGCAAAACTCAAAGGCAGCTGACAGAATGGGATAATATACTTGAAATTAACATATTGGATAAAGGGTTAGTATCCAAAATCTATAAAGAACTTACCAGGGGCTCCTGGGTGGCTCCATCGGTTAAGCATCTGACTTCGGCTCAGGTCATGATCTCATGGTTCGTGGGTTCAAGCCCCGCGTCGGGTTCTGTGCTGACAGCTCAGAGTCTGAAACCTGCTTCAGATTCTGTATCTCCCTCTCTCTCTGACCCTCCCCTGCTCATGCTCTCTCTCTCTCTCTCTCTCTCACACTTAAAACAAACAAAAACAAAAAGACCTTACCAAACTCAACACCCAAAAACCAAATAATCCAGTGAAGAAATGAGCAGAAGGCATGAATAGAAACATTTCCAAAGAAGAAAGTCAAATACATTAAAAAAAAACTAAAAGCAAAAAAAGTATGTGAATATGAGATAAGGAAGTCTTACTTTTTCCTTATTGCTTACATTAAAACCTGAAATTATCTCAATATTAAAATTATATGTATCTTTCAGAAAACAACACCTTGATTTTTTGTCTTCATTTGTCACCTTTACAACATTCAAGATTCTTGGGAAAAGTTTTTATTGTGGAGTGAGGATAATTTACTCTTCTCTGTATTTAAATTAATTTTTCCTAAGTTTGAAATTATAGAGTAGGGGCAACCAAAGTTTTTTTCCTGAAAGTTTTTTATACTAATAAAAGTACATACTCATTTACACTATACAATGATAAGCAACTTTAATGACAATGAGTATCATTCCTTAAGCACATTCTGTTTTGAGGTATGGTGGAAATCAGTGAAGATAGTAGATACTCAGTACACATACTTTAGCAATAGAGTTTAAATGATTCATATTTGAAATGTATAGCATATATATTTTAAATATAACTTAATTATATAAGTAAGGTATATTTAGGTATATTTAGATAATTTATCCTCCTCCTTTACCATTAAGTAAAATTTAACTGAAGTTAACAGTAAATGAAACTAAAATTAACAGTAAATTATCATTAAAAAACCAAAGGAAGGGGTGCCCGGGTGACTCAATTGGTTGATTTCAGCTCAGGTCATGATCCCATGGTTGGGATTAGTATGGTGCCTGCTTGGGATTCTCTCTCTCTCTCTCTCTCTTCCTCCCTCACTCTCTCTGCCCTTGTCCCCTGCCCGTGTTCTCTCTTTCTGTCTCTCTCTAAATTAAAAAAAAAAATTAATTAAAAATAAATAAATAAAAAACAAGGGTAGATGCAATTGATTACTCTGACCAATTCAAGTCAACATCAAGGGTGCACTGATAACAAGTCACCCTTCCTAAAACTATGTGAGAATCCTGGGGCACGTGGGTGGCTTAGTTGGTTAAGTGGCTGACTCTTGATTTGGGCTCAGGNGTTCTCTCTTTCTGTCTCTCTCTAAATTAAAAAAAAAATTAATTAAAAATAAATAATTAAAAAACAAGGGTAGATGCAATTGATTACTCTGACCAATTCAAGTCAACATCAAGGGTGCACTGATAACAAGTCACCCTTCCTAAAACTATGTGAGAATCCTGGGGCACGTGGGTGGCTTAGTTGGTTAAGTGGCTGACTCTTGATTTGGGCTCAGGTCATGATCTCACAGGTTCACGAGTTTGAGCCTTGCACTGTTAGTGTGGAGCCTGCTTGGGATTCTCTCTCTCTTGGCCCCTCCCCCACATTTATTTCCCCCCTCCCTCCCTCCCTCTCTCTGTCTCTCTCTCTCTCTTTCTCTCTCAGGATAAATAAATAAACTTAAAAATGTGAGTCTTCTAATTAGTGCTTCACTGCCAAGCCATGTATGAAAGGCAGCTGATTCAATACTTTTCTTAGGAAAGCAACATAATTCCTAAGAATCTTATTTTTCTATTTTTCCAGGAGAACCGTTAGAATATGGAAAATTCCAGCACTTACCATTATGATTTTTTACTCCCCAACTTCTGGAAAAACTATTTATGCTCAAAAAGTATATTAGAAATATCATTACTTCTGGGGTGGTCTGTTTTCTTTTTCTGTAAAAATACACACACATACACATACACTCAAAACTGTCTAACCTTTAGTGTCAGGAGGGATAATCCACTTTAGGAAATTGGTTATAAAATCCAAAAAGCACTGGAGTTGAATAGCTGTGAGATAAATTTTAATCTTGTTCGTCAAACGGTGGCTTGTCACTGATGCCATTGGAAGTGATATAGCGTGTACTATGTCCACCACAATAAAATGTTCATTGTTTTTGAATTCCAGTAATTTTTTTGAATTATGAAAAAAAGCTTTCCTCTAATACACTGATTGAAGTGAGGCAGGACAAAGTGAAGTGATTTTGAATCCATTTTTCGGTGTGAATGGGGACCCAGTTTTACCACTTTTCAGTAAGTGGGTGGCCATTCCCTCCTTTTTCCCCCCACAAAGTGAACAGTATTTTTAGCTTTTATTTTCCTCCCTAAAGATGGTTTTAATGTTGAAAGAAAACCCAGTGTATGCAGTCACTTTACCCACTGAAATCATTTAGCATATACAGCATAGACATCTATTTGTTTAATTTTTGAATTACAGTCTTCTTGGCATTCTTAAATGAGGGGAAGAAATTAACTTTTGAATTAGTTAACAGAAAACCCCACATGAATACTTTTAAATGAAAAATCGATATTTGAAAAGATTCATGAATATACATTCATTGTAGAAAACTTGAAAAATATCATTAAAAGAAACAAAAAGTAGTTTAAAGTTTCTGAGACCATGGCACACTCTACTAATATTTTGGGGTATATCTGTTTGGGCTATTGTTAAGTAAATATGTTAAGGAGTAGGATAGTTTACTGAAATAATAATTTGTCTTTTGTTCTTTGGCTGTGGGTAATTTTCCCTTCCATATTCCAAGAGAGTGGCCAAGTCGTTTTTCCTGACCGCAGGAAGTTACTAATGGCTTTTGTGTGGCAGGGCCAGAAGTAAGTGTTGCCAGACAAAGCAAAATCAGTACCCACTGAGAGCTTTTGTTAAAGGTAGATTCATGGAGCAGTGGGATTGAATTGTCTAAGGAGAGGGGAGCCTTCAGGAACTAGTCAAAGCTGGGGAGGAGAAGATGGAGAGCTTTTCCTGGGACCCAGTGTGGGGAAAAGCATATGAGACCTTTTGTATCCTGCTGTTTCTGGGGACCCCAGGGCTATCTAGGCTTCTGGGAGACCACATGGGTAGTGTCCCTGTGAACCTGGGTACCAAGTCCTGCAATTCTTCATGCTAGTGCTGATTCCTGGGCTCAAGCTTGGCATCTAACCAGCAAAGCCTCTGACTTCAAGATCATGAACACACCTTCAGTGACCAGTTTGGAACAGAGAGTAAGAGAAACTAGAGAACGGTGGAGCTTTCCCAAATGTCCCAGACTACCTGTACCTGTGGGATTCTTGCATAGCCCATAAAGAGGAGGAGGGCCCTGCAAACTTGACTGAAATAAAACTTTTCACTATTCCAGTAGGTGGGCATTTGGGGGGATATACTGTTTTAGAGATGCATAGTAACGTGACATGTTAGAGGAAAGTTCTGAGCCACTGCAGAGGAGAGTCCACCTGGATTGCACCCATGGTGATTCACAGGCTATGCAACTGCAGACATTTGATGTGGCGCCTGGACAGTGACTGAGATGAAATTCCCTTCCATCTGAGGACTCAGGGAGTAATTTAAGTTTATTTAAAGAAAACAAAGAAACTGTGCTACATCTTGAAACCTAGCACAGTGGTTCACAGTATGAAGTCTAAATTGCTGCAAAGCTTTAAGTCCTGTCTCTGCCAGTTACTATCAGTGTAACCTTAGCCAGGTGACTTAGCTTGGCTTTATCACCAAGTTCCTGAGTTGCTTTATCTATAAGATGAGATCAATACTAGGACCCATGTCATAGGCTTGACGTGAGGAATAAATGAGTTAGAAGAGTCATAACAATTTCAGGTACATAGTAAGTGGTCAATAAACATTAGCTGTTGGTGTTAATGTTTGTGGTTGCCTGGACTTGTGAGTGCACATTTAAGATTGCTGAGCGTGTTCTGCAGCCCACATCTGCTCCAAAGACTCGTTATCACACTCCTAACCTCCAGCAAAGGAGGTTTATCTGAATCACTATTTTTCTCCTTGTTTGAGGACTTTTGGGCTGAGATGAAGCCGACTCTCAGAAGGCATTGTGGCTTCTGGGTTCCTTAGTAGAGTAACGAGAGTGAATTACAGAGGATCTTATGAAATGTTTAGAACCCCCTCAGGGACTACAGGGTGGTCAGCAGAGGGAGCAGAAAGAAGGGAAAGCACAAGTAACCTTGTCAGTAGTTACTCATGAGGTGACTTTCTCTGGGATTAGAGAGGACATGTAGAAGGTGAACTCCAAGATCTCCATCTGCACTTAGAATCCCAAGAAAAACAACTGTTGCTGGAGAGCGAGGGGACCCAATGATTGCTGTTCCTCTGAGTTCTGGAGGTCAAGTCACATCTGACGTGTGAGGGGCTTGGGCTAACATACAGGGCTGGGAAATGAAGGAGACTGTTCTGCGTGTGAAGGTGATGATAAATTATTGAAAACTGAGAGTGGCTTCTCAAGAAGCGCCATTGTACCACCCCAGCACACCACACATACCCATTGGAAATTCACCTTGGGCATTTGGCTGAGCTATGGTAGCAAGGGTGGTTTCTGGTCCAAGGGACAGTGACTGATGGAACAGTTCCTTCGCTGATTCCCTCTTAGCTATGTCAGCTATGTTGTTCATTGTAGATTTGTCGTATATCAGCATTGACAAGTTAAGGAATTCTTTTATTTCTACTTTGTTAAGAGCTTTGGTTTTGAATGGTATTGTATTTTATCAGTTGCTGTTCCCATATTTTCTGGGATAAGCATATGATTTTGTTTCTTCTTTATGATAGTGATGAGCTATAGCACTAAGATTTTATAGCATTAAATCCAGCTTGTATTATAGTGATCAAACTTACTTGGTTAAAGTCTCTTACATGGTGTACATTATTGGAATCAGTTGGGTGATATTTTTTAGAATTTAGTATGATTGGTCTATAATTTTCTGGTCTTTGTGAGAGGACAAGCTGTCCTTGTGAGATCTGGTATTTGAGGTTCTAGTAATCTCATGCAGTGATTCTAGGATCTCTCCAGTGTTTTAGTTCTCTGCAGCAGTAAGTGTGAGAGAAAGATTACCTTTTTCTTGAATATAAATTAGAATAGGCCTCTCTGTCTGATCCTAGTAGGACTTCCTTTTATTATTACTGAAAGATTTTTAACCCATTACCATTTCTTTGGTTAAAGGCCAATTCCAGGTTTTAAAATATTTTTAGTCAGTTTCCTTATGCAAGGATTTTTGGGAAGAACTGATCATTTCATTCAGGTTTTAAAATCTATTGGTTTAGAGTGGTTCATGGTGTTTTCTTATGGCTTATTTTATTAATGTCTCTTTTCTTTGCACTTATCCTTCTCCATGTATTGTTTTAGAGCTTTGCCCTATTTTTCTTGATCAGTCTTGTGAGAGGTTGATTTATTTTATGAATTATTACAGAAGGATTCCTTTTGATATGTTGTTTTCTACTATTTTTTAAAAAACTCATTAATTTTCTTATAGCTAGTGAACATACTTTTGAATTTTCTTTTAGCGAGGGTGATGACTCTCAAACTTTCTCAGTATTGATTTTCATGAAACTATCTTTAATTTCCTTCTTAAGAAATATTGGCTACTTTTATAATTCTAGGTTGATACCTATGTTCTGTGTTTCAGCTGTTCATACACCATTTGTTCATTTAGAAATAATATGGTATGGCTTTTGTTTTTTGTTTTTCTTTCTGGTGGTTCTTAAGAGTTTCTCTTTTTCTTTAGTGTTTGAAGTTTCATTATGGGAAGTCTGGATATTGATTTAATTTATCCTGCTTGGCATTTGTTAAGTGTTTTTAAAACTTATTTATTTATTTATTTTTGAGAGAGAGTGAGGGCAGGGACAGAAAGAGAGAGAAAGAGAGAGAGAGAGAATCCAAAGAGGCTCATAGCTGTCAGCACAGAGCCAGTGTGGGGCTCGAACTCAAGAACTGTGAGATCATGACCTGAGCCGAAGTCGGACACTTAACTGACTGAGACACCTAGGTGCCCCTCTTAGGTATTTTGAATGAGAGGTTGATGTCTTTCATCATTGCTGGTACATCTCTAATATTATTATCTTTAACTAACTATTGTTGCCCCGTTTTCCTTTTTTTCCATCTGAAACTGTGTCTTAATATATATCAGACTTCTTACTCTATGTTCATTGTCTCTTATTTTATCCTTTTATACTTTCTCTTGGTCTCTTTATGATACATTCTGGATAACTAATTATCTTTTGACATGGGTGTAAACTGACAGTATACACTTACATTTATAATTTTAATCATTAAAGTTTTCATTTCTAGGAGTCTTACTCTGAAAAATCTGCTTGGTCATTTTTTTATCATTTCTTGATACCTGCATACATTTTCATCAATGTCTTTTATTGCTTCAAGCATGATTTATATAATGCTTTCAGAATCTGTGTTGATATTTTTGGTTTCTGAAATTCCTATATTTCTGACCCTTCTGTTAGTTGTTTTTACTTATTCTTTCTCAGGGAGCTTTATTTCTTTGTGTAATTAGTTATTTTGCCTATGGTTTGCTCATTTTTGTTGTCAGTGTATTTTGAGGGCTTGATCCAAGTGAATCCTCCAAATAGGACTGTTTTTGCTTCTGCTAAGCAAGTATGGACATAACACTTCCTGGATCACTCTGAGTCTTGGTTATGAATTGGGTAATTTTCATCTGCCTCAGTAGAATGGGTGCAGATTAAAGAATGCTACCTTCTAGCCCCCTGTTTTCGTGGATAACTCCCTCACCCCCATTTCTCAAGTCTCAGTAGAAGAGAGTTTGTTTCTATTCACTTCTGAGTGGTTTACAACTTGAAAGAACAAGTATTTATAAGCAGTGGAACTCTCCTCTTAGATTCCCCTTTTTTCCTAGGCTTTGAAGCTTATCTCTTCTTTTGCCTATCATAAGTCTGTAAAAACCAGGTTTGGGCAGCATCTGGGAATTGTTCACTTTTCTGCCAGCTTGTCTGTGTTTTTATGAAGATTTAAAAATCTTTTTTTTCTAAGACTTTCAGTTGATTTCAGTGAATGGGTGATCCCTGTACTTAAGCTACTACGTCAGCAGAATCTGAACAGTGTTGTATATTTATCTTAATGTGTATAAGAAATCATACAACTAGCATATCACATCTGTGATTTTACTGATATTTTACCTCTTGTAGTATTTTTAAAAGTAAGAAGTGGATTTGAAATCGATTGAGAAGTGGTATGTAGATCAGGCATAAATCGTGAATACCGTTAATCACACAAGTCCTGTATTGACACATCTCAAGAGTAGGGTTGCAGTGAAAGTGAGAGAAGACCCAGAGACCACTGAAGTATGCTAGACAAAGTTTACTAATCAAAGGATACAGATAATGAAGCTAGAACAGTCATAATTAAGAACAGAAAGATAAGCAACATTTCTTAGGTCTCACAATTATACAAGCTTCTTTCTAGACCTCAAAATCTTCCTCCATGGTCATACAATTTTGGGTGATAACACGAGTCATTGAGGGTAACACCAGAGCGCCTAGAAGCTCAGCAGCCCCCTCCAGGTCTGCCTTAAATATGGATGACTGGAGCCACTTATAGGTAGGCTAGTGTGGCTCTGGGCTGGACGCCCCCGCCCCCATCCTGAGATGCCAGGTGTACCTCATCACTTTCAGTGCTATACAATATACAGTATGACTACAGAGCACATGTTAGTACAGAACACTCAGGCCAAGAACACAGCCACCATTTATCACCTTCTCCCCACCCCAGACTGGCCAAATCTGGTTCAAAGATGTTTCTGAACTCAGTGCTGTGGCACGAAAACAAAGATCAGTTGCTCAGACTTCTCTGGCCACAGAGTCCTTATGTGAATAACTGAAGTTTGGAAACATGGATCTAGTGCAAATAGAAATTGTCAGGAATTATGGATATCAGGCAGGATCTCAAAGGGAAAAGATATCACATGAAATTAGCATAACTTGAAGAGAGTTTATTTATACAAGGGACTAATTACAAAGGTGTGTATGTGGTGGTGGGTGGAGGGAAATACAAGACATAGCATAGAAACCTGGAGTTAGCTGAAGCAAGGTTTCATCATCCGTAGAGCCGAATAGATGATGGGAAGAAGATATTAGTAGAACTCTAAAGGAGAGAATGTCTCATAGAGCAGCCACCTGAAGTGGCAAAGTGACCTTCTGTCAAGAGACACAAGCTGCCCAGGGCAAATTAACAGCATGGGAACCAGGAAAACAAATATTCTGTCTTGAATTCCCTCTCATTCTCAGCTTCTTGCAGACCAAACCAAACTGGAAGCCAGAGGACTTGGGAACCCATTGACATAACCTAATCTAGATAGTGAATAAGGTGGAGAAGGATAGAGTCAGTTTGGAGGAGGAATTAAGTGAAAGAGTTCTGGAATATCAGAAGAAATGATCCATAATCCATGGATAACTGCATCAGTTTGTAAACCAACTGAAATCTCTAATACTTCACATGTGTAATCCTGAGGAAAATTGCTACACTCTTCTTTCAACAAGAATTTACATAGTGTGCCAATTACACTGATTTTCTTCACAATTTGTAGTTCATTCTTTCTAATTTCACCTTCTTTATTCTCTTTGGACATTATTCTGATTATAGGTCTTTCAAAACTTTTCCAAAATATTCTAGTTTTCCAGGATCTCTGCCACTGGCCTATTTTTTCCTCCTCAAAAATTTTTGAACTGCCTTGGATAAAACCCATGTGGATGGAGTATTTATTGATATTGGGTCATGCTAACTCATTTATCACTTGTGTCTTACTGAGTCTGAACTCAGTGCAGTGGAGTTTGTAGCCAGCTCAGAGGAATGCTCTAGAGGGCTTTTGCCCTTTTTAAGAATCATGTTGGTAATGATTGTATGGTCTCTTTTATTGACGTAAATAATTCACTCAGGTGTGCAGATGAATAAGATAACTTTGGTGGACTTATGAAATTTTACTTGATAATGGTATTTTTAAAACTTAGAACATTTGAATATAGAGTATGTTGGCGTCTGATGAGGAAATAGTAGTTTAAATGAAGTGGCACCAATATATCATGTTGTGGGGAGGATCACATAAAGAAGAGGCACAAGGAAGTTAGTATTTTTTGATTACTTACCATAGGCCAGTTGATGATTTAGATATTTTTCACATGGAATTTAATTGAGCCCCATAAATATTACTAGTCGATCTTTTATACTGACTGAGACCTATTTTAAGAAAAATATTATTGCATAGCATTTTTAACGTCTTTACAACCAACGTAAAGTAAATGTTTGAGGTGTGAGTCTCTCTACTCACGGAAGCCCGGGAGTCCACTAGTATTTGATCTAAAGGTCCGTATGTCGTGGAAACTTGAAGATGGCAAGTCCCTGGGTGGTTGTTTTGGCCCCTCCATTGCTCTCCCTTCTTTGCTGGGTGGTTCTTCCAACTCATCACCACACTACTGCTCATGTTCCCTTGAACACTCAGTCTGGCCATCTCACGTTTTTAAAGTTTTCATTTCAGTAACTACAGTAGCACTTAAATGAAAATCTAAATCCTCAACTCATCCCTTTGAGGCTCTGAATGTCCTGACTTTCTACTTCTCTAGCTTGATTTCACATCACCTCCCCTACTTACAGTACCATTGCCTGGATCATTCATAGCAGTGTTCATTCCTGAAAAGTTCCTGTTCTTTCAGTTTCAGGTTAAAAGTCACTTTGTCAAGGAAGTTCCACTTGCCTTTCCCCTTCAGTAAGGTTACTTGGTGTTTTTCTGATAGCATCTTTCATTTTTCTTTTTCTTTTTAAATTTTTAATGTTTTATTTATTTCTGAGAGAGAGAAAGAGAGAGAGAGAGACACACACACACAATGTGCTCAGGGGAGGGTCAGAGAGAGGGAGACACAGAATCCGAAGCAGGCTCCAGGCTCTGAGCTGTCAGCACAGAGCTCGACACAGGGCTCAAACCCACAAACCATGAGATCATGACCTGAGCCAAAGTCAGACGCTCAACTGACTGAGCCACCCAGGCACCCCAGCATCCTTCATTTTTCAGTCAGATTCCTTCCCGAAGCTTGTTGTCTGTGATTGTTTCCCTAATGTCTGCCTTTCCCATCAGACTGTATGTTCCATGAGGTCTCTTTTGTTCACAGTGGTATCCCTGTCCATGGCACAAGGCCTAACCACTAACAATAACCTGTGCCAAATGAGAAAATAAATGACTGAAGCCAACTCCGAATCCTTGAGGTATTTCCTGTTAGAGGCAGTGATGTGAGGAAATACTACCACTATAGTTTGGAGAGTGCTGTGCTGGCAAAGAAGGCACATGGTAGTATCCACAGAGCAGGTCAGGAGTGTTCTACCTACCAATTCCAGCCTTTGGTCCCTTTGAGAAAAGAATGAAATCTTTGTTTTGAGAAAATACCACGTTGAATCTGTGATAATTCAGCTGGTAATAAGGAACTGAATGGTAGAGATACCCAAAGGTGAGGAGGACACCTTCACAGCCTTCCAGGCATTTGCTTCAATACGTTATCAAGGACTAAGTATAACAGTAAACAAAATGAAATTCAAAATGTAATTAGAGTAAAAAAAGAAGTATATATTAAATGGTGTGGATAGTAACTGGGACCTGATCACTCTAGGGGAAACTCTTGATGGAAGAGCCCTTTGAAATTGAACTTGAAGCTTCAACAGGACCTAGGTAGGTGGCATTGGGCAGTGGAATGTAAAGGGAGAGATGCGCCCTAGGCAGAAGAAACTGGGTAAGATCAGGTGTGCAGTCAGGACACTATGGGTGTGGTTTGAGGAAATGAGTTGTACTGATTTGGCTGGTATCGTTGGTTAGGGTCTTTGGTAAGCAAAATTCTCAAAACATCCCCTTTCCCCTCTCTCAAGCTTCCATTTTCTAATACTTGGAACCTGTGAATATGAAGAGGTAGAGCAATTATGAAGAAGTTACTTTACACGGAAAAAAAGGACTTTGCTGATGTCATTAAAATGAGTCCTTGACTGATCTTAAAGAGATGGTCCTGATTGTCCAGGTGGGTCTAGTGTGAGCATCTGAGCCCTTAAAAGCAGAGCTTCTTCTCCGGTTGGTTAAGGCAGGAGAAGACAGAGAGCTTCAAAACGCAAGAAGGATTCAGCGCATCATTGATGGCTTTGAAGGAGGGAGGCTACCAGCCTGGGAATGTGGGCAGCCTCTAGAAACTCTGGTCAATGTCAGCAAGGAAACAGGACCTTAGTCATACAACTGCATGAGACTGAATGCTGCCAACAATCTGAAAGTTCCTGGGGGGGGGGGGGTTCCCACAAAGCCTCCAGATAAGTGATGGGGAGGCTGATACCTTCACTTTGATCATGTGAGACCCAGAGCAAGATCCCCATCCGAACATGCCAAATTTCTAGCTTACAGGACTGTGAGATAATAAATAGGTGTTGTTTTAATCTGCTGAATTTGTGGTAACTAATGGTGATACATTAATAGAAAATGAATACAGGGGCAACTGTGGATGGCTTTAAATACCAGACTGAGAAGTGTATATATTGATCTGGGAGCAGTTAGGAAACATCAGGCGCCTGTAGCTTTAGGTCTCCAACTCTGGCCAAGATAGGAGTAAGTACAATCAACCATCTGAAAGAACCAAGTTACTTCTTCCTCCTCTCTTGCTTAGTTGTGAGAATGGACAAAAGCAGTAATCAAGGTACCTAGGAAAATCTCTTTGACTCTACCATAAAATAATCGTGTAGTCTTTCCTCATCCTTGAGGTGAAGTTACCTTATCTATGAAGGTGTGTTGAGGCCCATATCTCAGTTTCACATTTCTCTCCAAAAAGAATGTCCAAGGGCAGTGAAAGAAAATAAAATATAAGGGCTAAGAGGGTATTGCCTGACTCATTTCATTCCAGGTTTAGGGAATACTGTCTTCCCCCTTCAAGAAAAAAGACAAAGCATGACTTTGGGATGAATACCAGGGTAAGGGGCCTTTCGGACTTTACTTCCCAGGGGACTTCAGTGTTGGCTACCTCCAGCAAGCTGGATTTCCAGGAGTTTGTCCCTTTCCACCCTTCTGTTCAATTATGGACCAAGTCTCTTTCTCTTGGTTCCATTAACATAGTTTAGATGGACTAGATCTTCAAAATGACCAGGGAAAAAATGAAAAATACGTAGGGGTGTAAGCAGTAGAGCCATGCTGTTATGCAAAGCCTATGGCTTTGAGTAGTTCACTAGAGTGCTCACTTTGCATCCTATCTGGAGACTAGCGTGAGCACCAGTAGTTTTTAGGATATCCTGGCCCAGATCCTTGTGGTTTCCCACTATCCTGATGCCCACCACCTTGGCATGGGCCTATCAACATGTCGTATAAACATTTTCTTCTAAACAAATTAATCTTAATGAACAAAGATTTCATTGTTTCCTTTTCTGATTAAAAGAGTACTATCTTTTAATTGTGTAACACTTGAAAATAGATTAAATAATAAGGAAAATTTTATGTTCCAGAATCTTATCTTCTCTTTACAAATGAACATATTTTTTTAAACATGGGATATTGCTCTTCAGACATTAGCTTTCTTCTCTTAACTATAGATTGGATAGCTTGACCTTTCTTCCATCATCAGGACTATGTGATGGAGTACCTTCCGTCTCCCATGTGATTTTAATTTTTATTAGTGATGTATAGAGTCCAGAACATCACTTAATCCATCTGTTAAACTCCTTTCTCTTAACACAGAGGTGTGGTTTTGTTGTTATGAATCTGAAAGCAGAGGATGCAAGCAAGTTTAATTAAGCCAGCATAACAACTATGACAGTTTAACTTAAATACTCCTAGATAAGGGGTGCCCGGGTGGCTCAGTCAGTTAGGTATCCGACTTTGGCTCAGGTCATGATTTTACGGTTTGTGGGTTCAAGCCCCACATCAGGCTCTGTGCTGACACTTCAGAGCTTGGAGCCTGCTTCAGATTCTGTGTCTCTCTCTCTACCCTTCCCCCACTCATATTCTCTCTGAAAAATGAATAAACATTATAAAATAATTTTTAAAAGATGATAATTGTCATCTAAAGTAACAAAATAGTCTTCTTATAGCATGAATTACATGAATATCTACTAAGAGATTGCTCCTTTCATACACACCCATTATCCCATTGCACATTAGGAAAGTAATAAAAATAATGCCCCATTGTCAAGGGAGAAGGTCATAACTGTAGTATAGATACAGATCATATCTGAAGGCTGGGGACTGGTCTTCTTATATGCATCTTCAGAATTCTCTAGCAGCCTCTAAAAGAGAAATTGAAATGTTCATGTCTGTAGGTCTGTGTTAAAATAGTAATGATTGTGGATAGAGTAACACTGTGACACTGATGTGAGCTCACGTATTACCAAAGATTAATCAATTATGCCAGTAAATGTCATCTAGGATATTGAGGAGGTCTGGGTGAAATGATACCCAAGATAAAAGAACAAAGAAAAGGTCCAGATTGTAATGCACTGTCTGAAGTTACATCCAAGCTGAACCTCACAGTGAGAAACTTAAAGAAGGGAAATTAGTGAAAGGAAAGTGATCAAAAATGCTGAAAATAAATCTCACCTACTACACTGTTTTGCTTGAACTCAGTTCTGCTTCCCAGGCCTCTCCAATTTTTTCTTTGGCCTTTCTGGTCAAATGAATTATTATTCCATCAGTGATCATAACTGTTCCAAAGAACAAACTATCAGGCACCACCCATCCAACCCTCTAGTTCTAAAGCATGCCAGAATATTCTTGGCCTAGGCTAGGATGAATAAATGGATGAGGAGAATTAAGTGCTGCTGACTGGAAAATGGTATTTTAAAGGCAGCCAAGGAGGTCATTCAAAGAAGACAGACAAGTAGATTATCTTTCTCCTGAAGGATCTGTAGCAGGAACATTCCATAAAGAAAGTCCATTAAAGCTATTTGATCTATAATGTCTTATCATGGATATTAGCTAAAATATTAGAAATATACAGTGAAACTATTTTCTTTCATAGTTTAAAGTTTTTCTGGATTGTAGTTTAAAACATAGTGTTCCCTTGGGACATTTAAAGAATTTTTGGTGAAACATCTTAAGTTAATCATTTTGAATATTTCATCTAAATTGGATTTGATTATTTCATTTCTAAATTGTACTTTAAAAAAGAATGTTTTTAGAGCTCTAATTTATGTAATTCTAGCTTGGTTTTCCTTGGGATAAACCTCTGTGAAGTATATTCTCCAGATTTTAAATTATTACTCTATTATTTTCATATCACATTTGATTTTCATATAGTCTTTCAGAATCTAAAATGAATATAGATTGTGTTTCCATAGTCTATAATTATCTTTGTGTAAAGAAACCTTTTTATTTCTCATTAATTTAAAAAATCAAAGAATTCTATTAACCAACTACATTTCTTCAAATGAAAATCAGTAAGGACAATGAACTTTGAGATTAAAATTAGCTTTAGGGGTACCTGGGGGACTCAGTCTGTTAAGCATCAGACTTCAGCTCAGGTCATGATCTCATGGCTCATGAGTTCGAGCCCCGCTTCGGGCTCTGTGCTGACAGCTCAGAGCCTGGAACCTGCTTCGTATTCTGTGTCTCTCTCTCTCCCTCTGCCCCTCTCCCACTAATGCTCTGTCTCTCTCTCTCAAAAATAAATAAAATAAATAAAATAAAAATTAGCTTTACTCAGGGATTATTTCTCTGAAAGCTCATGTTAGTGTTTCTTTTAATTCCTATAGAAATAATACCTATGTTCCATAACTATTAATGTAACACTATAGAAGGCAAGTTTCAATGCACATTATAGCAGTGAAATAACTTGGTCGTTGATATCAATAATTCGGAATATATTATAACACATTACATGTAAGATTTGCCTTAATTTTTTACATTAAAAAGGGCAATAAAACTTAGAAAGGAGAACATATTTCTCTTACCTCCTTAGTGCCATTTTAGGTCATAGAATAAGTTTGTTATTATGTATTGAAAACATATGCAGGGCAGGGCTTTTGTTGCAGAGGCTGCTATATGCTCATTCAGCCTTGCTTCTTCATCCAGGACAAACAGCTGGATGATATATGTCAGTGTTCCTTCCATTTTGATGTCACCAGACAACTGAATTCTGTCTAATACAACATGGATAGAATTACCATTTGACTTTTAGGCCTGGTCCATTAAAAACTCTTCCACCACTTCCCATGCATATTCAGTGCACTGCTTTCCTGAGTACATGCAGAAAATCCAGGAGAGGATTCCCATGCCCTAAGGAACGATGTGAAAAGCCTGATTCCTGAATGATGCTGACCAGGAACTCAGAATTGGACCCTGTACATAAGAGATGAACTTCTACTGTGCACAGGACTGAGATTTGAGGGTTTGTTTCCTACCAGCTAATTTATTACCCCAGCTAATACAACTGAGACTAAAGCTTAGAATCTCTGATATGAAGATTCGAGACCTTGAATTTTATATTCTCAGCAAATTCACATCAAAATAAAAGAAATTAGATTTATATATAACTATGAACAATTTATTCTTCTATTTCCAAATAAGATTGTGAAAGCTGGTGAACTTAGACAAGTAAAAACATTCTTATCTCTTAAAAGTTAATGAAAATTTGAAAACATAGAAAACATATACTAGATCAAAACTGATATCAAGAGTTGCTTAAGAAAAGGAGAAACTTGGCAAAAGAAGTTAAATTTATAGTGGTAACAAATACTATTTTGTGATAAATTGTGTGCGTAAGAATATTAGCCTAAATCCATCCTCTGCCTGTGATTCACAACAGGAGACAAAACAGCTTAGAGAATCTTGTTTTATTTTCAGGGGCGTCCAGAGCAGAGCATGAAAGGTGAAGGTTGTTTGGGTTTTCTTTTTTTTTTTCTTTTTTATTATTTTTTAAAATATTTATTTATTTTTGAGGGACAGAGAGAGAGAGTGAGAGCGAGGCAGGAACAGAGAGAGAGAGAGGGAGGTGCAGAATCTGAAGCAGTCTCTAGACTCTGAGCTGTCAGCACAGAGCCTGATAAGAGGCTTCAGCTCACAAACCATGAGATCATGACCTGAGCCAAAGTCAGACGCTTAACTGTTTGTTTCCTACCAGCTAAGGAGTGCCACCCAGGCACTCCTTTTGTGGGTTTTTCTTTAAAGGTGTCAGTACATTTCCCACGTCTCCCAGAATATTAAATATTAAATATTTAAAAACCAGGTTTGGTTTTAAATATTAAATATTAAATATTTAAAAACCAGGTTTGGCATTTTATATTAAATATTAAATATTTAAAAACCAGGTTTGGTTTTTAAAAGAAGGGCAAGAACTTAATGAGAATTATGAAGGAATCTGAGTTCATAATCTTTCTGCATTTTTTTCAGTCTTGTACAATTCTATCATTTAAGACTAAATTGACAGTATCTTTTTATAGCGACTTGCGTTTATTGAAAAACAAATAGTATTTAACTAGTTTTCTGAGAAACAATGACTTTTGCATTCATTTCTCTTTGGTCTACGTAATATTCATCAAAAACTTGCTTTGGCAAGCCATAGATAACAATTGATTTTGTAGCATAATGGTTGACTCTTGGTCACCATCCATGTGGTAGTAGCAGAGATTGGCTTTGTAGCTGTGAATGTTCAGCATGCCATGGGCATTATGCACATTGTTTTGCAGAGGGAATACAGAAAGGTAGTGAATCCAGAGAGCTGGCTGAGAGGAGCTGGGTTAAGAGAACGCAGACTCACATTGTAATGGTGCTCACTTTACCCATAGGGTCCTGGCTCCCTGACACTTCTTCCTCCAGGGCTCAGAGTATGCCTGGCAAGTTATTCTACTTGCTTTCTTCTGATGATCACGTAGGTCAGCTGTTTTATTAGTGACCACTTCTGCCAGATTCTACCAAGCCACACACCATTCAGGTAGTGGGCACTACCACGGCTCTGTTGAGTTCTGCCCTGCCTGGCAGTATCACTGCTTCTCTTGAAGACAGTGATTCTCTGCTAGGTACCATTCCCCTGGTGTGCTGAGGCTTTCAGGGTATCATAGCTGTGCTGTTTGCATAGTATATGCATGAAATGCTTGCATTCACTATCTCATGGAAATTTAAGTGAAATAACTCCTTCTGGCTTTCAGTATAGTATAGTACTCACCCTTTCCTCACCTTGTCCCCAGCCCATGGCAAACCCATCTCTACATACACAAGGATTAGGGCAGTAATTCAGATGAGGCCTGGTAAAAAGATAGATACCAAGCAATTTTTACAGAAGTCTGTGTGGTCTAATCACTAATATGGGTCAGGATTAACTGCAAGACTCTAGTTTCTCTTTAGGATTATATATTTTCCAGGATCCTTCTCATTTTTTCAAGCAAATGTACTCTCTGTTCCCAGAAATACATCTTAAGTTCATGATGACACTTGATAACCTAAATATAAGCTTAATTGTAACATGACTATCTCTTAAATAAAGCCTAGTCTAAATAAAGATAGCATTCAGTTACCTGCATAAAGAACTACTCCAAAATTTAGCAGCTTAAAACAACAACCTTTTAATTCCATTATGATTTTGTGGGTCAGAAATTCAGACAGGACTCAGTTGGGCAATTCTGTGTCTCCACATGATGTTGACTGGGTTCACTAAGTGGTATTCAACTGATGGCCAGGTTGGATTGGGGAATCTGAATTGCCTTCACTCATGTGCCTGGGGGCATTAGCAAGGATATCTGGAAAACTACTCTCCACTCTTCTCCTATTCATTTCCATGTAGTCTCAGGGCATAATTTGTTCTCTGTAGCATGTAGCTGGACTTTGCAGCAAAATATTTCCAAGCACATAGTGAAGTAAATTAAATGCCTGTCAATGTATAAAACTAACATTCGTATGTTTATGTACACACATATATGTGTATATGTATATTATTAGGTGCATATATGATAGATATCTTAGGCATGCAGTGTTTGGTTGCAAGAAGTTTTCACGGGATTCCTCTAGTCCATAATATCTCTAGTATCAACTGAATATATTGATTGTTGATTTAGTGTTGCTATGAACAAGGCTCACTTAATCCTCAGAAGAACCCTATGAGATAAGTAATATTATTATTTAGAGATGAAGAAACTAAAGTTTAAAGGCTAAAGTGAACTGCCAAGGTCACGCAGAGAGTGGTAGCAGGTACTGTCTATGGTTAGTCCTGTGCCCCACCTCTGAAGTATCTTGTTTGAGGAGGGTTCGTGGTAGAGCCTGCAGTGAATAAAGTAGGGATTAGGGCTGGTGGGAAATGGAGTCTCTCTCCAATGGGACTGGAGTCAACCCTTTTAAGGGACCTAAGGGCCAGGTCAGGGGGCAGCAGGAACTTAAATCTTGGTAAGAGCCAGTGAAAGCTCCACTTACCCCTCCCCCTCAGTCACACCCATCTTTAAGCATCCACAGCCAGGAGACAGAACTTTTTCAGGTCTATAAAGAGATAGAGGAAAGATAAATACATGGCCAGTATCTGAACCAGCTCTTCAACAATGACCATTCCTGAGAGACTGATGGTCTGAACATACGAACTACTTTTGGCGCACTGTCCAAGTCATTTACACTGGCTGGACCAGACACATGAACCAACATGGGTGTAATGATGGCTTACACCATAGATATAATGGGCTTGAAACACTGGTAAGTATAATAATTGTATTACCCCTTAGTCTTACATGTAGACAGGAGGTTTTTCCTAAGACCAGTCTAAGAGTGAGGTCTTACTGTCACATAAAATCTCAGGATGACAGATACCAGGCAACACCCTGGCAATTAGTGAGAAAAGAGTGGCCCATTTGAGGTCTGCACGTTCAGATTTTATTGGGGTTAGGGAATGTATACATGTTACAGGTGTGATGATGAAAGTCAACACAAGGAAAATCTGGTCTAAGAGGGCTGCCGCCACTAAAGGATAAACAGATCTTTGCATAGACAAGATAATGTCATGTTGCTGTGAGCTCAGGAAGGATGACAGGAAGGGTAAGAGATGGATTAATTTTAAAATAAATTCAGAGTTTTAGCTGTTACATGGTTCTGGATATTTTAACGTCTTTATCAAAATTTGATTGTTACTTCCAAGAACAGGAAAACTCTTTACCAATCAAATAAAAATAAAAGACATCAGAAGACAAAATAATATTTTAATATTACGTTTCAAGAATGAGTGGTGCTTGTCCAATACAACTCTACATAATGGAGCATTAAATGATGCTTTTCAGTGATCAAATACATTAACCTGTTTAGAAGAGTGATAAATACTTTGAAGTCTGTCACAGGAACAAATATATAGTGTCTACATTTTCAAAAAAGTTTTTTTTTTTTCATTTTATAGAGAGAGAGTAAGAGCACATGATTAGGGGAGAGAGACAGAGGGAGAAAGAGAGAGAATCCTATCCAGGCTCCATGCTGAGCATGGAGCCCAACACTGGGCTCGATCCCACGACCATGGGATCATGATCTGAGGTGAAATCAAGAGTCAAACTGAGCCACCCAGGCACCCCACATTTTCAAAAATTAATTGTCATGCTACTTTCTCCAGAGTCCAAATCTTGAGTTAATGTTTTGTTCTGTAAGAGATGTTATATAAGAAAAGGATAGTCTAAATAAGTAGTTGAAATAAACTAAATGAATAAAACTAAATTAAATACATCAACCACTAATATCTAAGATAACTGGTTTATTTTCCATTTCTAATCCAAGTTTCTTTTTTTTTAATTTTTAACATTTATTTATTATTGAGAAACAGAGAAAGAGCATGAGCAGAAGAGGGGCAGAGAGAAGGGGAGACCCAGAATCCAGAGGAGGCTCCAGGCTCTGAGCTGTCACCACAGACCCCGATGAGGGGCTTGAAGCCACAGACTGTGAGATCATGACCTGAGCCAAAGTCAGATGCTTAACCAACTGAGCCACCCAGGCGCCCCTCCAAGTTTTTCATATCTTCATAAAACCCTTCTTCCTCTCTTCTAGTAGCATCATACTTTTTCTTAGGTTTGAGTCTCATTTTTAGTATGATTGTAGTATGAATATATCTGCTGAGCATATATCATGTCTGACATTTCAATTAGACACTGAGGCAGAACCTAGCTATTATAAATATCTCATAATGATAACCTCTTTTCCGTTGGTGCCTTAGGGTAATCTGTCATTGTGTAGGCTTATTATATTTAAGTACAGTCAAAGCAACATTAAGACAGTGTCTTATTTTCATGAAACATCTGTATCTTCTCATTCACAGTTTCTTACTGACTTCTTGTTTATTTATTATTTTTTAATTTCCCAGTGGATAACTGTGGCAGTTGCTTCTATATTTTCCTAGAGATAAGTCCCAATACTTTACAACCTTCTATTTGGGCACATTAGTTGCTTAAATTGATTTCATATCACAGTACATTTCTGATGTCAGTTCATATACTATTTTCTTAAATTCAGGAAGTCAAGAAGTAAACTGTTCTTGCCCTTTTTGCTGATATAGTATGTTATTATTTTATAACAGGGTCGAAAGTAACCTTTTCTTTTTAACTGCTAGGGAAGAACATGATGTGCACTGTTATCTCTATATAAAGTAGAATCTCAGATTTGCACAAAATGAAGTCTAGAAGTCTAAATAGGAATGGCAACATAAAAGATAAATGTTGAAGTGACCATTAGACTATTAGTCTTCATGAACTTAAAGAAGAGTCTGCTAGGGAGGAAAGGACGCAAAAGCACAAGGAAAGCTTAGAATGGCAACCAGGGGTCCCTCAAAGGAAGGGTAGGGAAGGTTTACAGTATTTAAGAAAAGGGGATGGGAGCACGTGGGTGGTTCAGTCGGTTAAGCCTTTGACTTTGGCTCAGGTCATGATCCCACTGTTGATGGGTTAGAGCCCCGTGTCAGGCTCTGTGCTTACAGCTCAGAGTCTGGAGCCTGCTTTGGATCCTGTCTCTCCCTCTCTCTCTGCCCTCCTCTGCTCATTCTCTCCCCCAGGCTCTCAAATAACTAAACATTAAAAAAAAAAAAAAACAAAAAACAAGAAAAGGGGATAACAGAAAAAGAGGTATGGGGACACCTTGAACAATTCAGATACCCACATTACAGCTTTTGAAATTTATTTGAGGAAAACTAATCTAAAATTTGTGAAAATATTCCTTGAAGAGTCATGATTTTAGATTATCTTCACTGTTATCCATTTTCATTGTTGTAAGTAGATTGCCCATTTCAAACAGAAATAGGGCTCTTATGGAACAGAATAGGAAACTAGGTAAGTTGTAATTGCTCAGGCAAGAAAGGCAGGTAGAATTTGTAAGGATACTATTGACAGTTAACTTCAAGGGGCACAGTGGTCTAACGGAAAAGATGTGAAGTAGTTCTTGAGCTGCCCAACTTCAAATGATCCCAAACAGAGTTGGGTAAGTTAAACTTTCTGGGCCTCAGATGCCTCTGGTGGAAAAATGAGAGATTTGTTCTAAAAAAAACCTTTAAAGATCTTTTTTGCATTTACAATTCAAGAAAAATGCTTTTCAAAGTCTTATCAGAAAAGGTCGCAGATCTCTATCAAGATGATTCCATGCATTTACAAGATGTTCTGTTAGAACCCTAAAATTATAAGGAGCTCATTTACAGAATACATGCACTGGAGCACCTGCGTAGCTCAGTCTGTTAAGTGTCTGACTTGGGCTGGGGTCATGATCTTGTGGTTTATGAGTTCAAGCCCCACATCAGGTTCTGTGCTGACAGTACAGAACCTACTTGGAATTCTCTCTTTCTCCCTGCCCCTTTCTGCTTGTGTTCTCTCTCTCAAAATAAATAAATAAACTTAAAAAAAAAATAAAATAAAGAGCATATGCACAGTGGCCCTACAATGTGAATTTACTCAGACCACGTAAATCATTTGTGCCTTAGTGCTTCTATAAGATACAGTGCTGTTGGGAGGACTGTGTGGACAGCAGTGTGGTGTGTGGTGGGCATGGGGGTATGGGGCTGTGGGAGGCCACTTAGTGCTGGCTGCTGTGCAGGGGCTGCTGGGTGTAGGCCATGAGCCACCTTCACCTCCTCCTCCTGCCTTGGCCACGACTCCTGGGTCCCAGCGTCCACTGCCCCTGGGCCCCGCGCTCCACCTGACTCATTACCAGGACATGTGGAGACTGATGCATGGCCCCCTGCCACCCCTGAGATCTGCTGTCTCCTGAACTCAGCAGCCAGCCAACAACGAGATCAGCCTGCCTGATGTCGAAGTCCACGGCTTGAAATACCACTGAATACTGGCCCACTACCCAGATGCTTTGCACTCCAAGATCTTCAATGCCACCCGAAACATCCTGATTAACACTACAAGTACCCAGAGGGGATCTGGAAGTATGACTATGACCCCAGCTTCACCACCGGAGGCCTCCACTACCAGATTCAGAAGAGCCTTCTGATGAAGATTGATGCCTTCCAGTACATGATGCTGGAGCCTCCAGCCTGTGCCTGAGGAGGAGGTGACCCACCTATATGGGGACAGCCAGTATATCTCACTCTACCCAGTGAGCAGCTTCTATGGCAAGGGTCCTTCCATCGAGAAGTTCATGGACATCTCCATGCCACAGATGGCACTCTGTCCTGCCTGGTGGACCACTTCCTAGGTCATTGACCATGCACACCTCTACAAGGATGTGATGGGTGCAATTCAAGATGTGGATGTGAAAGGGCTTGTGTACCAGTGGATTGAGCAGGACATGGAAAAGTGCACCCTGCAAGGGGACGAGATATTTGCTGTACTGAGCCATCTGGTGGCCCATGGGAAGCAGCTGTTCCTCACCGCTAATAGTCCTTTCAGCTTCATGGACAAGGGGATGTGGCACAGTGTGGGTCCTGACTGGCGCCAACTCTTCAGCATGGTCATCATGCAGGTGGACAGGCCCAGCTTCTTCACTGACCAGTGCATGGCTTCTAGAAAACCTGATGAGAAGGGTTCCCTGCACTGGGACCACATCACCTGTGTGACTTTCTGCACCTGACAGAATGGGGTGGACCCTGCATGCTCTACTTCAGAGACCACCGGTACAGTGGTGACCTGGATGGACCAGCTCTGCACTGGCTGCAGGAAGATGCCCTTCCTTAGTCTTCCTTGGTCTTGGTCTTGGGATGCCTCCACATCCACTGAGTGTACCTTTACTGCCCAGAATATAGTCTAACCCCTCCTGCCCCTCTCCCCACCCTGGGCATCAGTCCAGGGCAAACAATAAAAGTGGTTTCCCTCAGGGAGGTGGGGGGAAGATAGTACTGTTGGTCAAACCTGAAACTCTGGCATAATCTATCATTTAAAATTGTGAACAGGGAATGTCTTGCAGTGCTCCCATCTTATGAAATGTGATGGGATTCATGTTTAGCACAAATTCATCTATGGAGAAGTTTCATGTTGAGTCCAAAGTGGATGACTTGATTCTTCATTCTTGACTTTTAATCTTGTATGTGTGTGTTTGTTCATAGAAGATAAAAATGTAACTTCTATTATACAACTATTAAAATGATTTAAAAAAAAACACACACACCACCAAATGCTGGCAAAAATGTGGAGCAACAGAAAATCTCATTCATTGCTGAGAGGGAATGCAAAATGGTACAGACACTTTGGAAGACAGTTTGGCAGTTTCCTACAAAATTAAATATACTTTTACGATAGGATCCTGTAATCATGCTCTTTGGTATTTACTCAAATGAGTTGAAAACTCATATCTGCACAATACTTACATGTGGGTCTTTATTGCAACTTTATTTATAATTATCCAAAGTTGTAAGCAACCAAGATATCCTTCAGTAGGTGATTTGATTAAATAAACTGGTATAAACAATGGACTATTAGTACTGAAAAGACATGAGTTATCAAGACACTAAGACATGGAGGAGTCTTAATCTGAAAGCCAACATACTGTATTAGTCCAAATAAATGACATTGTGGAAAAGGCAAAATTATGGAGACAGTAAAAAGATGAGTGGTTGCCAGGGTTTAGGGAAGTGGGATGGGTGACTAGGTAGAATACAGAGGATTTGGGGGGCAGTGAACGTATTCTGTCTGATTCTATAATGGTGGATAAATGTCACTTTATTTGGCAAAATCTATAGAACTACAATACTGAGAGTCCATCCGAACTCAAACCACAGAGTTTGGTTAACTTTGGTACCAGCACTGGTTCATCAATTGTAACCAACGTCCCCATTCTAGTGAGGTAATGTTGATAACGGGGAAGGCTGTGCATGTTTTGTGGGAGGGCACATAGGAGAATTCTCTGTTCTTTCCTGTCACCTTTGCTGTGAATCTAAAACTGCTCTAAAATATACAGCATATTAAAAGGAAAGTGTCTACATTTTAGTGAATGGAAATGCCATCCTCCTTCTTGCTCAAAAATAGAAGAAAAACAACAAAAACAAACTCCAGAGTCTACCTTGAATTCTGTTCTGATCATATACTATATTGTATCTCTTAGCAAGTCCCATTAGCTCTGTATTTGAAATTTACTCAAAATTCACCTACTTTGAAATTTGAAATTTACCTCAAAATCTTATGACCTCCACTGCTATCCCCACAGTCTAGACCATTACAGTCTGTTGCATGGACTATTAAAATTGCTCTCTAAAAGATCTGAAGATCTGTCTGTTCTACCATTGATCTACTCTTCCTCCAAAGCCATCAAAATGTTCCTTTCAAAATAGATTACAGTGGACAAAGAATTTGATAAATGTAGAGAAAACATTTGACAAAAGCCAACCACTACTCATGATAAACATTCTCAGAAAGCAAGAAATAGAAGAAAACTTCCTCAACCTGAAAAAAAGAATGTACTAAAAACCTACACATAATGAAATGCTTTCCAACTCTGGGAACAATACAAGAATGTCCACTCTCACTACTTCTTTTCAACATTATATAGGAGGTCATGCAATTAGGCAAGACAAAGAACTAAAGGTCATTAATGTTGAAAAGGAAGAAATAAAACTCTCTTTATTCACAAATGACATGGTCTTATACATTCCAAATCCTAAGGAAACCACTGAAAATCTGCTGGATGTAATGAACAGATTCAGTGACTTCACAGGATATAAGAAAAATACACACAAAAGATCAATCATATTTCTATATACTGACCTGGTGAACAATCCTAAAAATAAATTAAGAAAACAATTCCATTTACAATAGAATAAAAATGTACCCTACTATATTTCAGTTCAGAAATCCCAACAGTTTCTCTTCATACTTAGAATAAAATTCCAATGTGCTCATCATGCCATACAAGGCTCAACAGTGATTTCACTCCCTGTTACCTCTCTGACTTCCTGTCTTTACATCATCTCTCTCATTCACTCTGCTTCAGTCTTATTAGAATCTTCTCTTTTTCTCAAGTGTAGCAGGTGTGCTGCTTGGAACTCTTGCTTCTAAGGTAGCTATGTGGTCTGCCTCTTCAGTTCTTCTTGCTGCTACATCTTTGCTCGAATATCAACATATTAGAGAGGGGCTCTCTGATCACCAGATTAAAATGATACTCCCACGTCTGTGCATCCTCATTGCTCTATTATTCCTTATATTGCCCCCCCCCACATGTTCTGTTTGTTATTCGTAACATTTCATTTTGAGGATTTTCAGGTTTTTACAAAAGCTGCTAGAATAGTCAGTCAGTGCCTTCTATTGTTCCTAGTTTTACCTATACCAGTGTACATCTCCCAAGAGTAAAGTCATTCTTTTAAATAATCACAACAAAATTATCATGGTCAAGAGCAATTGCTCTGATCCAATGCTATTATCTAATCTTCATTCCCTATTTAAATGACTCACCTGTTCCAATAATGTTGTTTATAGCTGTTCTTTCTTCAGTCCAGGGTCCTAGAAGAATCATACATTACATTTTTACATTTCTTTAGTCATCATCAATCTAGAATAGACAAAAAGTTCAGCTTCTTTTTGTCTTTCATGCTATGAAAAATTTTAGAGTACCTTTTCATTTCATCGTGTTTAAGTATTTTCTCATGGTTCAAGTCTGGTTCAACATTTTAGGCAGGGGTATCACACAGGTAATGCTTCCATCTCACCTCAGGAGGATGTAATACTGCCTTTTTCTTGGTTTTCCTCATTTTCTTGCTTTTTAAATCTTCTTTCTCCTCATTAGAATATAAATTCTATTAAAACGGGAACTATGTCTCCTCTCCTGTCTTCAGTTTTTATCCCTAGATCCCATAGGTGCTTGATCAGTATTTATTGAGGGAGTGAATGAGTCCACAGCCCAGCAGATCCATTTCCAACAGTACAGAATAGCTCACCACCCCAGCTTGCCATCAGGCAGTACTAGGCAGCCCAGACCCAGTACTGACTGACCCTAGTGCCCAGGCTGTGAGATTCTGAGAGGTTCAGAATGGAGGAGTGCCTCAGAATTTGGGATATCTGTTTAGAAACACATTGTTGATCATGTGTCCAAACATATGTATAGTTATTATGCATTATATTCATATGCTACTATTCTAATCTGTTTGGTGCATTATAAATGTATACGTACAAGGTTTCTTAATAAGTTAAAAAATAAATATAGATAGAAGTTGTATTTTCTTTCTAGGCCCAAGGTCTTGTTTTCCCCATTCCTGGGTAGAGCATAAAATTTCCTTTTGGCGGTCACTGAATTTACCTGTTCTCGAGCTAAGATGTTTTAGTGATTTCAGTATCCACAGAGTCCATTCACTGATCAGAATTTTGGGAGAGGCTCCAGAATTCTTAGCTGGCTTCTGGGCAAACAATCATATGTTATCTTGTCTTAGCAACTGCCAGCCATATCTTTTGGAGCTTTCATATGAGACTCCTAAAGTGCTCAAAATGGATAATATTTAATATAAAGATGCTCTAAATACCAAATTTTGACTTCTAAATGTTCAGCCAGGAAATTTAGTTTTTGGAAAATGGTAAATTCTCAGAGCATAGTTCTTCCAGACCAGGCTTTAAATGATGCAGTTCAGAATGTTACCAGGAATCTGAATCATGTAGCATGCCTTTGAAAATCAGTCCCATAATTATCAGAAGGGCTCCTTTAATTAAATCCATGTTTCAGGATGCTTAATCCAAACTGAAACATTCCAGAAGTGTACTTACCGAAAATAATATATTGTGAGTGTTTAAACCCTGGGTGCTTTACATCAGCTACACTATAGCAGGCCCTCCAGTATCAGGGTCTTTGTTCCTATTTTAAAGTTTCGTTTAAGGAGGATAGCTTATCTAAATGTAATATCAATTTATGTCCTTGTTTCTTTACGAATTGCTTTTTGCATAGGTATGTCCATATAGATCCTCCTTTTCTCATGAAATTACATGAAATATGTTTGTCTTCAAGGCTTCAGCAATTTACATTTTCAATACATTTTAAAGTTACTCTTTAGTATAGTTCTGTAACTTAGGGCACATTTGCTTAATGAATAATCAAATCACTTTTGAAGGCACAAAGAACAAGCCTTTCAGAAAGGTTGTTTCTTTCCTTGTGAAATACAAATTTTCTGGGAAAGTAGGATTTTGCTTTATCTCCTCAGTCATGTGCCTTTCAGTATTCTCAATGTTATTTATGGTGGTTGGGTGTTCAATGAATTCATTGTGCTGTTTATTTAAATTAAGGAAATATTTCCTTAATATTTTCTACATAATCTTAGAATTTTAAAAAGGCAGCTTCACATTTTGAGAGTTCAAAAGGTGTTGATACACTGTTTACTTTAAATGAGTGTACATCTCCTTTTTTTTTTTTTTAAGTTTATTTTGAGAGAGAGAGAGTGCACACAAGCAGGGGAGGGGCAGAAAGAGAAAGGGAAAGAGAGAATCTCAAGCAGCCTCCATGCTGTCAGTGCAGAGCCAGATATGGAGCTTGATCTCAGAAACTGCAAGATCATGACCTGAGCTGAAATCAAGTCAGATGTGTATCTGACTGAGCCACCCAGGTGCCCTGAGTGTACACCTCCTAAAAGGAAGACAGTTTCAGTCAGTATTATAAATTATGTTTGGCAAATGTTATTAGAGAACATTTAAGATATTTAAGCGATAATTACTGCTCAATCTTTTATTTGGGACATATTGTCATTTTCCTTGTGAGTCTGTGAGTGATTAAAGTTCTTTCGGCCCATCTTATTAAACAGAAATGGTTGACCCTGTAAACAAGACATTTTAAAAGACATATATGTAGAGATTCATAAGCAAGGAATTAAAAAGAGGCCATGAATTTCAAAGTGCGCACACACACACATTCTTCATGTATAACCAGCAGCTGTAGTAGTTGGCATGTACTCTGGGTGTGCAGCATTAAACTTTACAGTTTTCTAAGCATCTCAGGTACCTTTTTATACCATTCAGTTGTATCCAGCTTTCCATTATTGTTGGCAGGACATCCTTTGGAATGTCTGCTCTACTCAGGGGATGATCTAGTGCCAGCCTCTCATGGAGAAAGAGACAAAAAAGAATCTGTAATTTAAATAAAAAATAGTGGAATAATAAAATTGGCAAGGAGGCAGATGTCCTTAAAAACTTCATGTCCTGAACAAAATTCAACTTCAGAAGGGCAGAACTTTCCCAAAACATTTAAAAGCTCTTGCTCTATGATAAGGATTCTGAGAGAGAGATACCTTCCCTTAGCCTCTGTCAGAAGTTACTTGGATTACTAAGTCAGTAAAACATCTCAGAGACATCTAAGCAAGTACTTTTTAAATTAAAAAAAAAAACTGGCTTTGCTCAAAGTAAACTGAGACAGAACGGTCTTGGATGTATTTTCCATAGAAGCACCTGCTTTGGGTGCAACCACACATAGAAGGATTTTGGCACAATAAGTTGTCTAACCTATTCAAGGGATGATATTTTGGATACTGTTCATGGCACCTTTCAAAGGCAGTTTTTAGTGTTCTGTCTAGACTTATGTACTGAGGTCAGCATGCTGCCTTAGGATACTGTTCGTTGGTTGAAATCAGAGGAGAGACAAGGAAATTCGAATTAAAGCCTCACCCTCTTTAGTGAGGCTGTGCCTCAGACTACAGGGGATTTTGGGAGAGCGCCAGTGTAACAGGCCAGATATGTCAAAAAGAACCAAAACTAAGTGTCTTTGCAACCAGGATTATCCTTGTAGTCTTGTAAGACATTTTAAAAATCTAGAAAATGTATTATATGTCAAGAAGACTATCTTTGGTCATTGAAACATAGGAGGGTGACTCAGGTCATTTGATAAAATTATATCACAAGTTTTCTATCTTGTTTGTGAAACATACATGTCTGTATTCTTTTCCTGGCACTATTAAACATCTTTTCTGCCTCGCTACCTTAAGAATTACTGATATTGGGGACAACCTTGGAGAACACATACCAGTCTGTACGATCCATGAAACACTAATGATAATTAATTGTACCTCCTGACATGTGTCTTGTCACTTGGTGGTCATGGTTGGTGACTAGAATGCCCCTCCTGTAAGAGCTGGTCTCCACCTGAACAATAACCATCCAGTGGTGATACTCCCTCTATTCAGCTCTGCAATTAGAAAGTTTTAGCTTGACATGAACTTTCTGTGAGATTCTTTTTTTAAAAAAAAAATTTAATGTTTATTTATTTTTTAGAAAGAGAGCTCAAGTGAGGGAGGAAGAGAGAATCCAAAACAGACTCCAGTCTCTGAGCAGTCAGCACAAAGCCTGATGCGGGGCTCAAACCCATGAGCTGTGAGATCATGACCTGAGCCAAGGTCAGACTGTTAACCTGCTGAGCCACCCAGGCACCCCATCTGTAAGATTTGTTTTAAAAAAAATTTTAATGTTTTATTTATTTCTGAGAGAGAGAGAGAGACAGAGAGATGCAGCATGAGCAGGGGAGGGTCAAAGAAAGAGGGAGACACAGAATGTGAAGCAGACTCCAGGCTCTGAGCTAGCTGTCAGCACAGAGCTTGACGTGGGGCTCGAACCCACGAACCATGAGATCATGACCTGAGCCAAAGTCGGACGCTTAGCCAACTGAGCCACCCAGGTGCCCCTGTAAGATTCCTAATCTAAGTCAGATTTGAACATGAAAAGCAAAATGGAAATGGAAATGGAAATTTTTCATGCCTTTAACAATCATTCCATTGAAGTTGTTTCCCTGATATTTAAAAGAAACATTAATTATCCATATTATATGCACTGGTCATATACTTTATATTTTTTATCTGATTTAATCCTTTCTCTAACCCCATTTTACATATGAGTATACTTAAGTTAAGAAATAGCTAATTACTAAGTAACTTGGCCAACATCATCTAACCAAGTGCTGGATCAAGACTAGAATTCAAACCTGATTCCAGAAGTCATGATTTTGAATCCTGGTGCTATGCTTTGTATTTTCCCTTTGACATTACCATCAATATCCAAAAAGTTATCGTCCTCTAAAGCAGATTCTTTTTTTTTTTTTTTTTTTTTTTTTAACTCTAAAAGGGTGTGCAATGTTATATGTGAATATAGATATATGTCTTTCTTCTAGGAACATAGAGCATAACTTTTGTCATCTTCTCAAGCTTAAATTGTGACTTAAAAGTGATTAAAAACCCTGAGAGAGAAGCCTTTTAATAACTAGCAAAGAGTGTCTCTGTAATTCTAAATGAAGAATTAGATACCTCATTAAGACCTTTTTAAGAATATACAATGTATACGCAAATTACACATTGACATGTGAAAAAGAAAAATGCATTATTTGTTACTATTATCCAATAACTACTGATAAATTGTTCCAATTATGGTATTATTCACATTTTAGATGTGGGTTGTATGATGTTACCAGAAGGAAAACCAGAAAGAAACTGTTGCATTCCAAATTAGAAGTGATGGAAAAAATGTAATTTATGTACAGAATGTTACTTGGAAAACATATTTTGTACATATTAGCATAAAGGGAAATTTTCCTACACAAAGAGAAAACTGATGAAACCAAAGGAAAGTCATTGGTACATTATGAGTGTTTCTGCAATAAACCAGATATGTTAAAGATAGGAGTTAGCATTTCTTCTACAAAAAAAATTAGGGGGAAAAGTTAAATACTGCCTTAAGATATGTAGAAATGATCCTCACTGAAGTTTATGAAGAGTGATAAAATGATGTTTTTATGAATTATGCCAATTAATATTAAACTGGCATTTTATTACATTTCTTATCCCAGTCAACTTAAAACTCTAAGAAATGCCCCTTTCTCACTGAGATGATGAGCCCCTCTCTCTTTAGCACCTTCAAATTTTCCTTCTTAATAATTCTTGAAGATATTGACCTCTTTTTCCTTTCTTTCATATCTACTATGAGTCTATCTCATTATTGCAATATTCGTGCTAGGGTTATTGATAACCTCCTCAGTGCTACCTTGTATTGTTAATATTCAGATCCCATCTTAAATAGTGTCTCAGAAGCATTTGACATCATATTAAACATGTTCTTCTTAAAATTCTCTTTTGTTTCTGGAGCACCATGTTTTCAAGTTTGGTCTTGGTTTCGTTTTAGTCTCTTGTCATGGGCTCTGTTTCTTTCACCAAGTTTTTACAATTTTTAAAAATTTTAAATTGTTTATTTATTTTTTAAGAGAGAGACAGAGTGCAAGCAGGGGAGGAGCAGAGAGAAGGAGACAGAATCTGAAACAGGCACCAGGCTCTGAGCTCTCAGCACAGAGCCTGATGTGGGACTCGAACCCAGGAACCATGAGACAATGATCTGAGCTGAAGTTGGACGCTTAACCAACTGAGCCACCCAGGTGCCCATGAAATGACAAACTTATAGAGGTAGGAAATTTCAACACATTTTTTCTCAGCAATTGATAGAAGTAGACAGAACATTAGTAAGAATGTAGAAGACTTCTTCAACCAGCTTGACCCTGACACCAACATTTATAAAACAACTCACCCAGTAACAGCAGACCATACATTCTTTTCAAGTACACACTGAGCATTCACCAAGCTAGTCAATGTGCTGCATTGGAAAACAAATCTCCATAAATTTAGAAGGATTGAAATTATAAAGAGAATGTCCCCTGACCAAATCAGAATTAAGTTAGAAATCAGTAACAAGGAAATTCTTGGAAAATCGTCACATATTTGGAAAATAAACAACATACTTTTAAATGAGCCATTGAGCAGAGAAGAAATCACAAGGGAAATTAAAAAGTATTTTGAACTCAATGAAAGTAAAAATACAACATGTCAAAATTTATGGATTACAGTTAAAGCAGTAGTTAAGGAAAGTGTAGCTTTAAATGCTTAACTTAGCAAAGAAGAAAGATCTGAAGTCAGTGATCTAAACTTCTACCATGCAAAACACAAAATAAGGAAGAAAATTTATATCTAAAATCAGTAAAAGAGAAGAAATAATGATTAAAAAATCAATGGAGAAACAAAGAAAAATGGAGAAAATAAATGAAACCCAAACTGGTCCTTCAATAAAATCAATAAAATTGATAAATGGTTAGGTAGACTGAACACGAAAGAGAGAGAATACATCAATTACCAATATTAGACATGAAAAAGTCAGTATGTATCTTACATTAATAAGAATAATATAGCAATATCATGAACAACTCTATACAATCAATTTGACAACTTCAATGAAATGGAAAAAATTCTTAAAAGATGCCAGTTCCAAAAACTAATGTAAGAAGGAATAGGAAATCTAAACATCTCTATATTTATCTAAAAAATTGAATTCATCATGCACAACTTTCCAACACACACAAACGCACACACTCCAGGCAAGATGGCTTCAGTGGTCAATTCTGCCAAATGTTCAAAAAGAAATTGTACCAATCTTAGTAACACTATTTGAGGAAACAGAAAAGTGGGGAACACTTTCCAACTCGTTTTATGAGTTTAGTGTTACATTGTGTCCAAAACCAGATATCAAAAGAACAGAAAACTGCAGATAAATATTTCTCCTGAATTTAGATATAGACTTAACAAAAGCAAAGTATATTTAGTAACATATAAAAAGGACCATACATCACCGTCATGTGGAGTGCATTCCAGGAATCCAAGATTTGTTTAGCTTTTGAAAATCAATATAATTCACCATATTAAGAGGATTAAGGATAAAGTCATTTGACCATATCAGTAAGTTCTACTTGGAAACGTATTTGACAAAATTCAATACCAATTAATTAAAAAAAGTCTTAGCAAACTGAGAATAGAAAAGAATTTTTGTATGTGAGGAGATAATAATGATAATTAGCTTGACAGTAGTAATCATTTCACTATGTGCGTGTATACCCAATCATAATGTTGTATACCTTAAGTCTATGCAGTTTATTGTATATATGATATATAGCCTATAAATGTATACCAACCTAATAACAAGAAAATGCACCTCATTTTAATTTTTAAGATTTGTGATGGTAAACATGGTTTTTGGGGTGCCTGGGTGGCTCAGTCTGTTAAGTGTCTGACTTTGGCTCAGGTCATGATCTCACGGTTTGTGGGTTCGAGCTGCCCATCAGGCTCTGTGCTGACAGCTAGCTCAGAGCCTGGAGCCTGCTTAAGATTCTGTGTCTCTCTCTTTCTCTGACCCTCCCCTGCTCACGATGTCTGTCTGTCTGTCTGTCTCTCTTTCAGAAATAAATAAAACATTAAAAAAATTTAAAAACAAAACAAAACAAAACATGGTTTTCTAATATTTACTGGCCAATTCCCTTTCTTTTTGTTAAATATCTTCTTGTATACTTTGTCTTGTTTCTATTGAGTTATTAATCTTTGCCTTTCTGACTGATGAAAGCTCTTCTTATTAAAAAGCTTAAAACATTTTCTATTAAAAAAGAAAAGAAAGAAAAAACTTTCTCTACCTGAAAAAGGCACTGATGAAAAAATTAAAACCAATAGCATACTTATTAGTAAAAATTAAATGTATTCCCATAAGATCAGGAAATGGCAGGCAGGTTTGTTCTCAGGACTGCTAATCAATATTGTACTATAGCACTAGTCAATGTAATAAAGCAGGATAAAGAAATAAAAGGCATACAGATTGGAAAGTAAGATTACATAAGTAACCCAAATGAATCTACACCCCACAAAAAAAGGGGAATAAAAAGCTACTATAAGTATTCAGTGCCTTTAGCAGTTGTAGAATGTAAGATCAAATTGCAAAAAACCTCACATTCCCATGTAATGTCAGTAAACAAATGCAAAATGAAATTTTAAAAATGTAATTTAAGAAACATTCAAAATATAACATATTTAGGAAAAACATAGCATATGTGCAAACATGTACATTAGAAAATATGCCAAAAACCTTAAAGAAATTAAAGAATGCCTAAATAAATATAGCAATTTACAATGTTAATGAATTGGAAGACTTAAAATTGTTAAAATGTCACTTTAAAAAATTGATCGATAGATTTTGTGTAAATCTGACCAAAATACCAGTAGAATTTTTTTGGGTAGAAAACTGGCAATCTGCTTCTCATATTTATGTGGAAATGTAAAAGCACTAAAATAGGTAAAAACAAGTTTGAACATGAAGAACAAAGTTGGAGGAATTTTATTAACTGATTTCAAGACTTACTATAAAATTGCAGTTACCAAGAAAGAGTGGTATTGATGTCTGGATAGTCATATAGATCAATGGAACAGATGAGTAATTCTAGAAAGAGATCTACCTAACTGTGGTTATTTTATTTTTGTAAGATTCCAATGTAATTCAAAGGGGAGGAGACAATGTCCTTTCAAGTAATGATGCTGGAACTGAATATCCATTTTGGAAAAATAATTAACTGTAAGCCTTACCTCCGACTATACTCAAAAATAATTCCAAATTAATCTATACCTGAAAGTTTATAGTGGTTTTAAACACATTTGCAAAGTCAACTTCCCTTCAAAATGCTGAGTCTTCTTGAATACAGGTCACCATTTAATATGAACAGCCTTACCATCTCACTCCAAGAAGAGAAGATAGAAGACCGCATGACTTATGGTGCCTGGGTGACTGAGTCAGTTGAGTGTCCAACTCCAGCTCAGGTCATGATCTCGCACTCCGTGAGTTTGAGCCCCAAATCGGGCTCTGTGCCTGGAGCCTGCTTCAGATTCTGTCTCCCTCTCTCTCTGCCCCTTGCCAACTCACACTCTCTCTGTCTGTGTCTCTCACGCTCACATGCTCTTTCTCTCTCTCAAAAGGAGATAAGTATTTAAAAAAGAAAAAAGAGGACTGCATGACTTCTGAGTCTAGGTCATAATATGTGTGACATCTTGTTCCTGGCTTTTTCGCTGAAGGTATCTGAACCCAGCCACCATATTGTAAGGAATCCCAGGCCACATGTAAGTAGGTATTCTGGCCAATAACCCCCACAATGATCCCAGCCAAGAGAGAGTATCAACCTCCAGACTGAGTGAATGAACCTTCCCATGCTGTCATCCTCAGCCTTCCCGCTGCCCCACTGACGTTGAGTGAAGCAGACCCAAGTAGTCCTCATAGACTTGGCTCAAATTGCAGATTCATGAGCCAAATGAATATTGTTGTTTTCAGCCACTAAATCGTTGTATGTTTTGTCATGCTGCAATAGATAACTAGAACAGTGTAAAAGCTAAACTATAAAACTTTTAAAAAGTAAACACTGGGAAAGTATTCATGGCTAGGGTTAGGCAGGCATTGCCTAAAAGGACACCAAAGCATGAACTAAAAGAGCCTCAGTGATAAACTGGTCATCAAAAAATGAAAAGATGTCTGCTCTTCCAGAGATACTGTTATGAAAGTGAAAAGGCAAAATGTGTAATGCAAAGGTCTGGCCAAGTATTGATCCTTTCTGGATATGCAAGGTAGTAAATTTTTATGTAGAAGGCCTTCCACGAACCTGCAATTTATGTCACATATGTAATTTCTCATATTATGAGGATATTCCTGGATATATGTAAATTAATAGTTTGCCAGCATAGAATACAGAAAAATGTTCCAATGAAATCAACTCTTTTAAACTCAGCTTTCTCAAATGTAGATAAAGCATTCTCTTTACTGTCTACAGGGAATTGTTAAGCATGAATGAAAGAAGTATTTTGTTTTCTCCAGAGAACATCTACATACTTATAAAAATTTTTATATGCTTTTTCAATAAATAGCCTAGAATAGGGTTTCTATCCGTGATGACAATCCAATCTCTGGAGTATATCGCTCTACTTTAAGCCTCACTTAAAGGACTAATTTACATAGTTCATGGACCAGGATTTCTGGAGAGAATTGTGAGACCCTCTTATAAAAGCCGGGCAAAAAATTCAAATCAATTCCAAATGTTTTATGCTTCACTTAGTGTTTATCTTGAATTTTTATTCATTACTGAGGAGAACTGCCTGTATATGTATAAGGAGTAATATCTTAAGTGTCTAAATTTTAAAGCATATGTGCCTTTTGACTGCTGACAGGCTAGTCTAATGGTATTTTGAATTGTATTTTTATTACATGCTGTTATTAAGAACTGCTTAAGTTTACTTTTCATCATTATGCAGCTAGACATTTCATCTTGTCCATTGGTAATATTTGTAACGATGTCTACTTTTCTGGAGATAAAAATTCTATCAAGTTGAAAACTATAAATGGCTATGTGAAAGTGGAAATTAAGAGAAAGTTGAACATTTTAGTTGATTCTAGATATTCTGGAGAAAAGAGGCATCTGTATTCAGTTAAGAAGTCTTTTAGGTAGAATAATTTGATGAACTTCTACAAAACCAGAATCTTAAAAAAAAAAAAAGAAGTCATTCTAGAAGAAATGATGCTTACTGTTTCTAGTTTGATGGCACATGAAAACCTTATGTTCTAAGTATCTGAAATATCTTTTTTTCTAAATCAGTTCTCGTTTTGGTGTTCTAGACTCACAATATACACTGGTATGTATGCCATAGATCTGGAATTTATAATAATTCTCTCCTTTTAGTCATCTGCCAAATTTAATTGGTTACTATCTTGAAAATTTTACCTCTAAAATCATTCTTGAATTCATCTCTTCCTCTTCATCAAGCTCCCCTTTTTTTCTTCCAAATTATAATAAAAATTTTCTGAATAAATTTCCTAACCCTAAATCTACAAGGGCAGGTTGCTAATGTAAATAATGGCAATGAGAAGTCTGTGGCAAGCAAGAAAGTTTAAGCTTACTCAAACACAGCGGTTGCTCATCAACCTCATTAATTGTTACAATGAATGGCTATGGGCCAATTTCAAAGTTCACTATTTCTCCTACCCTCCTTTACACACACACAAACACACACACACACACACGTGTGCGCGCGCATCTACACACACTAAAAGAAAGCTCATGAGTTGTTAATTGGCAGCTGTGCATCTGCAGAAACAATGTTCACCCTCTATCATGTTCTAGTCCTCAAAATGTTGATCTTATATACTCTATCTCTGAGATCCTGGGGGTTTCGCTAATGGGGGATACAAATAGGTAATTAGAGGAAGGGAAAGAGAGTGAGGTTGAGGTATTTATTCCTCTGGACCCTCCCTGCATAGGTATTGGCTCTGTCCCTATAGCTCACAGATCCTGTCAGATGTCTCTTTCCACATTTCTCTGGGCTCCAATGACAGCTTCCTCTGGCTGTTCTGAAGTCCTTTGCCAGTGCCAGTCTTGGTCGCTGAGAGGGCAGAGTGTACAATCAGCGCTGCCATGCTCACTCAGTAGGGCCCTCTCTATACTTGGAGTTCAATGCTCTATAGTTGCCTTCTTAAGGTTCTTAACAATTTTATCTTGGGATTTGTGGTTTATAAGTGAAGGTCAGTGGGACAATGGAGCAAATGGTGGGGGCCCAGAATCTCAAATCAAACACGGTCCTGACTCCTGCCACTTCCCTGAATTCCCTGGTCATGTTCTCAGCTACCCAGTCTCTGCTCTCCCCCAAGACCCTAACCTCACATGGCTTTTCTCTGAACGCCCAAGTAGTGACAGTTGTTGCAACCCATTGCAAGGTACTCTAAACCCCACAAGGCCGCCCTTCCCCAGCTACTTCAGTAACCACTGCTGCTCCCTATCAGTGATGGGATCTGAGTGCAGACATGAGAGAGTGTTGGGGCTGGGGGGAGGGGAGGACATAATGGCAGGCGTCACCACTCTGGACTGCAGTACTGTAGGGTGTTCAACAGGTGATTCAGCAGGGGTGAGCCACCCACCTGTCTCTAATCTAGGTACTGGGTATGTCCCACCACAGAGATTGTATTCCCTTGAGTGTTGCTCATCTATTTCGAATGGAGAGGTAGATACATGGGAAGAAGAGATTGACTTTTCCAACCCCAGACAGGCGTGGCACATTGGTCTGGTGGCAGAAGGACAAACCTAGCAACAGGTGGGCTGAAAATGTCAAGTCATAGCATGGGCCCCTGGATGATTGTGAGAGTTTGCATTCACCTAGTGAACAGTCCCATGCCTGGAGGAATATGATATTAAATAGCAAACAAAAAGCTCAATAATAGGTCAAGAGAGAGATGATGGAAGAAAGGGAAAAGTCTGGTATTTAATAACTTCAGTGGTAACTTTTTTCCTGCTTTTTGAATAAGGGATGCATATTTTTATTTTGCAATGGGCTCCATAAATTATGCAGCTGATCCTGCCAAGAATCCTGGTTCTACTAATGACACAAGGCATAGGAAGTAGAACCTTGAGCCACTTAAAGCAGGAAGTTTGCATTGATATTTCTGTGTAAGTCAGCGCCATTACAAGTCCACACTCAGTGTGAAAGGAAGACTGGAGAAAGAGATCCATTGCAGCAAAGAGAGCCAGTAGGAAAAATCTCTGATCTCAGCCTAGCCTCTGGGTAGAAAACAATAATATTTGTCTTGAAAGAAAAGACAGACGGGGCGCCTGGGTGGCTTAGTCGGTTAAGCGTCCGACTTTCGCTTAGGTCATGATCTCGTGGTTCGTGGGTTCGAGTACCGCGTCGGGCTCTGTGCTGACTGCCAGCTCAGAGCCTGGAGCCTGTTTCAGTCTGTGACTCCCTCTCTCTCTGACCCTCCCCTGCTCATGCTGTCTCTCCCTCTCTCCTAGAAATAAATAAAACATTAAAAAAATTAAAAAGAAAGAAAGAAAAGACAGGCATGTTCTTATTTAGATTTTGGGTTTGAAATAATTTCACTTTGAAGTTAAGGTGAACCCCAAATCAAGAAACTTACTTAGTAAATCCAGAGTGATAAGGCAGTGCTAAAGGTCTTTGACAGAAGCAGACAAAAGTCCTTAACACAGACCTAGCAGTATTTCCATAAGGGACGTCCAAACTTTCAAACATGAGTTCATAAGCCAAAATTATAAAACATAATAAAGAAGAGTAAATAAAAATAGAACAGAGTAAAACAAAACAAAACAAGAGCAAACAGGAGAATTAGTACACAAGAATTTCAAACACTGAAATTGTTTCATATACAGTCTTGAATAGTAGTTACATTTAAGTTGTTCAAACATATGAAAGAAACTGGCATCATAAAGGCCACTTTTTGACCAGAGCAAACTTTTGGGATCCCATTAAAAGTACCCAAAAGATATTTGATTAATCCAAAATATAGTTATTAATAACTCATGAGTTAAGGAAACCAAGATAGTAAATACTTAGAACTAAGTGATAATGGAAATACTGCTTATCAGAATCAGTGGGATTTTTCCAAAGCTCTTGTAATTTATAAACTTCATGTATATAATTAAAGAAGTACTGAAAAATATTAATAAACTGTGTTTAAACTTAAAAAGTTAGAAACACGACTGAATAGATAAAAAGAATAAGAAAAAAATAATGAAGAAAGCAGGAAATGACATAGCAAACAAAAGTTCCTTTGGATTTATATGGAATTAACATACTTGTTGGTAAAAAAACAGTTGAGCACTAGCAATTATGGTTTAACCTAAATACAGTTGAGGCAATTATCGAAGCCTAAAGTTGATCCTTTGGAAATGCATGTAAAATGGAAAGAGAATGGCCATCAGTAAGAATGAAGCAAAGCTGGAAAAGTCTTTTCTTGTCACTCATAATCTGTGAGACATTGAACTCCTTAAGTTTTCTGACCCTTAATTTTCTTAATACACAAGTGTGAACAACAATATTTACATTATAAATATCATGTAAGATTTAATGAGATGTATAATATACTTTTGACATACGACTTATAATTTGTTATCTATAATTAGTGCCCTTCCCTTTTTCTTAAAATCCAAGATAGTATTTATTCATTCACCCATCTATTCTTTTAAAAAGCAGAAATACTTGCTAGATTTTACTTCTTGTGTTAATTTAAAAAAAAATAGTATCTTTAAGCCCATTTTCTATAGAGGAACCTCCAGGAAAATAAAATGTGAGTTCAGATGATTTGCCCAGTGTAGATCACATTATAATTAACATCATTATGTTCATCCAAAGTATGTTTATAAGAAACTATAGTTCTCATTTCAGCAATGAGATACCACTCCTTGCAGGATTTTACTATGGATTAGGAAGAAAGAGAGCAGAAAGAGAGACCCTCAAATGTGAACTGAAATCAGGAGTTAGATTCTAATTCTGTGCCAATTGGACAGGCTTCCTCCTGTCTTCACTGTGCAGCTCTCCATATGTCTCCAATTTTAAACAAAGCCACTCCCAACAGGAGCTCTACCTCAAAGAAGCCTGAGAAATGGCTGAATGTCAGTCTTCAGGGTACTTAAAATGCATTTGCTCTGACAGGATCTTGAACACCTGCAGTTATTTCAAAGGAATTTTGATCCAACAATAATTCACATAATTTATCATCTGGAGATGCCAAAAATTCTTTGAAAAACTGTGCTGTAGTTAGTAAACGGAAAAAAAGGGGGAAAGTGATGGCGGGTGGCAGTATTTTCACAGAGGATGTTTTTATAGGAATCATTAATTCATACGTTTTTTTCCCCTCAAGCCTTTGTTTCCTCACAGTTGAAACATTGTTGACTTACTTTTGGAATTTTGTTGTGTGTTTGCAATTAACACATACAAAAGGACTCTGCATTTACCTAAAGGGGTTTGGGTTTTCAGTTTTGTTTTTAATCTCGAGGATATCTGGGAGTGTCTTCTTAATAACATTGATAATTTTTTAGAAATTCCTTGATTTTCCTTCTAACAAAATCACATGGAGATTTGAAAATATATAGTGAATAGAGGAAGAAACATGTTCAATCAGAAAGAAGAAGAATTTGGATTCTTTACAATCAAATCACAAAGTAAACATCTTTCAATCCGATCTAGGGCTTCCGGAACAAGGTGGAGCAGAAAAGATACTGTATTGTGCTTCCCTTTGTGGAAACAATCAGAAGTGGTCAGGAAAAAAAATCTGTGGGAAAGGAAGGGCAGTCTAGACAGTGTGAGCACTAACTTCAACTGAGAGAAATTAGGGAAGTAGTGGAGCCATTCAGCGTTCAGAATGATTAAGAGCATTAATGGTTTCATAAGCAGATGAATGCATAGTGGACTTGATTGGCACAAATCTATGAAAAGGCTCAACGTCATCTTTATGGAAAAGTTAATTAGAAAATGTACTTCTTGGGGGGCTGGGGCTGGGTGGCTCAGTCGATTAAGCATCTGACTCTTGGCTTCAGCTGAGGTCATGATCTCATGGTTCATGAGTTCAAGCCCTGCATAGGTTTTCTCACACAGCGCACAGCCTGCTTGGGATTCTCTCTCTCTCCCTGTCGTTCTGCCCCTCCCCTACATGCATGCTCTCTCTCTGTCTCTCAAAACAAATAAACATTAAAAAATAGTAAAGGGAATGTGGTTATATAAATGTTAATTTCTTCTAATTTAATGAGTAACCTGTATTAAAGAGAAATACTAATATTAAATAAAAGACAGTACTCTCCTTTATTTATTTATTTAAAATGTGTGTTTATTTTGAGAGAGAGAAAGAGCATGAGCAGGGGAGGGGCAGAGAGAGAGGGACAGAGAATCTCTCTGTGTGGGAGTCAAACTCAATCGTTAGATCACAACCTGAGCCAAAACCAAGAGTCTGATGCTTAATTGACTGAGCCACCCAGGTACACCTCACTAACATTTTATTTTATTTTATTTTTTTAATGTTTTATTTATTTCTGAGAGAGAGAGAGGCATTGTGAGCAGGTGAGGGTCAGAGAGAGAGGGAGACACAGAATCGGAAGCAGGTTCCAGGCTCTGAGCTGGCAGTCAGTGCAGAGCCCAATGCGGGGCTGGAACCCACAAGCTGTGAGATCATGACCTGAGCTGAAGTCGGAGACTTAACCAACTGAGCCACCCAGGGGCCCCCATCTCACTAACATTTTAAACACAATAGCACATGAATAACAATTTGAACAACAAGCAAAAAGATGTATCAATTCTATTTTGAGACGTTTACTTGCTCCTCCCCTAGCAGCCCATGACTGACATAACTATCATTTCCCCGTTGGGCTGGTTCTCATTGGAAACCACTGGGCACAGTGCTGTAGGGTTCAGAGTGATGTGGTGGAGTTCCTTGGAGAAGTAGAAGAAACTCTCCAGTTTCCCATTCTCAAGTTTTCCCTGTTCAACAGAACTGATGTTTCATAAGAGCCAAACTACCAAAAATCAGTGTCCTTTTAATCAGGTTAAACACCTGAGTCGTATTTCTGATTCCTCATCCTGAAAAACGATCTTTCATTGATTTGCAAGAATCAATCAGGATTCAGAAAGGGTGGTTATATAGGATGTGGTGTATGCAAGAATAAAGTGCCCATTTTCAGATTGGACCAACTTGCCGTGGAAATTATTGCCAATGTCATTTTCATTGAGCTCTTCCAAACCTCAAGATTTGGCTTTCCTGCTTGGAAAAAATATAATTGCATGACCGTGCTCCTGGGAGACTTTGTTCTGCACCTCAGAAAACCAAGTTACACCCATAGATGTCAATGAAAGGGCACAGGTGGCCTAAATGGATCTCTCTTCCAAATGGGTAAAGGGAATTAGGCAGTGGGACACTGAAGCAACATACTGAAACAAGCGTTTCTTCTTCATCTCTCTCTGTCTTTTTAAGTCCAAGTTGATTGACCTACCAGAGAGCAGAATTGAAGAATGCTGTGGTTTTACTTGGGAGGTGGGTTCAAAAGCTTTTTGTTGCTAAATAGTATGGATGATTTTTATTATATTTTAACATAGTAAAATAGACTTCTGAGTTACCCTGTTAGCGAAAACCCAGTCCAACTTTTTAAATGGATACTATTGAATCAAATGCTCTAAGTTAATCTTTAGTTTTTTGGCTTCAGAAAAAAAAATACTATGTCCATTTTGAAATGGAACAAAATTTAAACACCGCTTTCTCTTCTGCTCCTGGGTGGTTTGACACAATTCTAAACTAAAGACTTGTGCACTCACAGCATGACCAAGATTACCTCCCCCATCGCCTGCTGTTTCTTTCTGGTGGCCCTTGATTGCAAACCTGCTATTACAGCCTTCTGGAATCCTTAACCCTTTCAAAGTTGTTTTCTCTTCTCTCTCTTTGTCTGCTTCATATTTTAGGTGAACGGTCTCAGAGCTAGTGATTTTTGTAGACTTGTCCCATGACCATAATGTTCATAGGCTTCCATGGTGCAACAGTGGAATTTATGAAATTTTAACTGTTAAATTGTATGCTTATTGTTACCAGGGGATGCCTGAGAGTCCATGAACAAGAGTTCAAGTTTAGAGCGTGGGGGTCAGGGCCAGATGACACTTTGGGTGTAAATCTGATTATTTCGTACTAGCTTTGTGACTTTTGTAATGTTTGACCTCTGGGATGAGTTGTCTCATCTGAAAAAGAGTTGAGAACGGAAGCTGCCTCTAAGAGTTGTGCCGATTAAACGAGTCAGTCTGTACAAAACACCTAGAACTGTTGTTGTCACACATGAGCTCAGGAAATTTTAGCTCTTAATGACTGAGGGTAGAATGAGACTCTTAAGATGTGGGAAAGAATAAAGCTTTCAAAGTTTAAATGATTCTCAGATCGTGTAAATGATTGATTTGAACCATCTAGCCATGTTGGTACATGGCTGTAAAGGCTGAGATGCACATTATTTAAGATTCTGTATAAATATGGTAGGAATAGAATTTTAAAATTTTATATAGATTTGAGAAGTAGGTAAAACATACATCTTCTAAAACAATTGGTCGTATGAAAGTATTTTTTGAGAATTATAGATAGATACTGAATGAGAGAGTGTTCAGTCCGAGGAGTTTGAAATCCAGTGATACTTTGCAAGAAGCAGGGAAATAGCTTCCTGCTGCCCCATAGTGGCAGTTGATGTCAGTGCAGTATACTCCCAGCAGGTGGCCAGTGGGACTCCATGAGGATACCTCTATTGGAGTGTAACAGAGATAAACACAACTTACTCTAGTCTCATCTGTAAAGACCACTGGGGAAAATGGAACAACAGAAAAAGAAAAAGGATCCCATCCATAGACAAAAAGAAACCAAAGTGTCAGAAAGAGCCATCCTGGGAATTTTGTTGCCTGGGAAGATGCCATTAATTTGAATGGTGTGAACAGAATGACCCTGAATTGCTTGTGTGTCTACATCCATGGCTGTGCACATTGGCCCTTGCAAATCTGCTCATTTGTTCTCTCTCTCTCTGGTTTATTTGTCAAATAGTACTACTTTTGTGGCAGTGTAGTAGTTTATTTTTCAGGTAGTACTACACTTAGCTGTTAATTTGTTGACACTTCAAGCTATTATGTTTGAAAAAAAATTACCCTTTATTCAGAAAGAAGGCTGAGGTTGTAGGGCAAATATATGCCACTAAAAAATATAGCTGCATTAACCTCTTCTCTGCCTTCCTTAGCAATTCAGCTCTGCCTCCAAACTTGCATTTCCTACTCAGCAAGCAAAAGCTATATGATTAACTAGACTATCCATTCATAAAGGCAATTTGTGGTTAACTACTATTTCGAGAGAGCGTTCCTTATCCATGCCGACCAATTTATGGAAGTATTTATTCCCCATATGCAAGAAGTCCCTCTGCCGAGAGTCCTGGTAAGTAGATATATACTCATCACAATGGAATGTCAATAAGATATTGGTAACCGCCAGAAACTGGTGTCCAAATATGGTCTGCCTTTCTTCTTTCTAAACCTGAATTTCACCATCATCATTGTTCCCACATCCATTCTATGGTCAGATTCGGTCTGTTTGGACCCTACAGTATCACTCCCTTCCCCATGCCAGGCTTTTCTCTCCTTTCCCTTAATGCTGTCAAACTCAAGCCCTAGCTGCATCTGTCTTTTGCCACAGCTTTAAAACTCACCTCTTCAGTATCAAGAAGCAGTTAGGCAGAAAAGAGATAGTACATGCTTTGGAGTCAGAATAACCTCAGTTTGCATTCCAAATTGACTACTTACTTTGCTAAAATAATAGTCTCTTCAAAGAGATTGTCTTACATGAGAATCCAACATACTGTTAGGCACAATATTGATAATTACCGAATTGCCAGCTTCCGTTTTCTCTTCTCCGCTCTGTGAAAGATTTAAGAGCAAGGCAGTGAAAACTGTTGCCTTGGCTATAGGTAGTAAAAGAGTGCATTTTAATTTTTTTAATTTTTTTTTCAGAGAGAGACAGAGACAGCACGAGATGGGAAAGGGCAGAGGGAGAGCGAGGGGGGAGTCAGAGAATACCAAGCAGGCTCCATGCTGCCAACACATAGTCTGCTGTGGGGCTTGAACTCATGAAACCACAAGATCATGACCTGAGCTGAAACCAGGAGTTGGATGCTTGACCAACTGAGCCACCCAAGTGCCCCAGAAAAGAAGTGCATTTTAAATTGCAGGGAATTTGAAGTAACAATATAAATGATGAAAAGATCATTCATTTGTTATTATATCAGGCACTTAGAATGCTCACAATGTCAGTGATAAAATGTTTCTCCTCTAAAAAATCTTCTGATGGTATAAGTACTAAAGAATTGCTGTTGTTGTTCTTGAATTTCAACAGTAATTTCAAATTATAGTAGCTTCAAATGAGCACATTTGTATTACTTATCTTTTAATAAGCATTGCATTGCACACAGACATTAATTGAGACTTCTCCTTACATAATCTGCCCCTGACACATGCAGACTAGCTATGTGCCTTTGTATGTTGGGTACATCCTTAATGAGGAAGTGTTGGAAAATGTTCAAGCATGCTTCTGATACAATTTGGATCTCTTAACCCTGTAGTATTATATATTCTTGCATTTAAATGGTAGATAGGAAACAAACAATGATAGCCCAGGGTCCCTGAAGATTGAAAAGAAGAATTTGAATTACCTCATTCTGTCGATCTGTGTGAGCATCTGGAATTTTTGTGTTTCAATTTTTAAAAATTATTGTGAAATAAGATTTTTCTAAATCTCTGCCACACTTCTTCTTAGGTTTAAGGCTGTAACAGCCCACAGGATATTGGTTACCTCATATGAGAAAAATATTTCAAACTTGAAATTAATAAAACATGTTCTTCAGTCATCTCAATGAAGAGAGATGAACAAATCTGGCCATATTCAGCATTGACCAGGAATATGCAAAAAATCTCAATTTTGACAAAGTTGCAAAAATTAAGGCTCTTAATATTAATACTTTAATGTTAATACTCATTATTGTGGCAGACCCATATGTGTATACTTGTATACACATTTTTCTCTTTTTCTAAGAATACATATCAACATATTAAAAGGTTTATCTATGTACATATAAATATATGTATCTGTATATATACATATATATTTGCTTTATAATATTGATTTTGTTTTTAATTTCTTTAGTGGCATAATTGTACCACAAAGCTATAGGAAAACATCTTAATTGCTGTTTTTCTTTCCTGTTCATTATGTTATTTATTTCATTTCACAGTTGTTACGAAAAATATTTTGTCATAAACAGGAGATGGTACTAAAAAGTGGTTCACTTTGCCTCTTGCTTATGGCATTGACCCATCTTAACCCCAGGCCTTCTTTCTTCAGTTCTTTTTATACATTGATGCAGTTATATTTCTTTTCTTTTTCTTTTTCTTTTTTTTAAACATTTATTTACCTTTTGGGAGAGATAGAGAGCGAGCTTGAGCAGGGGAAGGACATAGAGAGGGAGACACAGAATCCGAAGCAGGCTCCAGGCTCTGAGCTGTCAGCACAGAGCTCTATGCAGAGCTTGAATTTACAAGCTGTGAGATCATGACCTGATTGGAAGTCAGACATTTAACTGACTGAGCCACCCAGGTGCCCGATGCAGTTATATTTCTTAAAGCTCAGATTTGATCACGCCATTTTCTTGCGCTAAATTTTCTGGGGCTTATTCTTTCATGTGGAAGCAGTCACATGAAGCTCCATCATTAGTATGTGGCCTTCATGGCTTGCCAACTCCTTTAGAACATTATCTCACCATCTTCTTTCCCTGCGGCCCCTGCTCCAGCCACTTGCAGGTCCTAATGTCAGTCCTTTCCGATCCCTGTCTCATCACCTATGCTTATTGTCACCCCAGCTGGAATACCCTGGCTCTTCTTCTCTCCACATTTTCGAATCCCGCCCTGGACTACAGTCAACTGTATGCTTTCATAACACCTTTCCTGACGTTCTTAGGCGGGGGTGGGGGGTGGGGGATCATGCTCTTTTACTCTGAAGTCTTATAGCTCTTTAGGTTATGAGGATTTCCCTTCCTCAAAATTCCTGTTTCTCTCATGGTATTTGTATCTATGTTTATAAAGATTTGTTCATATTTCTTTTTCCACTATCTTCTAGTAACTGCCCCAAGAATGCTAATCTCATATCTTATTTATCTAATTCAGAAAAACAACAAGGCTGCTTGGATAAGGCTGCAGGCTGCCTCTTCTGCTTCTAGTTTCCCCCTTGCTGTATACCCTTGAGATCTTCTAGTTTCCACTTAGCCTGGGATCTAAGAAATCCCTGAAGTTGAACATGCAATTGTGTGTTTACATGTGTAACTGTTCAATTAAATGAGCTGAATTCAAAGGGATTTAATGAGCCACAATCCTTTGCAAGCATGTCCAGTGGATTAATTTTTCTAGCTTTTGGATAAAATATTGGCAACTTTCATAGATTTTCTGGTCCTTTCCAACTACATGTATACTCTTATTGCGGAAATTGAAAATTCCTGACAGTATTAAATTTTCCCTGAGCCCTTTGCTATTGGAAAACAGTGATGGTTAGGAAATCCCATCCCCCTCCTCTTTGTGTTCTGGGAAACAACTTATTACCAATTTCCATCCTTACCCATGTGACTTCAAGAAGACAAATGGATGCCCTCTTGTTTACCTATGTCAAGGCCAGACACAGACCCTGCTGATCTCATTCTTTGCCTCATAAATGATTAGCTGAACTGCTTGTCTCATTGATCAGTAGGAACAAATCCTTTTGTTCATCAAAGTTTGGTTAAGTTTCTCTCCTTCCTCCAGGCCCCTGAATTTCAACTCATCTTCAGCTTGAGCCGCAATAGAGCCTCTCCTGAGAGGAGAGGTTTACTTCAAAGTAAACTATTCTCTGATCTGTTCTCCAGTCACACCACCCTTTCATCCCATTTCCCAACACCTGTTTTTTTTTTTTTCCTAGCTTTGTTTACTGCTCCCTAAAACAGGGAAGCTCTTCCCCTAAACCTGGAGATGCATGCAGATCTAATGATCAGAGTGTTCTCCCCCACTGCAGCGGTCCTTTGGAATAAAGTCTTTTCTTACCAAATCCAGATTTGTTATTTGACATTCCAGCCCGATGTAACAATTGAGACTGCAAAGTCTTCTCTGAGTTAAAGCTTCCTTCTGCCCCAGCTTGTTACTGCTTTTATCTGGAAGGCCCCGAGGCTTCTTTTCTCCTTACTTTGTCAACTCTTCACCATTTACTAGCTAAGGTTCTGGCCCCTTTGCAGGTGGCTGGGAGGATAGGATTTGTGGAAGGGGCTTCAGCTGATACCACTGGGGTTTGGTGTTAGTGATCTCTGGGCGTCTTCTTTTTGGTACATTTTTGTGGGTTTCTTGGGAAGTTTCACCACTGTGAATATCCAATGCCATCTTTCCTCTTTCAGCCAACCCCTTCAGCCCCCTGGCCTCAGAAGTTCACCTTTCCGCTGAGTTGTTTTGCTCACCGACTTCCTCCCCCCACCCCCAGACAGTACTTCTGAACGGAGTCTCCTTAAAAAGCACCCCAGGCTAGTTCCCGCTTGTAGTGATGCTTCTTCGGAGAGTTGCCACTCACTCTAAGTGCACCCCATCTTTCTCTCTCTGCTTCAGTCCCTCTGTGTCTTCATGTTCTCAGTCACGAGATGAAGCCTAGCTCAAGGTGCCTCTCAGGTTCTCTGTGCAGACCCCTTGCATTCCTCTCACTTGGCTCCCTCCTTCCTCTTCTGACCCTTCCCCACCTAGAGCAGTGAGGGAAATACCTCGCCCCCACACAATCTTGCCTTGTGATAACGTTCTCCTCTCTCAAACCCGTATGACCTCAAGCTGCATGACGAGCGAAAGACTTCAAAACCAGTTTTCGCAAATCCTGCATATGTGGTATGAGGCCTTCATTTGGAATATGGAGGTTTGTAACACCTACTGTTGGGTCACTGCCAAAGCTATGCACAAACACTTCCTTATATACATTTAAGTGTCATTTTCTCTGCAGAAATTTGGTTACAGTGGCCATCAGAGTCTCAAAATGGTCTCTATCCTGAGGAATGGTAAGACTGACCAGTCATGCCTGATGCCCTGCCACACACTTTCACATCTCCTGTGTTGTTCACCGGGCTTCGGCAGCTCTTATCCTTTCTCATTTTAATACACTTGGCTTTATCATTCAAGATTTGGTAATGATGCCCTTTCTTTTCTGAAGCCACTCCTTTCACCCCTCCTGCAGGCAGAGCAAATTCTTGCCTTCTAAGCACTTTGCCACCAGCTTTAACCATACCTCTCTGTGTAACACATCACTTTCAGTGAATTTTCAAATTTTAGTTCCAGTATGGTTCACACACAGTGTCATATTAGCTTAAGTGAATTTTTCACTCAACAAATACTGACTGAATGCTCCAGATGAACCAGGACTAGTGTTCAGCTGGGAGGACACAGCAGGGAGCCAGATAGGTACAGTCTATAATGTCACAGAGCATGGTTTCTCCTGCTATATCAGGAGTTCAGGGAGGGAAGGTTTCTGTGTATTAATCTTTTATTCTCAATAGGTGCCTTATGGGAAGTACTCAATCACTTATTAAATAAATGAATTAATGAACAGACACACAAAACCTTAAATGTGTTGACTTTTCTGACCTTGAATATGACCTGCTTGTTAAAACTGATCAGTGGGAAAAACAAATATTGATCAGGTGATACAAAACCAATGAGCAGAAATCTCTTGCGTTTCTTTACACTGATAATGAAGCAGCAGAAAGGGAAATTGAAAAAACAGTCCCATTTACAATTACACCAGAATAATAAGATATCTAGGAATAAAACTAACTAAAGTGGTCGAAAACCTGTACTCTGAAAACGCTAATGACAGAAAGTGAAGATAACAAAAAAGAAATGGAAAGACATTCTATGCACATGAATGAAAAGAACAAATATTGTTCTACACATGTAATGCAATCCCTATCAAAATACCAACAGCATTTTTCACAGAGCTAGAATGAATAATCCTAAACTTTGAATGCAACCACAAAGACCCTAAATAGCCAAAGCAATCTTCACAACGACAAGCAAAGCTGGAAGCATCGCAATTCCAGACTTCAGGTTATATTACAAGGCTGTAATCATAAAACCAGTATGGTAACGGAACAAAAACAAACTTATAGATCAATGGAAAAGAATAGAAAGCCCAGAAATAAGCTGAGAGTTATATGGTCAATTAATCTTCAACAAAGCAGAAAAGAAGTAACTAGTGGAAAAAAATTCTCTTCAACAAATGGTGATGAGAAATCTGGTCAGCTTTATGCAGATAATGAAACTGGACCATTTTCTTACACCACACACAAAAGTAAACTCAAAATGGATTAAAGACCCAAATGTGATATCTGAAACCATAAAAATCATAGAAGAGCAAATGGGTAGTAGTGTCTGTGATATGAGCCATAGCAACATTTTTCTAGATATATCTCTTCAGGTAAGAGAAATAAAAGCAAAAACTAAGCTATTGAGATTATATCAAAATAAAGTCTTATGCACAGCAAAGGAAACAACTAACAAAACTAAAAGATAATGTACTTAATGGGAGAAGATATTTGCAAATGACATACCTAGGACAAAATAGTATCCAGAATATTAGAGAACTTTTAGAACTCAACATCCAGAGGACAAATAATCCAACTTAAAAACAGGAAAAATACATGAACAGACACTTCTCCAAAGAAGACATACAGATGGCCAACAGACACATGAAAAGATGCTCAATAACACTCATCATCAGGGAAACACAAACTAAAATTACAATGAGACATGACCTCACACCTGTCAGAATGGCTAAAATCAAGAACACAAGAGACCACAAGTGTTAGTGATGTGGAGAAAAAGGAACTCTCATGCACTGTTGGTGGGAATGCAAATTGGTGCACCCACTGTGGAGAACAGTATGGAGGTTATTCAAAAAGTTTAAAATAGATCTACCCTATGATCTAGTAATGGCATTATAGGGTATTTACCCCCCAAATACAGAAACACTAATTCAAAGGAATACATGCATCCCTATGTTTATAGCAGCACTATTTACAGTAGTCAAATTATAGAAACAACCCAAGTGTCTGTTGACTTATGAATGAATAAAAAAGACGTGGCATGCATGCATACATACATACACACACGCACACACACACACACACACACACACATACATATGCACACACAGGAATATTATTCAGCCATAAAGAAGAATGAAATGTTGCCATTTGCAACAACATGGATGGAGGTAGAGAGTGTAATGCTAAATGCAATAAGTTAAAGACAAATACCACATGATTTCACTCATGTAGAATTGAAGAAACAAAAAACAAATGAGCGAAGGGAAAAAGAGAGAGCCAGAAGCAAACCAAGAAACAGACTTAAATATAGAGAATAAACTGGTGATTACCAAAGGGGAGATGGGTGAACAGATGGGTGAAACATTAAGGAGTGCCCTTGTCTTGAGCACTGAGTGATGTATGGTATTGTTGAACCACCATATAGTACACCGGAAACTAATGTAACACCGTATGCTAACTATGCTGAAGTTAAAAAAAAAAAAGAAAACCGACGAGGTGAGAAAAACAACTGTCTCAGAAGAAGGTGAATAGGCACATGAAATGGAAAGGGGCTCGTGAAACTACTTTACTTTGAGGACTCAAGATCTACTGGTCTAGTAGTATTTGTGGTCTCAGCATGGCTTCTGGTCCCTGGGGCTCTTGCAGAGATGCAAGAGGAGCAAGGCGTGCTCATAGATTTTTGTCGCATTCTTTAATATCTAAAACTACAAAGCGTTGTTAAAACACTGCATTCCCTCCACAAATACTTGGTATCTCCAGCATGAGAAATGAGGACTTGGCAGTGGTGATGATTAAAGAATAATTAATAAACCAGATTCTCTCTTAGAGGAGTTTACAACCTAAAGAGGAAAAGGAAGGCAAAAAAACCTAATCTTATGATATAAAGCAAAATATAGAAGGAAAGTGTAAGCCATGGTGTGGTAGCCTCCAGAAGTGGGAAATAATCACATTTCCCATGTAGAGCTTGTCATTGGTTCCTAAATACTCAAGTTTAGTCTCTAAATAATGAAGTGATATATTTAGAGCTTGTGATGCCTCTATAGAGCCAGTTAGTCTGGGATGTTTGTAGAGATTTTGGGAACCCAGGGGCTTGTCCATTTCTTTGGTGTCTGCTCTTAGTAGGAAGCAGAGTGTGTAGACAGATTTCTTACTTAAACCTAACTGAGTATTTGCAACAGTTTCTCTAAGGTCTTATGTTGTAAAATTGTGATTGCCTTTACATACTGATACACTAAAACCAGAATCTAGGTCAGTATGTTCTTGGGATCACATCTAAACTCCGGGACCACCATCTGCCCTGCCTGGGAAGGGTCACAGCTTTATCGGTCACATACTTGACTCAGATTCAAAATACTTTTCCTCTTAGCTTAGCTCATTTCTCCCACATTTATCTGCATTCTCTTGGGTTGATTTCTTCATGTTTTTGTCAACCACCTCTCCTTAGGCTTTTTTTTTCTTGTTTTTTTTTGTTTTTTGTTTTTTTTGCCTACTTCCATTTTGTAGGCTGTCTGCATAAAGCCAGGAAAATGGATATTTGCCTGGCTTCTTTCTTTCAGTCTTTAAATCTACATGGATTGCTACTCAGCTGATAAGGCTGATTTGCTTTACTCATTAACCTCATGGTGATATGGCAGTCATTGGGCTAATTTACAGTGTTTATTTCATTAATCCTCATCATAACCCTAAACAGATAATACTGGTCGACAGATGAGGAAACTGAGGCTCAAAGAGCTTAGGTGAACCCCTTAGCAAGGATCCTCGAAGGAACTTTCAAGACCTCTCTGCATGCCTTTGAAGCTTCTTCTCTCCTTGAGTTGTGAGATGTGCAATTTAAGTTGGGTTTATTAAAACACTTTATCCTAAATTTTTTTAAAAAGGTCAATAATTTGGGGCACCTGGGTGGCACAGTTGAGTGTCCGACTTCGGCTCAGGTCATGATCTCACTGTTTGTGGGTTTGAGCCCTGTGTCGGACTCTGTACTAACAGCTCGGAGCCTAGAGCCTGCTTCAGATTCAGTCTCCATCTCTCTGCCCCTCCCCTGCTTCTTTTCTCTCTCTCTCTCTCTCTCTCTCAAATATAAAAAAAAAGATAAATAATTATATAAATTTTAATAATTATTTGTATGTGGTAAATAGTTGTTTTGTTTAGACTAGTATTATAGATCATCTCCCCTTTAACAAATTCCATCTGTCGCTCAAGTGATATAACTGTAATACAGTTCAGAAATTGCTTGACTCATAGGCGGAGCTTTGAGGCTTTCTTAGTTCCAAAAACTAAGGACAGGAAATGCAGAGTCACTGCCTGAGGTTACATAGATGATGGCAAAGCATGACTAGAAGATGAGTCCCTAATCTCTACTACAGGCCTTTGTGTTACTGAATAGCATACAGATATCCTTTTCTTTTTTACTTTTAGAGGGGGAGATCAGAGGAGAGATAGAGAGTGGGAGAGAGAGAGAGAATAATTCCAAGCAGGTTCCATACTGCCAGCACGGAGCCCGATGTGGAGCTCAAACTCAAGAACTATGAGAGTATAAACTGAGCTGAAATCAGAAGTTGGAGGCTTAACCAACTGAGACACCCAGACACCCCCGGAAATTCTCATTTTAATAATCTTAAGTCTTCCCATCCACAAGCACAGGATATCTTTCCATTTACTTGTATGCTCTTCAACTTCTTTCACTAATATATTATACTTTTCAGTGTATGAGCCTTTCACCACCTTGGTTAAGTTTATTCCTATTTTATTCTTTTTCTTTTTTTTCCCTCTGTATTCTCTATGCTGTGCTTTTCATCTCTCAGACTTATTTATTCTTTATTCTTAAGTATTTTATTCTTTTGGATGTTATTGTAAATGTGCTTTTATTTTTTTAAATCACCACTTATTTACATTGAGAGATTGAGAGAGAGTGTGTGTGTGTGCACAGGGGAGACAGACAGAGAGAGAAGGAAAGAGAATCCCAAGCAGGTTCTGTGCCATCAGTGCAGAGCCCCAAGAGGGGCTCAAACTGATGAACCATGAGATCATGACCTGAGCCAAAATCAGGAGTTGGATGCTTAACCAACCCAGCCACCCAGGTGCCCCATACATGGACTTTTTAAAAAACATTTCCTTTATAAGTAGGTCACTGTTAGTGTATAGGAAGGCAGCTGAATTTGTATGTTGATTTTGCATCCTACCACTTTACTGAACTTATTTATTCTGACATGTTTTTGGTAGACTTTATGGTTTGCTATGTATACGATCATGTCATCTGTGAACTAGTAATGTTCCTTCTCCCATTTTGATTTGGATTTTATTTCTTTTTCTTGCTTAATTCCTCTGTCTAGGATTTCCAGTATTATGTTGAATAGACATGGTAGGAATGGGTATTCTTGTCTTGTGCCTGATCTTAGAACAAAATCTTTCAACTTTTCTCTGTTGTGTCTGGTGTTGGCTATGGGTTTGTCATATATGGCTTTTATTATGTTATTGTGTATCTTTTATTCCTTCTGGACACAGTTTATTGAGTATTTTTATCATGAAATTATGTTAAATTTTGTGAGATGCTTTTATTGCATCTATTGAGATATGATCATGAGATTTTAGCTCTTCATTCTGTTAATATGGTATGTCATATTTGTTGGTTTGGTATGTTGAACCATCATTGCATCCCAGAGATAAATTTTAAATTTTTTAAAAACATTTTTATTTATTATTGAGAGACAGAGAGAGAGCATGAGCATGGGAAGGGCAGAGAGAGGGAGAGACACTGAATCTGAAGGAGGCTTCAGGTTCTGAGCTGTCAGCACAGAGCCCATCACGAAGCTCAAACCCACAAACCACAAGATCAGCACCTGAGCCAAAGTTGGATGCGTAACCGACTGAGCCACCTAGGCACCCCAACATCCCGGAGATAAATTTTACTTGATCATTGTATATGATCCTTTTAACATGTTATTGACTTTAATTTGCTGGTATTTTGTTAAGGGTATTTGTATCTGTATTCATCTTGGATATTGGTCTGTCGTTTTCTTGTATTGCCGTTGTCTGGCTTTGGTATTAGGGTGATGCTGGTCTTTAAGATGAGTTTGGAAGTATGTACACTGTTGGTAGGATTGTAAGACAGTACAACCACTATGGAAAGTAGTGTGGAGGTACCAGTAAAAATAGAACTACCGTATGATCTAGAAACCTCACTCCTGGGTATATCTCTAAAACAATTAAAATCAAAACACATGGATGGACTGGAAGGCATTGTGCTGAGTGACAAGGAAGTCTCAGAGGGACAGATACTGCATGATTCGGCTTAAAGGAAGTATTTAAAGTGGTCAATAGTACAGAAGCAGAAAATAGAATGGGTATTCCCAGGAATGTGGGAAGAGGAAATGGGAGTTGTTCAATGTGTATAAAGTTACAGTTACATAAACTAGAGATCTGCAGTATAGCATAGTGCCTGTAGTTAGCAATATGATGTTAGGTGCACTTAAAATTTTGCTAAGAGAATAGTTTTCATAATTAAGAAATTCTTTTAAAATTTTTTTAAATGTTTTATTTATTTTTGAGAGAGAGATGGAGACAGCATGAGCAGGGGAGGGTCAGAGAGAGAGGGAGACACAGAATCCAAAGACAATCTCCGGGTTCCGAGCTAGCTGTCAGCACAGAGCCCGACGCGGGGCTCGAACCCACAAACTGTGAGATCATGACCTGAGCCGAAGTCAGATGCTTAACCGACTGAGCCACCCAGGCACCCCAGAAATTCTTATTTAGACAAAACTCAATGTAATTCAGTGGTGAATTATTCCAGAATTAGTAATAAAATATACATATACATAATGTACATGATTTTGTCCTCTATTTTTTGTCTTGTTTACATGCTGCATTTCATCTACTCAGTCTGTCTAGACCATCTTATTCATTTGTTCCCATATATGGGATTCTCATTCTAGTCTCACATTTTCTCCTTGACATCCATAACTGTTCAATTGTTTCTTTAAACACCAGTCTCAATATATTTCAAATTAATTTATTTTTGTTAAATTCCATAAAATATATTTAAGTCATTCTCTATTCTTTGATGTGGTTTACCTTTATAATGTCATACTGAGATTAGTGACACTTTAGGAATTATCCCCAACACTCAATTTCTTACCATTTGAGTTCTTGTATTTTACTTCGTAGATATTTAATATGAGCTGTCATATTGTCATTGCTATGTAATTTATCAATTTCCAGCTTTCATTTCCATAAAATAAGCAGTTGGTGTATTTCCTCTTTTGTAAGTATTAGCCTCATAGGTGCTGTGCTTAAAAGGTGAGCTGTGGGTTCACAATCTGCTTCCATCAGTAATTAGCTGGATGGTTTTGGGCAAGTTACTTAATCTATCTCCTTTTCATTTTTCTTAACGTGAAATATGGTAACAATGATCCTACTTTGTATATCCATGAGGATTAAACACCCTAACACATTTAAACCTATTATTAAAAGCTGCATCCCCAGCTTAAAGATAAATCCCAAAACATTCATTTTGATCTTATTATTAAAAGAAGAAACTGGCATTGTTCCTCTCTATTATAGATATTTATGTCTTTAGCACAATGATAAGAACTATATTTAGAATTCTTCATAATCCTATCACCACTTTATCAAATAATGGTTTTTTTTTTTTTTCATTTTTACATAATAGTAGTCACAGGATGACTACCATCTAGAATTCTTGTTCATGGAACAGTTGTCATAAATATTTCCCATGGTGTTAAATTTCATAAGTATAATTTTAATGCTATAAAATACCATCACAAGTTGGCAATTTGCAATTTACCTTAATATTTTCCTTATCATTAGACATTTACTTGGCGTAGCAGAAGGTCCATAGACTTTGGAATTAACATAATTGATCTGAATGTTGGTTGAGCAATATTGGGCAGGCTATTTAATGTCTGTGAGCTTTAATTTTCTTTTTTTTAAAGTTTTTTATGTCTTTATTTTATTTTGAGAGACAGAGAGCGAGCAGGGGAGGGGCAGAGAGAGAGGGAGATACAGAATCTGAAGCAGGCTCCAGGCTCTGAGCTGTCCGCACAGAGCCTGATGCGGAACTCGAACCCACGGACTGTGAGATCATGACCTGAGCCGAAGTCGGACACTTAACTGACTGAGCCACCCAGGAGCCCCGTTCTTATCTATAAAATGGAAATAATTATTTCTATCTGACAGGTTTATGTTATTTTAAAAATGTACAGACAAAGCTATAATGTAAAGTAGTTACCAAAATACTTCCCATCCCTACTGTAGTTTTTGGTCAAATATTTTTCTTAATTGAAAGATATGTCTGACAGTATTTTAAGAGCATAATTGTTCTGGATATATTGTATTTTACTAAGAAGGTAGGTTATCAAGTCTAAACTGAGCCCCATTAGAAAAACCTTTCAAATGTTGTTCTTGTGTTTACCTCGAAGCTGTCAGAGTAAAAGCCAAAAGCAAAAACTGATTTCTTATTCATATCGTGTTACACAGCTATCTGATATAAAGACTTTCTATTTTATAATTTTATCTTCAAATACAAAAATAGTGACAGATTTAGAAGATTGTGACTCTGCCTACATATCTCTTACTGACAAATTAAGGCAACATTCCAATAGATTTAGGCAACCTGATTACCCTTTATTTTTAACCTAATAGAAATTACATCAGAATATTTACAATAAATTCACGATTGGAATATGTAATAATTATTCAAATCTGTTTCCTTACTTGCCAAGGGTATATTGAGATATCATCAATTTTCTATGTCATTTCTCAGAGGCATTTCCAATTTCAGAAATATCTGCTGGAACAAAAGGAAAAAGATTTACAACAAGTGAAATTCTTGGAATAGCAAATGCAATCACCAAAATATGAGAAGTGAATTTTGGATCCATGCCAAATCATTGCTACTCAACCTTATCTTTTCTTTTTTTATGATTCTCTCAGAATATCTCATTGCTTAGGGCATTGAGTAATTCTCTAGGGTTGTATTCTCCCCTCCACGCCCCTTTAATATCTGACCTAAAACACAAATGGCATTGATTTAGGAGTTAATAAAATATATGACGTGGTACATTTTATTGATGAGATGACATTAGCACAAAACGCTTTCATGTAAAAATAGGATTGACTTAGGAAAAGTTACTGCAGGCTATTAAACACATAGAAGTTCCAAGAGATATGTTACATGGATGGTTCTTTGAAAGACCGAAAGACTTTAATTGGGAATATGATGATAAGAATATTTAATGAGTGAATGAATGAATATTTAAGAAGAAATATTCTTATCATTAGATATGAATTACGTTAAAATTGTGCCCCAAATTTTTTGTTAAACTTCCAAACTGACATCATTGAAAGTAACCATTGTGAGGAGGAGAGGGTACAAGGACCAAAGTTCAGCCTCTAAAATTTTCTCTGAGGAGTGACTTTCAGCTGTCATCTTCAGGGTCTGCCTTGCAATGTTTTAGCAGTGAGTGCTGAATTATTGACAGGAATTTAAGATCCATGTTTCTGAAGATAACCTCAGGCTTATATTTTCAGACTCATATTTTAGCTACAAAAGGGTCGGAATACATGTGATGCTCAGGGAAGATATACTATCTTTCCTGGATTATTGGTGGGACCTTTTGTTTTGTTTTGTTTTGTTTTTGGTCCAGGTGGTTTTCAGTTACAAGTGCAAGGAAGAGGTAGCATTCAAATGGTGTGATCTCAGGGATAACTAGGAGTCCTTCTCACTCTCCCAGCTTACCTGGAATTTACCCCCATAGATTCTCTTGAAATTTCCTTAATAAAGAACCTAGATTTAAATTCCACACTTAAAGATAAGAGAAGTGGGTATTAAAACACAAATACTCTCTTTGAAAGAGAACGTATTGACTTAAAGTCACAGTAAAATACCTTATTATATCAGATCTTGACTCAATGCACGTTTTGTTGTTTAGGTAAGAGGAGAAGAAATGAGCTTCATAAAAGGAAATATGTGTTAGCGGAGTTTTAAAATAATAACTGTTTTTACTGTTTCACCTCCCTTAAGCAAACTCATTTTAGCTACTTTCAAGCATTGAGTAAATATAGAACCTCTCTCTCCCTTTTTTTTTTTTTTTTTCCAGTTTGCTGAATGATTTGAGTCTCCTAGTTTGGGGAAAATTACAGAATACAACACTGAGAGTGTGTATTTGGTATCGTTGCACCTCTGTTTCACAGTCTACAAAGTGAGATGAAGAAATTTATCAAATGTCTGAACATGAGATCTTTTTTGAAATTCCCAAGAAAGTAAATCTGCACACTTCTTACTAATCTTGAGAAAGATTCCAGAGCAGATTATTAGAAGATTGCCTGTAGGAGTTCCAAAAATAAATGGTAATCACTGGATTTATGTAAAAAGCATGACCAGTTTTGGACTCACTCCCTTTTGGGACTGTGTGTTAGGGGCATGGTATGGCCATGCTTCCTAATTTCAGTAAAGCATTTGAAAGATTCTCAAGGTTCTAAATGGAGATTTTGAGCTGGAAAGTAGTGCCAGTAGGTGAATTTGTAATTTGGGTAACCATGTGCAAAGGTCACTGATTAAAATTAACTTATGTTACCCTTTATCCTGAATGTTCAGTGTTTTCAGTTATGACCTTGATTAAGTTGTAGATGATGTGAAATAGCAGGGTGATCTAATATATCAGTCGATGGAATCAATGTTCAGAATTAACTGGCTGGCATTCTATACTGTCAACTTTACAGTTAATGGGAGTAATTTAGTACTTCAATCTCACTGTGCATACTTAAGATGAATTACACGTGGCTTTAGAGCAACATGTGTGAGAAAGATTTATGGTAGAAATACTACATGCATAGCAAGCATGATGACAGACCTGTTCTACTCTGTGCTGGTCAAACCATATAGTATGGTGCGTTCAAGACATGATGTCACATTTTAATTGGAACACAGATAAACCATGCTGTGTCCAAGGAGAGAGTCTGAAGTAGTGTTAAGACCTTACTGTTTGTATCAGGAAAATTTTTTGTAGATGAAATTTGGAATTGCCATCGTCTTAGTTTTCTGTTGTAAAGGAGCTGTCATTTGTTGGAAAATCCTGCAAATTTTCTGGAATCTAGTCCATGCTGGGGGCGGTGATCACGTCTAGTAGGACAGTGTCTTTCTCTCTCACCATCATGGACTGATGCGAAGTCAGGGAGGAGAGCTCTGTTGAATTAGAGAATTTTTGCTTTCCCAAAAATGAAGACAGAAGAAAATTCACGGATTCACTGTACAGCAACAATCAATAGAGAGATCGAAACTTAAACTTTCATGTTGAATTGTAAGAACTCATTGAATAATAGGGGTCTGTATTTCTGCCTTTCCCTCCACCCCACAGTAATTGTATTTTACAATTGGCCCTATTTTCCTTCTATTATTCCACTGTTAATCTGAAGGCTGTCTGCATACACTCAGTATATGTTAAATGAAATGTTAGTTGACTTCTTTTAAATTTATACCAAGTAATAATGAAAAATACCTTCCAAAGACAAAGGGTTTTATTTTTAATACAAATATTGTAGAAAGGAAAACCTGGAAAGCTTGAAGTGACCCATTTCTGGAACTGCAAAACCAAATCCTATTTAAGAAACCAAAGCCCAAAACACTTTGGCTTGGGTATTTTTTTAACCTCTGTCCATTTAAAGGAACTTTATTTAAAAATACAATTTGGAAGCGCATTCTAGCCACTTCATAGTGCAAAAAGAAACAGAATGGTGAAAAATTGTAGCAATTATAGAATTTGTTGTTCCAGAGTCTACAAGGTAAAGTATTAGCAACCAGAAAGGATAAAGTTACGTGTCCTTATGTTGCTGGCACCACTAAGAGAGGAAAGAGAAACTGGGAAAGGAAAAAAATAAGGTCTTCGCAATTTTGTGGCTTGGGTTACTAAGCACTTACAATAAATAAAGCTTAAAACACAAACACATCATCTAAGACAAATATGTATTAAAAACCAAAAAGAACCTTCAGAATTAACTCACTTTCTTTTTTTTTTTTTTTTAACCCCTGAGACTGAACTAAATTATTCTGTAGGAAAAAGTACTCTGAATGATTGGGTCATTCACATCATTTAAAACAGTCCTATTTGTTCATTTTAGCCATAACTCTTGAAGTACTCAGTTATTTGGTTGATAAGATAAAACCAGACTGAGTGGGAGCCCATTTAAAGTAGAAAAATGGTATTTGTTTGTTTGTTTTTGGTATTTCATGGTCATCAGGGACATAAATTAAATGACTGACCTGGATATTAAATTCTTGTGATAGCTGCTGAACTTCCCCAAAAGAAAATGTTTTGTCATTTATCAAGACGTAATCAACCTATGGTTATGATATAGAGAAATTTTAATTCAAAATGAATTAAAAGTGGTGATATGAGAGAAATTTTCTTTGTTATTACCGCTTAGCTAGTGGGCTCTCCAAAACAAATAAAAATAAATGTGAGCAGAGCTCGCAACTTTATTTTTATGAACCTAAGTACTTTGGCTTACTAGCAATGGCAAGATCCTCTCAGCCAGAAGAAGGGGAATTAGTGGCGAACTCCAATGAAAATCTGTCAGTGTGAGAAAGCGCAAAGGTAAGAATGTCCTAGAAATGGATGAAAATAATATTGTCATTGAAGAGTAAGCTTCTAACTCAATTGCCGTCATTAAAAGGCCTTGGAAATAACAAATGGGGATCACCTATGGTGACTACTTATCTCATGACGCTTAATTCTTACCACATGCAAATATTGTAGGGAATAGATTTTAAAAAAATCCCCAAAGAGAAACTTCTAGACTTATTCTTGGATTGTCAAGAAAGAAAGGATTACAGACAAGACTCTGAAAAATGATGAGAATGTTACTGTTAATTAAAAAAATTTTAACTTCCAGATGTTTCTGGGAATTTCAATTTCTTAGAAACTGTGGTAAGTTTAGTAAAGCACCTGTAGAAGTAATTACCTTTAGTGGAAGACAGATGAGAAATTCGCTTCAATTTAAAAACTACTTGCGTAGTGAGCTCCTATGATAATTTTCAGGTGTACAGTATGGCAAAGACAAGGGCAGTAAATTACTGATTAATAGGTATCTTGGATCTTAAGAAAAAAAGTATCTTGTGAACATGCAGATAATTTTCCATAAATATCCATCTTTAATATTTAAAAAATTGTGAGGAATACACACAGGAAAATGTAGAAAATACAAGTGTACCGTAAAACGAATATTTATGAAGTCCACTCATATGAAATTCCTCCCAAGTCACAGAGTAAACATGTTTAGTGCCTAGGAAGTACCCTGTGTGTTCCGCCTGATCACAGCGTCTTTTCAACATCCGTTTTCCCTCCTAGATTTGCTCTTCTGTAAGCACGTCTAAAAACAATAACTTAGTCTTCCTTCTTTTTGATATTTATATAAATGGAATGATAATACATGCATTCTTTTGATTCCTCATTTGGGGAATCTTTTTGAAACTTGTCCATGTTTTGGGGAGTATCTGGAGGAACAATGATTAATTGTGCATAATGTATCACTGCATGAATATACCACAGTGTATCTTTTGCCATTCAACTATTATTGGACATTTAGTTTTTTAATTGTTTGGTCATTGTAAGCAGTTCCTTCATGAGCCTTCTATATATTTTATATCACATGTGCTTGTAACTGTAGAGGATATACCTGGAGAGAAACTGCTGACTGAGAGGATATGCATCTTTTAGTTTTGTTAGGTGACTTCAACTTTTATCCAAAAGGGTTAATCCAATAGGCATATGAGGTCGCATTATAAAAGAGTTCCCATTGTGGTCTGTCCTTGCCAGCATTTGATTTTGCCAGACATTTTAAGATTTGCCTAATGAAGAAATAATGAAGAAATAATGGTATCTCATTGTGGTCTTAAATTGCACTTCCATACAGAAAAGTTTGGACACTATTCATGCTCTCTGAATGTCCTCTTTTAAAATTTTTGTAATGCATTATTTTTTAGAAAGAGAGAGACAGACAGAGAGAGAGTGGAGGAAGGGCAGAGAGAGGGAGACACAGAATCTGAAGCAGGATCCAAGCTGGCAATATGGAGCCCAAAGCAGGGCTAGAACTCACGAACTGTGAGATCAGCACCTGAGCCAAAGTTGGATGCTTCACTGACTGAGCCACCCAGGTGCCCTTGAATTTCCTCTTTTAGATGTTTAAGTGTTTCATCTATTTTGGGAGGCATCTTTTTCTTTTCCATTTTGATTTATAGTAGTTCTTTATATAATTGTGATATTGTCCTTTATCAGTTTTAAATAGTGCAAAACCAACAAAACCAAACAAAATCAGTGGCTTATATTTTTCCACTCTCTTTGGGGTGCCAATTGATGAGCAAACTTCTTAATTTTTATATGGTTGTTATTTGTCAGTTTTTACTTTGAAAATAATGCTTTTTTTCTCACTTGAGATGCTTTCTATACCCTGTAATCATTAAGGTATTCTTTTATGTTATCTTCTTAAAGCTTTCTCTTTTCTGGTCTCTGAAAAGGTTTGGGTAAGAATTGAATTTTTTCCTTAGATTTTTGGCAAAACTTGCTGAGAAAGCCATTTGAGCTTGAAGTCATCTTTGTGGGAAAACTGTAAAGAATATACTCACATTATTTATTGATTATAAAACTATTTAGGATTTCTACATTTCCCATTTTATCTACGTTTTCAAATTTATGGTTAAAATTATTCATAACATTTTTGTTATCTTTTTATGTCTGAAAACTTACTATAGTATATCTTTTTAAAATATAGTTTTTGACTATTTTTTATTCTCCTTTTATTGTTCCTTATAATCTACTTATATTTGGTCCTTATACTTTGTCAATTGTTCTTTTCAAAGAATAAACTTTATTTTTTTGTATATATCTGTTTTCCTTTTCATAAATTTTTGGCTTCTCTTTACTTTTTCTTACTTTCTTTGAGTTTATAGTATTAAGTTTTTTATACATGAGGTGTATACTTATCCCACTAATTGTAACTATTTTTAATTTTGACATTGACATCTTAGGCTGTATATTGTCTCCTAAGAACTGTTTTACATTCATCATAAAAACTGATATATTGTATTTTCATTATTTGCTGGTAAAAACATTTTACAATTCATTTTATAATTATTTCCTTAATATGTTACTGAGACATTTCTTATTTTCAAACAATATTACATGTTTTCAAACATCATATCCTAGTATTTTACTTGACAGTATACATTCAGTTTAGTAAATAGATAATCACTTTGACACAGTTCCTGAAGTGGAGAAATATTAAGGTGTTGAATTGGAGAAATGAACTTAACCTTACTTTGACTCTTTACGTACATTACAATTTTCAAAATGGAAAGCTCAAACCACATGAAACCCAGGATTTTACATTCTCTGACTATATCTTCTTTGAGACATAATCATTTATAATGGTGTTATAAATAGTTATAACACCATTTATTATAATTTTTGGTGAATTAAATATTTTTGTAAGTGATCTTCCAAAATTATGCCCTATAAGTTTCTTCATCTCTCTCCTCCTTTGGTCTTGTCACCTACTGTACCTTGGCTTTTAGTCTCATGGTCATACCCTTAACCTTGTTATTGGTAATTACTGCCGTCCTTCCATAGTCTTCAGCATCTTAAGCATCTTAGTCACCCATAACTACCTCCTCATTTCTCCTTTTTTATCTCCTGATTCTGAGAGCAAAGATTGTTTGTATTCCATCTGTATGGATGGCTCAGCTTTGTTTGCCTGAAGTTATGTTGCCCAGCATGCTGTAGTAGTATTCCATGTCTCAATCACTTGTGACTTTTATCTTCTCTCTTCTTTTCTGAGGACTTTCTCAGAAAAAAGTACTTGTCATGGGAATCCCCCCCACGCACTCCCCGTATTAGGCACATTTCAGATGTTTAGGGAGATGGCACATGGCACGCCCATGGGAAACCCTCAGCCAGGGGGCATGGTCAGTAAATAATGTCTCAGTCTCTCTGTCTCTGATAGGACAACTCTGAGGTTTTCAGGTTGTCCCCTATGAGGCTGAACCCCATTTCCCAGCTTACCTGGATTTGCTTGCTTTTTTTGTTGTTAGATCACACTTCCTCATTTCCTCACTTGGCGCTTCCTAGAACTGTCTCACAAATCCACCACCTGCGTGTATGTCCTTGTCTCAAGGTCTCTTTGGGGGAACACCCAATCCGAGATATTTAACTTCAACAGTTCTTTAACTCCCTCTGGGACCTGCATTCCACTGATCCCGATATCTTTTCTCTGGTCTTCACTGCATTCCCTCACGTCCTGATTTCTGTTCCTAATCATTTTAGAGTTCATGGAGCATAGTTACAGTCACCCCATTGTTTGTGCACTCTTTCCCTTGGTCTTCCCAGTCTTTGTCACATAGGCCTGGCAAAATCTTCAGCTTTGGTAAATCTCACTCAGTCTGCTACTTATCCTTTTCTCTGATTTATTATGACAAATCTGGAAGAAAATATAATCTCCTTATTTGTTCCGATCTGTCTGTTGCCCTCTATTAGAATCTGAACAGCATGAAATCAAGAATATTTCCTGTTTTCTTTATTTCTGTGTCCACAGTGCCTAAAAATGTGGCCGGCACATAGTAGGGACTCAATAACTATTTGTTGGACAGCTGGATAAGATTGGAATCATCCCATAGTGCTCTTTTGCAGGAAGTGTTTTAGGCAGTGTGGGACTCAGAGTTATCCATGGATGGTTCCTGAGGAAGACAGCATCCTTCCATATATTTCCTTTCCTCCGCTCTCACTTTTTTCTGTTCATACCTACTTATCATAGGTGATATCATGACTCTGAAAAACCCTAGAGAAAGGGTTTCTTTGACCAAAGTCTGGTATTTGGGGAATTATTTTCAAATCTTTAGCATCTACCAAGGTGATATTCCTCCCTCTTAGGATGGATCAAAGCATATAAGCAGTTTAGAATATTTCAGTATGTCTTTTCAGTTGTGTAAACAAAGCATAGCACTGATTTATGCTGACTTATAATGTTCTTTTCATATGCAATAGTAATAAGTTATTGCATACTTACTGTGTAACAGGCACTGCCATAAACGCTTTACATATGTTGATTCATTTATTATATAAACAATTCTATGAGAAAGATGTTATTTCTATTTCTATATAAGAAGGAAGACTTGTGGAGAGGTTGAATAACTTTCTTGAAGTGTCATAACTAGTTAATAAAGGAGTTGGTATTCTGTATTCCATACATCAAAACAGCTTTCCTGATTTCAAGCTTGAGGCTCCTAATTACTATTCTGTACCACTATTTTCTTTTACTTCACATAAAAATAAAATAAGACAGACTATATGCCAGTGGGCACTTCAGTGTGCCAGGCATTATTTTATGCCTTTTATGAGAAAGCCCTTGAACAACAACATGTAGTTATAAGAACTTTGGGTTGCAGGCTGAGAGGTTGGATCTGTGTCTTTCATCCCTGGAAACCACTGACAGGACATTTAAGTTCTCTGGTATTAATCATTTTCATCTATATATCCATCTGTTTAAACTTCCTAAATGCCTGGAACAGTGACAGATCTTAAGAAATGCATAATGAAGGAGAAAGTTTCCATCTCTTGAGGTGATTATAATCTAGTGGGAGAGACAGTTGTTAGTGGCCAGTTACTTCACAGGATGGAAGGTGCTGTGACAAAGGAAAGTATGAGATGCTTTGGAACCACAAGGAAGAATATGAGTTGGGGAGGATCTTTCCTCTTTATAATGAAGGCTTTGCCCTAAATGAATTCAGAGGCCCCTAGCAGTAACCAGCAATACTCCATATGATTAAAGGAGAAGTCTCAGAGAGCACAGTCATACCCTCTTTGCTTCAAATTAATATTTGCAGAAATTTAAGGGCTCATTGTGACATTATCTCTTTTTATACTTTTGGCATCTTCCTTTTACCCATTCACCCTAACTTTAGGCAACGTTTCTCCCATGTAGAGTCCCTGCATCATTATCACCTTGTGCTATAGTAAAAACCTTCCATGTCTGGGTTCCTCCTCAGACTCACTGATTCAGACTCTCAAGACCTGCAGCCTGTAACTATGGCTCTTTAAGTAGGATCCTAGGTGATACCCCAGAACCTACACTGTTCTAGGAAACTACCTCATAGTAGGATCCCTCATATTTAAAATAAGGCTCTTTGGCTTGTCAGAAAAAGAACAGTCTAGGACAAAGACTAAGCCATAGTGAAAAACAGCTTCAAGAGTTATATGCTTATATGGTGTGCCATTATTTTTACTTAAGAATGAGCATGTTAAATAGTATATTTGATATTGTTAAAATGGTTCCACTTTAAACCAGCTTCTTTGTCAATAGGGGAGCTACTCATCGATTTAATACTTCCACTGTTAGAAGTCCTTGTTGACCTGGAGTTTGGTCCTGAATCTTTATGACATTAATCTCAGAAATTATTGTCCACGTGGAGAGATACATTAGGCTTCTCTGAAGAAAGGCCACAATGCATTTACTTCCCATCATGTAATTCTTCCATTTTGGGGGACTATTTTAGAGAAGGAGTGGTCATGCATGCAGCTTTTGTCAGGAGACCCCAGAGGCTCTATTCAAGTGTTTGCAAAATATTCAAATATCTAGAACTCTTGATGACAGCCCTTGAGTTGCCCTTCAGGCTTCATTCTAATTCTGATTTAGGAAATAGATGCTTTTCACAACCCAACTGTCAAGATTCGTTATGACTTCAATGTAACCAGCAAATAATAATTATATTTTGCATAATGGGAGCTCATTATTGTCAATACCTTTTATACTAATGGTGATATCATCCTTATAAGAATCCCAAGAAGTCGATATACTCAAGTTATTTGAGAAATAAGCAAAAAGTAGCAGAAAATTTCAGTGCTTTGCTTAAAGCAACACAGTTCATAACAGAGCCAGAAATACCACTTTTTGTGCCTAGATATCAGTTCCATCTCATGCTGCTTTCTCTTTGAATAAATTGCACAACCTTGAGAATAACTTCTTGTCCAGTGAAGTGTAGATATAAAGGAACAGGCACTGAAAACCTAGCTTGGTGTGGTAGATAAAAAGTGGCCACCAATTTGCTACTCTTCCCATGAGAAGGTGGAATGTATTTTTCTACTGCTTTTGTTTTTGGACTGGCCTTTGTGACTTAGTCAAGCAATAGATGAAGTGGAAGCCCCATTCCAGGACAAGGTTGCAGCATTTGCCTGACCTCTGAACCACGCACTCTTGGAGCCTTGAGTGTCCATGTAAGAAGTCAGACTTCTTTGAAGAAAATGTATAGAGAGGTCTTGAGACTGAATAATGAAGGAGAAGTGCCCAGCTGAGGCCAGCCACCTGGCCACCCACACTAGAATGATACCTGAGATTCTCCAGATCTGTCTTGCCCTTAGTTGATGCCAAATGGAGAAAAAGAGTCAACAGTGGAGTAGTGCTTGGATTTCTATTGCACATAATCATGAGATAGAATAAAGTAGTTGCTGTGACCACAAAGTTTTGGGGTAGTTTTTTTACCCAGCAATAGATAACAAGAACATTATTGAAAACACTAAAAGAGAAACACTAAAGGAAGTGCTATTGAATTAAGTATTCAACGCTCAGTAAAACCACCAGCTACAGTGTTTACCTAAATATCCATTGTTTTTTCTTCCCCACATGATCTCTATTCTTTAGGCTTAAGAGTCACAGTGAACTCTGGGTCTTTTAAACTACTTGTCAGTTAACCACAGGTACTTTGGGTGAAGAGTACACTACATATCCCTTTATCCTTCCTACCAGTGAGCAGTCACCATGCCATGACTGTTCCTTCAGATCTCATACTGTGCATCATATTCTCATCTTAGTCATCTGCTGCCTTCAGGGAAGCTCTCCTCACTCAGTGGCTTTAATTTCTAAATCTTCCTCTTTATTCCCTCCTCTTTTGTTGTCATCAGTGATTTCAATATCAAATTCTTGCCTCTTTGACACTCCACCTTCATGGTTATCCAACCTCCTTAATTATACTTAATGTCTCTCTACTTCTCCGTATTCACTCACTGATAATATTTGTTTTTGATCTACTCATTCTTAGGAAGTATTCAGTCTCTTCTCCATTTCTCACACCACTAAAACATAGATATTCTCCAAAGTTTGCCCTTAGTTTTCCTCTTTTCTCTATTTTTTGTTCTAGTGGCTTTCTTATTGCCTTGAAGTTGATGACCCAGGTCAAGACTTCTCAAATCATGGGGTGCCTGGGTGGCTCAGTCGGTTAAGCGTCCAGCTTTGGCTCAGGTCATGATCTCATGGTTCATGGGTTCGAGCCCCACGTCGGGCTCTGTGCTGACAGCCAACTAAGAGCCTGGAGGCTGTTTCAGATACTGTATTTCTCTCTCTCTGACCCTCCCCTGCTCATGCTGTCTCTCTCTTTCAGAAATAAATAAAACATTAAAAAAAAAAAAAAGACTTCTGAAATCAAGTTTAAAGTTACAGGGTCCTGCAGTAGTAAACCCCTTCTGTCCAACATAACATGACTCCTACTTATGTTCTCTTTTCCTAATATTCTTGTTTCCATAGATCTCAACCATTTTTTCTGAACTCTAAATTCTAATCTCAAGCCGGCTAAATCCTTTCCTTTCTGGATCTGACCTCTTCAGCTTCATCTGGTTTCCCCTTCTCTATCCTTTTTTCCCCCCTCTAGCTATCTGGCACTTCCCTTAGTTTCTTGAATAAATCTTGGTCTCTCTCAACTTGGGTCCCTCCCACATGCAACTTCTTTTCTTTCTAAATGTTCTTCTTTCTTCCTTCACCTCTTTACTTATCTTCTGTGTCTGTCCCTGTTACCTGTCTCCCAGGATCCCTTTCCATCTTCCTTTTTGCTAACAGAATCCTACCCCACAATTTTTTTTCAGATATTGATCACATATGCACTTCTTGAGCACTTTTCCATCTGCAAAGTAAAATGTCTTTAAAATAAGCATATTATGGTCATTCTGTTTTTCCCACCATTGGTTGTTTTGGGCATTAGCACATGAAGAATGTGTATTAACCAAGGTATTTTCAGAAGACAGTAACCCTATCAGTTATTTCAACAAAGAGCTTTAATATACTCATTAACCAGATACTGAAGAATTGGAAAGTCAAAAATGGAAAATTCAAGTATTATGCAAGAAATAACCACAGGAAGAAGCAAAAAGAAAAAGTTGGAATTATTGAGTTCAGAAGTACAGAAATGGGGCTTCATAGAGAGCTTGGCCCCACACATTTGCAAAGTAGTTTCGGGTTGGCTATAGTGTTAGTGTTTCTGGAAGAGTGTAAAGAGGTAGAAACTGAAATCATTTTGCTGTTCCTCCAGTAGCGAATGGTTACCAGCAGACTAAAGAAGCATTGTTTGAGTTACCCTGACAAATACAGAAAATAGGAAAGAAAAAAATTCCTTCACCCTCTTGCAACCACACAGTCTCCCTCTAGCACCCTCTGTCGCCAGAGCATAACAGGTAGCAAGAACTCTTTCTTTCCAAGCCACTTCCCTCTAGTATTCACTTTCCTTTCATGCTTTCTTTGACCATTCCTTTGGATTACCCCATACACAAGCTCATCTCATAACTTCTTAGTCCTTTCCATTCTACATGGCCCAGCTCACCACATCCTATGCCCATCATATTTTCCAATTTAATGTGACCTTTTTCTTCTTTGATTTGTATGCCTTTTGCATAATGTTTATTTTCCTCCTCCTGTTGTACATGCCATCACTCAAACATTAAAAACATAAGATTTGGAGTTATGCAAAATTGGGTTCAAATCCTGGGTCCATTTTTGAGTAGCTCTGTGTCTTTGGATAAGTTATTTAAACTCTCTAAGTCTCAAAATCTGCATGTGTTAATTTAGAGGCACAAGGTTCTTGCATAATCTTTGCTCAATAAAATTTCTTTAATGAATAAAATTTAAAAGATCTTGGTGTATTTTAGTGACCTCTTAGGCAGTATTACAATGTCTCTAAGTATGAATTGTTTTACATAATATTCTTACATATTGGTAATCAAGATATAGGCATGTCACTGGAAAGATTTCTCTGTAAACTTGGTGAATTAACATGGAAATAGTGTATTCTTTTCTTTCTTGAAGAGTTACTACCACTAGATTCTTCTTGATTCTTGCACAGATTGACAGACCAAAACAACTGGCTTCTTTCAAGGATGATGGACTGTTAAGGTTCTTAGCCATTGAGAACTTTTACAGAATATTTTTGAATGTCTTTTCGCCAGTAAAAATGCATTTCCTATCATCTATAGACTTATAAATCACAAGTCATTAAATATTTAACATAGGTTGAAGGAGAATATCATTTGTTGTTATGTTTTATTTGTAATACATATGACTAGAAGAGTATTAGGAGAAAATATAGACTTTGGATAATGTTGAATTTGGGGGATCCAAAGAAATCCTAGGGATTTGTTGGCTAATCTTTTATCCTTTCAGAAACTTGCTATTAATCATTGGAAATAGAATTTTGCTAACACTGCTGCAGCTGTTTCAGATTGGAAGTGGTTCTATCCTGCCAAGTGCTGGTTCTGTAAGAGCCTATTGCATTTAACAATGGAGGGGGGGGTGGAATATCACCAACCTGGACATGGTCCAAACTGAACAGGAATTAAATTCCTGCTGTTTTATTCCTGTTATGGACAGAAAAAGGTCTAGGCAAAATAATGAAAGCTTTGCATAGTCTAAAGGGAATTTAATTTGCCTAAAAGCCTAAGCTGTTTCGAAAATATGGCGAGGTGGGGTAAGGAGTTAGGGCAAAGGAAAGTTTTGAGGATAGATTGGAAAAAGAAGGATGTCAAATATTGGAGCCTAAATTGTGCATGCATACTTGAATGGGTCTTTGAAAGCAAAGCTTAAGTTTCTCTGTGTGCTTTAGAGTTTTTCAAGAGTGAATTGCATCTTTCCTAAAAGCAGGTTTAACCTCTAGTAATGAGGATATAATCTAATCTCCTGCAAGGTCTATATTAAGAAAATAAAGGTTGTATTATTCCCCCTGGTTTGAAAGTGAATGGAAATTCTACCCCCAGCTCCATCAAGATTGGCTTAACCACCAATGTAAATTACTCGTATTTGGTTATTGATGTCATATGCTAATGTTTCTTGAAGCAAGAACAGACAGCCAGTTCAGCTTTGTAGTGCAGCAGACATGGGCCTTAGTGCTGTTACAAGTTTGGCGATCACAAGAAACTTCCTTTATTCCTCAGCCTCAACATCCTCATCTGGAAAGAGCAATAAGGTACAGGTTTCAGAGTGGGTGAGAATTTTGTAAAGTGCCTAATACAATTCCTGTAACACAGAGGACACCCTCTGTAAGTGACAACTAGTATTGTTAGGTTTTTCTAGTGTTCAGGTCTGATTTATGTGTCTAAAGAGGCCTTGACAGAAAGGTAGTAACATATTTCTGCCACACTTAAACTGGCAGAAGTTTAATGCATACTCCTCTGTAGAATAAATGGTTTTCACTCACTTTCACCCTGAATTCACCCATAATTCTCATTTACAGTCACTGAAGTTACTCCTATTTACTTGTCTCTCTCAGGTCAGCAGCAGGGAAAGCAAGTCTGACTCTTCCTTCAGCCTCAGATATTCTTAATACTGTTAGGGAGAAAATAGCAAAGAATGACCAGTACTAGCTTGGCAGTCTTAGGAGGGGGCAAAACTATTAGACCAAAAGGTTTTCTGAATGTGATCTTTATTTTGAAACTGCGTTGGAAATTATAGAGCTTGCCTCTTCTGTTCCGTTAGCCCCCTGAAGTTAATTGAAGCTAAATTACATAGTGCAAAGTTAGACGTAGAGACTCCTATGAAATGTTCCCCTCTCTCTATAATGTATTATTCTACATGCCAGCTTTGAGAATTGCAGAACTGAGTAATTAAAGTTCAGCTGGGTCATAAATAAGGTGACATGAGATCATTAATTCTCTGCAATTTAAAAGAGGTCATCTTTCTTTGAGTTCTTGTTTCAAGCCCAGTGAGAAAGAGCTAGGAACAGATCGGGACGGTGGGGGGTTGTGGGTGGGAATCCACCAAAGATCCAACTCTTTGTAAACAGAATGATTTTTGTGCTCTGTTCTGACTCATATATGTACCTGAAGAAATAAAGGCCAAGAAGCAACTTCATTGTATAATTGAAGAAATAGATCTTGTTAATTGTCTTTTCACAACATTCCAATACTGCTTCCTTATTCTCTTCTTTATTTTTACTTGATCATAATTATTCATTCGTACAGAAAGAAATTTTAATCATATCAAAGTCATTTTTCTCACCCATTTCCACCTCTCTCTCCCTCTCTCATCTCATGGTGACTGGAAAAATGAATAAATAGGTTCCTAAGAGGCTGAGCCCAGGGTCTTTTGATGATACAGAGGGAATCCAGATGTTCATACTGGCCCCCACCTCCTATAAAGAGTTGCATGGAATTTGTTGCTGGTCATAATATGCCTCCTAAAATAGAGGAAACTTTTACAGGTATCATAAAATTAAGTTTCTACGTTTTGTTTTAAGTAGCGGATGAAAAACATATCTTTTAGTGCTGACTGGATTCTGTATGTTCTCTTAGAGGCACTGTCTCAGTATGATGTCATTTTAAAATATTTTTAAATTTTATTTTAGAGAGAGAGACAGCAAGCAGGGGAAAGGGGTGGGAGGACAGAGACAGAGAGAATCCCAAGCAGACTCCATACTCAGCATGGAGCCAGTGTGGGGCTCAATCCCACAACCCTGGGACCATGACTTGAGCCAAAATCAAGAGCTGAATGCTCAAATGACTGAGCCGCCCAGTCATTAAGTCATTAAGAATGACTTGTATTTGAGACTATTAATTACTTTACAAGGTTATACTTTTTGTGCCTCTGACTAATCACACAGACACATTGCTCTAATCTGCTGGACTTTTAGAGGAAGGTAGACACCAGGACAGTCCCCAGGGTCAGACAAGCACTGGACGGATGCGGTTTTGTTTGATGTAATTTAATTTAATGCTATGGAAGGTTTTTTTCTTGACTACTTTCAGAAAATTGTGTCTCACAGTTGAAAGAGGCTACTTTCTCCTTCAGTTTTCCAACTTTAAAACATGTGTTTAAAAAAATTCATTTTTGAAGTATGCTTGTGGCAGTGGATAAGAGCATTCACTAAACCCGCATACATTTAATAATTCTCCTGCATCATGAACTATTTCCTTGGATGACCTTACCCCTGCTTGGAAATTACTGAATGAACAAGTGCATCCCGCCCCTTATCTATAGAGTTAAAAACACACCCACAGGAAGTTTTAAAAATGGAATTCTTATCATGATTTTCAAGGTAAAGTATCCAGACTCTAACCTGTGGAAAATTGAGCCCGAAAGAAAGAAGGAAAGAAAGAAAGAAAGAAAGAAAGAAGGAAGGAAGGAAGGAAGGAAGGAAAGAAAGAAAGAAGGAAAGAAAGAAAGAAAGAAAGAAAGAAAGAAAGGAAGAAAGAAAGAAAGAAAGAAAGAAAGAAAGAAAGAAAGAAAGAAAGAAAGAAAGAACTTTCAAGCCTAATAAATAAAAGAAGAATGAGTTAGTTCTAAGGAGTTCCTGAAAATAAACAGGGTACAATAGAGATAATCCCCAAAGCAGGACACTCCTATGTTGGAAGAGGAATTTGAACAGGAAAGTCAGTAAAGTATATTAGTTTAGTAACTGATTTCAGGAGACAAGTCATTCTGAGCCCCTGTTTTATGGATGAATGAAATTCTGAAACTTGAGCTAGGTCTTCATGAATTTCAGGGCAGCAACCAGCAAATAAAATCACAGCTGGGACCCTTGCTTTCAAGAAATGTCTGGATTTTTTTAGTGGGTTAATAATGGTAGCAATTCTTAAGATAAAAATCTTTTAGAAATGTAAGGTTGGTTTAAATCTTATATGTTTGCCTAACTGACTCTGGAAACTTAATATATGGTATTCTATTTGAAGGGGAAAAAAAAAGAAAAAAATTAAAGGAATGTATAAACTATCCAAGGTAAAACAAAATCCCTGTCCAAGTTTTTTGGAAAATATAGGTTTTGTTTGAAGAATAAAAGGTTTCAATTATTATACTCTGGCCCTGCCAAGAGAGCAAACACAAGCAGACAGTTGAATTTATGAGACTGTCAGTGTCGTTTTACCTAAAACAGAACTTCCCTCCCATATCTATTCTCACCCTCTGAGATATGGGATTAAGATGCTATTCTCACATTCTGGGATAAGGGATTCATAGTTCTCCACTGTTATTTCTCATTCTTTATAGCTCTATTACAAAGCTCCATTGAGAATATAATATTACATGTAAAACTACAGGAGAAATCGCATCAAAGAATTAATGAACAAAAAGATGTAAGAAAAGAAAACTCTGTGAACCGCAGAATATATTTATAAAGTCTTCATGTCATTTACTTGAATACTTTATATGATTAGAGATAATACAAGGAGGAGACCTGGTAGAAAGTAATTTTTGTACCACACATGTCCATCACACGGACTGTGCCCACAACCCTTGCTAAGTGCAGCCACAGCCAGCCACATGCTAGCCCTGAGACCCTTCCCAGATGACCATGACTGACCCAAACATGGATGGGCACCTTACCCAACAGCTGCTGATCTGTAGGGGGTGCATAATAAGCCCTTACTTTGTCAAGCACGAAAGGCACTATCCAGATGGGAACAGTAGTAATCATCTAGACCCATCAGTTGCTTTTCCCTCAGGAATTGACCTGAGAAAATGAAAAGAATCCACTAGACAGCAATAGGAATGAAAGTGAATTGATGTAAAAGGAAACAGACTTATTCAGAATAGCTTTGAAGTGATAATGTGGCTGACATACCCAAAGGTGTCTGGGGTCCAGAACACCACTAGATCCAGTATCCGTGAGTCCAGGCTTAGATTCCTGACCGAATTCTCTTTTATTGTCACACATATCCTTAGAACAAACCTCCATGGCAGAAGCTAGCCTGAGCAAGTTGTGAATGCTCGTAGTCAAAGTAACCTAAATCAAGGAGAAAGGGAAAGGACGACAGCCTGTCAACCTTTCCAGAGCATCGTGGTTATGTAGAACAGTGCTATACACTGGACTACCAAGGGGAGCTTATAATGAGCTCTGATTTGAAGGATGGAAAATAGGCCAGTAAACAGTGTGAAGTTCACTAAGTGCCAAATACTTGACGCTCACCAAAACCCGTATTGGAGCAGATGTACTTGTTACAAGACACACGTTTTGGATGCTCATGTACCTGAATACAAATCCCAGGTGACTCTGCCATTTTGTTGGCTGAGTAAATTTGGCCACGTTACTTAACACAGTGATTCTTAAAGAATCAGTGGACTAACATCATCGGCATCTCTTTGAACTCATTGGAAAGGCAAATTCTCAGGTCCTCCTCTGTGCCCACTGAGTCAGAACCTGGGAGGATGGGAACAACAACAATTTTTCTCTTAACACCCCCTTCAGGGGGTACTTGTACACATCAAAGTTTGGGAAACACTCTTTAACCTTTATCTAAGGATCCTGGTTATGTGTTATTATAAAGACTAACTGTTATATGATGATGAGGTCTGTAAATAGGATATTATTATTATTATTATTTATTAAATCATAGAGAAGGTTGTACCTGCACTGAGTTTGGAGGGTGGATAGGATTAGATAAGTATAGAAGAGGAGGAGATATTTCTAGGAGGTGGAAATGTATATACAGTGTTCTCAGTGGTCAGTGAGATTTTATTACAAATTGGAGTCAGGTAGATTCTGGGCAATATTTGCAAGTGGACAGATCTGTGTTCAAATTCCAATCCTGCCAATAGATGCAAACAGAGAGGGAGGGAGGCAAAACACAAGAGACTATTAAATACAAAGAACAAACGAAGGGTGTTTGGTGGGGTAAAGGAGAGGGAAAAATGGGTGATGAGCATTGAGGAGGGCAGTTGTTGAGATCAGCACTGGATGTTGTATATAAGCCAATTTGACAATAAATTATATTCATTAAAAAAAAACAAATTCCAACCCTACCAGTTATATTCTCTGTGATCTTTTAGGATTTACTTAACTGGAATAAATTTACTTACAACTGAGATAATTCTTCTACAGAATTATTTGGAAGATTAAGAGACAGTATATGTAACGACCATTCCAGAATGCTCAGTATTTACTAAATATTAGCTGTTCTTACCAATATTAATATTACCTGTTCCTTGCTAAACTTACTTTTATCTTCTGTTGTTTTCTGTTTGTTTTGTTATTTTTGATTTTAAATGGTTAATTTCCCTCCATATTTCAGGGCTTTGCTTAAATGTTCTCTCCTTAGTGAAACTTCCATGATTAAATATACTAGGAAGCTCCCTCCCCATTCTCTGTCTTGAATCCTTCTTGTTCTTTCTCTCTCTCTTTACTTCTTTCTTTTCTCCTTCCTTCCTTCCTTCCTTTTCTTTTCTTTCCCTTTCATTTTTCCTTCCTTCCTTCCTTCCTTCCTTCCTTCCTGTGTATTTTTTAGGTATAGTTTACACACACTGTTACATTGGTTTCAGGTGTACAGCATAGTCATTCAGCAAGTGTATATGCTGTGCTGTGCTCACCTCAAGTATAGCTATCATCTGTCACCACACAACGCAATTACAATACCATCGACTATAATCCCTATGCTGTATCTTTTATTGCTGTAATTTACTCATTTTATAACTAGAAGACTTTATGCACCACTCCCCTTCACCTATTTTGCCCATTTTCCCACTGGTGTTTCCTTTTTATGTACCTAAATATTCTACCTAATTAGCAAGCAGGGGCCTTTGATTGTGGTATTAACTTTTAGAACACTGCCTGGTATATGGTAGAACTCAATAAATATTTGTTTAATAGATGAATGAATTATTCTTATTGATACAAATGTCCATGAAGAGTTATATCTATTTACCTATGGGATTTTTTTTTTAACCGATGGGTTTTTTGACCAAATATTCAACTTGCATCAAGCTACATTCTCCAAAAACATCTCAGTTGCACCTGGGACCAAAGACAGATGATGAAAGGGACCACCTGGAAAGAAGAAAAAATGGAAAAATGTCCTTTTCCCCCCTTTGAGATGACTTGGTAACTGTAACCAAAACAAAGTCATCCAGATACATATTTACTGAAAGTAACGACCTGCATGTTTAATTCTTACACATCCCTCTGCCTCTCCTTTCCTGTTTAGCTTATTCCTCAAACACACATTCATAAGTTTTCCTGGAAGGTGTTTCTTTCAGCAAGCAGCAATAGTTTAAGTTTTGTTAATTCCTATTGAAATTTCTGAAAGTACAAAATCAACAAATCTCCAGGAAAGGCCTTTGTGAAAAGCATTTATTTAGGGGAGATATTTATATCCTACTGTGGCTGAGAATATTTCTCCTATTCTTATAATTCCCCTTCTTACAAAATTTTGCAAGATTATTTTAACAAATGCAGACCACTAGTACATTAATACATGTCACAAATTCATGGTTAAAATAAAAGTACATGTTAAAGTTCTTAAAAGATTAGAATATAGAAGAATTTACAGTCTTTATTCTGAAGAACAGAGTAAAAACATACACCTTTTAAAAGTTTAAGTCAAGATCAAAAAATCTATGTGGGGAGATCTTTTTGTATCTTAGTGAATTGTTTATAGAAACCCACCTTTCTCCAGTATATAAACAAAGATGCTTCAGCTCTATGATGCTCAATGTGTTCCACAGGTAGGATATTTGAGGTCGACATGTGAAAATGACACACTCCAAGTCTCATGTTGGAGGCATGTCACTCAAATCTCAGAAGCTCAAGGCAGCACAGCAAGAGGCAGGAAAGAGACCAGTAATGTGACCTACCACCTGGAGGAAAGACATTAGAGGCACTGGGGGCAGGGGGGTTGCTTAGAGACTTTCTGGAATTTGCCCTGTGCTTGCAAAGAAGTGTGGCCAATTCTACGCAAATCGGGTCACATTTATAAGTATTGAGAATTAGAACTTGGACCTATATTTTTGAAGGTCACTCTTCAACTCATTACACCCAGATTCCTCTTATTTTAACTATTTTTACAACCATGGTATAATTATCACTTGAAAATTAACCTGGATCCAATACTATAAGCTACAGATTTATTTAGATATGATTAGTTTTTCCACTGTGCAAGAAAGTGTTGACCCCTGGCATGAGCTGCTCAAAACTGCACATGCCAAAGAAAGGCCTGTCTTGGGGATTGGCCTTTGACTAGCTCCTAGAATTCAATCTCTGACATTATGTTGATAGGTCTTTTTACTAGTGATATCAATCTCAATAACCTGAAAAAGGTGCCATTTCCTAGATTTTTCCACTATAAAGGTTTTGTTTTGGTTTTGCTTTTGCTTTTAGGAAATGCTGGGGGCATAGAGAGACACAGTACCTTGACACTGTGTGATTTTAAAAATTGACAAGTAATGCACATTTTAAAGAAACACATTGTAAGCAACTTAACAAGTGTTTTCACAATTAATTGAGTTCAGGATCAACCCTTGGACAAAAGCAAAAATGGAGGGAAACTGGACTACCTGGTAGAGGAAGCCTGTAGAACTTTCAAGAAGGCTCGAGGTACAAGCAAAAGACATAGAGGAAACAAACTGATATTGTGACGCACACTCAGAACTGTTTCATCCAAACACTGTTGAGGAAAGAGTCTGAGACTGTCCAGTAAGATTTGGTGGGGGTCAAGGTGAGCAGGCCCTCAGGTGGTGTGGGTATGTTTATTGTCTTGTTAAATAGATTTGGTGTAGGAGCATGCCAGGATCCGCACCGGCCTCTCTGGATGGCAGTCACAGCAAGGATACGGTAGCGTTTCCACAGCTCCTGCCATGAGAAATGAAAACTGGTATCTCCTTCTGCTACTACTGGCTTATGTTGGAAATGAGGCTGCTGGTATTGACCAGGTCTCACAGTATTCCAGATCAGACCGATATTCCCCACACAGATTGCTCATAAGGAAAGGCATGTCCTTGCCTTTCCAAAGAGACTTCAGATGATAGCATTGTGGATGATTGTCAAAAGGCTCTTTCTAAGGGTCTTGCAGATCCAAGACTTACATAATAAAGAGGGCTTGAGTCTGGCCCTGAGGCAAAGAGCCTAATTTAGAGTTAAGGGTAAATATCTACGCCCACCCATTTGTTTCTGCCTGGAGCATTTTCTATCCTTGTATATGCTGATTACTCCCTGTGAAGGAACCTATTGAGGAACTTCTTTTTGTGATTATGAGAGCAAAGGTATCTCCCTGAAGACCTGTTTTTGACCCCTGCTCACAGAGAAGTACCTTCACCCTCTTGTGCTAAAAACATTGTCTGGTATGCTAAAGATGCATTCCTTCCCCATAAGATAAGCATCTAAATCCCCTACCTCAATCGCTATTGATAAAGGTTATGCATGAGTCTTCTACAAATTTATGTTCTGGGAAATTCTTACATATCAAAGAAGTCTGTTGTCAGAAATCATTGTCTAAGGCAAATGCCACTTCTGTGCCTCTCCAAAACACTTAAAATAAAGTGGAGCCCCAGTCGGAGCGGAGATGCCTGCCTGGTGATCAGAAAGAATCTCGGGGCTCTCTCACTCTCTCTCTCCGACACTGTCCATCCTTCAGGGACCCCTGGACCTGCCGGAGCCGGCCTCCGGCAGGAGCAGGTATGACATCAGAGCACCTCAGGGGCTTTGCAAGAAGAGGTCCCAACAGATTTCATTCTTTCTCATTGCCATGTAGTATTCCATCGTATAGAATGAAATCTGGCCATGTGTAGCAACATGGTTGGACCTTGAGGGTGTTATGCTGAGCGAAATAAGTCAGGCAGAGAAGGACAGATTCCATATGTTTGCACGTATAGGAGGATTAGGCGGAACTTAACGGAGGACCTTGAGGAAGAAGGGGGGAAATGGGGGGGGAGAGGGAGAGAGGCAAACCATGAGAGACTCTTGAATGCTGAGAACAAACAGGACTGATGGGTGTGGGGGGAGGGGAGGGGGGAGATGGGTATGGAGGAGGGCACTTGTGGGGATGAGTCCTGGGTGTTATATGGAAAGCAACTTGACAATAAGCTATTTGTAAAATAAATAAATAAGTAAATAAAGTTAACAATAGCCAAAAAAAAAAAAAAAAAAGAAGAAGAAGAAGAGGTCCCAACATTGCTTTTGTGTGTTTGAAACCACCTGTGCGAGATTTCACTGAACTCCAAAGCACCCTTTGGGCTGTCATTCCTCTTCACTGTCATTGAGCCTGTGACATCTGCGTCATACAATAAGCTGTTCCCAGCAGCACTCTAACATGACTCGGCATCTCATGACTTCTAGGAATGGCTGGTTGGAGGGCATAAAGAGGACAGCAGAATGATTTTAGATTCTGGTATAATTGCAGAGGAAGATCTTAGAGATGAATGACCAAACATGAGGTTTTGATTCTGTTTCTTTTATTTGTGATGGGCTGCCTTCCCCAGTATTAAGAATAATGAAGCATAATCATCAAATAAATACTTTTTCTGTTAATATTACAGGTATTTTGTATCTTTAGGTGTTAAATAAAAAAGAAAGCATTTTGGTAAATCATTCAAGACTCAAATGATGGACTCCACAATGACTGTTTTGGATTTGTTTCTGTGTAATTATTCTTTAAAAAAATTTTTTTTAGATGTTTTATTTATTTCTGAGAGAGAGAGAGACAGTGTGAGCAGAGGAAGGTCAGAGAGAGAGGGAGACACAGAATCTGAAGCAGGCTTCAGGCTCTGAGCTGTAAGTACAGACCCTGACCCGGGACTCGAACCCATGAACTGTGAGATCATGACCTGAGCCAAAGTCGGATGCTTAACAACTGAACCACCCAGGCTCCCCTCTTTGTAATTATTCTTAAAATCTTGGGAAGTTTTATCCAGCAATCAGTCGGTCACAAATCAAAATCTCTCTTTATTTTCAAGCAAGAACCATGTCTTTCAAAACTTAGTGGTTTTTAAATAATAGAGATCTCAGCTTTTTCAACAGGGAAGTCCACATGCATAGATAAATGGAAAGAAGAGACAAATTAGAACTTTTTAAAAATACATGTTATTCCTTTCAGGTGGCCTGATAAAGAAAGGGTTCAATGATAGGAATTGGAAAGTTTTTAAATTTTTTTTTAGGTTTTTGATAGGACCCACAATTTAAGTTCCCACCATGGATCACAGACATAGTATTTATAGTTTTGTTATTTCTTTCATTAAGAAAATGATTACAAAATATATGCTCTTCATCTTTCATTTCTTCAACACTAGCTTGGCAAACAAAGATAATAGGGTCATTTTGGATGCAGTTAAGCTATCTGAATCAAAATTTGTTTGATCTGATTCCTCTCCTTGGCTCAGCTGATAAGTTAATTTCAAGTGATTACCATGAAGACAAGCATCACAAGCCTTATCCTATTGTTGAAAGGCATGCTCTTGGCAAGAAAGGCCCACATCTGTGAAGTCTATAAGCGTGTCCTCTTTTTTTTCTTCTTTCTGAGATCTTTTTTTTTATTTCTGTTGTAGTACACCTAACTACATACCCACTTGGAATTCAGTCCCTGTGGCCTCAAGTACTTGCATTTTGAGTTCCTTTCTGGTGCTTACATTCTTTCAGTTACTTTAAATTCCCCCCAAAATACCTGTTCTAGTCCATGATTCAGTGTCAATACAAAACTCCTGCTCAAGACGAGAGCCTTTTATTTTCTATTGAGTGGCCAGATACCCCCTAATTCTAGTGACTACATGTTTGTGTGAGTTGTTTGTGTATATAAAACTTCTTTTTTCATAGAATAATGCAACCTCTAGAAAGTCACTTAATGAGACTGTTTTCATTGATAAAATGAAGGGAATAGAATAAAGATAGATCATTTCTAGGATGGTTTCCAATTCTGAAAGTTTTAAATTGAGAACTTTTAAATACAGTGCATGAGTCAAGAATTCATCCCAAATGAATTATCTTTATTCTAGAAACGTGTTTTAGCATTATGCACTTGGCAGAAATAATTTTTTTTCAAATAATGATCTCATTGCAACTACAGAGTTACTGAAACTTGCCCTGAGCAACTCATGTATTACTGACCTTCACAGATTAGCCATTTTTTTGGGTCTTTTCATCATATTGTAAACTGTATTATCAGAAAGTATACATTGTACTTGGAATGCTTTTGGAATTCAAGAAATGTTTAGTAACAATTTTTAAATTACCAGTACCTCTGTGTCACATCATATCTGTCCTCCATTCAGCCATACAGAATTATGTTTCAGTTTATTAAATTTGCACATCTTTCACTTTTAAGTCTCCAAAATAATCTGCAAAACAGCAGAATCACCACCAAACAGGACTTTAAAAAGGAGTAAAAGCCCTTTAGATTTCTTTTTAAAACAAACTACACTGAAAAGTCTGTCATATATTTAGGTGATTGTTAAGACTTTGATTTTATATATTAAGAATAATTAGGAGAAAGAAAGAGAAAATGGAGACACCTTGGATGTCTGAGAGTCTTTGGAGAGAACTATATATCAACTAAGGTCAAATATCATTGGTGGGAAGTCCCTGGGGCCCCATTCAAACAGATTTCTCCCTTTAGAAGGTAGTGACTCCAGCTTTTGGCTGGAAGTGGGGGGTTTTCAACTACAATTCCACAGGATTCCTTTATAGGCTCTTTGTGGTCTTGTTTCTATCCTTGCTGGCACTAACCAGGTGACATATATTCCACACTGATAATAACTGTCATCTGGCTTGGGGCCTCTGCTTGTCTTCTCTTCTTCTGGTGCCCTGTGGAGTACCCCCTGTTCTCCCACTTTACAACTGTCCCTCTGAACCATCTCAGGTAGCTCCAAAAAAGAAACATTTTGCCTTTCTCTTCTTAATTGCTTCACTTCCCCTTAGATGCAACTTTTTTTTTCTTTTTATGTTTTAAGATTTCGTAGCATACTGCCTCTTAAATGAAACTTTTTTTTGAAGTTATGTATCAGGGGTGCCTGTATGGCTCACTTGGTTAAGTGCCTGGCTTCAGCTAAGGTCAGGATCTCTTGGTTTGTGTGTTCAAGTCCCACATCAGGCTCTGTGCTGACAGCTCCGAGCCTGGAGCCAGCTTCAGATTCTGTGTGTCTCTGTCTCTCTGCCCCTACCTTGCTCATGCTCTCTCTTAAAAATAAACCTTAAAAAAAAGTTATGTATCAGAATTTCTGAGATGGTATGTGGTCAAGCATTCTAGGTTCACTGATATTTACTAGAGTCACCATCAGCATATGGTTTCAGATAGCTTCTAGTGTACTTCATTGTACATTTTTACTTAATATGTAATTTATATGTAATTTACTTAATATGTAATTATTAATTTAGATCAGTGATATGGACTAGTTATTTAAGGTCAGTCAAAAATGCAAATGTCATAACTTACCACACTGATCACATTTTAATTACCTTTTTTTAAAAATGGCATTTTTATAGCAATACTACAGGCTCCATTACATCAGATGCTGTTTTGTTTTGGTTTGTCCTGGTTTACTCCCACTTTCCCCAATGTATAATAAAGTGTCTAGTGTGTAATAACACATTGAATTCTCATTGTTGGTAAATGTTGGTTGATGCTGATATTCAGATAATAACAAATAATGATGAATATTAATTGAGACCTATGCATAACACAAATAAGAATGCTGGTTGATTATTAAAAAAAATCTTTAATACGTGACTGAGCTACAAGAAAATGAAGGGCATCTGTAAGGAGGTTTCTCCTTAGATGATATGCCTGTGTTTTAAAGCCCAGAGTCTGAGTTATAAGTGAGAAACAGACACAAGACAAAGCATAAGATCAAAGCAAGACTGGAGGTTAAACAAGAAATTCCTACATAAAACTAAATATTTCAGAGGGCACATCTTCACTGATTAATTTGCCTATCTCATGACAAAGAAACAAACCAGCCAACCTAGGTTCACAGAGGCAGAAAGTGATGACATATGTCTTAGCTCTGCATGAAGCAGAATGAGGGAAACAACTCCGCTAAGAATTCGTAAGCCTAGTTCTCTTACTCATTTGGGTTGGTCAGAATTCATGCTGCCTGTGTGATTCTCAGAAAACAAAACAAAACTAAACAAAACCTAAAACCAAAAAACCATAACTTGAGAACATTATTTAAAGTAATCCTAGATTGAAAACACTCCCAGTTGTCTGCCAGAAGCAAAGACTGACTGCTCTTTGGAGAAAATACATTTGAAAGGCCTCAAAGAATTCTCCTACATTATGGTTCAAAAGTACATTATCTCACCATTTAAAAAGTCAGTAATTCATTAGAAATAAATTAAGAGTGAGAGTCATGGAAACAGAGCACAGAAATCAGATTGGAAGAACATATTAGAGATGTCTACAGGGTATAAAGTGTGCTCAGTATGTTTAAATGAAGAGAGGAAGAAATTAAAAATATAATTAATGAGGAGCTTGCATGGCTCAGTTGTTTAAGCATCTGACTCTTGGTTTTGGCTCAGGTCTTGATCTCAGTTCCTGAGTTCAAGTCCCACATTGGGCTCAGCATTGCCAGTGCGGAGCCTGCTTGGGGTTCTCTCTCTCCTTCTCTCTCAAAATAAATAAATAAACTTTAAAAAGTATAATTAAGGAACAAAAGAATATAAAATTTAGGTAGTTATATTTTACAGATGAAACAGATAAAATTTCTAAAAATGAAAATGAAATAGTTTAAATTAGAAACTCATTGGAATGGCCAAACAGCAGATTTGGCACAGCTAAAGGTATATAATCAACAGGAAGCCTCACCTGATGAAAGTATCTAGGATATAGGACAGGAAAGAAACTAAAGCTATTGTATGAAAGATTTGACGGACAAGAGACATGATGGACAAAGCAAGAAAATTCAACATACATCTAATCACAGTTCTTGAAGGAACACTTAGAAATAATGAGTGAGAGACCTGTTTCTTTGAAAACAGCTGAAAAAACTTAGAGAATTGATGAAAGATACCAACCCACAGATTCTAGAAGCCCAACAAGTCTTTAAATTTTTATTTCTTCATGTTTATTCATTTTTGAGAGTGAGAGAAACAGAGCACAAGTTGGGGAGGAACAGGGAGAGATGGAGACACAGAATCCAAAGCAGGCTCCAGGCTCCCAGCTGACAGACAGCACAGAGTACGACGTGGGCTTGAACACATGAACTGTGAGATCATGACCTGAGTCAAAGTTGGACGCTTAACTGACTGAGCCACCCAGGCGCCCCAGAAGCCCAGCAAGTCTTAAATAAAAATGAGTAAAGCAAGGAAAACTGAATACTTACTCTTATCAAAATACAGAATACCAAATACAAAGAGATTTTTTCTCAGAAACGTTTCTAATTTTATTATTATTTTTTTTCAACCTGTTAGAAACATCTGTATTACAAGTGTTGTTAAATATGACAAAAAGCGTTTTAGAACAGGTGGAAAGAAAAGGGAGAAATAGGGAGAAAAGAAAAGGCACCTAAAAGTAGGGACTCTGGAGCTGCACAGCTGGCATTTAAATACTGGGTCTGACCCTCTCTAAATGAGTGACATTAGGCAAAAGGGTAAACTCTCTATGCTTGAAATAGCTAATTTGTAAAATAGGGATCACAATTTTAGTACCTACCTTATACTCATTTGGTTATTATAAGGCTTAAATAAGTTAATATTTGTTAAGTGCTTAGAATAGGATTCAGCATGTGGCAAATGCTAACTGAATATTGCTTAAGTGATAAGCAAAGCTTAAAATTTAAAAATACAACACAATAACAAGCTGACTTGTCAATAGCAGCAAAAGAATGTAACAGAATAATGCATTCAGAATTATAAAGGAAAATAGCCATCCATCTAGAATTGTGTATCCAAAATATAATTTTAGAAATGTTTCAAATAAAGGCATTTTTAACAAAACAAAGAGTAATGAAAAACAAATAAAAAACAAATTAATAGCTCTCACAGTCCAGTAGACTCTTTGTTAAAGTTCTTCTAAGGAACTTCAAGGAAGAAAAAAGAGATCCCAGAAGAAAGGCCTGAGACGCAGTAAGGAAGGCTGAGCAAAGCAAATGGTACACAAAAGGGTAAATCTAAACAAATATGGACTGTTTAAGGATATGAAAACAAGTTCTTAATCATTGTGGATTAAAATACTGGAAAACAATGGGATATAATTACAAATGAGGTGATAGGAATTAAAGCATTCTGGAATCCCTTTACTCTTTGGCAGGAGGGTAAACATTGCCTACCTTGCCAATATGCTGTGCACACTGCCTGTGCTTTAGAGTGACATCACCTGGGAGGACTCTGCCTCCACGGGCATGAGTCATCAGCAAGAACTGGCCACCTCTGGACCCTCAGCACTTGTAGCTTCTGTATCACAGAAGCTTGGCATCATTGGGCCTAAAGTTTCATCTCTGTTCATGTCAGTCACCACAAAAAGCAAGAATTCAAAGGCCATCCCCATCTACCAGATTCTGATTCCCATATGACTTTGTAGATTTCCTTTTCTGATTCCTTCTTATCTTCTGAAGACTTCCTCCTCTTCTGTGAACTTTCCCCTCACATTCTGGCTTTAATAAAAACCTGGCTCTTCGTTGGTGATCTTGCTTATTCTTCAGTCATTTTCAAGGATGGACAAACATTTCATTTCCACACTCTCCATTATCACTGAACCTGGAGATCAGAGGTATCTTCTTAGAGCATTGCTAATATTTTCAGGCCATTCTTTCTTCCTCATCCACAAACCCCTCTATTTTTGAATCACAGGTCATCACTTTAAATCGTTTACTACTTGAACCACTTGCAATTATCTACTCTTCCTTTTGTAAGGACATATCTGTTCATTCCTGGAGAATTTTAGCTCCTGGCTCACTGTCTACAGTTTCTATAAATGTAAAGGAAATCTCAGTGGTTTTTTTTGATTCACAGTTAATTTAAGGATGGTGGAAAAGAAGGAGGCCCTGGTCCATGTGATCATTCAAGTATTCAGGCTGATGGCAGCCCTGTCATCTTTACCACCTGACTTCCAAGGTCATGCTCATGGTCAAAATCTTAGTGGCAGGTGGAAAAGAGAAAGAATCATGTGGTGTCTAAAAGGGGTGTCTGATCAGATGCAGCTCTCAAATGAGGGGTGACAATCGGATGGAAGCTGGTGGTGCTGGGGGTGGGACATGAAATAGTTAACTTGCCTCAGAGCAAAGGAGATAGAAGTTTATTGAATACACTGCAAGGAGAGCAAAGGAGAGGCTGTCTGCAACAAGTTAGTGGGTTGGGGCTGTTTTTAAAGGGGGGAGATGAAGAGGCATGGGCACGTATGGAATCTTCCCTTTTTTTTGGTAACTGTGCCTCACTAGGTAAGTAGCTCATTGGTCAATTAGGGCTTATGGATATTTTGAAGTGGGTCGCCTTATGGGCCTGTCTGTATTCCAAGCCCATTTGCCTAAAAGCAGCTCCTATAAATAGGATCATGGAAAAGGTTTTTCTGAGGCAGACAAGGTGGGGCCAGAAGGTAGTTTGGTTGAGAACATCCAGGAGGATGGAAATGAGTTAGTGAGTAGCTAACTAGTCTCTTTCCCGTTTTGTTCTTCCCACACACTCATCCTCCTGGAAGGAGATAACCCCAAGTCGCATTCATTGACTACATCCTTACAAAGGTCAGGATCTTTAGGTACTGTTGTGCAGAGCACTTTCATCAGGTTTACACATGGCTCCTGAGACCTATAAAAGGAAGACAGATTTATGGTACCTAATCCTTCCAATCCATCCCCCAACACACACACACACACACACACACACACACACACACACACACACTGGTGTAGCAGAGACTAGATGATTACTATTCCCATTTCCACTTTGAAAAGGGAAATTCATAACAATGATAAAAGCCTGCGGGGTAAGCGTTGTCAAAGCCTTCTGACTAGGGTGAATGGAGTTCCTTGATTAGACCTATGTCTGCTCTGTGGCAAGAATGCTTTTGTTCCTAGTTCTTTGTGACCTCTAGTTCCACTTTCGGGAGGCTTGTCCTTGCCTATTATCTTCCATGGTCACAACTGAAGTGGATTTAGGGGAGTATGACTTCCAGGGCTATAAAGCTTTTGTAGCCCACCCCATTCTTGCACAGATTTGGGACCCCACGGATTGTTTCGTGGCCCAGACATTTAAAGCCTCTTTCAGTTGAGGCTTGTCATTTCTTTGTCAATACAATTCCCTTGAAAATTTAGTAGGCTTTGGATTGATTTGCTTTCATTAGTTTTATGTGTCCATAAACATACCCGCATCCTCCCAGGGACAGAATGCACAAGCCTGGTGTCTTTGCTTCCTTGCCTCCAGGCCCCCCTCTCTCAACAGAATGACACCAATTGTGAAGCCATTAGTTTTAGGAGAAAGGCCACACCTTAATCTGATCATTGCCACAGGGCTGGGTTTTAATGGAACTTTGTGGATTAGGGGGTTGTCCTCTTCATTCTTCTGTTTGGAGTAGGTAGCAGTGAGCTTTGCAAGCTGTTTGAGGCCTCAAATCTTTATTCCCTTTTGTTACTGCTTCTAAACAGCGAGTTTTTGCCTAAGATTATTTCTTCCTTATGAAATATTGCTACACACGACTAGTCAAAGTCAACACATACTTCTAACATTTTTCTGACCTTCTCACCCAGAGCCAAAGGTTCAGAGGTAGTTGATTGTCTTTACAAGTACTAGGAGATGTAAGTTATTGAGATGCTTTGTCCCTGCCTCAGGAGGGTCTATAGCTTTCTGTTGTCTAACATACATCGTTGTCACTTGGCCATTAAATGGATGCCAGATGATTCCACTGTGATCTGGACCCATTCTGGCTCCAACATCATCTTTCATTACATTCCCCATAACTGATCATGCTCCAGCCACTATGCCCACCTTATGCCTCTCATGCCCCACATACTCTCCAGATTTAGAGCATTTGCATTTGCTATCATTGGTCTGGGTTTAGAATGCTCTTCTCCTGGATATTTCATGTGCTAGGTCCCTCTTGCAATTCTTTACTCAAAATTCAACTTTTTTGGTGGGGCTTTCTATAGTCAATCTACTACCAGTTCATCAAAGCATTACTTTATTTCTCATTTGATCCACAATTTTGCCTCATGGAACACCTTCAAACTGACTCTTGTGTGCTTTGGTATTTCCACTGATTTTGGAAAGCTTCTTTGCTACGGGCACAAAAATATGTCCCAGACTCACATGATGACTTCCTTATCCCAATTTTGAAATTAATATTTCTCCAAAGATCCTGGTCTTTTACAGGATGAAAATAGAGATCAAAATCTGGGTTCTATGGGTACTCATTGCTACTGAACTGACATTGCATTTTCGCTATCAATAGATAACTAATTTCAGTTTTCAGGAATTGTTTTATAATTAGCTTATAATCTTTCAGGTAATAATGCATTTTCATGATTCACAAGTTAAAATTATATACAAATATATACACATGCTTCCATTTCTGCTCCCTCCCCCCTATTCCCCTGGCCTCTGTAGATAATTACAGATATTGATTAGTTTATGTTATACTTAATTCCCTTTCCATATTATTTTGTAACTATACCCATGTAATATTTTATTAATTTCTTGTTTATCCTTCCATTGTTTCATTTTGCAAGCACACATATGTACAAATTTTTCCTCTTCCATACACAAAATATGACATAAGATGGACACTCCTCTGCACTTGGATATACTTGCTTAAAAGTGTGTGTAGGCAATGTACTACATGGATTTATAGTCGTGTCCTTTTTAAAAACTACATACTGTTGGGATGCCTGGGTGGTTCAGTTAGCTGAGGGTCTGACTCTTGATTTAGGTTCAGGTCATAATCCCAGGATTGTGGGATCAAGCCCCATGTTGGGCTCTGTGTTGAGTGTGGAGTCTGCATGGGATTCTCTCTTTCTTTCTCTGCCTCTGCCCCTCTCCCCACTCATGCCCTCTCTCTCAACTCTAAAATAAAAAAAATTAAAAACTGAAAACAAAACTGCATGCTATTACATTGGGTGGGTGTATTATAAATCCTGCAACTAATTTTTTGCTTGACACTTGGGTTTTCTCTACTCTTTTGCTCTTACTAACAGTGTAATGAATGCCCTTGTGCATATGTGATTACATACTTGTGTGGGCATATCAGTAGGATAGTTTCTTGGATATGGGGCTTCTGAGTCACAAATATGTCTGAAATTTTGTTACAGGTGGCCAAATTGTCCTGCGTAGGAGTGGGCCATTTTCTTCCCCATCAGCAGTATGAATTTTTGGATTTTTGCCAAGTTGATAACTAAGAAATGGTACCTCGGTGTATAATTTTATTTTACATCTAATATGAGTGAGATGGAGCATCACTTCATGTGTTAAAGGGACATTTATTTCCCCCATGAACTCTCATATTTTTTCCTCATAGACATATCAAGATTTTTCCTCCTTTCTGAATTTCTGGTCATTCTTCACATTAGGAATATTTACCTTTGTCTGTGATAGTTGTTGTTGCATTTTTTTTCTCAGCTTATTGTCTTACAGTGTTCTTATATTCCTCCACACATTCTTGACATATAGAACTTTAATTTTATGTGTTCTCATTTGTCAGTCTTTTCTCTTTTTTTGGATTTATATCACATTTAGGAAAGCCTTCCCAAAGTTGCAGGTAGTAGGGAAATTTGCTCATATTTTCATGTCATATTTTATTTCTTTCAAAAATTTGTATCTTCATTCCTTTTTGGAGTTTTTCCCAGAGTATGGAATGAGGTACAGGTCCAAATTTATCTTTCCCCAACTGTTTATCGTTACAATCAATGCCAATTATTAAAAAGATCATCAGTGGTCTATACCTATGAGCAGCCTCATTTATCATATTCTTATTTCCCATATGTATTTTTGTGTTTCTACAATCTGTTCTATTCCATTGGTCTACCTGGTTGTTCCTACTCAATACAACACCATTTTCTTTATTTTTCAAAGTTTATTTACTTATTTTGAGCCAGTGAAAGAGCACGTGCATGCATGAGCAGGGAAGGAGCAGAGAGAGATTCCCAAGTAGGCTCCATACTGTCAGCACAGAGCATAATGCAGGGCAAGATCCCATAGACCATGAGATCATGAACTGAGCCAAAATCAAGAGTCAGATGTTTAACCAAATGAGCCACCTGGGCACCCCAATACAATTCCATTTCGCTTATTGAAATTTTATAGTACATCTTAGCATCTAGTTGGGCTAGTCTCCTATCATTGTTCCTTTTCAGAGTTTTCCTGGGTATTATTGTTTATTTTTAAATATAAACTTTAGAATAAAAATTTCAAGTCCCAGAAAAAAGGAAATTCTTTCAGCATTTTTGTTGTTTCCCTAAACTTCTTTTTTTATTATAAGATATTTGAACCAAGATGGTCACATTGAGTGTTCCCATCTCAGCCTTTGAAGTTCCTAACTTCTCAAAACACAGAGGCTTTTCCGATTCAAATCTAAAAATAATAATTTTATAAAACTGATCTTTACTGAAGGCACTGACTGCATATTTCTGGTGCTGATGATTCCAGATTTTTCAATTTATAGACTTAAAAGCTTTCTGGAAGTTTTGCCCATGGTGATCAATTGTACAGAAGGGGTGCACTTTGCAAGATCACTTTGTCTGCCTTTTGCCTCAACACCCTGTACACTTCCAAGTTTTAAGCTTTTAATAATAAAACTATTTTCTCCTAAAATGATTAAAAGTGCTCTGGGGAAGAACCACTGGTTTGGAGGTCTGTATACAATTGTGTAACTTCTGGCTCAAATGCTTTCTAGGTTGCCTGGAATTTTAACAATAGTCCTGAGGTTTTGCACATTGAACAGACTTTGAGGTCTTTAGCCAAGGAGTCCTTGGTGATTGGTTTGAATATTCCTGAGTGATCTACACCTGTGAACAGAGGTGGCAGAATATATTTGTTTCTCTACAAAAGACTCCATCCTGAAATTTAAATTGTATTTTCTTAGAGAAGTTCCTTGAAAATATTTAAAATATTTTATTGTGCAGAAATAGTGCCATCCAAAAAGAAAAGTGTATCCAAAAATACATAAGGTAAATCTCTAATAATAACTATACTTTACCCACATTGCATATATATAATTTTTTGTGATTACTAGCCATACTATTAAATAGGATACCTTAATAGACATTACATGCAATGTAGGTGAATTTGAGTTTATAATAACAATTATAATTTGTGCATTTCTTGACATCTGTGGTATTCTTTGTAGTTACAGTGAATGTTGGTTTCCTTCTGGTATTTTTTTAAAGGAAAGGAGAAAATGCAGAAATTTTAAAAAGTATCCAATGTCTAATTATGTTTATGTGAAAAAGGTTTTTGGAACTTTTAATACTTATATGTGTAATCAGATTCCACACCATTATTATTAATTCATTTACTCAGCACCTTTGCTGAGCATTTCCTCTGTGTTAGGCAATGAGGTGGGAGCTCAGGATGCCAAGATGAAGGTCATATAACCAATAACAAAATAAAAGCCAAAGTTTTGGGGGAACTTGAGCATATAAGAAATAACTACAAAACAAAGTGATGATGACTTTTCATTTAATATTTATAAGAACCCAATGACTAAAATCCTTTTATAACCTCCATTTGCATTTTTAATGTTTATTTATTTTTTTGAGATAGAGAGAGACAGAGTGTGAGAGGGGGAGGAACAGAGAGTGAGGGAGACAGAATCTGAAGCACGTTCCAGGCTCTGTGCTTGACAGCTCTTGCCTCAGAGCCTGAGGCAGATCCCTAACTCACAAACCACGAGATCATGACCTGAGTGGAAGTTGGATGTTTAACCCACTGAGCTATCCAGGTGCCCCCTTTTATAATCCCCACTTTATAGATGAAGGCTTTGAGGGACTTGGGAAAGTCAGATATAACATGGAGGTATGTTCAAAGCATTAGGAGAACTGAGAGTAGTGGGGAGTGTGGAGAAGTGGGATGTGGTGGTCAGATAGATGAGTCTTTGTGAGAAGAAATTCTGGCAAGCAATCTGACAGGATCTATGCTAAGTAATGTGGTAGAGAGAAGGCAATCAGCAGAGAAATATATAAAATATAAGCTAAATATCACATGTTGACAGACTGATATGGTTGAGTCAAGAGTAAGTAAGATCTTTCTCTCTTGTGAGGCTCATTGGTAGAAGGTGAAATGGGTACAGGGAGAAGATAGTTTGCTTATTTAAATGATGATTTTAGATTTTTCTAATTTATGATTTATAATTCCCTAAATATTTTGCTTTTTCGTTGTGCATTTTTTTGTTTATAAGAAAAAAAACAATTATAATGTTTTAAAACACTTTTATTTCTTTCAATTAAACTATAAAAAGAAACCTTAAAGAATACTTAGAGTCAAGGTAAGGCAAGGCTATTAAAACAGGCAGAGTTGGAGAAGGCTTTAAAGAGGCTCCTCTCTCTGAGGCACAAACAATGTAAGAACACACCTTCTTCTTATTTCACTCACAATGATAAACTGGAATTAATATAAAGGAGAAACACAGGGAGATAGGAGGTATTCCAAGGGTTTCTGATCTAGGTTGAGAGGTGCTGAGAAAGTGCTTCCCCAAGGGAAGGTGATATTTCAATGGAGATCTGGCAAATGAGCAAGAATTAATGTGACAAAAAGCGGCACTGGTGAAAACTGTTCCTCAGACTGTGGAGAGGTCTGAGCAGGGAGGAAGGAAGAGCAAATGAGTTGGCCAGAGTGGTTGCAGAAGTGAAATGCGGTGTGGGAGATGAGGCCAGAATGGGATAACGTGAACCCTTGTAAAGAATTGTGCTCCATTTTAAGATCAGTAGGATATCACTCACAACACAATAACATTTTTGTTGTTGTTTTGAAAAATTCATTCTGGTTCAACTGTGGACAAGAATTGAAAGGAATTAGGATGTGGAAGGATCATGGCTAAACCCCAGGTAGCCTGTAGAAAAAAATATTTAAGTATATTTAAAGACTTGAATTAACCAAGCAACCAATAGTGGCATGGAAATAATATGTTAGAGAGTTCATTTTTTTTGTTTTTGTTTTTGTTTTGTTTTAACTGATAACAATTTATTTTCCCAAGTTCTTTACAGAAAATATTAGTATGGACTATGAGAGGGTAAAATGCTCATCCTTAATAAAATGGGTCATATAATTTACAAAGCTAGATCACCATCTATGCAGATGACCGTGACTGGTCATCCTTGGCCACCTAGAGAGTTCATTTTAAAAATTCTGATTTATTGCCTAAAATCTGTGGATTAACACCAGTAGAACTGAAAATGTCTTCCCCGATCTTAGCATCACATCCTACCAACTTGTTCACTTTCCTTTCAGTGTTTGTACATTATTCCTGCATATATATTTTTTAGGTGTATTCTAGACTTTCTGCTACTCTGTCTTCAATAAAAAAGCAATTTTCCCAAGTAACGGAAAGCTACAGTTTTTTAAATTAATTTAAAACTTTACAGTAGTTTTCTTTTTTTAAAGTTTTTTTAATGTTTATATATTTTTGAGAGAGAGGGCGAGCACGAGCGGAGAAGGGGCAGAGAGAAAGGGAGACACAGAATCTGAAGCATAAGCTGCCACCACAGAGTCCAACATGGGGCTTGAACCCACGAATGTGGCTTGAACATGACCTGTGCTGAGGTCAGATGCTTAACCAACTGAGCCACCCAGTTGCCCCTACAGTAGTTTTCTTAGTATAAGGCAGATACAGTTTAAAGTTCAGAAAGGGGATTCTGGATTTAATGTGGAAGGATCTTGGAATAATGTATTCCAGATGAAAACACAGCAAGACTGGAAAGCCCAGATCCCTGTGGACTCTCACTTCTCAACCTGTCCCTGTCCCCCAACCTCATCCCTCGACTATGCAAGTGAAGAATTCTTCCAAATTTCAAGGATTTCTAATGTTTTCCCTGTTGCTTTTTCAGAATTCCCAAGTGAGACAGAATCCTGCTCTCTTTGTTTTTTGTTTTCACTTATCAAAGCTATACATACACGTCTTTTGAACAACCATTTTCTAAAGATGTGTTGTCTAAACCTTGCTTTCATATCCTATGTCTCACAGGTTATTTCTCTTCCCACTTGTGAACCTTTTCTTTCAATTATTTGTATTTAACAAGTTTCATTAAGTCTTTCTTATTTTCGGAAGATTATTTGTTTACTAAATCTTGGGGCCCAAGAACTCAATCATATATCAAAAAATTGTAAAGGCAATTGAAAAATGTCTAAGCAGACAGTCAAACAGCTTTGAGGCTGGAATGATGGAAGTTTAGCTACAACAAAGAAGACAACTGTGAGTCTCAAAGCTCCAGCAGGGATTTCTGGAGGTGGTCATCAAATCAAGAAAATAATGGTATTAAAGTCAGAACATCATTATGCCAGTATTGTCCCTACAAGTTTTTGGCTTTTATAGTTTTATCAGATCAAAATTCCACTTCAGAAAAAGCCGAAGTGTATACCTGCTTTACTTTTAGGAAAATGAAAATGTTAACATTACTTCGCCATTTTCTTAACAGCAAAGAATTGAATGCAGGTAGACAGTATGTACATGTATGGTTGATGACTGAGATTTCATCAGTACATGACTGCTTCATGCACACCCCACTTCTAATAATATAAAATTGGAAGATTTTGGACTTAACAGTGAAACTGGTCTTAGAGGAGTGGATTGAAATAAATGGAAGAGTATAAAGTAGTTAAATGTAGTACATATGAAACACCCTCCTTCCAGAAGAGGGAGGTACATGTTGGGTCTGGGGAGGCAGGTGACCAGTCGCCCTTGGTGTGCCTCACTTGGAAGGTGTTGTGTTCTTGGCAACTGCCATGGGATTTGAAGGGTAAACGACAAGACACTGTAGCTGCCATCGCGCTTGAGGATAATCGGATCATAAGCAATCTAACACAGGCTCTTTGGTGGGTGAAGAAAAGCATTTTCATGGCTATGATTTTGAATTGTATTCCAGAAATTCCATTGTGAATTAGCTGTTTGTTACTCAGAAAGCATTTTACCACAAACCATAATGTAATTTAACGTATGTAATTATAGTTCCACTTTTTCCTAAAGGGTTTCAACTTCCACCAACCACCCAGTATAACATTCTTTTCATGGCAAAGCATTCTAATTTGGAAGAAGAGGAATATATCTACCCATTCCTGGCAGATTGCTTACCCACAAAATGACGGATGACTGGTGTAGAGAAGGTAAGTAGATGGTAGTGCTCTGCAGGTCGCCCAGAGGCTCATTTCTTACTTCTGCCCAATTCTCCAGAGCATTAGTCCTGGAGCCATTGCTTGTGAGTGGGCCAGGAAAGGGCTGAACTGGCCCAGTAAGAAGGTGAGTGTTCAGCATGAGACAGACAACCCCTGATACCACTAATTTGGTAATTTGCAGTGAGGAAAATAATTCTCTAGTTTTTAAAAAAAATACATAAGAGAATATTATTTTTTTCTGTATTATTAAAGATAAAATAAATTTCTGTGAAGTAACTCTAAACCCAGATGCTGTGAAATGAGGAGTATTGTGGGGTTAGAGACAGCCTGCAAGAGTAGATTCTCTTCCTCCTGTTCGTTCACAGAAGGGGAGAATGCAGATTCATGGAACAGTGATTCTCTCAGAAATTTAAGAAGAGTAGGAACCTTTATTGAATCAGCAACACTGTGCAGTGAACATAGGTAACATTAATAGTTTTACACCTGCATACACGTACATCTTGGTTGGATAAACTTTGGAAAACCTTATACACCAAAGGCTTTCTTAAACTGGCTGTCTGCCCCATGGGCCATGCATTCACTATGGCAAGAATGTTGATGGGTTTCTATATAGATGAGATAACATTTGGGGTAGTCTTTGTTCTAAAGCTGTCCTCCAGATGTCCAATTGTTAAACCTGCGCTAACTTGTTTTCAGGGTTTAAAGTGTATTAAAATGATTATAATTTTATATTCTTATATTTTGAATGAAAACATTTATAAAAATTTAGTTCTATTCCAATCTGAAAAATGTAAACCAATTCACAGTACAAACGCAGAGATGTAGTGCTGTCCAGAAAAATAGTTTTTAACATATATCCACTTTGATATGTATATTTCTGATTATTCTCTAAAACTAATAAAGGAATCTTTTGATGATGATAATAATGTTCTTTTATCCATAATAAATGTACTATTATGTATAGATTGAATGAACTCATCATCTTTCATTAAGTCATTCATATTTATGTATGTTTTCTTCCCTACAAAAACAGACTCTTTTAAAACACATTCCATGTGAAATTTACTTTATGCTTTCCATGACTTTAAATATAGTAAATTATCAAGTAATATTAGTTGAAGAAATAAATTTATCCTTAACACTGATACCTACTTCCTTTTATGTGTTTGTGTTATGGCTGACAGAGCCATTCTCCAGACCTTAAGATATCCTAGAGGAAATGACAAACTAGAAAATCCTTAGGTAATTTTCATCACATGTTTTCTTCTTAAAATTTTGCACTCAGGTGGACTTCATAGAATTTTCTACTCTTTCTTTCAATCAAGAGATATATTTACTCGAAATTCTTTCCCATTTGACAAATATATTTAATTTGATAAATAATCGGTAGCTTTTACAAGGCAGCCTTTAACTTATATATTACAAAAACATATTAAAATCCATACACATTTGAGTTGGCAATGTATCTTCTTGATCTCTATCCTAAAGAAAACATAACCAGTCAAATGTGTGATTTACTTTCATAATTTTGCCCCAAATCCAGCTGTTCTTCATTAGTGTATGTATTTGCCAGATCCTAGGGTAAATTTCCAGATAGTAATAATTTTTAAAAAGTCCTTTCTTCTTTGGGCTTTTATTTTAAAAACTGATTTCCAGACAGTATTGCAAAGCTGATGATCTTTCATCAATTTCCTTACAGAAATGAGAATTTTTGAAAATTTTGGAGGACTTATTTTGCTATCAAATCAATACCAATAATGTAGGTCTTGTCTTCATTCCAGCTATCATGTTATAATGAACAGAGTGGGCTTGATGTGTGTGTAGTAAAGATCTAGTGACAAGAGGACATGTCAGGACAGGCAGACTCTATAGAGCTTTGTCCAGTCACCTTCTGGACAAAACGTAGGTGAATTTTCTTTTTATCTTAAAACTTTTCTCCCTACAAAAGGGCAAATACTCCTGTGAAGACGGTGCTTGAAATTCTCAGCCATTGTTATTTCAGCATAATAAAGGCAAACAAGTTTTCATGCATCTATGAAAAGAAGTAACCACTAAGACTGAATGACTAAAAAAGGTAAAGTGTAGAAAGCTACAAAGAGCTTAGCAAGAGAGTCCTGTGGTCAAGGATAAATATCAAAGACTATCTCTTGTATCAGTTATATTTATCAAAATCTAACCATCATCTTTATTCTAGTGACTCCTCTCTTTAATAAGTTAACAAGTTAAGTAGCAACCTTTTTTAGGAGTTACATAAAAGATGCTTGTTGTTTAAAATCTGAAATTTCAGTGACTAGAGACCAAGAAGAATAAATGAAAGTCATGGTTGAGTAACTGTGTAGAATTTGGAAGCAGAATCCTGGTGTATATTAATTGCGTGGTACATAAAATGGTCCTGAGGAATGACTGCAGAGTAGTGGCAAGGGCTGTGATGAATGTAATTCTGTTGGGATGAAGCTCAGGTATTGCAGGAACAAATGCCAATATTTTTTCCATACAGGGATTAATTACATGGTCAAGAGCTGGAATTTACAAGGAGGTGTATTAAATAAAATAGCAGGCAAGCTTGAACTGCATTCCCACAAAAGCCATAAAATGGGAATACTAAGAGAACTGGCAAATGTAATCTTTCACCTATTTTTCTAGGCACAGCTGTCCATATACAGGTTGGGGAGATGGAAATTTGTGAGTAGCAAACTCTGTGCCACATTGGAAAGATTCAATATGAACAATTTTATACAGCTATTAAAAAAAAAAAAAAACAACAACTGTGCCTTCAAATGGGAATGTCTCAAGTGCACTTGAATTTGAGTGGAGACAATATATATTTTGCCAGTATTGACATTTCCATTCCCAAAGGGAGTTCTTCCATTTATTCATTGGCTACATGAGCTCAACTCATACATGCTGCCTCGAGAATCATTGGAGAGCCAATGACTTCTTCTGCAACCAGGCAGGCTTCTGAAAATGCAGTCTGGAGTTTTCAACAATGGAGGTCAAAACACAGAATGATTTATAATAACTTTAGCTACATAACCTGATTCAATTCAAATATCTTTCAGAAGCTGCCCACCACACTTCAGATTAAATCCAAACTCTTCACTTTTACCTCCAAATCCTTGTGTGCTATGATTGCCCCTGCCTCTTTCCAACCTCATTTCCTAGCCCCCTCTCCTCTCTCACTACAGGGAGACACCCTGGCCTCTTGCCAATTCTTCAAAAGGCTCCTTCCAGCCTCACGGAATGTGATCTCCTCTCCCTGGAATGCTGTTCCCCTGCCCTTGGTATGTCTGTCTCTTTTTCGTACTTTAGGTCTCTACTTACTTTCTTCTTCAAAGAGGTCTTCTCTGACCACTCTTTTCCAAGTTCTGCTTCCTGATTTCATGAGAGTTCCATGTTGGTTCCTTCCAGAGTTGTATCACAAATTATAATTATTTACTCCTGGAATATCTTCCACTCTGTACTGCAACCACATTGAAGATCGAAAGGAGGCATGTATCCTCAGTGCCTAATACAGTGGCCAAAGTGTCTAACACTGCTTCCTAAAACTAGGTCATAAAATTTGTGTTGTGAGATGTGATGAGCATTCAGTAAACTCAGTAGAATAGAAAACAGGGTAAGGTAAGGTACTTTGAAATGCAAATATAGTTTCTGAAGTCAGAATATGTATGTGTGTGTGTGTTGGATCATGATATAAAATGTGAGCCTCCGGGGTAAAAAGTAAAAGCCACAGCAAAGTATGTTCAAAAACCATTTGTTGAATTAATGACTTGTATTTTTCAAATGGAAATGCCTGTCTACAAGTCTTCCATATGTAAGGATGGTTCAGAGTAGGAAGACGCTGATGTGCCTTTTCAAAGGTACTAGAGGGGTGTCTGGGTGGCTCATTTGGTTGAGCATCCAACTCATGGTTTTGGCTTAGGTCATGATCTTACTGTTCGTGAGTTCAAGTCCTGCATGGGGCTCCATGCTGATGGCATGGAACCTGCTTCAGATTCTCTCTTCCCCTCTCTCTGCCCCTCCCTTGCTTATTCTCTCTGTCTCTCTCTCAAAATAAATAAGTAAACTTAAAAAAATTTAAAAAGGTACTAGAAAGTCTCTGTCCTCAAGAAAACAAAGCTTGTGTTGGTTTGACTCCAAATTGCTTAAATCTTCGTTCCTTTGCCTCCTTTACTGTGTTGTTTCCATTTTCAGTATAAAAGTTCATGTGACGTGTAACACTTAAGGACTTACTGATTATGTATAAGTTAGTATTCGTAAGATCGTTTCTTGAAAGGAGGTTTAGATGGAAGGAAAGATTGAGGGGAGAGAACACAGAAACAATGGATTAGGGGTATAGTGTCATCAGGGTTGAAGAATGTAGAAAGCACATGTTGAATTAGCTCACTCCAAATATTTGTCTACTTCACAATCTGCAAAAGCAGGGTCCTAATGCTTCATGTGGTCAGCCAGAAAAGGGTAGTGGTGGAAAGGAAACCAAAGGGTGTGTTTTAGTTATAGGAACTGATCTGCCTCTGTCCCATTGAACTGTGTCTGGTTACTCCTGTTGGTTGGATTTTTTAATTTTTTAAATGTTTTTGTTTTTTGGTCACTTGCTTTTAGTTGCCATGTAGAAAGTGCATTCTGCATTTTATAGGGATATTCAGACATATTTGAACATTTCGCTTGAGCATGAACTTCTGAAACAAAGGAGAACGGAGAAGACTTTGCTTCTATTTAGCAGAGTAACTCACTTCAGAGACTTAAGAATTCTTTCTACCCAACATGGTTAAATTTAAAATAGTTCTAAAATTCCTTACAGATCAGGAAGAAACAAAATAATACACAAAAGTTAAAATGAAAGCGTTGTCACCAAATTGGGAGCTCAGCATTACATTTTCCTTTGGAGTTCTGCTTGGTGGGGGAAAAGTCCTCGTTCACATTCCACCCAAGCGACCATCATCCACACCCACTTTCTTTTCAAAGGAAAACATTTACTTTTGTGACTTGGTCGTAATGAAATACAAAGGACCTCTTTGTGTGTGAAAATGAAACTGGGTGTGAGCCTTTTAAGGAAAAATTAAAGAAGGATGTGTATGTGGGGGGTGAAAGCCCCGAGTCTTTTTCAGCTGTTCCTGCCTACCTCCTACTTAGAAACCAGGCTGCCCTTCGAGGCAAGGCCCAGATGTTGTGCATCAGGGAGCAAAACAGCACCTCCAAAGGCTTGGAAGGCTCACAGATGAGGTGTTCAAACAGAGCCAGGCTGAGGCTGCTCACAGCGCTAAGGTACAGAGCAGATCTCAGGCAGGCAGCATCTAGCACACATGTTCCACAGGACTGACATGCACTTCCTGGAATGTTTTGCATCCTGTTGAGATTTCCAAGCAGAATGAGAACTCTATTAAGAGTAGAGCAGGTTAGGGGCATCTGGATGGCACAGTCGCTTAAGCGTCTGACTTCAGCTCAGGTCATGATCTCATGGTTCATGGGTTTGAGCCCCACATTGGGCTCTGTGCTGACAGCTCAGAGCCTGGAGCTTGCTTCAGATTCTGTCTCCCTTTCTCTCTCCCCCTCTGTCCGTGCTTGTCTGTTTCTCTGTCTCTCTCTCTCAAAAGTAAATAAACATTAAAAATTAAAAAAAAAAAAAAGAGTAAAGCAGGTGGCAGGTCACCTGGGTGGCTCAGTCAGTTGGGCATCTGAGTCTTGATTTCGACTCAGGTTGTGATCTCATGGTTCCTGAGATGGAGACCCGCATCAAGCTCTGCGTTGACAGTGCAAGGTCTGCTTGAGGTTCTCTTTCTCTCTCTGCCCCTTTCCTGCTCACACACTCATGCTCTCACACTCCCTTTTACAAATTAATAAATGTTAAAAAATAAATTTATTTAAAAGAAGAGTAAAGCAGATGGAGATAACCTAGTTGAGGTGACTTGTTATGTGCACTGGGGGAAATATGAGGGGGAATGGTACATTTTTTAATCCAGTACTTCAGGAGGGCACAGTACATACTGAAAAATATAAAAAAAAAAGAGATCGCATTCCAGGCAATTTCTGAAATTGGCTGGGAGATTCTAGAAAGCTTGGTCCCCAGCCTTTACCCCACACTCTACCCCTTCTAACACTCTTCCTGTCTTCTGCTTTCTCTCTGTCATCCTCAGTTAACTCCCTGCTCGCAGGTCCTTCCTCTCAGCCTACATACTTTTGTGGTCTAGCCTATTCTAAAACCAACATTCATTTCTCCCCACTGTCTTCTAGATTGTGCTTTTGTCCCTCTTTCCACTGCATATTTCTTAAGCAAGTGGTTTGTACCTCTGGCTTGGTTTGTTGCAAGATACTGAAGTCCCACCATGGTACTGAGACTATGCTATGGAAATTCATCAACTAGTCCTGTCTGCTTAATATTCATACCTTGTACTACTTGTCTTTCCCAGAGCCTTTGACACAATCCCACTCTGCTTTTTGAAAATTGATTGTCTCTTAGCCTCTTTTGGTTTCTCTCTTTCATTTTATACTGTGATCAGTTTATTTCTTTCCTTCTTAGCACCTGGTGATCTATATCTTTTTGTAAAAACTTTTAAAGCTTATTTTGAGTGGGAGAGAGAGAGAGAGAGAGCACATGAGCAGGGGAGAGGCAGAGAGAGAGGGAAAGAGAGAGAATCCCAGGCAGACTCTGCACTGTCAGTACAGAGCCCTACTCGGGGCTCAAACCCACATACCGTGAGATCAAGACCTGAGCCAAAACCAAGAGTCAGACGCTCAACCAGTTGAGCCACCCAGGTGCCCCTGATCTGTATCTTTTATCTTTGTCTCTAACACTCACTCTGCAATCTCTCTGTGGTCCGTCTGCAACTGTCAGATGATTCTTTGATTTGGCTGCACTTCTCATAATTCCCCCTTGTCTTCCCTTCTTCTGTCTTGGACTTCCATCTTCACTATCAGCCATAGTCATTCTGTGAAGGCATTGCATCATATGATGCCGCCTCTCCACTCCAAACCCTCAGCAGCTTCGTGTCGCAGGCAGGAAAACTCAACTCCTTGTGAGCTGGCCCGTGGTCTGTGCCCAAGCCGGGCCAAGGCCCCTTACTCTGAATGTGCAGAGTCTGCCTCCGGGAATTCACATGAGCTGCGCTCTCTCCTTAAATTGTCCTGTTGGGGCATCTGCATTTGCTGCATTCTCTCCCTAGAATGTTAGGTAGGTAGCTTTCTACCCTGGCTGCGACATGTAACACATAGCTGTATGGCTCCCTCTCTCTCTTCCCTGCTTTATTTTCCCCAAAAGACATATAACTGTTTAGCATTTTATTTATTTTTAAAAATTTATGTTGTTTATTTTTTCTGCCCCTAGCAAAATAGAAGCGACATGAAAACAGAGGTTTTTGAGCGGTTTGTTAATGGTCATATCCCCATTGCCTATTATAGTGCATGGTATATATAGGAGCTGCCCAGTAAGTATTTGTTGAATGAATGTATATTCAAATAAATTCAAAATTTTAATGTTGAAAATCAGTGACCACATAAGTGTTGGTCTCCTTCATGGCTTCATTGATCTATGTGTACATAGATCACACATTGATCTATGTGTATCCTTAGGCCAATAGCACACTGTCTTGTGGTAAATCTGTATAGTAAATGTTGAAATCAGATATTGTAAGTCCTTTAAGTTTGTCCTTCTTTCCCAAGATTGTTTTGACTTTTATAGTCCCATTGCCTTGTTATACAAATTTCATAAACAGTTTATTAATTTCTTTCAAAGGCCATCCAGGATTTTGATTGAGATTGTATTGACATTTAGACATATATATCTAGAGCTATCGATATCCCAATGCACACTCAGTGTAATTGCCAAAATGTGAAAGGCTGACAATACTAAGTGTTGCTAAAGATAGAGGACAACTGTAGCCATTGCTTGAAGAATGTAAAATTGCGCATCCACTTGGAAACCCATAGAATAGTATATTATGAAGTTATGCTTCCCATAGGACCCAGCAACCTCACTCCTATGTATTTACCTCAGAATATGAAAGCATATTTCACACACAGGGTTGAAAGTGCTTATGAGAACATTATTCATAATCCCCTCAAAATTGGAAATGCATATCAAAATTTGAATGGATAAGCAAATTAAGTAATACTATGCATTTTGATAAACTGAGTGGGAGAAAAGGAGTAATATGGATGAATCTCAAAAATATTACGCAAAATGAAAGGAGTTAGAAACATTAAATCACATAGTATATGATTTCCTTTATATGAAATGTCCACAAAAGACAAACGTGTAGAGATAGCAAGTGAATTAGTGGTTACTTGAGACAGAGGGTGGGGATTGGAGGAGCAGTAAATGGGCATGGAGGTTCTCATTGAAGTGATGAAAATATTTGACATTTGATTTATGGTGATGGTTGTACAACTTGGTAACTACATTAAGAATCACTTTAAATAAGTGAATTTTATGATGTATATGCCACTATAAAGTTTTTGAAAACTTTATGCTGAATTAATGATAACAAATACAATATGATTATATGTATATATATACACACCACATGATTCCATTTATATGAAATCCTAGAAAAAGATGAACTGCAGTTACGAAAGGCATATTAGTGGATGTCTGGGGCTGAAGGTCAAGTAATGTGGTTGACTGCATAGAAGCAAAGGGAAGCGTTTTAGGATGAGGGTGTCTATTTTAAATTTTCAAAAATATTTACTTATTTTTGAGTGTGAGAGAGAGAGGCAGGAGCAAGGCAGAGAGAGAAGGAGTCACAGAATCAGAATCAGGTTCCAGGCTCCAAGCTGTCAGCACAGACGCAGAGCTCAAACTCATAAACCGAGAGATGGTGACCTGAGCTGAAGTCAGATGCTTAAAACACTGAGTCACCCAGGTGCCCCTATTTTACACTCTAATTTGTGCAATAGTTACATACCTCTATACACTTACCAAAATGCAGTAAACTGTGCACTCAGATCAGTGACTTTTATTGAATCTATTTTGTACCTCAGTAAAACTGAAAAATAATAATCCAAAGCCCAAATAATCCCTGTATGTGGTTAATTTTGCAATTTTATTTCAGTTACGCTTAGCTAACATGTTTGCACCACATTTAAAAGTTCTAAGTCCTAAAGCCTTTAGGGCTTATAGATATATTTGATTCATAAGACCACAGTGAGTCAGATAAGATGACAGAGTAGAGGAATTTTCTGGAGATTCTCTATCACTTTTTAAAATTAAATTTTAATGGAATTATCAAAAGAATAAAATAAGAAAACCCATGAACCTTTCTTAATCAAATGGCAAGATTAAAAAATATTCCAATGTTCAGTATATGTTTTTACATATCTCCGTTCCCTCCAAAGTGATGGAAAAACATTACACAAGAGCAATAAAATCTTATTTGAACCCCAAAGCAACCATCAGCAAGAAACTGAAAAGATGAATTGTGATATATTCCTATTCTAGTTGAATCCTAGTCAGCCACAAAGAGGAATGCATTACTGATAAATAAGTACAACATTAGTTGCTCTCAAAAACATTTGGAATGAAAGAAGCCAAATTCAAAAATGTACATCCAATATGATTCCATTTATATCAAGTTCAAAAACATGCAGAAATGACTCTATGAGAAAAGAAATCCCAGTAGTGTTTGCTTCTGGTAGGGAAGAGATTAACTGTAAAGGGGACACAAGGGAATTTTCTCTAGGCATGACAGTCTTTTGTCTCTCAACTGCGTGTTGGTTACATGAATGTATACATTTGTCTAAACTGTGAATTTTACCATGTATATTTATACCTCAATGTAAAAACAAAATTAGCTCTCATGAAAATAGGTCTCTAATGTTTAACAAATTACAAAGAAACATAAGAAAGTGTAAAACAAAACTATACACACATTAAATTGTATCAATTTCTTGAGAAAGTTGTAGAGCATAAGAAAATTTCAGAAATAATATAACCAGACTTACAAGTAAGTTTTTAGGTAAGAATTGTTGACTATTTAGAGAGGGAATGTAAAATACAGATATTAAGAAGAAAAAAAGAGACTAAGTTCTACTAAGAAAAAATTCAAATTAGACCTTAGAGACAGAATGTTGGAGAAGTTATATAAGACTTTATTTTATTTTTTTAAGTTTTATTTATTTTATGTATTTATTTCTTTTAGAGAGAGAGAGACAGCATGAACAGGGGAGGGGCAGAGAGAGAGAGAAGGAGAGAGAGAATTCCAAGCATGTTATGCACAGTTAGCACAGAGCCTAACATGGGGCTTGAACCCACAAAACCATGAGATCATGACCTGAACCAAAACTAAGAGTTGGATGCTCAAAAGACTGCACTGACATATTAGACTTTAAAGGTCACATATTAGATGCTCAAAAGACTGAACTGACATATTAGACTTTAGAGGTCACATATTAAAGACAAAATAATGTTTCATATTAAAGAATATAAAATAGAACAGAACCAATATTCAATGATGTAGTTAAAATTTTCTGAAATATATAAAAATCAATGATACTGGGAAATGAAAGCACTTACCTTGTCCTATATAAAATAAGAATTAACCAACTCCAAAATACTCTTCAAGGAAAAGGCACAGTTGAGGCACTGAGTAAAGGGAGAGTGAAAAATGATTAATTTCAAAGGAGATGAAACATGTACAGTGATGGGGGGGGCAGATCAGTCTTTTAAGCAGCTAGGGCATTCCCGTTTGAGAGAGATTTGCCTTTTCCAGGAGAGGTTTAATAGGAATTGGGTTCTAAGCATGACACACCATCAGGGTTCAAGAGACTGCGGGTTTTTGGGGAAGAATTGGCTCTTCTTGTAAAAGACCTCTAGAAGTAAGGAAGAAGAACACTAAGACTTCCTGCTGCATTTGCAACAGAAATTATGGGTGCCTGAATGCAACAAAATAACATTCTTAAGCTACTAGAAGAAAGTAACTTTCAGCTGCTATTTATATACCCAGCAAAAATATCTTTCAAATATGAAGATGAACAGACATTCTCAAGAAAAGAAGGAAATTTTTTTTCTAGAACACATAAATTACAGGGAATTCTTTACACAGAAGGAAAATAATCACAGAGAGCAATTCAAAAATGCAAAAAAGGAATAAAGAAAAACAGGAAGAATGAATAGGTGTAGGAGAAACATATATTGATTCCCTGATGGCCATCCAAACAATGATAGCAATTGTAATATTTAGTGGAGTCTAAAATATCTACAGTAAAAGTGCTATGGAAATGCATAGGGGAAAATGGAGCTAAGGAGTTTTAAGTTTCTAGAAATACCAAGAAAATTATAAAACTAAAAAAATAATAATTTTGAATTGCAGTACAAATAAAGAACTACTATAAATAATAAAAGGCAGAGGAAAAGCAACCCAATAGATGGATAAGCACAATGACTTTATCTAACACATCATCAAAGAAGAGCACAATGACTTTATCTAGCACATCATCAAAGAAGATACCCAAATTGCTAAGAAATATACATGAAAAGATGCTCAACTTTCTTAGTTACCAGAGAAGCGCCATTAACATGGAAGAATAAACAAAATTCAAAGGCAGAAATGCAAAGAGTTGGTATGATTTGGCAAACTGGAATTCTCACATGCTGCAAGAGAGATTGCCACTTGGTACAACTGTATTGAAATACTCTGGTTTATGTACCACTAAGAGCTGAGTATATGCTTATGCTATGGTCTAATAATTCCACTCTAAGATACACAGACATCTTCATAAGATATGTTGTAAGGTATGAGGTCAGCTACATTATTGTGGAGCAAAATGCAAAGTAAAAATGAAGGACTCTTTCCTCAAGGAGAGATTAATAAGACACATTTGTATTGTGGACTGAAATCTAGAGGCTTTAATACAAATCTCTCAGCATATTAGAAAGACAAAATAATTAAGCATACCTTTTTCAAATATGTGTGCATGTACACACACACACATATCATCTATGGCAGTATTCATGAAATATGTATAAATCCTATGATATATTAAACTTTAAAAGATAACCATATACTCTAAAATAGTAAAAGAGATATAGACTATATTCAAATATACTCTCTTCCCTTAAAAGAATAAAACCAGAAATAAATAATAAAATACCAAAACTTTTACCACTTTTAAATGTAAAAATTCTTCCTTAAGCCACATTGAGTTTCATTAAATCAAGAAGGAAATACCACAGTATCTTTTTTTAAAATGTTTTTTATTTATTTCTAGGAGAGAGAGAGAGAGAGACAGCGTGAGCAGGAGAGGGTCAGAGAGAGAGGGAGTCACCGACTCTGAAACAGGCTCCAGGCTCTGAGCTGGCAGTCAGCACAGAGCCCGACACGGGGCTGGAACCCACGAACCGCGAGATCATGACCTAAGCAAAAGTCGGACGCTTAACTGACTAAGCCACCCAGGCGCCCCATCACAGTATCTTTAAAATAACAAAAGTAAGACACTACGCAGTATAGTGCTCAAAGGAAAAGTTACAGAGCTAAAAAAAAATTCAATGGTGAAGAAAAAATTCATAAACACATTAATAAAGCATTAAATTTCTGAAGGTAAATACAAAATAGCCAAAATTAGAAATAAAGATGAAACAAATGAATACACATGACAAAAATGAATCTAATCAAGAAGAAAAGCAAGAAGGCACATATATGAAATTTAAAAATAAAAGGTGGAAATAGAGATATAATGTTAAGGTTTAGAAGATTCTTTGACTCTATGCAAATAAATTTGCAAACTTGAATACAATGGTTGATTTTCTAAGAAACCAAGACCAACTCCCACAAAAAGTAGGAATATTTAATGATTAAAATTATATAGAAGAAGTTGAGAATATTTTTAGTGAACAATCCTTCCCCCCAAAGCATCAGAACAAAACTGTTTAATAGGTGAAAGTGCCATGGAATAGACAACTTCAGCCTCATCTAAACTATTCTAAAACACGGAGAGATCAAAATTATTTTTATGAAAAGTCTGACCAAGAGGATACAAAAATGGAATATTAAAGATTCACTTCTTTTATGAATATTTATGCAAATACCCTGAATAAAATATTGGCAAATAATATCCATCCACAATATATCATCAACAAGTAGGATGAAGTTAACATAATGTATTATAATCATGTTACAGGGGGGAAAATGATCATTTCCCCAGATGGTGAGTGAAAAAAAGAAATAAAATCCAACACCCGTTCCTGATAAAGCTTTTATTAAATAGGAAGACAGGCTTTTCTTTAACATACCTTATGGTATTTTTTTATTTAGAAAATTTTAATATTTATACAAGCATGTCTGTCTTAGGTACTTCTCTGTCACTATTGAAAATGCATAAATTCCTTAAGCCAGGAATATTACTTAATAAAGCTATCTTAAAAAGAAACTTTCATGTTTGAAAAAGGATGTATATATACAGGTAGTTATTGAAGACTTTTTGTTCACAGATTTAAAAATGGAAAGGACTAAACATTCATCAATCACAAAATAGTTATGGTTTATTTATACTTCAGAATAATAAGGTCATTGAAAGGTCTGAGATAAAGAATTCCAAAACATATAATCATGCATTGTTTATTTTATTACAAATAGAAATTTTATTTTATTTTATTATTTTTTTAATTTGAGAGTGAGCGAGCAGGGGAGTGGAGCAGAGAGAGAGGGAGAGAGAATCTTAAGCAGGCTCCATACCCACCACAGAACCTGAGTGGGGCTTGATTCTCTGACCTGGGATCATGACCTGAGCTGAAATCAAGACGTAGATGGTCAACCAACTAAGCCACTCTGGCTCCCTAAAATACAAATTTTAAAGGATACTAAAGTATCCTAAGGAACTCTTATGGCCAATGGTTCTAAGGGAAAAGAGGGAAGTATTAGTGTCCTATAATTAAAAATTCAATTTTAGTCTTAAAAACTAAGTTAACTAAGATCTTATAAGTTCTCACCAAAAGAGAAAAAATTGTGACAGTGTGTGGTGATGGATATTAAGTAGACTTATTGCAGTGATCAACTTGCAATATATAAAAATATCGAATCATTATATTGTACACCTCAAACTAATGTAACATGTCAATTGTATTTTAATTAGAAAAACAAATTAACTATATCAGAGGATTTTTTTTAAAGCATAAAGTGTTCCATTACAAAGAAATAATATAACATTATGATTTTATACAGTAATTTTTAGGGAAAAAAGGTAAAAAGAGAGCACATTGGCACTAAAAATGGAAAGTGATGGATGAACAAATATAGTAACTATAATTGAGAAAAAATTTGAATGCAGAATCAGAGAAGGAAAGGGACACATTCACAGAGACATTAAACAGCAAGAATTGTTTCAAACTTGAGAATATCATTAAGAACCAAAAACACATTTATTTGAGGGGGTAACACAGAAAGAAAAACACAGTCAAGGGATATTCCCATCTTGTGAGCTTTTAAAAGTGTTATGCTTTGCCGTTCCTGCCTGGCTCACTCGGTTGAGCAGATGACTCTTAATTTCCGGATTGTGAGTTCAAGCCACACGTTGGGTGTAAAGATAAACTAAAAATTAAAAAAAAAAAGTCTTTGGGGCAGTGGGTGGCTCAGTCGGTTAAACATCCAAATTTGGCTCAGGTCATGATCTCAGGGTTGGTCACTGCAATCCTGATTCAGACTCTGTCCTGAGAGCTTGGAGCTCATAGCCTGGAGCCTGCTTTGGATACTATGCCTCCCTCTCTTTCTGCCTCTCCTCACTCATACTCTGTCTCTCTCTCTCTCTCAAAAACAAATACTAAAATTTTTTTTTACTAAAAAAAAGTTAAAAAGTCTTTAAAAAATAAAAATTTATGATAAAATTGAAAGCTATGTTTTACATACAAAACACTATTATGTGTGTGCATATCAACTTTTAAAAGGATAAGTTTATCTATGATGTGCCAACTGAGACAATGATCTCTTATGCCTGACTTCTGGATTGAGCCTATTCATGTTTAGAGAAAATTCTAGAAGATGCTGAGGAATGTGGGGAGGAGTCTGCAAGCACTCTTAGAGCCTGTGTTTCTGAACTGACTGCAGGATTATTTCAGTTGCTGAAGTAATTTATCTCAGTGTAGTGTGTGTGTGTGTGTGTGTGTGTGTGTGTGTTTGAGAGAGAGAGAAAATTGAGCAATATAAAATGTTTTACAAAAGGTAGATGTCATTGTATGCTGGTCTGTCTTTAGGTATTTCCTCAAGGAAACAATGGAAGCTTCCTCTGGTTGTGATTATGCTGGTTTCCAAATCATCATGAAACATTAGGACAGTGGCTCTGTAAGTGTTGGCCTATATAGCATAATAGTATTTCTAGATTGTAATAATATTGAGATTATTCATAAGCTACTACATACTTGGTGAAGAAGGGTTTCATAGAAAAGGAAGTAGCAGCTGAAGGGAAAATTGACCCTATCTAACACTTACTATTGTTCATGTAAATCTTAAAGTGCTCAAGTGTGAGTTAATTACAACTACTGCTTCTTCGTACACAGGAAGTAGCTCTGCCACAGAGAGATTCAAGATGTGCCTATGGATAAACAGTGGGGAGGTGCAGGGCAGGAATTAGAAAGAACCCTGTCTGGTTCTAGAGTCCAGATTGTGTTAGATTGTGTTGCTCTCCTTTCTCACAAATGGGAATAATCTTTATAATGAGACCAAACTGGGGAAGAATAGCTCATAAAGAAAAGTAAAAGGCTGTGGAAAAGGCAGTGGGCCAGAGAATCATTCATGCTTCACGCACATAACCATTCTCTGACAGGAACTTTTGCAGATGTTCTGGCTTGTAGATAGCCAATTTATTACCGAGCAGATTTAACTTATAAATAATAGTAACGTAACACTTTTATGTTTTCCTCTTATTGCTGTGTTCTAGGACATTGCATTGGGAACTCTTGTTCGCTGATGCAGAATTTTCTTCCATATATGTAATTGTACATAGCTTTCCATGTAGAGCTAGAGAAGATGCTCAGGAAAAGGGGTAAAAATAGACACCAAAGGGTGTATAAAACTTAATGTCATGTGAGTACACAAAAATTAAAGGAAACTTCATATAACTTGTGATCTTTAAAAAATACAATTTGCTAAGTATATATACATGTGTATGCACATATAGGTTTATATTTTAAGAATATTAAATATTTCCTAAATCCCTAAGTCCCTAAAATGTATTATTTATTGGTGAAAAAGTTAAAAATTTTTTTAACATTTATTTATTTTTGAGAGAAAGAAACAGAGCATAAGTTGGAGAGGGGCAGAGAGAGAAGGAGACACAGAATCTGAAGCAGGCTCCAGGCTCTGAGCAGTCAGCACAGAGCCCAAAGCAGGGCTCTAACTCATGAACAGTGAAATCATGACCTGAGCCAAAGTTGGATGCCCAACCGACTGAGCCACCCAGGTGCCCCGAAAAAAGTTTGTTTAAATAATAATATGAAGTAAAGAATCATTTTGGGAATTAGAGCGAAAGACTAAAAATTATAGAAGATTTATAAAGAAAAATAAGATGACCACTAAATATTATCTCCCAGTCCTTATAAGGGGTGCCATTAAAGCCAACTCCTAAGCGGGAATCAAATTTTACATAAGAAGGTGGTTAATTTGGATAAATGTCATTAATGTCAGTCAGGCAAACAATGAGGGGAAAAAGCATTCATTGAGAGGGGAGCAAGATGAATATCAGAGCATGACTGGGCTCTTCCAGAAGTTACTTTGCAGAGGAAAAAGTTTACAGGAAGGTAGTCAGGATCATCCAGGAAGACTTCTGCGGCTTTATGAGCTCTGCTTTTTGGATTTTGCCTTCGCCTACATTGTTACTCATCTCTTCAGAGTCTATGATTCTAGGCTCCCCACTGAGTGAGGCCCGTCAGGTTAAATTTGGATATGGGTTATTACCATGCCAAGACACTTTGACCAATTCCAGTCTAGACCACTTTAAGAAGTGTAAAACACAAGAGGGTACGTTCGCCTCATTTTCTTCTGCATTTTTAAAGCCTGGAACAATTCCAGGGCACTCTTTTAAACATGGTAAGCAACCCCCCTAGACCTCAAATTGAGTATGGATTCCTTGACATTTAGGTGCATCTCAAATCTAAGGAATTAGAGGCCTTGCCTCCTTTCTGGAAAATGGCAATTGGACACAACTCTAGGCCGATATAACACAAAAATTATTTTGTGTGAGAACACAGCATTCTCTGTAGTGAGTTTGTTCCTGGCAAAGGAATCTATCATGTAGCTGGCTTGATCTCTTAGCCCATCTGGAGGGAGTGGTAGCTGAAACGTATGTGCTCGAGTCTGCATCTCCAGTGTTGCATGTTTTCTTTTCAAACATCCTATTTCTTTAAGGGGAACAAATGTTTTCTCCACAAAGGCCGCCTCTGCCTCCCTCCTGGCTGCTCGGGTTTCTGCCTGCCTTTTGGTTACCGTGTGGCCGGTGATTTCTCAAGGTCCCCAAGGAGGACTCGGGCTAGCTGTTAGGACTGAACAAACAATCCTGGCTGAAACCAGAACAGAATCTCAGCGCACTGCTTTCACCATCACGGTCTTCAGCTCCGTTTCAGCTTTCCCTGCCAGATGAGATACAATATCAAACATTGAGAAGCTGCCAAACTCAGCAGTAACACAGACTCACGATAATTGCTGCCTCCAGGCGCCAGGCCTCGTACCAGGCAGTTTACTCAAACCACGCCGTATCTAATACTCGGAACAATGCTAGAACGTAAGCAGCACGCTTGCCATTTGACGTTCAAGAAAATGGAGGTGAAGGGCCCCAGAGAGGGTGAGGAAATTACCCACGGGGACAGGCCCTCAGTGCGTGTCCTGATGTTTCAGTGACATATCACTCTTGGCTTTTTCTTTCTCTTGTCCTTAGAAAAACAAACACTCAAGTCACTTTTTGATCTAGACCCTGCCTATCTTTCATTTCAAGTGAACTAACATCTGCAGAGCCCCTGCTTCCTGGCAGGCTCTGCTGCAGGCACAGAGAAGGAGGTGGACAGTGTGGACGCACGCAGACTGAGTGGAACTCACCTGTCCAGCCCCATCTGAGAGCATCCTCCACGTGCAGGCACACGGTCTGGCCATAGCTCATGGCTCCAAATTGCCGCCCAGCCCAGTCTCCCCTCATTCCCGCGTCTGTGCTGCTGCCTCTTCCGGAACGCGTTCCCTGTGCTCCTCGGCTTTGCCACCTCCCCCTCTTTCTTCCAGACTCCCGTACATATCACCTCATGTAGTGATATGTGTTCATATCCTTGAAATCCTGAAGCAGAGCCAGGGCTTTCTCCTCTATACCGGAACTCTGCGAACAACATCCTGCGGGTCACACACCACTGTGCCTGTCTGCTGTGTGTGGCTGTTTTCACGCGACTGTGGCAGAGTTCAGTGATCACCAAATGGAGTGGCAGACTTTGTCGGGAAAGGGCCAGATAGTAAATACCTTAGGCTTTGCGAGCCAGATGGTCTCTGTCATGAAAATACTGAGGAAGTAAGGGAAGGCCATTCTCTATCCACAAACAGTGGCCACTAAACTTGGCACTAGTGAATCACATTGCTAGCAGTTATTTTAGAAATCGGAGGTTAGAGTATGAATGGCTGGGAATATAAGAAGTAGATCTATTGGGAAGCAAAAGGTCATGAGGAGAGGCCATATGGTATTTTTGTTACCATCTTCAAGGGACTTATCCATGAAGTCTGTCTCTCACATATAGTTTTTAAAGAGTCTTGGAACTCTAAATAATGGACCTCTACAGTTCTTTGATTTATCTACCCATTTATCTATCCAGCTGAGAAGCATTTAATGAGCACCTACTATGTCTAAGTTGCACAAGGGGAAAAGAGTACATCAAGAATAAGACCAATCCTTAACTTCAAGAGACCCCTTAAGTTAAAGCTGTAGAAAGGAAAACTTTAAAGATTAGTTTTAAATTTATTTGATTCATGCTAAAAAAAAATGCCTGCTTCTTTTAGTCAGTGTATAGTGAACAGTCCCATTTTATTAATTCTCTAGGTGATTTTGTAGATTTTCATCATGTCCTCTCTCCGGTTCTGCCTTTTGGATTTACCTTTCCCAACAATCTTGGTCTTCCTGCAGCCACTGTCCTCTCTCTTCTCTCTTTAATTATGTAGAGTATGTGTCTGCATTTGTGCACGTCTTCTCAGAACATTCCTAGAGTGACATCAGTTCCCTTTTCTGGTTGTGACTGATAAAGAATAGGTCTTGTTTGACTTTTTGTTCATAGAGGTTCTGAGGACTCCCTTTGGTCTTCAGTCATTAGCCTGGGTACTGGCTACTTACAAAATATAGGTGGAGTTCATAATTGTAGAGATAATCCTAAGAAATGCCTCTTCTCCATCATGTATGAAAATTAAATGAAATGAAATTTAGTACTTGCCCTTGAAGACAGTGGTCACTCAAAGAAGCATCTGTTTCTTTCAGTCCTGGGCTTTCTGTTCATAAATCAGTATCCTCTTCCCGAAAAGCATTTCTACTGTGGTTTCAGTCCAACCCCCTTCTCTATGCTGAACACACCCACCAGGGAGCTTTCTTCAAAAATATTTGACAATTGGGGGGCGCCTGGGTGGCTTAGTTGGTTAAGTGTCCGACTTTCGCTTAGGTCATGATCTCGCGGTTCGTGGGTTCGAGCCCCGCATCGGGCTCTGTGCTGACTGCCAGCTCGGAGCCTGGAGCCTGTTTCAGAGTCTGTGACTCCCTCTCTCTCTGACCCTCCCCTGTTCACGCTGTCTCTCTCTCTCCTAGAAATAGATAAAACATTAAAAAAAAAAATTTGACAATTGGTACCGTGTGGACAGCTACCACATGGGACAGACACTGGCCTTGGATGGCTGGGCTGGCCTCCAGTCTCTGACATGCACACCAGCTAAGCCCAGAAAGAAATAAAAGGGCATGATTTTTATGGAAGTTTTTTGTAGAATTTTTAATTTTCAACTCATTGAAAAATCAGAAAGATTCAGTTCTGTCTCCAGTTTTATAAAGGGAAAAATTGTAACTCACTTACCTTACCTCAACCCATTCCACTGCCAAAAAAAAGGATCTTAAAATGTATCTTTTATGTTCTCTGTCTCCTTTTCTTTCATTATCTTCTCCTTCATCAAAGTGCTCAGATTTGGGAATCTCTTCAGATTGTATAACCACATGCAAAGCACTATCAAACATTTATTTCCAGATCCTTTCCAACTTACTTTAAAGTGTTTTGAAAGTAATAATCTTTTATTCGTACTAAAAAAAACCCTCCATACGAACTAGTGAAGGTTGTTTTATTGTTCGCCCTACCACGTGCATACTGGTAGTTATTACAAACTCTAATATCTGATGTCCAACTCCTCCTACTCCAGGAAGTTTCCCATGATTTCACTGTCTCTTCACGTCTTATCTTGGCATCTCTCTCACAAATACACTCTATAATTGTTGTATTTGAATATGAATATGTTTTTGTAAAATGTTTAGATACATTTCGGATGACTTTGTTGTATTCTTTTATTCAACAACTATTTACTGAGGACCAAACGATGTGCCAGACCATGTTCCAGTGGCTCAGGATGTAGTGTTGAACAAGACATCACATTTCTTGTCCTCATGAAGCTTATATCTCAGTCTTTATATTTTAATATGTGTTGCTTTATATTTTAATAGTGTTGTCTGTGCAGGGTAGGGGCCCCTTCTCCCCATATTTAACTTCCTGTGTTTTACATTGTGACACATAGTCAGTTAATGTCCAATGAATGCTAAAGGTAGTTTGGCTCCCACTGTGGTTTATTCCCACCCACAGCCCATCCACATTATCCTGATATCCACACCCCAGATTTCTCTTGGGAGATGCTGAGAGAGGCCTCGAGGCATGGCATTTAGTATCAGTCTGTATGATTAAGGCTGCCTGCACTAGAATCCCGGGGTGGCAGATCTTTGATCTGATACTTCAGTTCTCAGTAACTAGGTTTCCTCCTCAGGAAAGTCGTGGCAGTAGCGGAACCGGCCAACCTTATGGGGTCTCTGAGTATTAAGTGAATTTACATCTGTAAAGTGCTTGTGATGCCATCTGACCATTATAGAACTGTTGGCTATTACCATTATCATTATTAAATAAGTTATTTCTTTTGGGAGCTGCATTTTAGCGATTGCCAATCAATGTCCTTTCCCCTACTTTCTAGGGACTGGATACAAGACTCTTCCCCAGGACTTTAATTAAACCTTTTCGTTTTTCCATCCCAATGGCAGTACCCTAGTGAGTCTGTCTGTTAGTTCCTGCTATTCAGGTCTCCGGAGCTGCCCTGTTTGCTGACCTTTCCAAGCCTCGATCCTTAGCTTCCCATGGATTTCAAGAGTGAGTTCATACCCTTGCAATAAAATCTCTGTTTTCATAAGTTATCCAGCATCTGTATCAGTTGCTTGCAACCAAAGAACTCAGAAGCTGATAGAATACAATGGCTCATTGTGGTCCTCATCTGTGCAGCGGACTGCAGTTCTCCTCACAGGCTGAGGGATCGTTTTGCCTCATCTTCTTAAATTTAAGGAGTGGATTATATAATCAAACAGTTGTAGTTGATATACTCCAGCATGCACCCCCGGCTTGCTAATTCCTTTCACTCTTTCGAATGTTTGAACCTTTGACTCTTACTTTACCTTGTAAAAAAAAAAAAAAAAAGACATCTGTGCAGTCCAGTGCTGGAGAGTTTTTAATTTGTACCAAGATTTTGAAGAGAGCTGTAATGTGCAAACACAGCCACTGTCTGGGGGCCATTTCTCCTGCTGTCCTTGGGAAAGGTAGGAGTCAGGCAGAACTGAGGCCCCACTGACATCACCTCCGTACGAGTATTGCTGGGATGTTACATCTGCCATAGGCTGACTTGGTAATGTTGCCTGATATAATGGACAGGCTGGTGCACTCTTCCTGCCTCACTGGCTTCTGAGAGAGAACATTTTCCCGAAGTTAAGGTGACTCAGGTTAATGATCTACATATATAGAACTGCAGGAGACTATATGTGAAGGAGAATTTCAAGTTCATGATCACGTTCTCTATATTTGGTTCAGAGTCACCAAAATGACTCATCATGGTTTCCCTGAATCTCTCAGGAGAGCATTAAGGGAAAAAAATTGAAGACTGGCTCTGTATTTGTTTCTTACTGCTGCTGTAACAAATTACCAGACCCTAAGCCCTTACAACAATACAAAGTTACTATCTTATAGTTCTGGAGATGATAAATTCTAAAATTAAGGTGTGGGCAGAATGTTTTTTCTGGAGGTTCTAGGGTAAAATCTGTGTTGTTGCTCTTTGCCCCTTCTAGAGGCTGTCTGCATTGCTTGGTTCATGATCCATCCTTCACCTTCAAAGCCAGCCAAGTGTATCTCCAAATCTCTGTCTCTCTGACCTATGCTTCTGTCATCACGTCTCCTTCTCTAACTCTAACTCTCCTGCCTCCCTCTTTGCCCTGTAAGCAAATTTGTGATTACATTGGGCTCATACAGTTAATCCAGCATATGAGACAGAGACATTGTGAGATGGGAAAATCTCAGAATTCTTACCTTCATCATGTCTGGGAAGTCCCTTTTGCCATATAAGTTAACATATGCATGAGTTTGGACATTAGGACTTGGACATCCTTGCAGGATCATGATTCTCCCTTCCAAAGACTCCCTTCCAATAGAAAGACAGAGAAGCAAGTGTGCAGGTTTAGAATACAGAGGGGTTACTGAAGAAAAGGGAACCCAAAATGATCCACCCAGCAGTAGCCCTAACCTCCACAATTTCCTAGATGGCTACATTCGAGAGTTCCAAATAATCCAATTGCCCTTCAATAATCTCTATGTGTGTGTGTGTCTCTGTGTCTCTGCCTCTCTGTCTCTGTCTCTTTCTCCCTCTCTCTCTGTCACACACACACACACACACACACACACACACACAGGAGGTGGGAATAGAAGTCTGTGCAACCATTTATCAGGTGACTTTTGATCTTGATTTACTGGCATGTGGACAGTGAAGCATGCAGATTACCATTCTGTTCTGGATGCTCATCTGCAAGTAAAACTGTTGTCCTAAATCATGAGAGCATTTATGCAGAGAGAGAGGGAGAGAGAGGAAGAGAGAGATGTCTGAAGAATGTTCATCAATAGGTTAAACCTTGCTTCATCCTGAGTGGTATGATTTGGGTTATTTTTACAGTTCTGCTTTATATCTTTTCCAGTTGTTTTAATGTTTTAATCATATCTTTCTTCCATAAACAACATAAGATTTTTAAAAGGCTGAAAAATGACAAAGCAAGAGAATGGAAACATCTTTTGAAACTCTGCCAAGTATAAAAGAGTTGAACTGCTGTGGGTTGGAGCCATAGTGTTGGGCAGAGGGAGAGGGAAGGCACAGGCATGACGAGGCTGGGGACCTGTGGGCAGGCACCGGAGAGCCAGTTTTCAATGGCGGCAGAGCTGAGTTTGACAGCTGCAGCCAGACATCTCCCCAGGAAGAGGTGGGCTGAAGCTTGAGTGGACAGTGGGGAGTGGATGGGAGTCAAGCCAGAGCTTCAATGCGGGAAGAACAAAGAGGCAGTGCAGTGGAGGACTGAGTGGTAGTCAGTAGTTTGCTTTTGATATGATATTGCCCCAGATTCTAAGAAATGAGGGCAGAAGAGGCACTTAGTGTTCTCTTTTCCCATTCCTGTCCCTCTGTGACTCGATGGACTAGTCATTGGTCATTTGGAACACAGCTGGAGGGGAGGGAACAGGAAGGTAAGTATGTAAAGCCCAGAGAAAATAAAATATGTGTGAGATTATAAACCAAATTAAACTTATGTGAAATGCAGGGGACGAATTTTCAGTGATATGCATGATTTGGAGCCTCTGGTAATGCCCACAGGCATGCCCACATCTGCCAGCTGACCGAGGGGCAAGCAAACTGATGGTTTAATGGACTCTGATTTCTGCACGTCTACTCAACAACTATTTGTTGTACATACCCCAGTTACCAATAAAAGTGAAAGACCATAATTTTGTGCAAAAATCTTGTTTTACCATTTTGAGATGGTATGAAACTCTAAAGAAAAACCAGAAATTAGATTCTGAATAAAGATAATTCCACAAAAAGTAATGCTATTTTTCATGCATTCTCATGACCATGAATCACACAGAAAACAGGACAAGTAGCAACTATCCTTAGTGTTCTTACTCAGACTGTCTTCAGTTCTTGATTCTCAGGGCATTAGTCCTACTGAGTGCCATGTTTGACACACAGAGAAACAACTTTTGGAGGCTATTTGATACATGATAACCAATGGCCACCTCTTTTCTGAAAGATTTGTTCACTAGACTGTGCTTCACATGTCATTGTTCATGAACGTGGATTCAATAGATCCTGTGATGTAGTTTAGATTTTGTGCCTCTGTGTGCCCATTGCATTGACTGTGGCTTGACTACCATAAACCTTCTGTGAGTCATGGCAAACTTTCTTTTATTCCCTTCCACCTCAACCAGCCTCACTGTCACATTTGGCCTGAATGTATGTGATGGAAGAAATGTAAGTTCCATTCGGCATCACAATGTTTTTTCTTCTTTATATTTATCAAAGTTGCAATAATATATTTGTGCGTTAGCATTATGNGCCCTGCTACTTAACACAACGTTGAAACTCAGTCAAGACTTGTGGAATAAATGAAAGGTATATCAAGGCATTCACCATTAGTGACATGGATAAGGTGATTTAACTCCCAGGTTACTTCCTTTTTTTTTTTTTTATCAGAGAGGGATTGGTCTGTGGGGAGCTTACAGCTTCACAATAACATAAGACATCCTTTCATTTTAGAGATAAGGAATTTCAGGTCAGGGCAGTTTAATTACTTATTCAAGGATCTAAAGCATTCACTGCTAAGCCCATTTCATCAAGGATAGTGATGGAGTCAGTCAGGGATGGACTTGGCAAAAGAATCAGATCAGTTTGGATTTCGGGCCAGAACTCCATTCATTAGATCCTGATGTTTCTGGCACAACATTAACCAAGAAGCACATTGCAAGACTTCTTTTCTGATTGCATCAACTAAGAAATTAATCTTAACAGTTTGAACAGATAATGAGAGGATGGACCCCAGTCAGAGAAGTTTATTAGGAAAGAGTTGGCAGTGGAACAAGTAACCTCCTCCTTAATCCCTGAAACCAGGCGACCATCAAACCATACGTCCTTGGTGATTAAGCTATTCGGGCTGCAGCATATAAACCTTCTCCTCGGTCTTATGCTCCTGCTCTCTGGGGTGATTCATGTCTGCAAAGATGCTGCTGCAGTGAGGAAAATGTGAGCTTCTCTGATGACAGTTGTTGCAACAAGACAAAAGCATTTTTAGAATTATTGCTATTATCTCATGTGAGAGATGCTGACAGTCTCTCTCCATCTTGCCCCTGTAATCTCATTAGATTTCACAGATTTTGCAAGGGAAGCCTTAAGGCCATGGCTGAGATAAAGTGCTTTCAGGAATGTTTCTTTTCCACAGCTAGAATTGTGATTCGTATTTCAAGGGATTTGTAAGAATGAGTCCTGTTCACAAATGATGGAAAATTCTAGTGCTGCAGCAGGGTAGTAAGGGACTTCAGAAGTTACCGAATTCTTGTCCTTTGTAAATTGCATGCAAAGAAAAGGTTTTATGGAAATAGATTGGGAGGTAGGGAGGTAGATAGATAGACTGATAGATAGACTAAATAAATAAAATAAATAAAGCCAGGGATTTCTGTGAGAAAAACAACTTGTAACTTTCCTATTCTCCCTTTAATTTGCTGTGGGGTCTTCTGGTATATGCTGTATGAGTAAACATGAGCAACTGTAATTCTGTTTGATCCTTATGCTGAGGAAGTCCATGCTAGGGCAAGTGGCTAAAGCCTAAGCAAGAATTTGTTGCTCTCCTAATGTCCCATCTGTTAGCAGTGGTTTTTAGCAGAATCTGGGTGTTATTTTGTCAGATTTTTTTTTTCAGTTAGAGGTCCACAGAATTTAATAATGAGAGATTCACAAGTTATATAAATAAATACAACCAAGTCTTGCTTATTTAATGGCTAAAGTCCTAGTGCTTATATAAATCATATCCCTCGTTTCCCTGCCATTGCCTCATGTCTTACCCTTTTCTTGATTTTAGGCAACCTTATGGGCAAAGAGGTCATCAATTCTAAAGGGATGCAGAGAGAAAAAGAAATGTTAAGAGAAAATATCCAAGAGTTTATACTATCATTACATTACAGAAAGCAGCTAAAGTTAATATAGATAGTCATAGCCATGGCTATCTGGATTGTTAGAGAAAATAGAATTGGAACTGGGCATGAGAAGCACATCATATATTTGCAAAATAAAATAAAAAGGAGAAAAAAAAAGTCCTGAGAAATATCTGATGGTGATGGTGATGGGAAGGGTGGATGCTGTCATGGTAAGGGTGCTAGTGACAATGTTGATATGGGCGTAGTGGAGGTAATAGTGGTGAAGGGGGTATTGGTGGTGGCAAGAATGGTAGTGGTGGTAGTAGTCATGATGGTAGTGTTGATGGCGATGGGTGGTGGTGGTGGTGATAATGGTAGTGCTGACAGTCTTTGGGTTGGTGGTGATGATGGGGGTAGTGATGGTGTTGGTAGTTGGGGTGGTGATGGTGATGATGATAGTGGTGTGGTGATGGGGGTGATGGTGGTATTGATGAGGGTAAGGGGGTATTAGGGATGGTGGTGGTGGTGGTGCTGATGAGGGTGGTAATAAGGGTACTAAGGCCTAGTAGGATGATGTAGAGAGTTGTACTGAGGGTGCTACAGGCAGTGGTAATGGTAGTAAACATCATGGGGAGAGTAGGAATGGAGCTGAGAGGAGTATTCCTTTCCAGTGACCCTTCCAATTATCTGTAGAAAGTTTCTACCAAATGACAAAGAGAAGAGACCTAATGTAGTGGTAGGTAAAGCAGGTGGAAAGAGACCACTGCCATCCCTAAGGGAAATTCACTGCTCTTTATGTTGTCTCAGTACCTAATTTCACACATAGTCCCTCTTTGAGACAAATTTCCTTGTGTTATGAGCCAGACACATCATCTCTCTTCAGTAAATGTTCTAAAATGCTAGTTTTTATTTCCAAGTACCAGTAAATGGTTTCAACAGATGGATATACCTTAACCATGGGTAAAGCAAACCATAACACAAAGGTGCTCTTTCCAGTCATGTATAATATCGATTGTTTTGTAATTACTAGAAAAAGGGAGACTTCGAAGTGCGATTAGCTTCATTGCAATGTATTTGTAAAGTTCTTACAAAAAAGACATTACCTAAGTTCTTTGTCAGTTCAGAGAGAACAGTGTTTAATCCAAAGTGTGCAGACTGATGCCAAGGAAAATGTTCCCAGTGGAGACTGGAGTTGCATTGGCTCCAGATAGTTACTGAGCTCAAATATGGAACACGATGTATTTCATTCTCCGAGGGAACCAAAAGCGTGTTCCTTGCATAGTGAAAGCTGGTCTCCTTCTCTCTCATTTTGTCAAGAATTTCCTATCTCTTTATTTCCAATCACCATTGTCTGATGCAGATTCTCCAAGAAGTTCAAAGTTACAGTGTTTCCTAGCAATTGTCATTTGAATGACCGTCATAAAGGGATAAAAGTTTATGTGCCATCTAGTTTCTCCTCTGTAGACCCATGGCTATGTGCACGAGGTGTTGCTGATGTATTTCCAACAGCAACATCTGGCTCTCTGGCAGCCTGCTCTGCTAACTGTGCTGACCCATTGATGCCTCTAGAACTGTTCAGAAAATGCTGTATGGATTGGCCAGAATATGTGGAGGCCATAGGGCTTTTCTGTTCATCCTCCTGGGTACTGTTTATCTGTCAGTCACATTTCATGCTGAGGAATTTACTGTACTTGTCAGTGTCTATTTGAAACGAATAAGGAAACTCCTCATTAAAGACTGGGATTTATATAGCCCAAATGGGAGTATTCCCAGTGCTATATTTCGGATAGTTGGAGGAGCTTTGCCATTGGTTGAATCGTCCTTAAAATGTTGATTTTTCCCCAAGATGGTCTCTGAGTGTTACTCGTCCAATAGAAGCCAAGATGAAGGCTTCCCTCTGCCCCGGGAGGCTTATGGGATGGAGGGAATGTGTAGAATGACCGCTAATAGAAATTAAAGTTTTAGGTATTTATATCAGCCTTCTCGGGGGAAAAGGTTCCTGGTAGAGAAACAAAGTAGGACTGAAATTCAGTGGAAAGAAGCCAGATAATATGAGCACAGAAAGAAGAGAGAAAAAGAACGTAGGGTCAGGAGCCCAGATACGGGACCCGAAGTTTGGAAAGGGGAAAAGATTCATGTACTGTGATGAATCAGGAGAAAATGCAGTGCTGATGGTAACATAAAGTGGTGTGCTTTGAGAAGAGAAGCAGAGAAAATGAAATTCTGGTTTAAATTCAACTGTTCAAATATAAGAAAGAGGTGTCTGGAAAATTGAAAAGGTACTTTAGTCAAAAAAAGATATAAGGGAAATGAAGATAGATACATTTATCAAACTAAGGAAGAGGCAGCAAAATGAAGATTAGTAAACTCATTTAAATTGGATATGAAACCATGGTAAATCACATTTTCTGCAGAAGGTAATTTCAAATCTTGATTTTGAGAGGATAATCTTTACAAATAACATAAGAGTGTGCATCTGCTCACTTGGATAAGTGATTTTCTCCCTGGTTCAGTTGTAAGTGAGAATATCCACATGGGTATAAAATGCTTTCTTGGAATCATGTGGAAAGGGAACAAACAGTACTCAAGCTACTGTATGGTTTACTTCTTGTGCAGATTTGTGACATTAATATTCATTATTACAATAGTAGCCAGGGCCTACATAGAGCTTGTTATATGTCAGGTACTTCTCTAAGACATTTTGGTGCATTAATGTATTTGGTCCTCACCAACAAATGTATGAGATAGGAGCTATTTTATTACCGCTACTTAACGGATGGGGAAAGTGAGTCATAGAAAGGTTGAGTAATTTGTCTAAGACTCAAATGATAGAGTTGAGATTTAAACCCATGTAGTGCAGCTCTAGGATTTGTTTCCTAACATTTTGGGAGTTAATGGTGAAGACCAAGTTTTCACAGAGAGGTATTTGACCCATGTGAGCAGAAAATGAAACTAATACAGTCGTGTCCATGCACAGCTAATAAGGGAAGGAAGATTTTCAGGATGTAGGCATCAGGTTACAGCTATTGCTGTCTTACCACATAAGAGCCACAGATTTTGATGTGGTAGACACAGGAAACATTGCTTCGTTAAAGCTTGTATGATGTCTAGAAATGAATGGTACTGCCATCAGTCACCTCAGGACAGGCCATCAATGTTTTACTTGTGAGTTGATTAAGTGATTGGGAAAACCCTCAAATGAATGAGTAAATCAACATTCCTCATTACTCATTTCTAGAATGGTGGACATGTCTATGCTAAGGGGAGGTGGTGGTTTACTGCCATAAATTGTAAAGTCCTTTAAAACTTCAGATAGCAGGCCTGGTAGAAGTGCAAAGTATTATTCTCATTTACAGTCCAGCCTGATTTAACAAAAGGCCTGAGCATCATAAACCTGCAGACAGAAGGAGTTCCAGGGGGAAAATAGAGGCTTGCTCATAAGCCAGCTGTGCAGAGGGCTGGACTCCAGCTTCCCATCACGGGTGTGCAGCCCAAAGAATGTTGGCCGCCTCTGGGGCCAGCTGGCTCACACAGGGACTGTGCTCCTGGAAATCCTGAAATGTCTGTGCAGGACTCCAGCAAATAGAGTTTTGGTTAACAGAGGAGCAATCCCATCCGCCAGATTTGAGTCAAGCTGTTTTTCAAAAGCCTGCTAACTTTAACACGTGACCAATGAGGCTGTCAAATGTGGCTCACGATACCTGCCTTTTAAGGTTATTGTGAGGCTTCGTTAAATAATTGGTACAAAGCACTTAGTGCAAAGTCTGGTCTAAGCTAAGAATCCAATAACTGGGTTGTTGTGGTGGTGATTTTCAAGTTCCCTTTGTGAGATCCCATGCCTGTGGTGCCTCCATCACCTTCCAGTTCATCTCTTCATGGTTCATGATTGTGTATGACACACAGGGACAGATTCCCTCACAGGGAGTTGATGGAACATGACACCATAGTGGCAGGGATGTGTAGCCCTCTGCACATGCATAGCTTACTTGACAGCAGTGATGGCAGTTTCTTACCACAATTCCTATGAGACTGGAACCAGAGTAGCCACCAATTCTAGGAGGCCAGGGGGCCAAACGGCTTCCCCAGAAATGCCCTCTGCTTCCCATGGCAGCTACCTTGGGCAGCCAGAAGAAACTTCTCTTTCTTCCAAGAACTTAGTGAATGATGCTTAGTCCCATGACCAGACCCTTCACCAATGCCAAAGTAGGCTGGTGTGGCTGGCCGCCAGTGCTCTTGCTGATTGCTGACTGAAGGAAGCATCACCTGACATTCCTTAGATTTTTCTGGAACTCACTTGGGCCAGCCTGGGTCAGGGGACAAACTATGAGAAGTTAACAAGGTTCAAAACAAAGCAGAACTAGTCTGGCTGCTAGTGTTAGATCCAGGGATTCTCCATCGTCCCCAAATTCTCTTTACCCCAATGACCTAGAGAGACAGCAATGTTTTTCTTCCTTTCTTTTTCCCCCATTAAAATATGACCAACAATCAGCTAATTCTTCTATAAATAGAGTGACAAAGAACTCCTTGCAAATTTGGAGTAGCTTGTATAATTTAAATAACAGTCTCCCATATAACATGAGGTAAAATTTGGAGACAAAACACGAAGTAAGGTTGCTTCTTTGGCAAAAGTTTTTGGTCAGGAACCAGTGAGGAATCCAGACTCTGCCTTATAAAAACAATTCTACCTTGTACCCCTTTAGCCAGTAATTCTGTCTTGGCAATTTTCTTCATAGCCTGAGGGTGGGCACTATTTATTCCCTATTCAAAATATTCATTGCATAGCTTAAAATAAAGTACATTATATTGTTTTGCTGATAACGTGCTATGTTCTAGAATTACCCATCCAAAAGACCTAGCGTTGGTACGCAGGAATAGGCTTACTGCTTTAAAGTAAAGCTCTACTTAAGTAGAGTTCAGCACCAAACTAAAGTAACAAAGAATAACAGCTCTGCATTTTCAGCTTTTCCAAAATAAAGTATCTGTCTATAACCCTTTCTGGATGGGGACCAGCAGGTTCTGGGAAGAATATTAACCTGAATTTGTTGCAGTCTTGTTTCCCAAACTGCTTTATAAACACTTCCTCATATGTGCTGCCAAAGCTTTGCATTTAATGAATCATCCAAATCTTTTTGCCATATATCCTGTGTAGCTATTGATGAAGGCATACATGTTCCCACTATCTGAGGAGAAATAAGAGTAACACCTTCCATTACCAGGCAGAACGGCTTCATAAGAAAATCCTATTAGAATATTCATTTTGATTTTTATAAATACTGACTTAAGTGTTGGAGAATTATTTTAGGCCCAAATGCCTTGTCATTTTTCAGGAACCATTTTATCTACTTGATACCTTGCCTTTATTCTGATTAAACACAAAGGAAGTGTAAATTGTCACTTAATAAACACTTTGATTCTTGCTTCATGATTCTTTTGCATCCTTCGTTACTTTTACCTTACTGTATAGAGGGCTTAGTGGTAAAGGACAGAGGTTAAGAACACAGAGTTTTGCAGTCAAATATGTTGGATCTCATGTTCAAGTTCTGCCTCTGAATAATTATATAAACAGAGATCTCTCAACCTGTTTCCTCATCTGTACAATGGGAAGGGACAATACTCTCTACCTCCTCTGACTACCATAAAATTGAAACGATGTAATGAATATTAATTTTTTGGTTTAATGCCTGATGCATGACACATGTAAACAATTGTTATTATCATGTTTTCTAATTAATCACTATTGCATCACTGCTGCTAAAAGGGGCTATAGGAAAAAATATATATATATATACCTCCAACTGCAACCTTTAACAACCATGTGTGGAGTACCAACTAGAAGCACTTCTTTGCAACATGGGGAAGGTCATTGACATTGCTCATGGTGCCAGAATTTGCCTTGAACGTTTTTCAAGTTCTTTCCAGAACACTGACTGTGCTACCTCCCCTCTTTCCTTTCAGGTGACCAGTATCCTGGTTTATTTTGTGCTGTCCCCATTTCAAACTATATCAGATTCTCTGAGAATATTACAGAGACAACCACTGGCCATGGCAAATCTCGGATCTTTCCCTTTGCTTCATGTTCAAAGTGCTAATAGTGAAAAAGGTTTCCCTTTGAGGGCATCTGATAGTGAGTTTGTAGAGAGCCTGCTAGATCCTGGACTACATGGCCCCCAAGCACCCTTAACCCTTCATACTACTACTTTATGAATTTGTTTTCACTCATAAAATCTCTCCTTGATTTTCCCAAAACACAATTCTTTGCTTACCTCCTGAGAATACCATCTGGATCTCCAAATCAAGCTACCATCTTACTCCCAAGTTCAGTGTTTCCTCAATCATATCCTAGAAGTTGATATTACAGGTAATGATATCCACTCCAAAACTCAGTTTTAAGCATCCCGTTATTCAACAATGTCTCCTATATTTCAATAACTAACGTTTACTAGGTCACAACAAATCCAGCAATTCTTCAACCTCACCAGGACTTCCAATCCATTTACCTTACTGTCTTCCACCTCCATTATGTCCTCACTTTACCCTTAACTCAATTTTACATTGCACCCTTTGCATGTCACCTCAACAGTCTGCTCTCTGGGGCCATCTTCTCTGCTGGGAAAAACCCATGAACCTGAGTTGGGGAAGACGGTTCAAGAAAAACAGGCAAACTTGCTGTCTGCCTCTTTTAAATTTGTGTCCACACCCCTGGACATGACAGTGCCCCTTTCTAACACACAAAGCAGCCTTCTATTGCCTTTCTGGTATCATCTCTGACTACTCCATCCAGCAAAAACCCCATAGATTTCCTAGATGTTCTTTGAACATGACAATCATGTGTTTGTTCCTGGGGCTTTTACGGATATATCTTCCACCTGGAATGTCCTTCTGAGTTACATGCTACCCCCTTCCCTCCTCCCCACAACAAAGGTGTATACCTTTCTAAGTATAAATACCAGAAAAGTCATCCTCAACTGTTCTATCTCAACTAGACTCTCAGCCACTTTGCATTCCCTGACTTTGCAATGTTTTTCTGAATAGTCATTACCATCTAATTTTATATATTTGTTTATTTTTAAAGGCTTCATACCTCTCTTGCCCCACTGGAAAGTGATGTATGAAAGCAGCACTATGCATCATTCCCTGTCATTCTTACATTCAAAAATACCTGATGAATAAATAGATAAATGTGTGAAATTCCTGGGGCCAAGGCTGATATGAGCATGACATTCACAGTTTTAAATTCTAATTTCTGGTGATACACATGTGATTACCAGTATTTAGAGAACTGTTAAGAATGTGATGTTTTTCAATTCATTTTCACAGTTCTTTCACTTATAAAATGGGAAACTATCACTATTTGCTTGTATTTATTGCACATGTATGGAAGAATGTGTGAGTAATTATTTGTGACAGTTTGAGAAAGGTAGATCCTAAGTTTTTCAGTTCTTATATTCTATTTTGGTAAAATACAAAAACCTAAAGTTTGCCATCTTAATCATTTTTAAGTGTACAGTTCAGTGGCATTAAATATGTTAGTGATGTGCTATCATCACCACTGTCCATCTCTAGGACTCTTCATTTTGCAAAACTGCTACTCCGTATCCAATAAACTCCCTATTTTCCACTTCTCCTAGCCCTTGGAAACCACCATTTTACTTTATTTTTAAAAATTTTTAAGTTTATTTCTTTTGGGGGGGGGGGAGAAACAGAGATAGCATGAGTGGAGGAGGGGCAGAGAGAGAGGGAGAGAGAGAATCCCAAGCAGGCTCCATGCTGTCAGCACAGAGCTTGATGCAAGACTTGAACTCCAGAAACCTTGAGATGATGACCTGAGCTAAAACCTGGAGTTGGGCATTTAACCAACTGCACCGCCCAGGCACCACACAAACCACCATTTCCCTTTCTATGTGTATTATTTTGACTACTATAAGTACTTCATATAAACAGAAACGTATGGTATTTGTCTTTTTGTGACTGCCTTATTTCACCTTGCATTATATCCTAGGGTTCATCCATGTTGTAGCATGTTTCAGAATTTCCTTCCTTTTTAAGACTGAATACTATTCCATTGTAAATATATGTCCTCATTTTGTCTACATTCATCCATTGATGGACACTTGGATTGTTTCCACCTTTAACTCTTATGAATAATACTGCTGTGACTATGTATATACAAATATCTCTTCAAGACCCTGCTTTCGATTTTGAAGGGTATATACTCAGAAGGGTATTGCTGTATTCATTTAATTTCTTGAGGAACTGCCATCCTGTTTTCCAATTTTTGAACATGGGATGTGTTTCTATTTATTTATATTTTCTTTGATTTCTTTCAGATGTTTTGTAGTTTTCATCGCACAAGGTTTTCATCTCTTAGTTTATTCTTAAGTGTTTTATTCCTTATGATGCTACTGTAAATAGAACTGTTCATTTCCTTTTCAGTTCATCTTTAGTGTATAGAAATGCAACTCATTTTGTGTGTTCACTTTGGATCCTGCCACTTTGCTGAATTCTTTTATTGTTCCAACATTTTTAAAAGGAATTATTAGGATTTTCTACATATACTATTATATCATCTGAAAGCAGATAATTTTACTTCTTTGTTTCCATATTGGATGCCTTTTATTTCTTTTTATTCTCTGATTACTCTGACTAGAAGTACTTTGCCTTGTTCTCAGTCTTGGAAATAAGGCTTAGTCCTTCACCATTAAATATGGTATTTCCTGTAGGATTTTCATATATTTTATGAGTGCTTTTATCATGTTGAAGTAGGTTCCTTTTATTCCTACTTTGCTGAGTGTATTTGTCATGTAATGGTGTTGAATTTTGCTAAATCATTTCCTACATTGATTGAGATAATGGTGTGACTTTTTCCTTCATTTTGTTAATGTGGTATTGAATCAATTTTGTATATTGAACAATTCATGTATTTTAGGTATAAATTCCACTTTGTCATGGTAAATAGTCCTTTTAATATACTGCTGAATTTGTTTTGCTAGTATTGAGCATTTTTGCGTCAGTATTCTTTAAGGAGTGTAGTTTAAAAGAAAAAGTTGTGATATTTTTTAATTCTTCAACCTCCTCATCAGTTATAGATGTATTTACGTTTTTAATCTTTTTATGATTTAGTCTTGGTAGGTTTTGTGTTTTTAAGAATGTGTCCATTTCATCTAAGTTATCCAATTTGTTGGTGTGCAACTGCTCATAGCACTCTTATATAACTCTTTTTATTTCTATAAAACGAGTAGAACTCTCTCCACTTTCATCTCTGATTTTAATATTTTGAATCTTTCCTTTTCTTCCTAGTCCATCCAACTAAAGGTTCATCACTTTTGTCAATCTTTTTAAGAGCCAATCATTGGTTTTATGGATTTTGTCTATTGTTTTTCTTCTCTCCATTTCATTTATTTCTGCTCTAATCTTTATTTCTTTCCTTCTGTTAGCTTTGACATTGTTTTTCTCCTTTTTCTAGCTCCTTAAGTTGTGAAGTTCAGTTACTAATTTGAGATCTTTCTGTTTGTTTTTTAATGTAAACGTTTATAGTTGTAAATTTCCCTTAACACCACGGTTGCCACATTCTGTAAGTTTTGGTGTGTTGTGTTTCTGTTTTCATTCAGCTCTAAGAATTTCCTAATTTCCCTTGTGATTTCTTCTTTGATCTATTGGTTGTTTAAAAAGATGTTGTTTAATTTCCACAATTTTTCTGTGTGAATTTTTCTGTGTTGTTGTTGCTATCATTGTTTGATTTCTAAGTGTATCAGGTTGTGGTCAGAAAAGTCTCTTTGTGTGATATCTATCTTTTAAAAGCTATTGAAGGGCACTTGGGTAGCTCCATGGATTGAGTGTCTGACCTTGACTCAGGTCATAATCTCATAGTTGGTGAGTTCAAGCCCCCTGTTGGACTTTGTGCTTCCCCTCAGAGCCTGAAGCCTGCTTCAAATACTGTGTCTCCCTCTCTCTCTCTGCCCTTCCTCCACTTGTGCACGGTGAGAGCTCTCTCTCTCTCTCTCAAAAATAAACATTAAAACCTAATAAAAGTTACTGAGATTTCACTTGCAGCTTAATATATGGGCTATCCTGGAAAATCATGGGCACTTGAGAAGACTATGTTCTGTGGTTGTTGGATGGTGTGTTTTGTGTGATCTAGGTGATTTATTGTTGTCAGGTCATCATTTTTCATACTTATCCTCTGTCTGATGCTATCTATTATTGAGAATGAGCTATCAACCTCCGCATCTATCATGGTAGAACTATTTCTCCTTTCAGCGTTGTCAATTTTTATTAGAATATTTTGATGGTCTGTTACAGAAAATGTTTACATTTACAGTATCTTCTGGCTGTATTGAAACTTACAAAATATATAATATCTTTCTCTGTTTCTTTGTAAGCTTTTTTGATTTAAAGTTTATTTTGTATGATGTTAGTTTGACCACCCCCAATCTCCATTTGGTTATTATTTGCATGAAATATCTTTTACCATTTTTTCAGTTTCAACCTATTTGTGGCTTTGGATCTAAGATGAGTTTTTTATAGATAATACACAGTCGGATCATGTTTTTTTTTCTTAATTTTAATCTATTCTTCCAATCTGTCGTTTTATTTGAGTATAGTTGGCATGCAATGTTACATTCATTTCAGGTGTACCAGTTAGTGATTTGACGTATTTATATATTATGCTGTGCTCACCCTAAGTGTAGCTATCACCTGTCCCATTACATTGTTATTACAATATACTGACCTATAGTCATATGCTATCTTTTTATTCTCGTAATTTATTCATTCCGTAGCTGGAAACCTGTATCTCCCTCTCCCTTTCACCTATTTTGCCCATCCCTCCACCATCCTCCTCTCCAGCATCCATCAGTTTGTTCTCTGTGTTATAGGTCTGACTCTGCTTTTTGTTTGTTTGTTCATTTTTGTGTGTTTTTTTTAATGTTTTATTTATCTCTGAGAGAGACAGAGAGAGACAGCACGAACAGTGAAGGGTCAGATAAAGAGGGAGACACAGAATCCAAAACAGGCTCCAGGCTCTGAGCTAGCAGTCAGCACAGAGCCCGACGCAGGGCTCGAACCTACAAACCATGAGATCATGACCTGAGCCGAAGTTGGACACTTAACTGACTGAGCCACCGAGGCGCCCCTATGTGTTTTTTAATTTAAAATTTTTTCAAGCTTTCAGAGCATTTTATTTTTTTCATTTTCTAAAGTTTTAATTTAAATTATAGTTAGTTATATACAGTGTAATATTAGCTTCTGGTGTACCATATAGTCATTCACCATTTTCATATATCACCTGGGGTTCATCAAGACAGTTGCATTCCTTAATCCCCATCATATGAATATATAATTTAACATTAATTCGTATATATATTTACTTTATTCTACTTAATAACTCCATACTATAGTATTTCATAGAATGGATGTATGAAGTTTATTTGCCTACTTATTCTCCCACTGCTGATTTTTACTTTCTAGACAGCCATACACAAAATTTTCATTTGAGACTCTTGACTATCATATTTGCATTTCTGCTTTTTCTCAGAGACTAGTGAATATAGGAGAAAAGGAAGCAGAAATAAAGGAGAGCCTCTAGCTTTTCCCTTGGTGAACACTGCTGACACAGAATTAACTGTGGCATGGTTTATTCCTTGAGGCATGTGTATTCTCTTAAGGACCATGACATATAAGCAAATAATTATAATAGAAAGTGTTACATGCTGTGAAGAAATTTCGCTCAAAAGGCTAGTGGGTCCTAGTGGATCAAGAGATTTTTCAGCTTTGGTAGGTAGATTTGGGAAATTCTCAGATGATTTTTATAATTTAGATCATATGGTTTATATTTATATAATTTAGGTTATACCTGATGGATAAGTGAAGTAGAGTTAAAGGAAAGGGCATTCAAATGTATGGTAAGATGTCAGGAAAAAGGAATTAATTTTCTGTTAATCACAGTTTGAATCCATGTTTTAAGGAGTTATAGAGGCCATTGTGATGGGCATTGAGGGCAGTTAGATGAAAAGAAATGAGAGAGGATCATAGAGAGTAAATGGGATCAGACAGGTAGCACAGAAAGATGGGGACAAACTAGAGAGAAGGTAATCTGTGTGGCTAAGGCCACACACCAGGAATGAGGGCTTAGAGCCAGGATCCTTACTCAGGGGATGAGGAGAGTGGGTCAAGGTGGAGCACAACGGCACTGTGGGAAATTTCAGGATCAGAGTGGTCAGCAGTCCAGTGCCTGCTCTGTTGTCAGGTGAGTGAGATCCTCATAGATGAACATCCTCACCAATATACCACTCCTTTATCTACTTTTTTCTTTTTTTCTGGGACTAGACATTCACTCAGGACCTGGAGTCTTTGCTTTGACATAGCCTAGCTTTTCCAGAAGACTAATTTCTGCAGGATGTTCCTCTGCACAGCCAAAAAGCTGGAGAAGAGCCCTCCTGTCTACTGAGGTGGTGGAAAGGAGATCTCTACCTGCATGAACTGACCCAAGGCTGGACAGTGAGGCCCAGATAGTACCGCCACAAGGCCTTGAACCTCTCTTTTAATGTCCATACATCCTCATAATATCCAAATAATGAACTTGTGCATTGGATATTAATTAATATTCTCAACATATAAGTGAGGATACTAAGGCTCATCATTAAGTTCTTTGTCCAGAGTCAATTATTTTCCAATGACAATGTTTTGCCCAACAAGTTTTGCTCTTATAGAGGACACTGTTAATTTGTTTGTCTGTGACTTTATCTAGCATGGATGCTTTTATGTAGCAGGAAAATGTCAGGTGTGCATAAGATTGCGGTGTTAGAACCAGTCATTTTTTAGTTCAAAGCCAGATTCTGCTAATTTCTATCAGTGAAACCTGGGCAAATTACTTTTTCTTTATGGCCCCACTTTTCTTATGTGTCTGCAAAAGTTTCTAACACCTGCATAGTGGTGAGGAATAAATGAGATAGAACATGAACAAGAATTCTCCTAGTGTTTGCAACATGGCCAACATATAGTTATAATTTATTATTTTTAGTTACATGCTAAATATTTTTAAAATGCAAAATGTCGCATGCCCGTTAAGGAAGAGAATTTGTTGTTTAAGAGTTATTTTCAACCTCATTAACACATCAGCGTCTGACATAATGATACCGCACATAGAGTTGTTAAGGTATGTAAAGTGGCATTTGGCCTTCTGCAAGAAGGAACTCAGTGTCTTTCCAGCTTTCTTTAAGTGAGTTCTGTTCACACATCATTAAGAGGTGTCTGTTGTGGTTTGTATGTTAAGCTGTATCAGGGATGAATGTCAGCGATGCAAGGGCTTTTTAGCAGCTAAGGGCTAACTGAAGAGACAGAAACCAGGAAATCTTTCATTCTGACAAACATAGAAGTATATCCTTATATTCTATGCCCAAATCTTTTCATGAGATTTTAAGGCCCTTTGTGAGGGTGTCACAATACTAACATAGGCTTTAATAATGTGTAAAATATAGTGGTAGGAAATGAAAACAGAACAAAATAGAGAACAAATTCCCCTAATTTCCCCAAAGATCAGCCTTAAATGAATGTCTTTCACAGCACTTCCTTCTCTCATTCCCACCTTCCATTCCAAAGCAGCAAATATGTTTTGTTTTTGTTTTTGTTTTACTTTTGTGACCACCCTTAGGAGAAAGATAATCATGAATAGGTTTCCCTGCAGATACGGTTGAATAGCAGAGAGTAATAACAGCCCCATAAGCATTTTATTTTTGCTTCCATCAGAGGGATTGTATTAGCAACCATCCTGTTAACAATGAAATGAAAGAACATTTGTAAAATGTTCTAGTAAGCAGAGAAGAAAATCAGTTGCTATCTCTCTCTCTCTCTCTCTCTTTTTTAATGTTTATTTATCTTGAGAGAGAGAGTGTGTGTGCAAGCAGGTGAGGGGGAGAGAGAGAGAAAGAGAGAGAGAGAGAACCCCAAGCAGGCTCCACACACTGTCAGCACAGAGCCCTACCTGGGGCTCAGACTCAGGAACCTTGAGATCATGACCTGAGCTGAAATCCATAGTTGGATGCCTAACCGACTGAGCCACCCAGATGCCCCAGTTGTTAGCTCTTTCTTAATGAGTTCTCTCCACTGAAAAAGACTCTGCCTTCATGGAATTTTTAAACCTACTCTTTGAATACTTTTGTTTTCATTTCTCCCCAGCTGGGGTATTTGTTAATAATTGTAGTCCCAGCTCCCTTTTTACTAAGTAGTGCAAAGAATACAAGTCATAGAGATAGAACTTTAATTGGAAAAAAGCAACAAGGCCTCTAACTTTCCTGGTAGCATGATTATTTCTCAGTTCAGTGATGGGCTCATCCAGGTTTGCCCAGGATATCCCCAGATTCAGCCTCCGAGTCCAGTGCCTGGGAAACTTTTCAGTCTTGATAAACCAGGCTGATTGGTCACCCTAATGGGAGTGGTTTCTTTCTTTCTTTCTTTCTTTTTCTTTCCTTCTTTCTCTCTTTCTCTCTTCCTTCCTTCCTTCCTTCCTTCCTTCCTTTTAATGTTTATCTATTTTTGAGAGGGATAGCATGAGCAGGGGAGGGACAAAGAGAGTAAGATAGAGGATCTGAAGTGAGCTCAGCACTGACAACAGTGAGCTGTATGTGGTGCTGAAACTCATGAACCATAAGATCATGGTGGTTTTTATCTTGTGTAGAAATAGACTGTTAATGAAGACTTGAACAACAACAAAGATTGAATTTATATCTGAGTGCTTACAAAAAACCAAGTATTGAAGTGCCTTGTATTGATACCTCCATAAGAACACTTTGTACACTTTGCACTTGTGGGGATGAGCACTGGGGAGAAATATATGGAAACCAACTTGACAATAAACTATTAAAATAAATAAACGAATGAATGAATGAATGAATGAATGAATAAATAAATAAATAAATAAATAAAAATAAAAGTAATGCTGCCATAAAAAAAGAGGGGGAAGGACAAAAAAAGAAAAAAGAAAAAAAACACTTTGAGGGAAATGGCATTAATTTTACTTCCATTATACAGAAAAGGAATCTCATGTTTAGCCAGGTGAGATATTTTGCTCCAAATTGCACAGATAGTAACTGCTAACTGTAGAATTCGAACCCAGGCAAATGGATTCTATGCTGCTTCCATGTTACAATGCGCCCTTTTGAGAAAGCAGTCACGGGAAGCTCCTGTCTTTAGTCACCATGAAGTGTTACTCTTAACCCTGCCTTCCCAGTAAAAGCTGATTCAATGAGGCATGAAAGCCTGAGCCAGAGGCCAGAGGTCTAGAAGGAGGTTTCACATGGGAGTTCTCTGCCAAAGGTTTCCTGTTTCCTTGTTTCCCTGTATATCCTTTGCATCTAAGATAAACTGAGTGTATCATTCCTTGGACTCTCCAAGAGTTCATTTATAGGATTAGAATAGATCAGCATGATTTACCCTAATAGCATCCACAGCTCCCATGACTGCCTTCCTAACAAGCCCAAAAGAGCATTGCACACTAACTGTGGTTTTCATTATTCTATTTGTGCTTAGTCCCACTGACCCACATAGTGTTCCAACAGTATCCACATCATATGGTTCATTATGTAATTGAATTTAGTGTTCATGATATTTGGAGCCAGGAAAACAACATTCCATGTGGCGAGCCAAATGAAGCTATTCTTCTAGTACAGAGTGGGGAAGTTGAAGAGTTTGAAGACAGGACTTTTTAATTTTGATTAACAGAGATTATTTGCTTCTTGGGGACATGGTCTTGGGCCAGGAATCATAGTTGTGAAACTTTTGAAAGGATGAAGACACTTGGATGAAAAATTTAACAGTATTGCCTGTATGTCAGAGACTGTGGTTGGCTCCAGGAGAGAAAAACTAAAATCCCTAAGCTCCAGGGATGTGCATTAGCCAGGTGGCTGTCACAAGGGCTGGCATTGCACTTCTGTGCTCTTTACACCAAGGCATGTCAGAATCATTAGAGATAGATTCAGTAGGAGTAACATCAGGGGAAAAGATAGGGCATATTTTTAGTTTGGATTGGTGGGTCTCTAAGGGAACCAGGCAAGCAGTTTACATAAATGTTAAATACTAAGACCTTTTCTGTAAATAGAACATCAGTGTAATGGTATTTAGTTTGTTCAAGCAGGACTGCTAGGGACTCTGTTGAAATTACATTAAAGCAAGATGTGTTCCCACCATTTTGCTCAGAGTCCTACATCTCAAGTACCAGTTTTTACAGTGGATAAAAGTAACACATTGCCAAAGTGTTGGTTACAAGTGGGTTCTTTTGAAGAGCATGATAAATAAAACGTACAATTGAAAAATACTTTGAATTCTCAGAAAGTGGTGAGAACAATTTTTTAAGATCTAAATCAAATTGAAAAGTAAATTGCTACTGGGTAATATCCATGAAAAGAAAGTTAGCATGGATGACGGTCAGAAAGGTGACTGTGTGAGCATCAAATGCAGTGTTATGGAAGAAGTCCTAACGAGGTCCAATGTGAATACGCTGGGGAAACCACTTTTATAAGAGTAGTAAATTGCACTTTGGTGGACAGAGAAAAACATAAACCCCCTTGTTAAACTCCTTTAAACTAATAAACAGGATGTGTGGTGTATGGTACTATGAAAGCAGGCAGGTGTCCAGTGAAAACAGAAGAGAGGAAATACTGCCCACGTGAAATGAAATACAAGGGTTTGGCTTGTTGGAAGTCATGTGTTATTCATATTTGAACCTAACCTATAATTGCCAATATTGAACATTTTCTGTCATTAAACCAGTGACATTTGAAACAAGGTAAATAACATGCTTAGAAAACTTGCACAGGATTAAAAACAAACCACAACAATACACCTGAGAGATCACTTCTAATATGGGGAAAACATGTGTGACAGCCTGGATGCAAACAGATAGAATAACACACCGACCACAAAGCTTTTTCCACTTTAATCACTTATTCTGTTTTGAAAGCATGTTTATTAACAAGGCTTACTTTTAAGAAACATCCTTAGTTCCAAAGAATAAAATGGGTGGCTGGGGGGATGCCTGGGTGGCTCAGTCAGTTAAGCATCTGACTTCGGCTCGGGTCATGATCTCGCGGTTTGTGAGTTTGAGCCCCCGTCAGGCTCTGTGCTGACAGCTCAGAGCCTGGAGCCTCCTTTGGATTCTGTGTCTCCCTCTCTTTCTCTCTCTCTGCCCCTCTTCCACTCATGCTCTGCCTCTCTGTCTCTCAAAAATAAATAAACATTAAAAAAATTTTTTATGGGTGGCTAGGAAAATTTGTAGATATAGTTTAAAAAAGCCCAAACAATAAAAAGAAATACTTGTACCTAAATATTCAGATAGTTGAGCAGAAGTTATATATAAGGTTGTATTTATTTTTAAATGATTTATGGAATGCTTTCAACTGTTTTAAGTGCCTAGACAAAAACCCAAGTAAATCCTTTTCAGATGTTTTGTTTTCTAATTGAAGAAACAATACACATTTTATTTTAGACTCATGGTATCTTCAGTGTGAAGAAGACACTTGATGAGAAACCTTCTTGGGGGATCTATTCTAGTTCTAGTTTACAAAACATCACAATAAAGCAGCAAGAGTACAGGGCCATTTTAGCAAATAGTTTAGATCATTCATTTGATTGTGAACAAACTTTTGGATTTGAAACCAGAAAACTGCCTAGACTAATGTAAGAGAAATAGTGATATTTCCTTGATCAAACAGATGTTGTGAGGGATGCCTGGGTGGCTTAGTCAGTTAAGTGTCTGACTTCAGCTCAGATCATGATCTCACGGTTCGTGAGTTCGAGCCCTACATCGGGCTCTGTGCTGACAGCTGAGAGCCTGGAGCCTGCTTCAGGTTCTGTGTCTTCCTTTCTCTGTTCCTCTCCTGCTCAAGCTCTGTCTCTCTCTCAAAAATAAATAAACAGTAAAAAAAAAAAAAAAAAAAAAAAAAAAAAAAAAAAAAAAAAAAAACAAACCCACAAACCAACAGATGTTGTTAACAAAAAAAAAAGAGCAACTTCATTTGTATGCATGGATATGCATTGTTCCTCCCCCATATTCCTGACCGTGGTGCAAACATGGTCTGGAGCATGAAGTGTACAGAAAAGGGTCAGACTCATTAGGGTCAGATTCTAGTCCCCATCCCCCCCCACCCCCGTCAGCTAGATCTGTGATAACTTTGTAACTCCCATGCCAAGTTTCTCCATATGTAAAATGGAGATGATACTATTGCACTTTCACATTTATGGTGGTTGGTTTTGTTAGTGTACAAGCTGGCCATTGGAGGAGTACTGTGAGATCTAGCAATCCTGACATGTAGTTACATGTCAGGGACAACTGTGTGTACCATTATTTGGGAGATTTTGTTATACCATTGTGGGTCTTGTCCACCTCACTGTGAGCTTTTCTTTCTTTCTTTCTTTCTATTTTTTTTTTTTTTTAATGTTTACTTATTTCTGAAAGAGAGACAGAGACAGAGCTTGGGTGGAAGAGGTGCAGAGAGAGAGAGGGAGACACAGAATTGAAGCATGCTGCAGGCTCTGAGCTGTCAGCACAGAGCCTGACATGGGGCTTGAACCCACAGTCTGTGAGATCATGACCTGAGCTGAAGTCAGACGCTTAACTGACTGAGCCACCCAGTCACCCAGTCATTGTGAGCTTTTCAGCTTATCTAGCTTTCCAGTGCTCCTTTGGCTACCTCCAGGGTCTAGGCAGTGGGTCACTCCATCCCCATATACTCTAGAGTCAAAAGGAGCATTATCATTGCATATCATTCATATGCTAAAATATGTTTGCAGAGGAAGGGGCGCTTCTCCAAGAAGTTGTCAGCAATGCCTTTGAATCCGTGCTAAGAAGACATATGTGCCAACATGTATTAATTTATTCATCAAAGAAATAGAAATAAAAAAATTTTTATTCTTGTCTTGCTAAGAGCTAGAGATTCATAAAAGAAGAAAACAGACATAGCGTCTACCCTCACAATGCTTATAGCCAGTGGAGAAAGAAAGCCAACTAAAAATAAAACAGTAACAAAGAATCTTATAAATATAGCAACAAAATTGTTGATGGAAAGCTTGCTACTCTGTGGGAGATAACTATTCTTCAAAACTGTCTTGATGGCTTTTCTAGGTGTCAGAGAGTATCAGTAGGACATTAGCTGGGATAAACTAGGAATACCCAAAGTTAGGAAATACATTGCTTGATTTATTAAAGTTGGAAAAAGTTTGAATATTCTGAGGCTGACTGGAGTACAGCAATAGGGCCGCGAGAGAAAAGGAGACAGAGAGAGATATCCAACAACATGACAAGACCCTGAGAAATACTCAGAAGGAAAATTGGCTACTCAAATTCTAGAGCACAGTATACAGAATAACGGAAAGGGGTCTTACTATTGAAATATGAGGCTCCCTTTTCCAAATAGAGGCTCAATTGTAGTAACAATCTTCAGACACTTACTGATGTCAATTATTTTTATACGATTCATTTTGGTTAGACTTTTGAACTTTTTTCTGCTTTAAAGCATATGGCATTAGTCTCCCAAATGCATAGTCAGTTATCATTGTGCTAGACTTGGGTCAACTGCATTTAAAAAGGTGTGTCTCTCTCCAAGCCAGCACTTGTATGGACCCAACTTTCATTTGTACTTGAATATGCTGCAGGATAGTACCTTTTCTTTGGGTACTTAAACTTTGCCTTTCATAAGTTTATGCCTGTGTGCTTTTATTTGGGAGATACTTTTGTTTGTTTGCCCCTGAGAGAGCCTGTCTTTCCTGCCTTACCATCAACTGGTTGTCCTTCTCCAGTGATCTTTTAGTCTGTCTCAAATTCTTATTTATGGCCTTATTAATGGGAAAGTAAGATTTATCTGTCATCATGGTGGCATAGTCTCCATATATAATATTTACTATATATTCATAGGAAAAGCAAAATTAATATCAGACACTTCCAAAATTTATGAACATTTTAAATCTACCCCCGCCACTAACCTGCCAACTTACTATCTCTTTCTTGCCCAGTTCATCCATGCATATTAGGACAAAATTCAAAGAGTATAAATTTTATAGCTCTTTTAAATTTCGCAAAGTCTAAAAAGTTGCATTATTAATTATTAAAGCTCCACAAAGTCAATTTTGGTATTACATAGCCTGTGTTTTACACTCAACTGTCTCAAATCTATCTGAGATTTGCAAGAGAATACACCTAACAATTTTCACATAATGTTCAAAGTCAGGGACTAAATTCCATTTAAAGGAAGGGTGAGCCTGTAAGACTCCCTGATTTGAGGTCCTAAATGACTGCATAGTCACAAATGTTGCAAATGTTCTGGATGAGTACTCTGGGGTGTTTTCAGTTTAGGCAACAGAAGAACCTGATCAATAATGCAAGGTTAAGATAAGTTCCTCTGAAGATGTGAATTTTGGACAAAGACTCTAAAACCGACATTGCATTTAAGAATTAGGCCCAGTGAGTGGGGTGGGAGTGGACGTTGTTGGGTGGCAGGAAATGTTTCAGCTCAAGGGAGAGGATGGGTCCCAAGACCTTCAGGTTGAAAAGAGAACAATTTGTAATTGGGGAATAGAAATAAGGCAGTTTGGAGTCAAAACCCAGCATGGTAGCCCTGGGAGCCAGCTATTTGAGTCTGGATGATTATGCTAGGGGATTTTGACCTTATCCTAAAAAATGTGAAATGCTGTTGCAAAGTTCTCAGCATGTGACTGACTTGAGAGAATATATTGTGGATTGAAAACAATTTAGGGAAGAAACATCATGGCAATCGGTTAGATTACTTGAAGTCAGCATCGCTCAGGTCAGCCTGGAGGACTTCAGGTATGGCAGAAGGTTTTAGGATGTAAGTTGAAGGTAGAATGATCAGGTTTTACTGCCTGGAAAATGAGAGGAAAAGAAATCGAGGGTGACATTTAGATTTCTAGTAAAGAGCAATCATATGAATCCTGAAAAGTAAAAAGGAAAACTGAAGATTCAGATACACCAGTATATTATTACATTGTTTTATGGACAAGATACCTAATCATCTTTCACTTTACATATATTTACAGTCTCTCTCATTCAAACTACAGTATCTTTACTGACCCCTGGTGTTAGCTAGATTGTTTAGTTGCAAATACCAGAAACCACTCAAAGTACTTCGAGTCAGGGAGCTTTATTATAAGGATTTACAGAGAAAAATAGATTTGTCAGCCATGGTAAGTAAGCCTACTCATGCTCAGAGGAAGACCGGCATTCAGAAAACATTTTAATAAATGGAAGGTCATTCAGAGGTCCAGTGCTGCTTTTTCAATATTATTATTATTACCTTCTTTTAGCAGTTAATAAGAATTCAGTATTCTTTCCAACTCTCCTTTCTGTATATCTTTTCTCTTCAGTTTCCTACGTGACTCCTGAATTCCCATCTCTGATTCCTGACAGAGGTTCACGGTAACAACTGTGGAGTGAAGTTTTCATGCTAGGCAACCTTACACGTGCTTGTCTGTCTGTAGATGGGTTTTCTCTCTGTCATATGCCATCAGTGACCCAGTGATTCCCACCAGAGGGTCTGTGTACATAGAACACTATCACTTTTAAATAAGAAATTTTATAAAGTGTTTCCTTTATAATTTTTTAGGAGAGAGGGAGAGAGAAAGAGAGCCAGTAGGAGAGAGGGACAGAAGAAGAAAGAGAGAAAGAGAGAGAGGGAGAGAGGGAAAGGGAGAGAGAGAGGAGAGAGAGAGAGAGGGAGACAGAGAGAGAGACAGACAGAAAGAGAGAGAGACAGAGAGAGAATCTTAAGTGGGCTCCAGGCTCAGTGCAAAGCCCAACTTGGGGCTCAATCCCACGACCCTGCAATCATGACCTGGGCTGAAATCAAGAGTCAGACACTCAACCTACTAAGCCACCCAGGCGCCCCTAAAATGCTTCCTTTATAAAGGAAGGACTGGGGAAATGATAGTTTATCTCAGAGGAAATCTATAGTCAAGGTGGACTCCATGAGGATAACAGAGTCTGCTCTGGAATCTTTTAATTTTATGCATTTTCCCTTACATTTTATTTAAGTTTCCCTCCCTTCAAAAAACTGAAATAGAATATTTTATTTGAGATGAGGCTGAGATGTGAGTGGGGATATAAACAAACGGTGCCAAGAATCCCTCCGGGTGGGTGACACAGAAATGCTACTGTGAGGTGAATTCTAAGAGACGAGTCTCACTGGGGACACTTTTATACCTACAGTCACCTTAATTTATCATCACATTTCAGGAAATTAAAAAAAAAAGAATGGCAGTTATTTCCTGCCTCACTCTTTGGCTTTCAAAAGCATGAGGTGTCCTGGTGAGCTCAGCATACTCCGATGATGACGACACAACTTCTTTCCAACAGCTAATAATTTTATAAAATGGCCTGTGTAAAATGCTGCAGTTGTTACAAATGGGTTGGAAGGCACACATTTCAAAATGATATTTTCACTCTTTCCTCCCCACCCCCAGCCCCCCCACGTCTTTTCTCTTCCTTTCTACTTTCAAAGTCCACATTCTGGACATCCTGAGCTCTTTGCATGTAAATCTGTGTGGGTGGAAGTGATGAGAAGCAGTTGAATAAACTTCCCTGAGAGCTGCTAACGCTCTGGTAGAGACTAGCAGAGGCCAGGAGCTGAACAAATGGTCCGGAGTTAATAAGAGATCCCTGAGTGCTGACTTTAATTCATTGGGTTCCCCTTTCCCAAAATACAAGAGAAAATATTTTCTTAAAAAAAAAAAGGAAAGCCTGAATAAAGCTTAGTGAGGAATTACGACCTTCTGCATGTCATAACCTATGTGTATAATCATTAAACTATAGATTTATCCTTTTGCTTACTTATAGTAAATAAAATTGGAAACATAGAAGACATTTTGAGACACCTAAATTTATAAGTTCAGAATCTCATCATTTAGCTCTATGGTTTTGTATCTATTTCTGAGTCAGTGTATTGATCTGTGTGTGGGCATCTTTTTCATATCCCAGGAAATTTTCGGTGAATTCAATTCCTGGTTTCCAAGTATAAATGCTCCAAACACAAATAGGCAGATGTACAAAATGAGAAAGGGATAGATGACAGGACCCAAATGCAACTCAGGAAATTGGTTTTAACGCATAAACTCCAGGCTTAAGAGAAATTAAGCCTGACCTAAAAGAAATGGTAGAAGTCGGTAGAAATTCTATAAAGACTGAAAAGAGTATCTGTGTATTTCTTTTCATTTTTGCAAATTTGTTTGTGAAGTTTCTTGGGCATCGTGAGCTTCAAAACACATTCTTTCCTTTTTACTGCTTTTTCTCTGTTTGCTATATTTTATGCTGGAACATGCTGTCTAAACATTTTTTCTCCGCTGTCATAAAAATCTGTTTCAGTAGCTTCAGATAGGCTGTCTCCATCCACTAAAAATGAAATGAAGTTGCTTATGTATCATTCTTATATATTTGCGATGTTTGTTTGCTTATTACTCTTCTTATCCAGATAAACCAGGAATATCACACTAAAAATCAGTACACAGCATACTGGTTTTGTTCGATAGTATGAAAAAAGCAAGAATATGAGAAGATAAATTCCTGAAGCCAGGAAATAAAAGTACAAAAATATATTTACTTGGGCTTTTGCTGTATGAAATAATTCAGACAGTCATTAATTTTGTTGATTCATTAGTTCCTAAAGTGGAAAGTAATGCAGGAAAGTGAGCTCAGCAGGGGTAACGGAGTGAAACGGGGAGGGGAGCTGATTGATATGAGGCTGTGTTCCATGAGAACTGGGTGTTATTTTTTTAAGAACACTAATTTCAGACTTTTTCTTTTTTAATTTATTATATTGGGGTGTTATCACCTAAACATTATATGTTGCTTTGATAAAAGAGAGGAAAGGTAGTGTTTGGTGGGGTTTTTTTTTTTTTTTTGGAAGATTGAATTTCCTTCTTTCTGTTGAGAAAGCATAAAATTTGCAAAACTGTATAAAAATTGATCCTATGCCTTTCCTTTAACTTTACACCAAAATTTCAAGTATCAATTTACAATATTTAAGTTGCCTTCCGTAGAAAAAGCTAAGGAGATTCTAGTGGCTCACATAACATTGAGAACCCCAGATTGATTGGCCTCATGGATTAAACATCTGCTTCATATTGTGAAAACATTTGATTTAGATTCTGATGTTATTAGGATTAGATTGTTGGTTTATTTTTTAAATATCCATTTTAGATTAATTCTTACTAATTTTCAGTAAGGATATCTAAACAATCTTTTCTTAATATTTATTTTGTATGAGAGAGAGAGAGAGAGAGGAGAGAGAGGGGCAGAGAGAGACAGAATCCCAAGCAGGCACCCTGCACAGAGCCTGACATGGGGCTCCAACCCTAAGATCATGAACTGAGATCGAGTCAGATGCTCAACTGACTAGCCACCCAGGTGCCCCAAGATCTCTAAACAATATCATATGAGCTGTAAAATAATAAAAAAAAATTGAGTGAACATTGATATTTATGTGTAGCATTAGATTCCCCCTACCCCCCATATGTCTCCTGGTTGCAAAGTATTTATCTATTAAATATATCCATATATAATTATATGGATATTTTATCTTCATTTACTTCTGTTTTGGGGTCACTTAATGGCATTCATTATGAAAAATGAAATTCTGAAAGGGAAAATTAGCACCTCTAACACAGTATCTTCAACCAGATTTTGTAACCCCAGCATATGACCTTAATAAAAAACAGATAATAAGTACCTGAACCAAATGCTTTAGTATGTAGACTGCACCCAAACAGTCCTTACAGGAAGACCGCCTTCATTCAGATATAGGTAAAGGTCTTGTCATGCTTGCTATGGTTGAATTTTTTGAACAGTATGTCCTATTTTGTCACATATGGCATCCCTCTCCCTTTTATCTATTAAGAGCAACCTTCAACTCCATGTAGACAAGGTAGAGCTGCCCATCTATGATATTCCTCTCCCTGCAGATCTGTTCCTTGTCCCAGTCAGAATGCCAGTTGAGAGTTCTTGAAAGAGCTCTCTCTCAAGAGAGCAAGGCTTGCCATGCAGGAGAGGCTGGGAAGGAGATGGGAGATAGAGCTGCCTCTCCTCTCCAGTTCCTCCAGACTCTTCTTATACTTTCCTCCTCTAGTTCCTGAGTCTCTGCCTTTGTCCCACTCACTTTAACATGGGACCATGATTAACTTCTGGATAAGCCTCCTTGGTCCTGAAAGAAAGAGAGTATCTTTGGTCTGAGCTGGGCTGTCTAAAATCATTAGTGAGATTACACAGCATTACTAACACAGGGCCTTGTTTTGGCAGATATTAGTCCTGGTCGACGGAGGCAGGTCAGCATGTACTCTGTAGTCTCCTCCCCTCCAAACAAAGGGGGAAGCAAGGACCAGGCTGGAGTAACCAACAGTGCCATTCCTATGTCTAAGGGGACTAGTCTGCAGAAGAGAATGTGACTCAAAGCAGATATTAAGATTTTTCCCAGGGGCGACTGGGTGGCTCAGTCAGTTAAGCGTCCAACTTCGACTCAAGTCGTGATCTCATGGTTCGTGGGTTCCAGTCCTGTGTTGGGCTCTGTGCTGATGCTCAGAGCCTGGAGCCTGCTTCGGATTCTATGTCTCCCTCTTGCTCTCTGCCCCTTCCGGGCCCGTGTTTCTCTCTCTCTCTCTCTTAAAAATAAATAAATATTTTAAAAATTTTTTTAAAAGATTCCTCCCATAGATGCATTACATGGATGCTAGAGATCAAAGCATGCCTCTTTTTCTGTGGCATTGAAATTTGTAAGAATGGCATACGCAGGAAATGTATGTGGCCATCTTCTTATTTTATTTTATTTTATTTATTTTGATTTTGTGATTATTCTGTCTAAGCAGGAAGTTGAGCTAGTTACAGCCTGATTATGGAAAGCACGACATACCAAAGTAACTAGTGTGGTCTTAATTCTAGGATTGATGGAGACCCACTTAATGGTTTTTCACAGGGGAGAGATATGTCCATATTGGCATTGATATACATCACTTTATCCATTTTGTTGCAAAAATGTCTGTATCAACTAAGAGTGGTTTTAATAATGCTGGAGAATGTGAAAGCTAATAGACACAAAATAATATAGATAAAGAGCAACTTATCACACACTTAAATCAGCTTTGAGATAGCTTTTGAACCAATAACATATACCTATATTGAAAAATTTATTTCTGGGTGCCTGAGTGACTTGGTTAGTTGATCTCTTGCCTCAGGTCATGATCTCACAGTTCGTGAGTTCCAGCCCCACATGGGGCTCTCTGCTGTCAGCAAGGAGCCTTCTTTGGATCCTCTGTCCCCCCCCCCCCCCCCCCCCCCCNCTCACTCAAAAATAAATAAACATTAAAAGAAAGTTTATTTCAACTCTGCTATTTACTGATAGTTTAATTATGGGAACATTCTCATTTCTATATATCAGGTATTCTCAGTGTTGGCACTATTAACATTAATGCAATTTTTTAGAGTGTGGTCATCTTTACAATTTATGAAAAGCTCTCTTCCATCAGAGAGAGTAACCTGCAAATTGAAACTGAACTAAGACGTTGTTTGGGTCCCTTGTCCTGCTATGCTTGAAATTAGCACACCCCTGAATTTTTGCCAAAGAAATTCCTATTTCTATGAAAACATAGTTTGAAATGCAGGTTTGTCATTTGTAGCTAAAAAATTGCTGTTTACCACATGTAACAAAAATTACCTCAAACCACTTTCATAGATTCCTATTTGTATGTTGATTTTACTTACTGATTAAGCAGTGATTGTAATGATAGGTATAAACACAGTTGGTTTAGAAACTCAGGCTCATGGTTTTAGCCTGGTAGATATTTCAACTTAATTGACTCAGTTCCTAAGCAAGTCAAGCCATTGTTTGGAGATCAAACCAATTGTTTTTTTTAAAAAAAATAGTTAGCTGTTTTTTATTATTGTGTCTGTCGTGGAAATGCTATTGTTCTTTATGGTTTACTACTTAGAGAAAGATATTGTCCTTAACAATACAATCCCAAGATACTCTGGGCAATAACACACCAGATAGTACAAAGGGCAGCATATCAAGGTGTTAATTGTCAGATAGGCTAATGGGAAAGGCTCTTGAAGGCATAGAGATGAGTAAGAGAGAAAAAAGGTTAAGTAGATGATTTGAGGAGGTGGGTTTAGTTGTTTTAATAACATGTGGCATCTTCATTCTTAACTCTTCCATTTCCTTTGGCTTTCATCTTGTTCCATTTTTAATAACCCCCACACACTTGAGCAGTTGTTAATAACCACTGCGTACTGCGATGGGAAAAGTGACTTGAAGAGTGGCTAACAAGGATTTCAGATTTTGAATATAACTTTCCCAGCAAAGGAAGGGCCCAAAATTTTAACCTAACCAAATGAAAACTGGTGTTTCTCTTTCTCTCCCTCCCTTCCCCTCTCTCTGAGCAAATTCAGAGTCCATTCTATTTCGAATGCACCATTGGGGCAGAATGCATAATGACTAATGGCCTGGCAGAGACCCAAGTGACATGTGAACACTGCGCCTTGGCCACAGTCCGTTAGTCTGGAGCAGATGTCAAAGTTTGTTGTCTTTGTAGTTTTCTGGCCTCCACCAGTAAGAGGAATCATGGCTCTTACCAGACTTTTAGCTAGACTCCTCATGAGCTGTATGTTTATAGACATTTCATGGCAAGAGGCATTATTGTATGTAAGTCGATGGTCAGAGAAGACTCATAATGCAGTTAGGAAAGAATCGCATTATTTTATGGTTATGTTATGCTTTGAAACAGACTCCATGTGTCCCTCTGTTTGTCATTACATTCTTACATGTCAACAGGCATGGGAACAGGGAAAGGTATTTACAACCGTTGCTGTGTGTCCTGAAGTTACTGGCTTTTCAGATGAGAAAGCTGAGGTAGTAGTGGCCTGGTGTCTGAAGAACAGTCTCAGGCTGGAGCCTGCCTTTAATTAAGTCCCTTCTTCAGGCCTTTGAGCTCACTTAAAATATATTCCTATGCATAAGGAGAAAAAATTCTTCGGACTTATTTTCATTTCACTGCCTTTAGCCACAGCTGCTATGGAGAGGACCATTGCTGTCCAGCTCAGTTCCTGGGCCAGACAGACATTGTGAGTCAAACTACTTCTGGGCAAATGGAAGTTCTATCTATGACTTCCTGCTCCAGTCTTCTGGGATCTATGCTTCCCCATCTTCTTAGCAGCAGACCTATGTTTAGGCTTCCCAAAACTGATGAGGTGCAAAAGAGGGTGGAAACAAAGAGAGTTCTCATTCAGGGTTCACTTTTTAATACATAGGATCCCTTGCAATAAAATTTGGAAGTCTAGTAGAGAGTCATGTAGAACTCTACTATGCTTGTGATTTGTCCCCTCATCTCCATTTACATGTTATTGTGTAGGGTTTTGAAAGACTTGTTGGTAAAATGCACTACCTTCACCTGAAATCCATCCACATAATTCCTACTCTGTTACAGCATCAGTAAAACCTAGCTAAATATAATGGAAGGTGAAAGAAGAGAGAAGCCCTGCATAGTCATTTATTGCCAGTGAGAAATTTTGTGTCAATAATTCTCTAACAGGCTCTAGAATCTTACTGTAAGCTCCCTAATCGCCTCACATGAATTCCTGGAAGATATGTTCGTTATGATTCCCTTTGAATTGTTTTCTAAAATGATGACATTACTAGAGCAAATCTGAACCTAAATTCATGCTTGATAACACAGAGACCAAGTTTTCCAGTGTTTCAGAATTGCTAAGGGGACTGCTTCAATTGTAGCAGCAACAAAATATCCCTAGGTGTATGTTTTTTTCTAAAAAGGAGTTGACAGAAATATGGTTTGTCTAAATATTCATCTTTGGTCTCTTGTTTTTATTTTGTGTGTGTTTATTAATTTAAACAAATTCTTTTTTTTTTTTTTTTTTTTTTTTTTGNATCCCTAATGAATTTCCCGATCTTTAAACTAAAACAAAGATGAGAGGGTAAACCTAGAAGTGCAGCTGGTTTGGGCATAAGGCAACCATAATAAAGTCCCCAAATAGAAATAGACTCTTGTTTTGTTTTGTTTGGTTTCCCTCAACCAAGGACAACAGTTCCTAACCTAAGTTCTGTCCCTTCATTCCATGGGGATCACTGGGTTCTGTGAAGCTCATCACGGACTTAGACTCATGACTAACATGGAAAATAATGTGTATTTCTGTGGTTCCTTGAATCACAGAGTTTGTCCAGGACCCTCTTCCCTTATCTCCCAAACTTGATATGAGTCATAACCCTGTCAAGTAGGGATGAGCAATGTGGTACCACCCTACTACACATAAGAGATTTCTTCTATTTATAAAATAAATGTTGTGTACAACATGGTGACTGTAGTGAATAATACTATATTGCATATTGGAAGTTGTTAGAAGAGTAGATCTTGAAAGTCCTTATCACAAGGGAAAAAAATGTAACTATGTATGATAACAGATGTTGACCAGATGTATAGTGGTGACTATTTTGCAATATATAGAAGTATCAAATCATGTATGTCATACACCTGAAACTAATATAATGTTATACATCAATTATAACTCAATAAAAAATATCTCTAACATGTAGCTCTTTTAAAAATATTTTTTTTAATGTTTATTTATGAGAGAGAGAGAGCTCAAGTTGGGGAGGGTCAGGGAGAGGGAGATACAGAATCCAAACCAGGTTCTAGGCTCTGAGCTGTCAGCACAAAGCCTGACAAGACAGGGGGCTCAAACACCCAAACCATGAGACCATGACCCGAGCCAGAGTTGGACGCTTAACCAACATAGCCACCCAGGTGGCCCACTAACAAATAGCTCTTTAGAAAATGCCTGAATAATATATAAATTTTATAGTAGAAAACAAAATAATATAATAGAATGAATAAACTAAGTATAAAATGTAAAGAGCTAAAAAAGGAATAAGAATGCACAATGAAAATAAAAGGATTAAATTAATAAAATTAAAAACAGAGGTTAATCAAATAAACAGTATAAAAACTGAATTATTCAGGGGTGCCTGGGTGGCTCAGTCAGTTGAGCATCCAACTTTTGGTCTCAGCTCAGGTCTTCATCCCCAGGTCCTGGGTTGAAGCCCCACATTGGGCTCTGTGCTGTGCAGGAAGCTTATTAAATAAATAAATAAATAAACAAATAAATAAATGAGTGGAATCAATATATTTTTCGGTAAAGCCCAATGAAATGTACCTCTGGGAAAAATAAGAATGTCCGCTGTCACATCACAATCTAATATGGCACTGGAGGTCTTCAGTGATTCAATGAATCAAGAAAAACACAATTATATTTCATAAAAAATGAACACACATATCACATATAACACATATATGTGATAAATGACACATATATCACATATGTGTATGTTTCAGATATATATGTATGTCTATATATCGATATCTGCCTCTTTCTGGATAGAAAAATCACAAAACTGGTAATTATTTGCAAGTAAATAATTGAAAAATTAATAAATTAACAATTAAGAATATGACAATTCATAAGGGTGTTTGAATAAAATACCCAATATATGAAAATTGTTAACTCTCCTATGCATCAATGATAACCAATTAGAAACTTTTATACTAAAATAACATCCCATTCACAAAATCATAAATGTCTTAGGCAGAGATGGAATAGGAACTGTATACAATTGTATGATTTAAATTATAAACTACTACTAAAGGATCCCCCCATATATATCTAAATAAATAGAAGAGATATATCATTATTTATATTAAAAGGCTCAAATTATGAAGATGCAAATATTGTCAAAAAATATTTGAATTTGATGTACATCACTCAAAATCAGAGCAGTATTTTTCATACACATTAAGAAGCTTATTCTTAAGTTTAAATGGAAAAAAAGGTGCAGAAATTAACAATGGCAATTCTCAAGATGAACAATCACTCTAGATATCAAACCAATTTATAAAGATGTGCCTTATGTTGTCTGGTATTAGAGCAAGCATAGACGAAAAACTGGAAAACGAAGTGGAGAGAGAGATTTTTTTTTTTTTAATGTTTATTTGTTTGAGAGAGAGAAAGAAAGAGAGAGAGAGACAGAGCACGAGTGGGGTAGGGGCAGAGAGAGAGGGAGACACAGAATTTGAAGCAGGCTCCAGGCTCGGAGCTGTCAGCATAGAGCCTGCCATGGGGCTTGAACCCATGAACCGTGAGATCATGACCCGGATGAAAGCCAACTGGTCAACCAACTAAGCCACCCAGGCACCCCAAGAGATTCTTTACATGAGTTAATTCACTTTATGATAAATAATTTTTTTCTAACCAGTGAGGAAAAATAGTGTATTTTATGTGCTGGTAAAATTGACTTTCTTTGGAAAAAAATATAATTCCAACCATACTTCACACCATACATAACGATAACCTTGAATAGCTATATGGAAGCTATGCCTCAACAAAATCACAAAGTTATCATAGGAAAATCTAAAAACAGCTATAAAATGTACCAAAAATGTATGTGTATCTTCTCAGCTTCACTGACAATCGAGGAAATGTTAACATAATTTCTTATTCCATCAGAACTTTGTGAGATATTTGGGATCTTTTTTATTTTCATATATTCAAATATATTATTTATATTTGCCTTTGAAGAGGCAATTGATCAGTATTTCTCCAAATTAAAAGTGCACATATATTTACACCAACAATTCCACTTCTGGGAATGTAGCTTAAGGAAATAATTACTCATTTGTGCAAAGCCACAAGGCTACAATTAATAGTAAAAATAGGGAAACAATTGTCCAGCAACAAGGAAGTAGTTAAGTAAATTATGGTAGACTCATACTATGGAATAATATGTAGTTTTAAAAAAGAAAGCTGTAGGGGGGTCTGGGTGGTTCAGTTGTTTAAGCATCTGACTCTTGATTTTGGCTCAGGTCATGATCTGTTTGTGCGATCAAGTTCCGTGTCAGGCTGCACAATGGCAGCTTAGAGACTGCTTGGAGTTCTCTTTCTCCGTCTCTCTGCGACCCTCCCCTACTCTCATGCTCTATCTCTCTCTTCCTCTAAAAATAAGTAAAGAAACTTTAAAAAGAGAGGGAGAGAGCTGTAGATTTATAGGCATTGACATGAAAATATCCCCAGAGTTATAATGGAAAAGGAAATTTCTGAATACTATATATAGTGTGTTGTTATTTATAAAATATAAAAAACAGTTGTTTATTTATAAAAATGTATGGGGCTCTGTGCTGACAGCTCAGAGCCTTGAGTCAGCTTTGGATTCTGTGTCTCCCTCTCTCTGTGCCTCCCCTGTTTACGCTCTGTCTCTCACTCTCTCTCTCAAAAAAAAAAAAAAGTAAAAAAAAAAATTAGGGGCACCTGGGTGGCTCAGTCAGTTAAACAACCAATTTCGGCTCAGGTCATGATCTTGAGGTCTGTGAGTTTGAGCTCTTCGTTGGGCTCTGTGCTGCCCTCTCAGAACCTGGAGCCTGCTTCAGATTCTGTCTCTCTCTCTCTCTCTCAAAGATAAACAATAAAAAAAAATTTTAATGTATGTAAATGAATGTAAACGCATAGACAGAGGATAAGATGGTGAAGAATGTGTGACAAATGTTAACATTGTTACCTCTGGGGAGGAGAATGGGATTGAAGGTGAGAAAATTGAGAATACCCTATTTTTCTCTGAATACTTCTGTTTTCCCTGAATTACATATCACAAATATTATTCACGTGTTACTTGTACAGCATTTTTTAATGCTGCAAATAGCTAGAAGCATCTAAAGAAAGAGGAATGGAGGCTCAGAGTATGAGAAAGATACTGTAATCCCAAGGAGAAATAAATAACAAACCCTATGGTTACATAAAAGCTAGTAAAGAAGGTGGAAAACTTGGGTTATTAAACAAAGATAAAGGTACTGGTTTGAAGTTGATGTGATTATTGGAATATGGGGGACATACTAATTATTTATAACATGATGAAATGCCCAATGTCTTAGAAGACAGCCTACAGAGGGACGGTGTGGCAGCAGTAGCTGGAGAGGAAGATGATTTAAATGGAGCCCGTTTAATACACACACCATTCAACATATATATTGAACGTTAAAATCATTTCTCAAATGTGAGACAACATGAGGATTGTGGGGGATGCAGAAACAAAAAAAAAAGGAAGTATTAAATTTTCGTGAAGTCCAATTCTTACCATTTTGGATCATGCTTTTGGTGTCAAGTCTAAGAAATTTTTAACTACCTTTAGATCTTGAAGACTTTAAAAATAAGTTTTTAATGTTTATTTCTTGAGAGAGAGAGAGAGAGAGAGAGAGCACGAGTGGGGGAGGGGCAGAGAGAGAGGGAGACACAGAATTTGAAGCAGGCTCCGGGCTCTGAGCTGTCAGCACAGAGCCAATGTGGGGCTTGAACTCATGGATGGTGAGATCATAACCTGAGCTGAAGTTAGCTGCTTAATCAACTGAGCCACCCAGGTGCCCCACTGAAGACTTTGTTTTTTGTGTTTGCTTTTTTTTTCTCTGAAAGCTTTGTAGTTTAGTATCTTACAGTTAAGTCCAGGTGCAGGTGACTTCAGTCAATGTTCGTTTTTTTCCAGTTGATGCCTTAGTGTTCCAGCACCATTTGTTGAAAAGTCTCTATTTCTTCCATTGCATTATTCTTGCACCTTTGTCCAAAACCATTTGGGCATTTGTGTGGATATATTTCTGGGTTCTCTATTCTGTTCTTTTGATTTATATGTTTATCTCTTTGCCAACTACCAGCCTTGATTCCTATAGCCACTTAATAAGTCTTGGAATTGGATATACTGACTTCTACCACTTTATTCTTCTTAAACACCGTTTTTTAGCTCTTCTAGTTCCTTCTCCTTTTCATATAAATTTTAAGTTAACTTTATCTATATCTACAAAAATCTTGCTGAGATTTTCATAGGAAATGCATTGAGGAATGCCTGAGGGCTCAGTTGGTTAAGCACTCAAGTCTTGATTTGGGCTCAGGTCATGAACTCATGCTTGTGAAATGGAGATGGGTGTGGAGCCTGCTTAAGGTTCTCTGCGTCTGTCTCTATCCCTCCTATGCTTGTGTGCTCTCTCTCTCTCAGAAAAAAAAAAGCAACTGCATTGAGACTGTATATAAATTTATGGTGGATTGGGATTGTCGTCTTTACTATACTGGGCTTCCAGTCCCTAAGCACAGCATGCCTGTCCATTTGTTTAGTTCTTTGATTTATTTTATGGGCTTTTGGTAGATTTCAGTCTATCAGTCCTGTACACATTCTGTTGGATTTATACCTATACCTGCCTTTGTTCCTCCCTTCCTCCCTCACTCCCTCACTCCTTCTCTTCCTTCCTTCCTTCTTTCCATTCTCTCTCTCTCTCTCTCAATTGCAAATGGTGTTGTATTTTTAATTTTGATGACTACTGGCTTATTTGCTAGTATATAAAGATAAAATTGATTTTTCTACATTTATCTTATATCCTGTAACTTTCCTGAATTCACTTATTGGTTCTGGGTATGTTTTGGAGTTATGTTGGGATTTTCTTTGTAGACAATTATGTCATTATTACTGATTTGAGATTTTTTTTCCTGTATTCTAATGTACACATTTCTATAGATTCCCTTTGAGCACTGCTTTTGCTATGCTGCACAGTTTTTGATATGTTGCATTTTTGTTTTCATACAGTTCATTGTGTTTTTAAATTTCTTTTCAGACTTCCTCTTTTACCCATATGTTATTTGTAAAGTGTGTTATTGAGCGTCCAAGCATTTGGGTTATCTTTCTGTTTTTATTTTCTAATTTCTTTTTTTTAATGTTTATTAAACATTGGTGAGACAGAGAGACACAGAGTGTGAGCAGGGAAGGGGCAGAGAGAGAGAGGGAGACACAGAATCTGAAGCAGGCTCCAGACTCTGAGCTGTCAGCATTGAGACCGATGCAGAGCTCGAACCCACAACCTCTGAGATCATGACCTGAGCCAAAGACGGATGCTTAACTGACTGAGCCACCCAGGAGCCTCTATTCTTTTCTAATTTTATCCTATTGTGGTTGAAGAATACACTGTGTATGATTTAAACTATTTTAAATGTATTGGGGTTTGTTTTGTGGCTCAGGATATGGTCTTGGTGTAAGTTCTGTGGGTGCTCAAGAAGATGAATATTCTGCTGTTGAATGAAGTGATCTATGAATGTTGATTAGATCCTGTTGGATGATGGTGTTATTGAGTTATATATCCTTGCTAACCTCCTGTCTAGTTGTTCAATCAGTGTTGAGAGTATAGTGTTGATGCTCCCAAGTATAATTGTAGATTTGTCTATGTCTCTTTCTAGTTCTATCACTCGTTGCCTCATAGTTTGTAACTATGTTGATTAGTGCATACACCACTGTAGATTGTCTTTTTTCATTTAGATTACTATCTTCCTGGTTCTTGGTGCAATGAGTGATATTTGATTGAAACCTGGATATTTCTAATATTTTGTTATGAGCCTCTGGATCTTATGTAAACCTTCTATTTTAGCTGGCTTTCTCTCACATGGCTCCAGCAAGGGAAATAGAGGGAGGGGAGGGGGCACTGCCTCCTTACTGCTAGAAGTCCAGGTTCCCATTGGCCTTAGTTGACAACTGAGGTCATGGACTCCTCCTTACCATTGAGAAGAAGTGGGAATTAAACTCCCCACTTGGCCTCCACTGATAACTTCCAAGCCAGGAAGACTAGGCTTGCCTGGTGAGGACACTCCTTCTCCTGGCCACGTGGCTGCTCCTGACATCACAGGGTGGGGTGTGGCCTCCTACCACCTATGGGGATAAAAATCCCAGGGTCCTACTCAGCCATCTCTGACACCTCTCTGGCACTACAGGGGTGGAAGAAGTGGAATGGGATGCCTTGTCACAGCTTGGTGAGGATGCAATTCGAAGCTCTCCACTCAGCTTTTGTAGGTGGGGGTAAGGATGGAATGATGCTTGTGTTTTTTTTTTTCCCTGTGGTGTTTGGCAGTCCTAGAATAGTTATTATCAAAAAGGCTCCTGTCTTGCTAAGCTACCTGTTTCCTGGTACTTTGTCTAACGAAAGCAAGCTTTTGGGGGAGTTGTTTTTCCCATTAGTGTTTGCAAGAAGCTGTCTCCTTCGGCTCCCAGTCTGGCAACTCTGATGTTACTGTGCCCTCAGGTCCCCAGCTGGTCTGCTTTCCTGTGTCTGCTTTTCAGATTATTCCTAATAGATTTTATATATAATGTCCAGAATTCTTGGTATTAATTTTTACTTGGTAGGAGGAATAGAGGAAAAGGGAAGTGTTGAAAGAGGCTGGCTTCGATTAATGACATCCTCACGGAAAAAGGACTGGTTATGACCTGGCCAATGACAAACCTCTCCACTAGCTTCTTGCACTATTTCCCCACCCATGTCTGACTTAAAACAACCTGCTTAATCCCAAGCATCTTTTAGGAAGACACCATCCATCATGCCAGACTCCTTGGCGGTTTTATGTTTGGGCCAAAAATACTAAGAACAAATGCCCAGAGTTAGACCACCCAAGGTATTTTCACTTCTGTGGTTAACCATCTTTGAATTCAGGTTTCTTGGGGGTGAAAAGGTTATTCACATTCTGAATACATGAATACTTCAACTTTTTATGTTCTTACCATCACATTAATGTTACAGACACTGGATTTTCAGTATATGCATACTGGGAAATTTGTACTGCAGCTGTACATTTTCACAAAATTGATCAAAGTCACCAATTAACATCATGGTTCTTCTTATTTTCATGGAATTTTATTTCATGGGGAGCAAATATAAAAATGATCTGAGTGTCTGGTAGCCAGGCAGTTGGCTACCATGCATATGAAAGTATAAGAAAGGAATTGACCAGAACAATGGGAGCACCAAGGTGGAAACACTCTTCTGTCTATGATTTACATTGACTTAGAGAGTTTTTATGTAACTCCATTCCTACTTGGTTCCAGATGGATTGTAGTTTTCTGTGAACAGGGAGAGAGACATTGTGTAATTTATAGCCTCTTTTGTCTTGCTCTAATAAGGAAAATGTTATCTTCCTTCTTAAACAAATACAGTCTGCATAGCATGATGCAGTTGCTTATGGAGACCATAAACTTCATTTAAGTCCTTACCTTGCAGAATATGCGTCTTTAACTGTGTGGAAACTGATGTTCTTCTATTCAGAATATCCTAAGGCGGACAGTAGTAATGGTACTGGAAAACAAAAAATCCGGTTTATTTGAAATGAAAGGATCAAATTCACTTTTATTTTTATTTTTTATTTTTTGTATTCCAGTGTGGTCAACGTACAGTGTTGTATTGGTTTCAGGTGTACAATATAGAGATTTAACAATTCTATACTTTACTCCGTGCTCATCAGAAGTGTGCTCTCAATCCCTTTCACCTGTTTTACGCCCCCCCCTTTCTGGCAACCACCAGTTCTCTGTGTTTAAGAGTCTTGCTTTTTGTTTGTCTCTTTTTTTGTTGTTGTTTGTTTGCTTTATTTCTTAAATTTCACATATGAGTGAAATCATATAGTATTTGTCTTTCTCAGACTTACTTCACTTACCATTATACTCTCTAGATCTGTCCATGTTGTGGCAGGTGGCAAGATTCCTTTTTTTTTTTTGGCTTAGTAAAACTCCATTGTGTGTGTGTGTGTGTACACACATTAAGACAGGTTTTTTTTTTTTTTTTAAATTTTCATTCCAGTATAGTTAACATACAGTGTTATATTACTTTCAGGTGAAAATCTAGCGATTCAGCAGTTTCATACATCACCTGTTGCTTATCATGACAAGTGCACTCCTTAATCCCCATCACCTGTGTCACCCATTTCCCCACCCACGACCCCTCTGGTAGCCATCAATTTGCTTTCTATAGTTTTTCCTTTGCTCATTTGTTTTGCTTCTTAAATTCCACGTATGAGTGAAATGTTATAGTATTTGTCTTTCTCTGACATATTTCACTTAGCATTACACCTTCCAGATCCATCCATGTTGTTGCAATTGGCAAGATTTCATTCTTTTTGAGGGGTGAATAGTATTCGTGTGTGTGTGTGTGTGTGTGAAAACAAGTTTAAGAAAAAAATACTGTCTTGTTTTTGTCTTGACTAGGGTACTTTTGTTCTAATTTAGTTCTTTTTAAAGTGTGTAATTATTATTTTTATTAAATAATAAATGACCATGATTCAAATATTTTTATTGTACACTTGTAATGATAAAGGTACACCACCTCAGGTCTCACTGCCAGAGGCTGCTACTTACATAACCTTTTATTTGGATTTTTTAGAATTAATGGAATTCTGAAACTCTTCTCAAAATAGGAAAGCATAATAGGTAATCAGAGAGTTCTATCTCCTCCCGCCTCCCCAGACCCTTCTTGAGCCTGAACTCAATTTTTTCCTGCGAAATCCCTTCCAGTCACTTTGGTAAATATTTCCGTTCATGTACATCTGCCCTCCCCTGAATCCTGAAGTCCTCTTTCTTGGCTTACAGACTATTTTAGTGGTCCACACGCTCCAGGAACTTCTTGAGTAGATCCGTATATGAGGTACAGTTGTTGATGATGATACTTATATATTTCCATCTGCTTGATTAGAGTATCCTGTTTTAGGTGGAGATAATTTTCTCTCAGATTTTCAAAGGCACCGCTCTATTGTCAACACCAAGCAGGGTACATGGTACAAAGTAGGCACTCAGTGAATTATCATTGAATGAATTATTGTCTAGCTTACAGTGTTGCTCTTTTGCAAAGTCCAATACCTCATGCCTTCCTAATGACTTCTCCTTCAAAGATGTGGAACTCTATTTCTCTTTGGGAACTTTTAGGATTTCTTCTCATCTCCAGAGATAATGTGCATTGGTATAATTTTTTTTAATGTATTCTATAATGCATTCAGAGAACCTTTTTAATACACAGATCTAGGTGAGTTTTTTATTATGGAAATTATCCTATATATTTTTTAGTAATTTCCCTTTCTGCATATCTTCAATTTATTTTCCTATAATTTTTTAGAGTATTGACTTTCTTGAGTAGATTGTCGTATTCTTAATGCTTTTTTTTTGAAATTTTTATCACTTAGAATTTTAGGTTTTTTTTTCTAGCTGGTAGCTTCCATTTTATCTTCCAATCCGCTATTAAATTTTTCCCACTATTAAATTTTAAAATACTTCTGTGACTTTTTAAACTGCCATAACACTTTCTTGTTTTAGATGTAAACTAAATGATTGATCACTCGAGTCTAAAATTCTGGCACAACATTTGGGCTGTAGGTATATATTTAGGAGTTGTCCACATTGGGTAGAATTTAAAGTTATGAGACTAGGTAAGATCACCAAGGAAGGGAATGGAGACAGAAAGTGAAATGCAAAGACAAAGACTAAGGCATCTAATTTTTAGAGGTCAGTGTGATGAGGAAAGAACTAAGATAGGGAACAAGCCAGTGAGGGAAGGAGAAGAAACACACAAGTGTGTGGTGTCCTAGAAGTCAAGGTGAGGAAGTGTTGCATGGCCAAAGGGTATGATTATCTGTGACAAAGGCCACTGAGGTCAAGTGAGATGGGAATGAGAATTGACTACTAGATTTAGCACCAAGGGGGTCATTGGGTCACTGGTGTTCTGGAAAGCATGCTATTTAAAGACAGCAATGGTGGCAAACGCCTGAGTGCAGCATGATGAGGAATGAATGGGAGAATGGATATTACAGAAGAGACTGTAGTCCTCTGGTTTTGCCACATGAAAGAGCAGATATGGAACTGTGTGTTTGGGGGGGGGAGAGGGATATGGTATTCATGGAAGCCTTTCTGAAGAAAGAAGGAAAATATGGGGTGCCTGGACGGCGCAGTTGGTTAAGCATCTGACTCTTGATCTCAGCTCGGGTCTTGATCTCAGGGTCGTGAGTTCAAGCTCTACATTGGACTGCATGCTGGGCATGGAGCCTACTTAAAAGAAAAAAAAAATGAAAGAGTGGGGAAACAGATGCTTCCCACAGAATGGCAGTGCCTGTCAAAAGCTATGGAAATTGGCAAGTTCCAGGTGTGAAGATTTTTACTAGATGAGATACAGCACAAGATTTAGGTTATAGGAAATTTTCATCAAAAGATACAATATTCATCAAAATAATTGTACCTATAATTGTGATGTTTACTGAGTATCAAGCTAATACAAAATAGTGAATTTGTGTATAAATAACTTGTGATGTGTTTCTCATTATATTCAACTACTACTTATCAGTATTTAATCATCCTGACTTTTTGCTCAGGATGCTTTTCACAAGTTCCTGATACAAATTGCTTTCAGGTGTTGAGAGGACGCTATCTTTATTTTACAAACCCTTGCCTCGAGGGTACACTGAACGCGCCTACTGTGTTTGTGAGCTGTCTGCTTTTGGAGTAATATGTCCTGGACTGCTTTCTTGAACCCCTTCATTCTTTAATGTTGACTTTTCAAAATCAGCAACAGACAATGCCACTTGTCCTCTTAGGGACATGCATACCCAGGCTGTGATGATTTCTTTCCTTTTCTTCTGAGGAAAAGCCTTCATTGTGATTTGTAATGCCATTTTATTCTACTCGGGAGAAACTGCTTATTAAAAGAGCCAACTCTTTCTTCTGTGAAAAATTTAGGGCTTAGTGTCAACATAACACAGCCATTTTTTTTAAGTTTGTTTTTAAAGGTTATTTATTTTTGAGAGAGAGAAACAGCACGAGTAGGGACAGGGCAGAGAGGGAGACACAGAATCTGAAACAGGCTCCAGGCTCCAAGCTGTCAGCACAGAGCCCGATGCAGGGCTTGAACTCTTGGACTGTGCAATCATGACCTGAGCTGAAGTCGGGCTCTTAACTGACTGAGCCACCCAGGTGCCCCTTAGCAGAGCCATTTTTAAACAGAGCCCTCTTCTCCAGAGGATGTGCTAAGAGCTGTGATAAGAGTGTACTATTGGTCAGTTCTCTGACAGTTTCCCCTGGTCTCCAAACCTCCTGCCTTCTCAGTCTGTGTGCTTTGTGTGGCTGAGCCCGTGGATTCAGTATCCACCAGTCATCAGATTACTGACAGACTTGTATCTCTGGCAGAGTTTTCCTCTGACCTCCCACTGTCCTGTGCATCCCTGTAAAACACTTTAAAATCTTTCCTCAGTGTGATCCGCAAAGCTCCACACGACTGGCCACAGCCAACCTCTTCGAGCCTCATTGGGCACCACAGTCCCTTTGCTTTCTAAGCTCCATACACCTTTGCTTTCCTTCAGTTCCTCAGGGGCTCTGTGCTCTACCCATCCACTGAGCTATTTTGCGTATGCTCCACCCTCTACCTGGAATGTTCTTTTTACCCTAATTCCTTTTCCATTTTTGCCTTGTTAACGCCTAATCAAATTTAGATCTCTGGTAAATACTACCAATGCCCTATCTTAGCCGTATACATCGCCCCTAGGAATTTTTTTTTCTCCACTTATGATATCCAGGATTTAAAAGTCATGCTCTCGTGAGAGCCTTCCTAGGTACCTGGCTTGCTCTTTTTGGCTGTTACTTTCTCTCATTTTTATGTGGACAAGTGATTGAAAAGAAGCAATGTTGTGTCACTTTGTTTTCTGGTTGTAACAATGTTCTGCATAGTTGTCCTTAAACATTTCAACAAAATAGTTTTATTTCATACAGGTGCACATTCTTATGAATACCCACAGGTAACAAGTTATACTAAGTCTTTGTCAGAAAGTGTTTCCAATATCAGTTTGTGAAACATCAGTGTATACAAATAACAGAACATAATACCCAGGACATTTCCTGACTGCCTGACAGACTCAACACTAGGGAGAACACTGAGGGAAGATTTCCTCCTTCCCTTCTTAAGGCCAAACTTTCATGCCTGGACGGCGATCACCTATGCTGGGGATCCTTTCACTGTAAACGGATTATTTTGAATAGAGGCTGTATTCGTTTCCTAGGGCTGTGGTAACAAAGTACCACAAATGGAGGAGGGGGTGCTTAAAATAACAGAAATTTATTGTCTTGCAGTTCTGAAAAACAGAAGTCTAAAATCAAGGTGTCAGCAAAGTGTTCCTCCAAGGCATGTAGAAGAGAAGCTTTCCCTGCCTCTTCCTCGTCTCTGGTGGCTTTCCAGAAATCCATGGCATCTCATAGCTTGCAGTTCCTGTGATTCAGTCTCTGCCTTCATCATCACATGGAGATGAATAAGTGATAGAATTCTTCAGGTATGAAATAACCCCAGGGTGGGGGGGGTTGACTTTAAAGAAAACCAATGCAAATATTGTTTCTGGTGTTAAAAACAACTACACTTCTTGGGTAAGATAGGATACTCTGAAAAGGATCAATGAGTTGATATAAGAATAAAGGATTCTCAGCCTAGTGACTGAGAATCACATGGGCCGCTGTAGCTGGATTTCACTCTGAAGATGTTCATTCAACTACATTAAAATGAACTTTGATTTTCATGTTCTCCCATGACTGAAAACTCAAAGTTCCATGATGAGGAGTCAGATAGATAAACTCGCCCCTCCTTATGTGATTGAGACTCCAAATGGCACCAGCCTCAATGTAAAAGTAGTCTGGGAAAATTGCATCCCCAGTCATGAGTCTACAAGGAACACCAGCTTTTTCAAATAGGTGCTAAATGGGAGAGGGAACAAAACTGTTGAGAATGTATAACCACAAACCAATCCTAACATGCACTTGAAGCCTAAATACACAGCACTTGGGTGGTCAAAAACCTCAAGCTGATAACTTAATTTAGAATGATCCCAAATTATTGGGGTGCCAAAGACCCCCTGGCAGAAGCAAATGCAAATCCCCCCAAGAACCCACAGCCATGCCAGTCCTCAGTGGATTTCCATAATAAATCCAAAGGCAATTGGGAAGCCCATAATCAAAAATAACTAAACAGACACCATGAGGAAGAACCAGGAGAAACAGACCCTGCAGGATTTTTAGGACAATGAAATATCAGACACTGTTTATAAAATATTTTTTATTTCTTATAAGACTTAAAAGCCATATTTGAAAATATGTGTAGCATATGAGGAACTCTATATAACAAATGACCATGCAGCTTTGAAAAATAACCAAATAAAATTTCTCAAAATAAAAATTACAATTGGAATAAAAAAGTCAAAGAACTTTTTACACCCAAAATATGGAAATATAAATTGGTATAATCAACTCAGAAAATAGTTTGGCATTACCTATGAATATGAAAAATGTCTAATCTGTAACCCAGACATTCTACTAGTGGGTAAATTCCTTAGGAGTTTACCTAGGAAATACATATAAGTATGATTTCCATGGGCCAGGATACTTGTAGCAGCATTGTGTTGTAATAGCTAAGAATGGGAAAAGTCAAAATTTCATTAATAGTAGGATGTATAAGTAAATTTGGTATAATCTTTAAAAAGCAGTGTTTTATAGCATTGAGAAATAGAAATAAATAAGCAACACATATATGCATTAGCACAGAATATTAAAAACATAATGTCTTTTAAAAATGCTTATTAATTTTTGAGAGTGATAGTACTCAAAAGTGAGGGAGGGGCAGAGAGAGAAGGAAACACAGAATCTGAAGCAGGCTCCGGGCTCCAAGTTGTCAGCACAGAGCCCATTGTGGGGCTCAAACCCTCGAACTGTGAGATCATGACCTGAGTTGAAGTCGGACGCTTAACTGACAGAGCCACCCAGGCGCCCTTAAAAACATAATATTGAGTGAAAGAAGCAAATCACAAAAGAATAGGAGGCCTTGCATTTAGCTTTATTCTGCCATTTCGTGGCTCCTAAGGTATATAGCATTAGCTAAGCCGTGATAAATTACGTCAATTGTTTTGGCAATGGAATTGCATGTGTATTTGGAGCTCTTCAGGTATAAAATTCCATAGCCAGTGCTATGGAAATCCTGTTCTTTGTGGCTGAAACAGCTGTTTCTTATTGTGTGGTTATTTTTAGAAACATCATTGTGAATGATTGTAATGATCATAAAATTATCTAGTAGCAGGCTTTGTGCTCATGTCGGTATTAATATGGATGAAAAACAGAGATGCCCAAAGACCATGAAAATGTAAGCTCCTGTGAGATCACAGAAGTGGGGATGGGATTGAGGGTTTGGAAATGAGGAATTCAAATCAATTGGGTTTATATGCTTAAATTGCAGAATGACCCTAAGTAATGGGGGAGTTATAATCATAACAACGTTATCATAAAATACAGAAAATTTGGACACATCAGGGTAAAAAACAGCAGGATAAAAATTTTTAAAAAAAAGATTATCCTTAACCTCAACAGCATGTGAATTCAATGTTGTAAACCATCGAGTAGTGTAGGATTTTGTCATTGTAAATGGTGGGGGGTTCAGGATAATTTTGAGTCTCAAATTACACTTAATATCTCTAAAATTTTAATAATATAAGTCAGTGATTAACTCAATGATATTTTATTATATTTTTTACAGAAATGCTTGTGATCTACTCTCTCAGCAAATTTCAATTAGACATACAGTGTTGTATATACAGTACATTAGATCCCCAGACCTTATTTGTCGTATAACTGAAATTTTGTACCCTTTTACCAACCTCCCCTTATTTCCCTTACCCATTAGCTCCTTGGAAACCACCATTCTACTCTCTGTTTCTGTGAGTTTGACGTTTTATTTTAGATTTCACATAAAGTGAAACCATGCAGCATTTCTCTTTCTCTTTCAATCTTACTTCCCTCCAGTTTACTCCATGTTGTCACAAATGGCAAGATGGCAAGATTTCTTTCTTGTTAAAGAATAGATAATATTCCATTATATATAATACATATATACATATTATTTATATACATTGTATATATTATACATTATACATATTATATATTATTTATATAATACATATTTTGTTATATATATATATATATATATATA
>NW_027530640.1:2587082-2735443 GCF_008692635.1 Crocuta crocuta
ATATATTTTTTTATATATATATATATATATATATATATATATATATACCACATTTTATCTCTTCATTCCTCAATGAATGCTTAGGTTGTTTCCATACTTCAGCTGTTGTCTGAATAACACTGTAATGAACATGGGAATATAGCTATTTTTTTCCTTTGGATATATGCCCTGAAGTGAGATTGCTAGGGCATATAATAGTTCTGTTTTTAATTTCTTTGGGACCATCCATACTCTTTACCAAGTTGCTGTATCCGTATACAGGGTGGGATACAGTGATGGTATACAGGGTTTCCTTTTCTCTACATCCTCACCAACGCTTGTTATCTCTTGTCTTTTTAATCACAACTATTCAAACAGGTGTGAGATGGTATCTCATTGTTTTGATCTCCATTCCCTGATGATGAGTGATGTTGAGCACTTCTTCTTGTATGTGTTCACTATTTGTGTGCCGTCTTTGGAAAAATGTATATTTAGGTGCTTCGCTCATTTCTTTCTTTTTCTTCCTTTTTGAAAATATTTATTTATTTTTGAGACAGAGAGAGACAAGTACAATCAGGGGAGGAGCAGAGAGAGAGGGAGACACAGAATTGGAAGCAGGCTCTAAGCTCTGAGCTGCCAACACAGAGCCCGACACACAGCTTGAACTAAAAAACTGTAAGATCATGACCTGAGCTGAAGTCAGACACTTAACTGACTGAGCCACCCAGGCACTCCATTTGCTCATTTTTTTCAATTGGCTTACAAGGAAACCGTTAAATTTGTTAGGTTAGGGTAAAATTTTTTTTTTAGTTTTTTTAATGTTTTATCCATTTCTGAGAGAAAGAGGCAGTGTGAGTGGGGGAGGGTCACAGAGAGAGGGAAGCAAAGAATCCAAAGCAGGCTCCAGGCTCCGAGCTGTCTGTCAGCACAGAGCCCAATGTTGGGCTCGAACCCACAAACGGTGAGATCATGACCTGAGCCAGAGTCGGATGCTCAATCGACTGAGCCACCCAGGTGCCCCAGGGAAAGAACCTCTTACGTTTCCTGGCCTTGGAGTAAATTGGCAAGCCCAATAGAAAAGATTTTTAGAAGAGATACAAAATTCTTTCTTTAGCTAGATATTCACAGAACATATCTTCCTCTGTTGATTCCTATATACTTTGAATGGGAAAAGGAATCATTTTCTTCCCTTTTAGTGGTACTACTAGTTCTTACTAATATATTACCTGATAAGAATTGATAAAAAGTTAAGATTCTGTTTATGACCGCCCACACTCATCCTTTTTATGCTTCCTTTTATGGAATCTAACATTTCAACATGTCCAACTATATCAAGTTATGGTGCCAGACTTTGGATTTATTAGAAATGAATTTTTAAAAATCATTTATAAACATAAGAGACACACAAAATAAGTTACCCTTTACTTACTCATTTTCTGCCATTCAATTTTTGTTCTTCCTAGAATCTACAGATGCAACTAAAAAAATGTAGTTTTACAAACTGCATTTAAAAAGTTGCTAAAATGTGAAATAACCAGAATAACAGCTAAAAGTAGGGGCCAAGCCACAAGCGTAGCACAAGATATCGACCTAGGATTTCCTGTTAAATCTAAAGAGAAAAAATAGATTATCCATAAAGTTGTTCAAAAAAATCTTGGAATCTTTTACTCTTTCAACTGGAGAGGAGTAACAGATAATTAAATGTGGCAGGCTTTTCTTTCTTTCTGCATTTCCAGGGTCCCTGTAGTGAAGTCCCTTTTTCCTGATTTAAAACTGAGGTTTCAAGTAGTTAAGAACTAGAGATCTTGAAGGAGGTATGAGCAATATCCTCTATCAATCAATAGTATCTGCAAATGATGCTGATATTCTGAGCTCGCATTGAACACGAAAAGCTTTTGGACCTTGGTCTAAATTAACTGCTTAAAATTTTTTTTAAAAAAGATTGGTCTTGACTTCATACAAACACTGTGATGAAACTTATAAAAAAAAATGACTTGCTAAGGAGGTGATACACTCAGGTACTGATATTACTATTACATTTAGGAGATCTAATCAATAACTGCACAAAATGAGAAATCTTTGTATCATCTCTTTCCCCTTTCTCAAGCAAGAATATTACACCACTTCCTTTTCTCTACGTGTCCTTACGTGGCTGTAGCTGTCTGTCCTCCAGGGACTGCCAGTTATACTAGAACATCTTCCAGGGGACACATCACTTGCCTCCTGCTTAGAGAAGAGGCAGCAAATATGAAGTTTCTTTCCAGTTTCAGGATTTAATAAATTTTGTGAATACCATGCCCTGCACAGGTCCTTGCCTACTCTCCCCCTCATCAGTTCTGCATCTGATTGAAAAGAGAAAGATGGTTTGGTGGAGAAGAGAAGTGGAGGGCAAAAGGTGGGTCTGTCCAGACCTCAGTGTTGCGTTTTGCTCAGAAAACCTAGCTTTCATCTTGCTACTGACCTTGTTTTTCTGAGTCTGGGAACACTTGGATGGAGGGAATTAACCTGAGATTTTAAGTACATTCCTATTTTTTTCCCAAGTATTTCTACCATAAGAAGGTCTGCCTGGATGGGTAAAGAAACACACAAAAATAATATAATTTCTTTGGCCTTATTACTTTCATTTCTATTTTATTTATTTTATTTTATCTTCTTATTTTAATTTTAATTCCTGTGTTGTTAACATACAGTGTTATATTAGTTTCAGGTGTACAATGTAGTGATTCAACAATGTCATATGTTACTCAGTGCTCATCAAGATATGTGTACCCTTTATCCCCGTCATCTATTTCCCCCCTCCCTCCACCCACCTCCCCAATGGTAACCTTCTGTTTGTTCTCTATAGTTAAGAGTCTGTTTTGGGGTTTGTCTCTTTTTGTTGTTGTTGTTGATTAGTTTTGTCTCTTAAGTTCCACATAAGAGTGAAATCGTATAGTATTTGTCTTTCTCTGACTGGCTTATTTCATTAAACATACTGTCTTCATCCACCCATGTTGTTGCAAATGGCAAGATCTCGTTCTTTTCTTATGACTGAATAATATTCCCGTTTGTGTGTGTGTGTGTGTGTGTGGTGTGTGTGTGTGTGTGTGTGTATCACATCTTCTTTATTCATTAGTTGATGGACACATGGGCTGCTTCCATAGTTTGACTATTGTAAATAATGCTGCAAAAAACATAGGGGTACATATATCCATTCAAATTAAGATTTTCACATTCTTTAGGTAAATACCCAGTCATGCGATTGCTGGAACATAGGGGTAGTTCTCTTTTGAATTTTTTAAGGAACCTCCATACTGTTTTCCACAGTGTCTGCACCAGTTTGCATTCCTACCAACAGTGTAAGAGGATTCCTTTTTCTCCACATCTTCACCAATACTTGTTGTTTCTCGAGTTTTTGGTTTTAGCGATTTTGACAGGTATGAAATGATATCTCATTTTGGTTTTGATTTGCATTTACCTGGTGATGAATGATGTTGAGCATCTTTTCATGTGTCTTTTGGCCACCTATATATCTTCATTGGAGGAATGTCTGTTTATGTCTTCTGCCCATTTTTAATTAAATTATTTGTTTCCAGGGAGTGGAGCTGTATAAGTTCTTCATGTATTTTGGATATTAATTCTTTATCAGATATGTCATTTGCAAATATCTTTTCCCATTCAGTAGGCTGTCCTTTAATTTTTTTTGGTTGTTTCCTTAGCTGTGCAGAAGCGTTTTATTTTGATGTAGTTCCGATAGTTTACTTCTACTTTTGAGCCTTACGATTTCCATTTCTAAAATTAAAACAAGTCAGATTAGAATCTGACCAATGGCATTTGTCACTTACTTGCAAATTAATCTTAGGAAAACATAAAACACAGCTAATTCCAATGAAGATATCATGACACAACAAAGTGCCCTTTAACTTTTAGTAAAAGAAGCTTTTTCTGTTGCATAGTTTAAACTTTCAGTGGTATGAAAGTTAACTTCCTTATCCACATGGCTTATTTTGCAGTTGAGACTTTTCAAGGTCCCATTCAGCTCCAAGGACCAGCGCCATTAACTATATCTTTGGCCTTTTGGAGCAATCAGTGGGATTGAATTTCAGTAAGACAGGGAAGTCCTGCTCAGGGCAAGGGCTGCATGGGGATCTGGCCTTGCCTATGCAGCCGTAGGTGTTCAGGTCTGCTGAGAGGCAGATGGCTTCCTGGTTGGTGATCATCCCATCGTGACCCAGAAAGAGTCAAAGGGGGCAAGGCTGCTGTTTGTATGTGTGCCTTCCGAGCAGGAAGCTACGGCTCCCTTATCCCCTAGGGCAGAGTGAGTGCTTTCCACATCATATTTCACTGAATCACAGTTTTCTGAAAATGTCCTAACAGTTTCAAAATGACATTTTTATGTGGCTTAACGTTCCTAATTTGCTACAACTTACATTACATCTCTACTTGCCTAAACCAAGGACCAGATGGAATACATTCTGGCCAGGCATCCAGACAGTTACTATTTAAGGGATAATGTAGCCTTTTTAAATTTTTCACAAGAGAGTAGGAGTCTGAGTTTAGTAGTCTCTACTCACAGGATAAAATTTATGCCAAGATAAATTTGAGCCCCCAAAGTTACCTTTTAGTCGGAAACATTTTATCTTGGTTCTAGGGATCCATTTGGTTTTCTTATATTTTCTGGTAGTGGTTTGCTAACATTTAAGATGAGAGATAAATATTTGGCAAAGCATATAAACAGTTTCCTTGATGTACTGCAAAAAATACTGAATTTCTCTTTCTGCACAGAAATGCAGTTAATGGAAACTATATTTATGAGATATAAGAACGATGATATGTGGGGACTCAATTGTACATTTAAGTACTTGAAAATATTTTTGCTTAGTCAATTTTAGGAATCTATACAATTTGATTTAAGTAACTCTTGGGGAAAAAATTCAAATGGATTTTTGACAGACCACTTATTCTTTTTTTTTTTTTTTCTGAGAGAGAGATAGAGGCAGCGTGAGCAGGGGAGGGTAAGAGAGACAGGGAGATACAGGATCTGAAGCAGGCTCCAGGCTCTGAGCTAGCTGTCAGCACAGAGCCCGATGCTGGGCTCGAACCCACGAACCATGAGATCATGACCTGAGCCGAAGCTGGACGCTTAACCGACTGAGCCACCCAGGTGCCCCGACATACCACCTATTCTTTTGGAAGCCAAACTGGACATCCTATTTTTGGACCCAGTATTCTCCCCCCAGTCATCACCCTACTTGAGCCCAAAGAGCATTTGGCACTCCTGTTTCTCTTTTCCTTTACAGCATCTCTCTACTTGGTTTTTGTAATGTCACTCCTAATTTTCCTTCAATCGCTGTGAGTGCTCCCACTCAGCTTCTGACATTAACTTCCTTCTTTGTTTCCACTCCATAGTTGTAGGCATGCCTTAAGATTCTGCCATATATTTTTTGTTCTTCTGTCCCTTATATGCACTTCTCATAAACCAAACCAAAACTAAACTAAACTGAAAGTATCTTATCGTTTCATGTAGGTTCAAGGAGCTATTGTTTTAACACAACACCCTAATTATTCTCTTCTGAAGAACTGGTTTTGAATTTCTGGCTGACTGCTTATATTTCAACATCTACAACCCATATAACCATCACACATAACAATTAATTATATCCATTACTCTTCCCTTCAATCTGATTTCCCTCCTAATTTCCCTCTATTTATGGATGCAAGAGTAGTCTCCTTTCACTCACACTCAAAACCTCGGGGCTGTCTTTAATTCCTCCTTACTACCTGCATTTAATTTGCCACAATGTCCTGCTGAATCTGACTCCTAAAGTGTCGTCAAGACAATTTCACCAAGTTCCCATTGACAATCCCCACCACAGAGTATGCCAAATCTTCCCTGCAGTGCCATAAATATTGTGTCCTAAAAATGTTTTCATCTTTAGCAGGAGCATTACTCCCAACCTTCAGGAAATAGAAAGGACCGTAAGAAAATGCTGTGAACAACTGTGTGCTGAACATGAGATGATTTAGATGAAATGGACAAATCTCTGGAAAGACATAAGCTATCAAAAGTAACACAAAAAGAAACAGAAAATTGGAAAAGACCAATAACAACTAAAGAGATTAAATTAGTAATTTAAAATTCTTTCTAAAATACAGCAGAGAAGGGAAAACCTCAATTCAGTGTGTAAATCAGTATTACCCAGATACCAGAACCAGACAAAGACATTATGAGAAAAGGAAAAAATCTGTGGATCAATATCTTTTGTGATTATAGATACAAAAATCCTTAACAAAAGGGGTGCCTGGATGACTCAGTCGGTTAAGTGTCTAACTTTGGCTAAGGTCATGATCTAGTGGTCCATGGGTTCAAGCCACATTTTGGGCCCTGCATTGACAGCTCAGAGCCTGCAGCCTTCTTTGGATTCTGTGCCTTTCTTTGTCTCTCTTCTCCTTCTCCACTGTTTTCTCTCTCTCTCTCTCTCTCAAAAATAAATTGAACTTAATTTTTTTTTAAATTCCTTACTAGCAAACCAAATCTGGCACCATTTTAGTTTAGTTTAATTTCCTTATTTAGAGATAGTGTTGGGGGAGAGTTGCAGAGAGAGAGGCAGAGAGAAAATCCTAAGCAGGCTCCACACTGTCAGCACAGGGCTCAATTCAAAAACTCATGAGATCATGACCTGAGCCAAAATCAGGAGACAGACCGTCAACTGACTGAGCCACGTAGGTACATCTGCCACCATTTTCAAAGGATTATATACTATGAACAAGTGGGATTTATCTGAGGAATACCAGGTTGGTTTAGATCTGAAAATCAATTAATGCAATGCACTGTATCAGTTAGATAAAGGAGAAACACCATGTGATCATCTCAGTAGACATAGGGGGTAAAATCACAAAATCTAATATGTTTTCATGATAAAAACACTCTGCAAAGGAGGAATAGAAGGAAACTTCCTCAACCTGACAAAGGACATTTATAAAAACCCAGTCCTAATGTCATATTTGATTGTGAAAGAATAAACATTTTCCCCCTCTGATCAAGAACAAGACAAGAATAACCTCTCTTACCACTGGGGATTCTATCCTGAATCAGCAAGTCAAGAAAACAAATTAAAGATTTCCAGACTGGAAAGAAAGAAGTAAAACTGAATGTATTTGCTTGTTAAGTGATCTTATATACAGAAAAGTCCTAAACAATCCAGTAAAGAAAGCAACAAAAAAAAACCCCAAACCCTTAAGAACTAATAAATGAGTTGAACAAGGTTGCAAGATACAAGATCAATGTACAAAGATGATTTGCATTTCTGTATACTAGCAACACAATTCCAAAAGTGAAATTAAGTTGACAATGACATCAAAAAGAATAAAATACTTAGAAATATATTTAACTAAAGAATGCATGATGTGTAAACCAAATGCTACAACACATTGCTGAAAGAAATTAAAGAAACCTGATTAAATGGAAAGACATCGAATGCTTATGGGTTGGAAAACTATGTTGCTTTATGGCAAGTCTCACAAAATGGTCTAGAGATTTAACACATTCCTGTTTAAAATCCCATCTGAGTATTTGTAGAAATTAACAAGCTTATCCTAAAATGTGTATGGAAATATAAGAGACCAACAATAGTTGAAACAATCCTGAAAAAGAACAAAGTTTGAGAAATCACACTTTCTGATTTCAACCTACCCTAAGCTACACCAATAAAGACAATGTGGCACTGGCATAAGGATAAACGTATAAATCAATGTGATGGAACTTAGAGTCTAGAAATATACCCTTACATTTTATGGTCAATTGATTTTCACCAAGGATGCCAAGACAGTTCAACTGATAAAGGATTATCTTTCCAAAAAATGGTACTGGAGTACCTAAGTAACCACATGCAAAACAAGGAAATTTGACTTCTTCCTCATACCACATACAAGAGTTAATTCAAAAGAGATCATAGCTAAGCTATAAACTCTTAGAGAAAACATACTAAATCTTTCTTATCTTAGTTATGCAGAGCCTTCTTAGACACAAAAGCACAATAGAAGAAAAATAAGGAAATTTGATTTCATCATTATTAATAACTTTTGTGCTTGAAAAGAATACCATAAAGTAAATAGAAACACAATTAACAAAATAGGAGAAAATATTTGCAAACCATTTATCTGATAAGGGGCTTGTAATATGAATATGTAAACAAAACTCTGAACTCAACAACAACAACAAAAGACAATATAACTGAAAAATGGCAGCGGAGGGGTGCCTGGATGGCTCAACTGGTTAAACATCTCACTCTTGATTTCAGCTCAGGTCATGATCTCATGTTTGGTGAAACTGAGCCCTGTGTCAGGCTCTGTACTGACAGCACAGAGCCTGCTAGGGTTTCTCTCTTTCCCTCTCTCTCTCTCCCCCTCCCCTGCTGGTACTCTCTCTGTCTCTGTCTCTCTCTCTCTCTCAAAAAAATAAACTTTTAAAAAACTGACAGTGGATTTTAACAGACATTACACGAAAATAGCCATAATAGTATATATGGCCATTAAAAAACTGTGCAAGAATGTTCATAACATCACTATTCATAATAGCTAAAAATTGTAAACAACCTAAATGTCTGTCAATTGATGAATAGATAAAATGGATGAATAATGAATGAATAAATAAAATGGAACATAATAATACTGATATGTGCTCTAAAATGGATGAATCTGAAGACTGAAAGAAGCTCCTCACAGAGGTCATTTTGTGGCCATTTATGTGAATGTGATCCTATTTATATGAAATGTGTAGAACAAAGAAATGCATCAAAGAAGAAATTCAGTTAATGACTACCTAGGATTGATGTATAGGGTTGATAGTAATTAAGTGATTGCTAAGGGGTACAGGATTTCTTTTGGGAGTGACGAAAGTATTTTAAAATTGTGTGAAGGTTGCACAACTTTGTGAATATATTCTAAGTAGATGAATTGAATGGTATGTGAATTATATCTCAGCAAAGCTGTAAAAATGTTTTAATCTTTGAGGCTGAAATGGAAAATAGTTACATCATTGACATTTTTTAAAGTGTTTTTATTTATTTAGAGATGGAGAGAGTGTGTGCAGAAGGGGCAGAGAAAGAGGGAAAGAAAGAGAATTCTGAGCAGGGTCCTTACTGTCAGTGTGAAGAGTCCCATGTGGGACTTGAACTCACGAACCCATGAAATCATGACCTGAACTGAAATCAAGAATCAGGTGTTTAACCGACTGAGCCACCAGGTACCCCTACATCATTGGCATTTTAATTTGTATATACTTGGCTGTGTGAAAATGAGTATCTTTTCATACAGTTGTAAACCATAGTAATTTTTTCATATTGTCTACTGAGGAACTTGACTTTTTTCCTATTGAGATGTTAGCTTTTCCTTACTGATTTTTAACTAAAATAGTACATTTATTTACTATGTAAAGTCATACTTTTATCTCTAAGTAATACAATAGATTCCTGACATGTGTTGTAAATGTTTTTCTCCCAATTATTCAGTTATCTTTCTGTTTATGATATTTTTTGGCCTTGTGTAAAATTTTCATGTGTGTAGTCAGTATCAATCTTTATTTTCTGGTTACCCTAATTTGTATCTTGCTTACAAAGACTTTTCCCAAGATAAAAACAAAACCACTCATTCTTCTATTATTTTTGGAAATTTTATTCTTCATGTTTAAAACTTGGAACCACTTGGAATTTATTTGAAATTCAAGTTGAAGTATTATTGAAAAATAATACTGGATAGTTATCCCTACATGATTTGCTAAATTATCTTTTATCCGCCTATTTGAATACATACAGTACATTAAATTTGCGTTGTTAGATCCATTTCTCTACTTTTTAGTCTTTTCTCTTATACTGTCTATCTAATAATTCTTTTTGTTTAGAAGCATTCTTTTCTGCAGTGCCTAGATGGCTCAGTCAGTTAAGCTGCTGACTGGCTCAGGTCATGATCTCTCAGCTTGTGGGTTCGAGCCCTGTGGTGGGTTCTGTGCTAACAGCTCAGAGACTGTTCCCTGCTTTGGATTCTGTGTCTGCCTCTCTCTCTGCCCCTCCCCTGCTCGTGCTCTGTTTCTTTCTGTCTCTCAAAAAATGAATGAAAACGTTAAAAAAAAAAGTAACATTGTTTTCCTGCAGTCTTATATTTATTCTCATAGGCAAGCAAATCTCCTACCTTTGTGTTGTTTTTACAGACTTGTTTCTCTTGTTGTTCAGGCATTTTTTGCTCTATGTACGTGTTTACTTTTCTACACAAATGTCACAGTGAACTTGACTGAAAGTGGAAAATGAAAGGAACTAACTATATAAACATCCATATGCTTTTTAAAAAGTCGCAATTATATGATATTTTTAGATTAACAGAAAATTGATATCATGACAGCATTGCATTTCCTAATTAAAACAGAATAAAAGCTTTTTGTGTACTCAAGTGTTTTTTAAAATATTTGTCAGTAAAATTTTCTGTTTCCTTAAATGTTCCAGACATGTCTGGGTATTGTAACTTTGTGACTGGGTCTTTTCTTCCATTTTATTTTAATGAAGTAGAATCATAGGAAATCAACTTGTTTCGTAAAAACGGGAATTTGGCAATTACATATTCTTCAAATTAATAACTGGTTGTTTTCATTATAGAGGGAAATACCTTTTACTTATTAATTTGTGATCATCTGACTTACTAAATTGTTATTCTTTAAAAAATGTTTAGGTTGATCATTGTGCGCTCTGGGTCTAAAATCAGAACATCTCTCTTTTCTTAACGCTGTATCATTCTTTCTCATTTTCCGTGCTTCATGTCCTCACCTTGTTACTTGACTTGGTTGGTACTTATAGAACATTTTAAAATTACGGTACTAGTGGTTGGCATCATTCATTCAGCAGGTATTTACTGAGCACCTACTATGTTCTAGGCCTTAAGATCCATCACTGATTAAGACAGATAAAGTTTTCTATGAAACTCAGACTTTAAATTCTAGCATTCTAAAACAAACAAGCAAATAAATTCTAGCATTCTTCCATTTTTTAATTTAATGTGAATGATGACAATCATATATAAAATATTATGCTGCTCTTTTCAGTAAGGTACATTTACTATGATAAAAACATTTTCATCTCTCCTATTCAATCCAGCATTTTATATGAATGGTTTTTGTCATCCAGAAGAATGAACATACACTTTTTCTTATTTGATAGTGTGAATTTCATTAATAATTTCCAATTATTTTATTCCTGAGCTAATCACATTAGGCAAAGTGAAAACCTTCAAATATTCTGGTAGGTTTTATTTACTAATACAAAGGTTTTTGTGTTGATATTGATAGGGAGACTACTCCATAGTGTTTTATGTTCTGTGTTACTTCTTACCAGCTTTGTAAGGAAGAAGTTTCTTTCTCTTCGGTTAAATCGTTTAAATAACATTAGAAATTATTTGCACCTTGCAACTAGGAATATTTACCTTTGAAACTAGACTTGATGCATACTTTTCTCCTTGAGATTTTCCTTTAATATTGTTTCCTGTTTCCAGTATGATAATTTATAATTTTCAATTTTTTAACTCTTTGGATGAGTTCAGGTTGGGTAATGTGTGTTTTCTGAGAAATTCATCCATTCATTCAGGTCTTTGAACTTACTGGTGTAGATGTGAGCAGAGTAGCTGTATAATTAAATTATTCTGTGATTCCCATGTTTATAGTTATTTTTCCTAAGAACACGTGTGTTTAAATGTAAGCTCTTTTACATATGGCCAAATCTTCTGGATGGTGGAGAGAGGGGCAAGGGAGAGGAAAGTGGGAGGGAGTTCAAGAAGGGGCCACATCCCTTGCAAGGCATTTACTGTACTGAGGATAAAAGAGTACTAAAGGTTAAAATTCACTGAACACTTGCAATCTTATAGGAGCTTCCCTGGCAGATCCTCACAATAGCCCTTCCCTCCACTCCGGGTTGGTGTGGCTATCCATTCATGTTCACAGATGGGGAAATTGAGGCCCTGAAAGGTTCGGTCACTTGCCCAAGATTGTATGATTACTAGAAGGCTGAGCTAGAGTTTGAAACAAGGCAGCAGAGCCTGCTGTCCTCATCAGGGTGCTGTGAGCTGAGGAGGTGGAACACAGTGCCGTGTGAGGAAGAATTTAGGCAGTGCTAGAAAGTGGAGTCAGTAGTAATGAAGAGAAATATCAGCTCTTAGAAATTTGCATCCATCTTGGAAAATGGACTCCTCAATATCAACAGATAATGAGTTCTGAACTTACATCTTCAGCAGCACAGTGATTCCTGTTGAGATCAGAGTGAGAGACTGAATATACAAGCAAATAATGGTCAGAACATATACAAAGATAGAACTTGCACCCCACACCTGCAGCAACCAGCTCAGGAAAACCAACCCACCATGTAGCCCTAGAAGCCAGCCTGCTATCCATGAGTCAGACCTGTAGCGAGCCCAACTCTGTTCTCTAGTCACCAGTACCAGAGGCCAAACAGTAATCATGATAATGATCAACCCAAATGTCCAGGACTTGATTAGTAACTGACAGCCTTCCTAATTTTGTTCCCACTTCCATCTGAGACCAAACCAGCCAAAGCCAAGTATGCAGCTCTAATCAATCACATGCGATGCCAGCTTCTGGTTAGCCTACCTACAGCCAGCATGGCAACAGCCTCTGGTCAGGGCACATGGAGCCTTCCCTTTTTCCTCCTGTAAAGCTTCCTCTCTTCTTTGCCTGCTTTTAACTCTCTACCGAATGCACGTGCTATATTGGCAGACTGTCTCCGTCTGCTCAGTTCTGAATAAACAGCCTTTACTTGTTCTCATTTGGTTGATCTTCCTTTTGTTCCACAAGTGTCAGTATTCTGCATGTATGTGTCTGTGCTTCCCACTGCCTTGTGAACCTCAAGACTCGGCTCTTGATTTTTCCCTAGTTCTAGCTCCCAGAGCACAACCTAGTGTGTTTTACATCAGTAGGGAGCCTGGATTTTTGTTGAATAGAATCTTTTATGAGAATTTGATTAGCTTATGTTTCCTTGTGCTATTTAAAAATGCCTCCCTCTGTAGTAGTTATTTAGAATTTAATAACTTACGTTGAAAAGACATCATCCCTATTCTATCCTAGGTTGCATAATAATAAGAATACTTAATAATAGGTTAATAATAATAGATAAGGAATAATTGTACTAACCATATGCCAAGCATTATTTAGTTATTTCAAATATATTAACTCCCAGCACAGCTCATGACATGGGCATTATGAGGATTCCTGTTTTACATATGAAGGAACAAAGGACAAGCAGCTTAATTAATTTTTACAAAGCCACAGAAACTGGCAAGTAGTAGAGCCAAGGTTTACACTCTAGGAATCTAGGCCTAGTGTCTGTGTTCCTAATTGCTAAACTATAATGTCTCTCAATTTTAGAGGCAGATTTAATATTGTTCGCTTTGGTTCTGGGATCAAGTCCTGGGCCACAAAAGCGAATAGAATAAAGTCCCTGCTTCTGCAAAATGCAAGCATCTAAAAAAATTGCACGCCATCTCTGGCAACATTGGAGAAAAATTATTTTTTCTGAACTTCAGAGTCCTTAACTGAAAAATGGAAAAATATCTACCTGGATGATGATTGGCAGGTAGGAAAAATTTTATAGAGAGCACCAAAGGAAAAAGAGGAATCTTCCGTAAATGCCCTTGGAGAGTGTGGTAGAGTAAAAGAGAGTGGACTTCAAAGCAAGAGAGCTCTGGATAAAACTACTAGCTCCCACAATGGTTACAGATGTTGTGAAGATCAGAGTTAAGCGTCTAGCATATTAAATGTCTGACATGACATGTGATTAGTGTTCATTTAAAAAAATTTTATAGGCAGTATCTTTGAGCCTCCAATCTCTGCCTGGCAGGGAAACAGATTACAAACTGAACAATTCCAACAAATGCCAGTGAGGGATATACCACCACCTCCACCCCCACCTGCATCAGTGACTGCACAAGGTAGATCCCAGTTCCTATCAGATCCAGGAAGAAGAGCATAAACGATCAAGTTGGGTTTTCTGGATAAAATAGTCAACAGATGTTATCAAAGCACAGAAAAAGATGCACAACGCAATCATCATGCAGGCTTTTGAAGGGGAAAGCGGCTAACCCATACTCTCCAGCAGTGGTTGCAGACAGCCAGGTAGGGAGATGGTGCAGAGTTTCTCACCGAACTCCTAGAAATTGCCTGCTTGAAAGCTGCGGCCGCCTTGTACTGTCACTGAAGGTTTTCTTTCAGTTCTGGGAGTTCTTGATTCCATGAATGTTAGTGGAGGCTTCCTTGACCTTGACAGCTCCAACACTCCCAGTGAACATATAAGCCTCGAATTCTGTCCATCGAAACTACTCCTACATTGAATAACTAGATTGTCTTCTAGTCTTCTCATTGAAACTTGTCTGATTAGGAGAGACTGAAAGGAGATACAAGAATGCCACCATATGTAATTTGAGAGTTTGTTGTATTTTTTATTAGGATTATATCAACTATTTTTAAATTATATATTACATTTAGCTCTAACGATTCCTTTTTCATTTCATCCTGTTGTCCTTATAAATTTCCATAACTTTGTAACTTACTGAATTTCAGTATAGTTATAAATTCACAGCCTCCTTTTTTTAATTAATTTTTTTGTCCATAAGATGAAAATCTTACAGTTAACAGCGGCCTTAGTACTTTTTATATTTTTAAATGTTTATTTATTTTTGAGAGAGAGAGAGAGAGAAAAAGACAGACTGTGAGTGAGGGAGGGGTAGAGAGAGAGGGAGACACAGAATCTGAAGCAGGCTCCAGGCTCTGAGCTAGCTGTCAGCACAGAGTCCGACATGGGGCTTGAACCCACAAACAGTGAGATCATGACCTGAGCCAAAGTTGGACACTTAACCGACTGAGCCACCCAGGCGCCCCAACAGTGACCTTCGTAAGCAGACTAGATAAGCAACATACCCAAAGGTAATGGTTGGTAAACCATTTGAAGGCCCTCGTGGTGACCGTGGAGGAGGGACATTTGTATTCCTTTCCTCAACTGGAGTAAGTCATGTGAGCTCTCTTTTTTTTTAAATTTTTTATTTATTTTTTGAGAGTCAGAGAGACAGCTGAGCAGGGGAGGGTCAGAGAGAGAGACACACACACAGAATCCGGAAACAGGCTCCAGGCTCTGAGCTAGCTGTCGGCATAGAGCTTGATGCAGGGCTCGAACTCACGAACTGTGAGATCATGATCTGAGCTGAAGTCGGACGCTCAACCGACTGAACCACCCAGGAGCCCCATGTGAGCTTTCATTTGAACAGAATATTATACTGGGGTGGGGTAGAGGAATAAATATGTGCTCTACAGAATGAATGAATGAATGAATGAATGAATGAATGAATGAAAAATTGCATCTTTGAGGAGGGAAAGTGAGGACAGTGAAGGATTCATAGAGGAGGGGACATGAGGGGGGTGTAGGAAGATGGGTTTTTGTGGAAGGAGGTTATTTCTCCCAGAAGCTGAGCAAGGGTGTAGCTGGAGATGAGGCTTGTGGAGAGCACGAAAAGGTGGAAAAATCTTTGAGAAGGAGACAGAGGCTGAATCCTGGAGTTCCTAATGGGCTATATGCAAGAGTTTGGATTTTATCCAAGTTTTAGAAAAAGGAGACATTGAGGACTTTTAACTGGGTGGTGGGGAGCATGAGTTGACATCATCAGAAGTAAGTGGGCCTGTAGTCCCTTCATTTTGGATTTGGCCTTCTTTCCCTTGTAGAACAGAAGAAAGAACAAGTAAACGTTTTCAAGGAAAAGGAGAAGCCTTGGCCTTGGGCATAGGTAGGGATGGGGAACCTAACCTGCATGATCTCATTCTATTTATTTTTAAAGTTTATTTATTTTGAGAGAGACAAGGAAAGTGCAAGTGGAGGAGGGGCAGAAAGAGGGAGAGAGAAAATCCCAAGGAGGCTCCACATTGTCAGTGCGAAGTCAGACATGGGGCTCGAACTCACAAACCATGAGATCATGACCTGAGCTGAAACCAAAAGTTGGACGCTTAATGGCCTGAGCCACTCAGACACCCCTGCAAGATCTCACTTTTTATCTCACAAGACCTCCTGAGGTGGAGGCTCCATATATGAAGCCAAGTCACATGATCAGGAAGGGACAAAATGGGGCAAAAACTCAGGTTTGCCTGACTTGCAGGGCATGACAGAGAGTTGCTTCTGGGCCTCATCCTGATTTTGAATGAATCACTTTAACTGCTTCCATTCCCTGTTACTTCAAATACAGAATAAGGCAGTACTACCCTTCAGTCTTTTGGATTCTGTAATTCTAATTATAGGAGTAATTTGAGTTTGTGAAAATGCTTAACCTTCTCAAATGCAGACAATACTAACAATCACTGCATATAGCGGGCTGAAGTCCTGTCATTCCTAAAAGCGACCCCAGGGAACGGGTTATTGCTTTCCAAACACATTGCTTTCCAAGAGACCATGAAACAAAAGTGTTTGAAATTCTACCAATATAAACAAGAGTGCTTCTTCTCTATTAATGCATTAAAACAATTCTATAAAAAGTAGAAAATTCCTTACAGCCCCAACTGCCAAATCTGCCCCTGACTTCCAGAGAGTCTGCATTTCCCAGGTCAGAGTCTAGATTTCAAAGATGCTCTGAATGAAGAGGAAAAATTCTCTCTGCTTTGGACTGGCCCCAAGAATGTCAACACTGGTGGCCTCTGAGCTGCTGCCTGTGCCGCAGTTTCCTCTCAGTTTGCTGAGCTAAGGTTAGGTATGAAAGAACTTCGTGGCAAAACAGAGGAACTGCATAGAGCACCTCTGAGTATGCATATCTGCTTCATGAGCAGGCCAGTGGAAGGGGACACATTAAATGAAACACAAATTTCTAAATCTGCTCTTTAAAAAGTATGTACTTCCCTGCAGGAAGCTGATGTCTTATAAAGTTGGTTGTATTTATTAAAGGAAATCTAGAAAATGTAAAAAGTAAGAATTAGAAAATTATTCTTGAGACCACTAGTGGGTGGAATGGAACACTAGTTCCATTATCATTGGTGTATATTTTCCCGTCTTTAGGGTAATAAATAGGTTTCTGCTTCTTTTTTTTTTTTTACCTAGCTCCAATAATAGTATATGGTTTTTATTCTGCTGACACTTACCTTTAATTTCAATTCTGTCAATAATGAAATACCTTTTGGAAATAAAGTGATTGATTTATTCTTCTTAGGAATAAATTCATGGGACTGTCGTCAAGAAAACATAGTTACAGGGGTGCCTGGGTAGCTCAGTTGGTTAAGCGTTCAGCTTAAGCCTGTGTCATGATCTCTTCGTTCCTGAGTTCAAGCCCCATGTTGGGCTCTCTGCTGACAGCTCAGAGCCCGGAGCCTGTTTCTGATTCTGTGTCTCCCTCTCTTTTTCTCCCTTTCCCCTGCTCAGGCTCTGTCTCCCTCTCTCTCTCAAAATTAAACATTAAAAAAAAATTTAAAACATAGTTACAAAATAACCAATATTTCTAGCGTATGACAAGTTCTCCTAAAATGAAATATTACCAGGTAAATATTATGTGTCTGTATGTCTAACAAATGTAGATATCCAATTTTGGTATAAAAAGTGGCAAATTAGTCTAGATTTGGTAATTGGCAGTTTAGAAAATGGAGTACAGTAAATGTTAAAAGTTTGATTAAAATAAAAACAGAACACAGAAGTTTTTACAAGCAAAAGAGGCAAAGAAGGGTAAACAGCTGCTAGTAGGGGAGGTTGGAAGGTGACTTTCTTTCCCTAAAACTCCTGACCATGACAGTAAAAAAAAAAAAAAAAGCTAACTAGGAGAGATATAAATATGTCTGAAAATATATGAAGACGAAATGACAAGATATTGATTTATAAGAATATATTATACGTCACAAATAATTTATTTTCCAAAATGTAGAAAGCATCAAAGAACAAATACTGAATAGTGTCTATTTTCCCCCCAGTAAATAACAAAACTTTCCAAAAAAGAAATCAAACAAAATAGTTCAGGAAGAAAGCAATCCAAAAGAGAATAAATGTCCTAGAATGTGTTAACACAACATTAAGTGGCTATTTAGAATATATTTGGCCCTCTTAAATTTGATGATTATGTAGATTTTTTTAACTACTCAAATAGAATGATAATAGTAAACTATTTATTTGACTGATTGATAAGCTTAGTAACTGAATTAAGAATAGCTATGGAACATTTTATTTGGAGAATAGAAGTCTGGATGAATTAATCCAAGCAAATAAGAATAATAGGGAAGAATTTAGGCTGCTTTCTGTTTGCATGATCTTGGGTGTATTACTGAATATCTCAGTGCTTCATTTTCCTTATCTGCAAAATGGGAATAATAGTACCTGCCTCATGACTATTATGACAATGAAAGGAGATGAGGTATTTGAAGGGCATGACACCGTGCTGGCATATTAACCCAAAGGGAGCAATCATTGTACGAGATGAAGGAACTATGAGAATCAGATTTAAAATTCATGCTTTCTGGGGCGCCTGGGTGGCTTAGTTGGCTAAGCGTCCGACTTTCGCTTAGGTCATGATCTCGCGGTTCGTGGGTTCGGGCCCCGCGTCGGGCTCTGTGCTGACTGCCAGCTCAGAGCCTGGAGCCTGTTTCAGTCTGTGACTCCCTCTCTCTCTGACCCTCCCCTGCTCACACTGTCTCTCTCTGTCTCCTAGAAATAAATAAAACATTAAAAAAAAAAAATTCATGCTTTCTTCTCTCCTGCTTGATGTTACTTGGGAAGTACTCTGAGTATTTATGACTAAAGACATTACCATAGACGAAGTCTGCAACCCCTGACTGATGCAGGGGTTGTGCCTGCCTTTTAGAAGGCAGATAAAAGGAACACTAATCTTCACTTGTCTCTCTCTAAACAACTCTGCTGTTGAAAACAGAAGCTTGGCCCAGGAGTTTAACAATAAAAAAAGGCAAGAATAATCCAGTAGGGGGGAAATTCACCCAGATGACAGGTGAAGTTGGTGTAATGATTATTTCTGTGCTATTTAAAGGTCCATTCATTAGTTACGGGTATAATCTAATCCTAGTTTTAATGATGGTCAAACAAGAATTTCCTATTCTCTACACCAAAAACTAAACAAAAATGTCAAGGAGCAAATGTCACCATGTGGCTGTGTGTTCAGCCTTTGTATGACTCTGTTAAATGAGCCTCTTAGAGTCTCGTGGAATAAAGTCAAAGTATTGGGTTAGTTCTCAGGTGAGCCTTTTAACTGCTTTCATACTTGTTGACCTAAATCAGACTTGGCTTGTCAGTTTGCAAATACATGATATTGGAGGGACCTGTGGTCAAAGTTAAGGGTGTGAGTAATAGTTAAGAAAGTAGGGGAAGGGATCAATCCTAACGATGGTAGGTTACTTCAAAAATACCAGATTCGTGCATAAAAGATGGTAGAAGGTGATGTGTTCGTCAAGAAATACATGCTTTGAGGGACATACTAGAAAGGTCTAAAACAGAAAAAGTTTCAACTCAGTTTGCTGTCTGATCATCTTAACACTCTCCAAAAAAAGTATAAGATAAATATTCCAATAATCTCTAAAGCCCATTCTAACTTTCTCTTTGTTCCAGTTGTTTCATTAGCTTTACTTCTCCAGATAAGACCTCCTATTGGGTCTGCTTCATATTTTTGTAATCTTTTCGAGAGGGCAGGCCCCCAGACTCCTGCTATGGCCTTCATTATTCACGAGATAAGATCAGATTATCTTCTCACCTGGAGCACAATGACAAAACTTCCGTGTGACTTAGAGTATCTTCTCATCTTTCCATCTGACTGGACTGAAGATTCCTGTTAAAGGCTTGATTTCTTTGATCTTTTATTAGAAGGTCCCTCTTTGATAAGTTAACTTGTAACAACCCAGTACCTTACTTTTTCTTTGGTCTTTTATTGAGCTGAATTCCCTACTTTTTGGAGCTGGGAAGAAAGGGACAGTTTTTGAAGAGTAAAGGGCTCCAGGGTCTCTGAAATGTAATTTAGTCTGATCATGTGTTCTCAAGGACAAAATAATATATCCATCTCTGTTATGAGTTGTGTGTAGAACCTATTCGTATCATCTTCCCTTGCTTGCTGAGAGCACACAGGAATGAATGGCTGTGATGTGAGATTTATGAAACCCTCTCCTCCCCTCAGTGTCTCTCAGCCTATTCACATTTACTACCCAAGCATCAGACCCTCCTGACAGATGTGATGGAACTGGTACCGGGAGTCACTTCCAGCCGTGTTTGTCTTTGATGTTTTATTAAGTGTATGATTTACTATTTCTTCCTTTGATTTACTAACAAGAGTAAGAAATAAGGACCTTTTTGGTAACAAAATCCAAATGGTCACTTTTAAGGAGTTGTTTAAATGTATTAGTTTTCAGAGCAGTGAGGCCTCCACCAAGACTATTTTCCCAGGGTCAAGCATATGTCCAAATTTGAGGATGGTTCTACAAGTAATGATACCATTTGAAAAAAGGTTAAGCACTGGGCTGGTAGGGAAGGTTGTTATTCTGTGTGGTGTGTGTGTGTGTGTGTGTGTGTGTGTGTGTGTGTGTGCGCGCGCGCGCGTGCGCACGCGCGCTTGCACGTGTGCTTGGGTGCACGTGTGCAAATTAGCAAACCCTTCCCCTGGTTAAACAAAGTAACAATGATGTCATTTCTTGTAGCTCCTTGCAACCTAGAAAAGAGCTAGAAGTTGATCAGTGTTATAGACATTTCTTCCTTCCTCTTTTGTCCTAATAATCATCATTTCTGAACGCTGGAAAATTGCATGCCAGATGTTTATCACTACACAGAGCTTGAAGGACACCACAAGGAATGCTACATTTTGGAACTTAGGACCTTGTTATGCTTGAAGCTTAACTGGTGGGACATCAACATTCTTTGCCTTGTCTTTGCAAAATATTTGCTGTAAAGTGTAAATAAAGAAAAGGGAGTATTTCGTCACGTCGCTATGCTAAAACATCTGGTATCTGGGGTTGTGTTTATACCCTTCTGCACTGCAGGCTCGTCCTTCAAAGCAATCTGGATTTTTCTTTCACCTCTTTGAATGTCCAAAAAGTGACTTTCATGTTTTTCTTAGGAAGACGATTTTGTCCAAGCATATGGAGCATCTTAAATACCGAGGCCAAAAAAACAAGTCAGTAAAGGAAAGTCCTTCCATTTATCTTTATAGCACACCTGCTTATATCCCAAGGGCTCTTTGTCACTCAGGGCTCTACCTCCATTCTCAAAATATTAGATCCAAAAATAACACAGTCTTGTTTGGAATATAATCTCACTTTAAAGTGCATTTCCACCTTGCCCTGTTCCAAACAATATTATTACAAAGGATCATTTAATTATGACAAAGCAAATAAATTAAAACCGTGAGAAGAAATTAAGTAGGAAATTTAGTGGAAATTGAACAAAAATAAAGGTCAGAAAGCAAGAAATAAGCTTAATATACAAAATGCATGCTATATGCTCACTAGAGGTGAGCTGCAAATTTGGTTCTGAATCTCCTAGCACACAAGCTCAGAAATGAAACAGGATTAATCATATGACAGTTTCAACACTGAAGGAGAAAAACAAACCAGCTGCTCAGGAGAAATTATCTCTTGTTCAGGTACAGGGGATCATGAGAATTTTGTCTCTGTGTCTTCATAAAGAAAACACATTAATGGTGAGAAAAGTATCTTCAAGATCATTCTTGTTATGAATGGCTCCACAAGGCCATTGTAAGAGTGTCCCTTAAAGTAGATCCTCGAAGTTCCTCCAAAGCAAAGTTCCACAAAAGGAATCCTGAGAAATCATCTGAGAACACAGATCAGGGATGCATGGGTGGCTTGGTAAGTAGAGCAGCTGAGCAGCTGACTTTGGCTCAGGTCATGATCTCAGTTCGTAAGGTCGGGCCCCATGTCAGGCTATGGGCTGGTGATAGTTCAGAGCCTAGAGCCTGTTTCATATTCTGTGTCTCTCTCTCCTCTCTGCCTCTTCCCCACTCATACTTTCTGTCTGTCTGTCTGTCTGTCTCTCTTACTCAAAAATAAATAAACATTAATTAAAAAAAAACACAGATCACTGATGGTCTTATAGAATCCAAGGTTATGTTGTAGTTTACTGACTGCTTAGCCTTAAGAAAAACTCTTTGTAAATATCCACTCATGCATTTGTTTAACAGAAAAAAAAAAATGGTTATGCACTGGCAGTGTGCCAACCATTGTTCCTGATGCTGGGGATGTAGCAAACTAGATGAATTCTCTGTTTTCACCGATCTTAAATCCTAGTGAGGAGGTAAGAAACAGACAGTTAAAAGGCAAACAAAGAAAACTATTTTAGAGAATAACAGTGATAATGATGAGACACATATTTGGTGGGCTAATGGTACAAGCAGGGGCTCCTTTCAATGGGATGATCAGGAGGTGCCACTCTCAGGCAGTGACCCTTGAGCTAAGTGATGAATAATGTGAAGGGACCAGGTAAAAATCTGGAAAATCCTAGTGATCCCAGCACAGTGAATAGTAATGCAAATCTACAAGAATAGACTTGAGCTTGATGTGTTAGAGGGACTCGCGGTCCTGGAATAGAGTGTACAAGGAAGATAGGAGCTGGAAGAACTTGAAGCTATATGGCTCTGTGTGGCTTCTTTGTGTGAATTAGAAAAGGACTCATCTACCTTAAAACACTTGAATTTCATCATTTGGCAATTTTCATAATGCCGTATAATTATGGTGATTGTTTGGAATTGTGATATGTCAGAAGAAGACCTTTTACTGACCTATGTCGGAAAATTGTCAAAACAAATACTTTCATCTGTGATGTCATATGATTCATGTGAATGGCTATTACATATAACAAGATTCCAATATTATTTTGGGAACGATCTTGGTCAGTAAAGGACCACAGCTAACATGGCAGTTGGGGTCAATCAAGAGACCTCCATACTGAGGAAGTGGACTCCCTAATTTCAGTGACACCAAGTATTCTAACATGAGTCTTCACAGGCCCTGGGTGTCTGCCAGTTGCAAGCTGGTCAGTGTTAGAGGTGCAGAAATTCTTTCAGGTGCTAAGGAGCCCCTTGAGGCACTGTATTAGAGAGAGATATGGTTATTAAATCATCACTCAAGCTACAGATCATCCCCATAAGTGTTAAAAGTGAACAATCTACTCCCTCATCCTTGGCAAGACTGGAAGATTATTGTGAGAAATGAGGATATACCTCCTAACCAGAAAGATCGTCTAAGGTTTTAGAAATCTCCAATGAAGTTAAGCAATAGTTAACTAAGATGCAGAAAATAAATAGCACAGTGATCACAAGGGAAATGAAATATGTAACAGAAGAAAGGGGAAATCCTAATGTTTAAAAGCAGCAACGTTCAATATTCTATCAATTGTTATAAAGGATGTTTAATAATGGCAGAATTTACTAGGAAAAATAACCAATGCACTTTTAAATGAAAGCGACACCATCCTGTAAGTTTTGACACCTTGAAAACAGCTGCCACAACAGCTTTTTATCATATTTTCTTAATTAACACCATTATGACATCAGTCTATGGTAACCAATAAATTATCATTAAAAAAACAAAATCAGTTTAATATTAGAAGGTTCTAGAAGGGATGCTAGTATTTAAACCTGGAAACCAAAACAAGCATATTCTTTAATAATAATTTGTACACAATTATATTTCCTTATTCTAAATGCTATATAGGAAGTTCATTCATAGGTAATAAAGAGGAAAAGATTCTTAAGAAATAGCAAATATACTCCTATCCTCCTTCCATGGACTACTTTTAATTTGCTGTGAACTCTGAATGGCTGTTCAGCTTGAGTAAATGTTATATTCATTTCCTTACTGTTCTATCTTCTTGTCTTTAGTTCAGTTTGAAGGGATAACCAAGAGCCATATTTCCAAGGGATTCCCAGCCTTTTATAGATGATTACAAAGTCAGAGCCTGGGAACTATTCATCTTTAAAGGTTCTTAAATTTAAGTTTTTGTTTAAATTCTCTCTCCTATTAAGAATGAGTGCATGGACACAAATCCATTTGCCCTACTCATTCCCCCTTCCTCTGTGAATATCATCAACTTGTATGAAAGATGGATAGAACTGGGTGTGAGGAAATAAGATATCAAGGCATTTCAAGAACTCTCTTTAACAGCCAAATTATGTCATTAGTTGGGAAAAAGATTAGTTGCTCTACAAGCAAAGAGTATTAAAAGTCCATTCATATCAGTCAGCATTTTCCACACTAAAATATTTCTGTCATCTATCTGGGGTTTGAAGGTTCACTCAGTCCCTCCAGCAGCTAACCAAAAATTCCTTGCTTTGCTGCTATCAGACACAGCACATTTCTAGGATGTGCAAACATTGATTCTCTGTCTATACTGCAGAAAGCTAAGCAGACACTTGGCAGTTGCTCAGTTCCTTGCTCCAGTGGAGACAACCAGCTGTCATGAATTATTCTATCAGGCTTCACAAACAAATGCCGACTTCACTTAATAGCTGTTTAGACCTCTCTGTGTAGTGGGGATTAGAATTAACATAAAACAGCATAATTTGCTGCGAATTATGCTAACGATCATAATCACATTCTCCATATTTTTCCAGAACAATACCTAACAAGTTTTCAAGATCTGAGGCATGCAGGGGCTTTGTTACCTCCAAAATGAAACCAGAGGAACTTCTCTAGAAGAGATAAAAGGACCTCGTGATAGTAGCTAATATGTCAGTAGGCTTTCCCTCTGTGCCGGGCATCACGCTGAGCTCCTTGTGTACATTATTTCATTCTTTCATCATAAAACCCCTGTGGACTAGTTATCGCCATTGCTGTTTCAGAGCTCCAAGGTTTAAAAATGTGTGGTGACCTGCCCAAGTTTAGACAGCCAGTAGGTTAAGTGGAGTAGATTTTGAATCTTGCTGTCTCCTTAACATCTTTAAAAACGGTATAGGCTGCTTAGCCCAGGATCATGCAGGCTCTCAGGTTTGACAGACTGAGTGATACAATATTGCTAAATACAAAATGAAGGCAATAGCTATTTTCTGAAACTAATATGGCTGGTCTTGGAAATGATCATGTCAATCAAAGCTTATATCTTGCTGATTATTTCGAAAAGAAATCAAAACTGACTCTCAAAACATATGGTTTCCTCACTTTTACCAGTTGATTCACTGCCATTTCACTTTGACACTTTTCCTCTCTAAAATGCTACGGGAGGAGAGGAACAGAAAATACTAATGGAAAACCTTATGTAGAATCTAATAAAAAAATCTTTTAAGATGAAAAACTTGATTTATTTAGTAATGCATGTGTAAAAACAATGAAAGGCACTGAAAAGATTTGCCTACAAGGTAAAATACACAGCCCAATTAAAAGTGTCCTCCTCACCCCCTCAGCATTCTTTTTGTTTTTTCACCGTAGAACCCAAATCTGGATGTAAACAGTGTAAATGGTTTAAGAACACCCACTATGCCTCTGTGCCTCATTCCTTGTTTTGGGCATGTGTAGGAGGAACAGAATGTAACCAACAATAAACTCTAGTATATTTCTACTAGTGGAACATCATATGTGCTCAGAGTATCTGTTCAGTGAATTAATGAAACCATGTTTAAAATGAGTCAATTGTATCAGAGTTTTTTTCTAAAAAGCAATTTAAGGATGGAACAAGAGCTTTACTAAAGTTATGAAGACAGGAACTTCTCAGGTTATATTGGCTTTTTTAGTACATAAATATATAAATCACCATCTATATGGTGAAAATTTGAGTTTACAGGTAATATGTTTATGTAACTCAAAATACCTTGACTATTATTTCCACCTACCTGTGCCCCAGCAGGGTGATGAATTGGATTGTGGCCATGCAGCACAGAGTCAAAACCTATGTTTCCCATGGCCTGAGAAACCTGTGCTATGTGAAGGAAGTAAGGGAGATCCAGAGGATCTTCATCTTAAATCCCACATATAGCATGACAAGTTTAAAATACAAAGTGAGGGGCACCTGGGTGGCTCAGTCGGTTAAGCGTCCGACTTAGGCTCAGGTCATGATCTCACGGTTCGTGGGTTTTGAGCATCGGGCTCTGTGCTGACAGCCAGCTCAGAGCCTGGAGCCTGTTTCAGATTCTGTATCTCCCTTTCTCTCTGACCCTCCCCCCCTGCTCATTGTTCTCTCTCTCTCTCTCTCAGAAATAAATAAAAAAACATTAAAAAAAATTTTTTAATATGAAGTGACTCTTCTAGCCAAGATGGTCTAAGGAACTATTCATTTTGCAAAGAAAATTGGGTGTGACATTATTAGCTTTTTTATTTTTTAATTTTTTCTGTTATTGTCCTTATTGGACTGTAAGGAGCCACAGGGAATCAATTTAGTAGATTTCATTAGTTGTCTCTCCTCATCTTTTCCTCTCCCCCTTCCTAACTTCATATACCTTGAGTTCTCTTGAGTCCTTAACTTAGACCAATCTTCATAGTTCATATCCCCAACTATAACTGGCTTGTGGGGATGCATATAACACAAGCCAGACAAGTGAGTGCCAGAAGATGCAGTTCCAAGATTTGGGGTTGAAGTGTCTGAGAAGTGAAAGTTCTCATTATCCACTGGAAATAAGGAAGTATTTAACATCAGAAGCCTCGGAAAGATACCTTGTGCTACAAAGACCCAGCCTGAGAATAGAGCTACTCAGAACTGAGAAATGGGAAGAGAAAAACAAGGTTTTTGGTGATGCCTGCAGACTTTTCAGTAACATAGGCCAAAGAATTCCCCTTATTTTTAAAGACAAGTTGACTTGACTTGAGTGTTAATTACAACAGAAAGGATGTCAAGTGTTATAGGCATATATACTTTATAGTAGGCAGTACTGTACAAATAATATGTTAAAGAGTGGAAAGTTCCTGAAACATGTTCTTTCAGACTGTGATACTGAGTTTTTAAATAAGGATGCTTGTCTTGTGTTTTATCATTGTTATTTCAGGACAGCTGAGCCATTATTTAACTTAAGGTCAGTCAAAGAACTAAAAACCCTTAAAAATTTTTTTTTGTTTAACAGATTTATATTTAACTGGTGAGTTATTTATTTCCAAAGCAATTGGTAAAGTAGAATGTAGATTCCTTAACCAAATGCTCATTTGTAACCTGTGAGGTTTCTTTCATCAGGCTATTCTTTGTGTTTGTAAAACAAGTGAAAACAAATTGCATTTTATGTCTTAAACTTGATTAGCATTCATTTCGATGAAGAACTTCAACTGCCTTAGAGTCATATCTCAAACCATTTTTCAAAATAGATATAATTCTTGTTTAGGCTACTTTAATGCTTACTATCCTTCTGCTGATTTTTGATTTCTGCTAGTTAGTCTTAGATACTCTGCCAATGCTTTGATACATGCAGGGCAGATGTGAGATAGAGCTCCATGTCATACCACATGATAGTGAATTCACACATCATTCAGACCAAAGTGTGCTCCCAGCTTCTCTATGGTCTCTGAGTGGCTACTGATGAATCAATTAATTCATGCTCTTATTTACAACACAGGAGAGAGAAGTCACACCTCCACTAGAGCTAATCTTTTTGAGCTTTGATCTTCCCCAAATAAAACTTTGATCTGTTAAATAGTTTCTTTTACTCTGAGTTGGCAAAAGGACTGAAACAACACTAATACTTATTGAATAACACTGTCTCTGCTGTCACATATATTATCTCTCTGAGTCTTAGAAAAACCAGGCAAGTTGTATTTCATCTTCACTTTACAGATGAGCTGAAATAATGTATTATAGCTAATAAGGATGGGAATGATACAAGAATAAGAAGAAAGAGAAGAAGGTAGGAATTGTCACTGACTGGCCCCAGTTTGATTTTCAGCCTACCACCTTGTCTCTCGGGCTAGGGGTGGTTTCTCAGAATTTCCCAAGGCTGACCCTGAGTGTTCTTTCAGCTCTGACTCAGATTATTCATCAAAGTGGAGACTTTGAGCCAGAATATATATGACCAGTGTGTCCTTAAACCACAAGTCATTTGCCATGCATCCAACGCTGTATTTTTAGAAAATAGAAGTCCATCAATACAGAAATTTGAAACTCTGGGTGACACTGGAGATTGTTTGCTCCATCCCTTTCATGTTTCAGGTGAGGCAGCCGAATATCTGGACCCACAGTCACAGAGCCCCTCCTGCAGAACCACTGGAATTGGAACCAGGTTGTCGTGGCTTGCTATTTTGTATATCTATCCAACTCCAAAAACAAACTGGCAATAAAGTAAATTAAGAGGAGTTCGGGAAGGTAGAGAGGAGTTATCAGAGGAGAGCCATCATAGCTAAATCCAAGTAAAAATTGAGTCACCCAAGTGACAACTTAATATGTTTGTGGGTTAAGGAAAAACACCATTATTATTAATAAGGAGAAATAATAGATTCAACACAGTGAACATTTGCTACTCTTATATTCATTATTATTAAGAGCTGTGGAGGCACCTGGGTGGCTCAGTTGGTTAGCATCCGACTTAGGCTTGGGTCATGATCTCATGATTTGTGAGTTCAAGCCCCACAGTGGGCTTCCTGCTGAAGCACAAAGCCCCCTTTGGATTCTCTGTCTCCGTCTCTCTGCCCATCCCCCGTTCCTACTCCCTCTCTGAAAAATAAATAAACACTAAAAAGGAAAAGAGCTACAATACGATCCAGATTATTAACTTTTTTTTTAGAAACATGAAAGAAAAAGAAATAATAAAATAACAAAACCCCAGTGGCAAAGTGGAGATATGATGTTAGTAGAAAACAAAAGAAAGAAAATAACCTAAAAAATAATATATGAAAGATGAAGCCAGAAAACTTAAGAGCAAATTTTAATGGCATCTATATATTATGATGTTTTTTGAACATTTTGTTGGCAGTGTCAATCTTTCATCTTTCATGGGCTACGCAAAAGGACATTGGTGGAAATTATTCGGCACATACATACAAGCTTCAGCTTTATCAAGACCTCGGTGGACGGCCACACATGTGGTGCGCTGTGACTCCAGAGGGCACCATTCGTGTGGACTGTGATGGGAATGACTTACTCCAGTCAGCCACTGCCTGACCTAGTCAGCTGTACATTGTACCCTGTCGGATAGACTGTTGGATAGTTGATTATATCATAAATGTTGTATCCCCTAACCATAATATATTTCCCTCTTATTTGTCAAGGTACAATTTGGAAAGACATGGTTTATTCCTTACATAAATGTAAAACAAGAGGCCTGTGGGAAAAGGATTTTCTTAAAGGACCGAACAAGACATGCATATGTCCCAAAGCTGGTTACCTGCTATGTTGACTCACACAGAGTTCCAGATCCAGACAAATGGAGAGAAAGATTTATTTTCAGAGTATCTGTGTTACTTTAAACAAAGGGCACAAAATGCCTTCTTAAAAGGTCATCTTTTATATATCTTATTGCCACATTGTGAAACCCTCTCGCCGGTGACCGCACAGTTACTACACCTAAATAAATAGAGAGGAAAGTCTGCCTCATGAAACACTTAAGAAAGAAATGGAGAAATGTGCAGTCTGTAACCTCAGCTCCGACCCTAACGTGGTGTGTGGTCCTGAGAAAGCCATTTAACCTCCTGGTGTCTTTGATTCCTTTTAGAGGTCTCGAATTTCAGAGGGTGAAGTGAGGATAGAATTTTGGAATTATCTCTCTTAAAACCCAGGAATGCTACAAGAATGAATGAATATTTTCTAAACGCAGAGTAAAATTTTCAATAGGAAAATATTTTGGCTAAGAGCTGTGTGTGGGGTGGGTAAAGGAGTTTTGGCAATTTCCGATTTTGATGTCAGATTACTTTTGTTTTTTTTTCTTTCCCACCGGATAACTTTGTGGGTTAAGGAGAAACAGTTTTTATTAATAAGGTGAAAAAATAAATTCAATGCAGTTTTCAGCATATTAGCATTTGCTACCCTCCTATGTGTTATTAAGAACTGCAAAATGATACAGGCACATTGCTCTTTCCTGCAATGAATAGACATGTACCAACAAATGGGATATGTTTTGGTATGATAACACATCAGTTTCTATAAGGCAAATAAAGCACAAAGAGCTCAAAGGCATTTTCAGCAGTTCCAGGCCCAACTGTCAGAAAACAATTTTGCATCTCTAGTGATTATATATAAGATACAGACATCTTAACATATACAAATACCCTGGAAAATTTAATCTTTGAATTCTGTCTTGGGGGGGAGTTCCATGGAAGAGATTCAGAATATAGCTAACATTAAAAATAGTTACTATTTATTGAGCACCTAATGTATACTTTAATATTTAAACTAATTCATTTAAATGCTTGAGTGGGAGGGGTGTCTGGGTGGCTCAGTCAGTTAAGACTCTTGATCTCGGTTCAGGTCATGATCTCATAGTTCATGGGTTCAAGACTCATGTCTCTCTCTCTCGGAGTTCTCTCTTCCCCTCTCTCTCTGCCTCTGCTCCACTCATGCTTGCTCTCTCTCGCTCTCTCTCTCCCTCAAAATATATGAACTTACAAAAATAAAATAGATGCTTAAGTGGGAGAGGGAGAGGATGATGCAGGAAGTCTAGTTGAGAACTTGTTTTGAAAGGCCTGCTTAGAGATTTTGAGGTAGGGACTGTTGCAGTATCAGTTTTGGGAATGAGAAGACTGGGGCCCAGAGAGGTTAAGTCACTTGACACATGTAAATGGAGAGCTAGGGTAGGCTCTCTGGTTTAGGATTATGGACTCTGTAAGAGGTACATCATGACTCTACGTAAGATTAGAGGCAGATGTTCAATCTCAACAGACAAACAAAAGTTGGAGAGTTAGAGCTTCAGGAAATATGTTATACAAACCTAATTTAGAACTTGTTCTTTGGGTTCATCATGAGGCAATCCAAATTAAGCTATGTTAGTGACACTTGAGCATTTACTCCAACTCTCTGAGTGCTGGGAAAAGAGAAAAGGAAATCCATTACTCCAGTCACAGTAGCTAGGAACCCAAGGCTCGTGGGTATCTACCTGTACTTTTTGATGTTTGTCTGACTGCAGGGGTTTAGTTCAAACTAAATGTTTATTGAAGGTCTTCCATCTGTTAAGAACTGTGTGAGGCACCAGAGATATGAACATGAGGACATCAAGCAGTTTCCAACCTAGTAAGGGAGTCTGACATACAAAGGCCCACAACACCAAGTGGAAAGTTTATTTAGGGTATATGAACAAAATGGCACGGGGGCCCAAGAGAGGGCTATTCATTTTGCTGGGAGTTAGAAGACAGGTGAGTGTCAGTTAATGGGGGCGGCAAGTCAAATGGAGTGATCCCGCTTGAGTATATGCATGAGGGACTGATGTGGTTCATTCTGGATGTGGCAGGTGCTCAGGTATAACTGTCAATCTAGAAACACAAGGAAGCATCACAAGATGAAGTTAGGTGGGGTGAATTATGAGTATCATGCTAAGACGTAATTCTGCATTGTAGATAATGCATATCGTAAGCTTGTTTTTTTTTTTCATTTTTTTAAAGTTTATTCATTTGTGAGACATGGAGAGAGACAGAGCGTGAGCAGAGGAGAGAAAGAGACAGAGGGAGACACAAAGTTCGAAGCAGGCTCCAGGCTCTGAGCTATCAGCACAGAGTCCAACACGGGGCACAAACCCACAGACCGTGAGATTATGACCTGAGCTGAAGTCAGATGCCTAAGCGACTGACCCACCCAGCCTCCCCAGTAAGTGTGGTTTTTAAAGAGGGGTGAATGGACATGATTAGATACAAATTTTAGAAAGATGAGTTTTAGAACTAATGATGGGACAGAGAACAGGGGATTCAATTAGGATGTTTTTGTGATAGAATAGACAAGAAAAATTGGAGAGAACAAGAACAGAAGACCATACTGGAGGTAGAATTTACAGGACTTTGAGAACTTTTTGTTACATGTGGGGCAAAATGCTCTAATAACAAAGGAGTTCAAAGTTGACTCCAAGGCTCCTTACTATGCAGGTAGGTTGATGCTTTATTAAGTCAGCCAGGGAGCACAAATGAGAAGTCCATTTGGAGTGGAGGACATAATGTGTACTACCCTGGATAGGTTAATTTGAAGGAGCCTATAAAATATACAAGCAAATGTGATATGTTTAGTAGGTGGTAGTAAACCTGGAGAAGAGTTCAAGAGGAGAATGGTCAGCCTCTGGTTTAGAGATGGGAGGGAGTCACTTGTACACAGATAACAGATGATGCATGTGAATAGGTTAATCCTCTCTCTTTTTTAAATGTATTTATTTATTTATTTTGAGAGAGAGAGAGAAAGTGAGCAGGGGAGGGGCAGAGAAAGAGAGACAAGAATCCCAAGCAGGCTCCCCACTGTCAGTGCAGAGCCCAGTGCAGGGCTGGAACTCACGAACTGTGAGATCATGACCTGAGCTGAAATCAGGAGGCAGACGTTCAGCTATCAAAGCCACCCAGACACCCCATTGAATAGGTTAGTCCTCTTATTAAAAGAGTATAAAACAGGAAAAAACGCAGATGATAAGGGTGAAGCACACCCATTTCAATGAGTGCAGGCCTCAGACTAGCAGCGTCAGAGTCGGCATTTGTTAGAAATGCAAATTCTCAGGCCTTATCTGAGACTTGTGGGTGGAATAGACAAATGTATGTTCCAGGTGCTTCTGATGAAGTCTGAGAGCCAGTGATTTACTATATTGGAAGGAAAAGAGGAGCCATCAAGTGAATAGCCAGAAAAAAGGAAGGAGGGCAAGAGATGTGATGGCACAGAAGTTTTCTTGGAGAGAATGTTAGACATGGTCAGTCTGAGATGCTGCAGAAACTCCCAAGTATGGAGGTAGAGGTCACAGGGCCAACACATTAGATTGTTTCTGGGAATAAGTACACAAAAAGAAAATCAAGATTATAGCTGGGGAGGCATCAATTCAAAGGCAAGCTAAGAGAATGGGAGTGTACTCTGCCTACTGAAGCAGTTTGTAGAAGTAAAATGTTGATGGGTTTTTTTATTATTTTTATTTCAGAGAGTGAATGGGGGCGCAGGGGGCAGAAGGAGAGAGAGAGACCATCTTAAGCAGGATGCATGCTAAGGCATAGACCCTCTGCGGGGCTCGATCTCATGACCCTGGGATCATGACCTGCACCGAAATCAAGAGCAGATGCTCAACCAACTGAGCCCCCCAGGTGCCCCAAGATGTTGAGGTTTTGATGACCCCAAAGACAGTTTTGGTATTTTTTTGTTTTTTGTTTGTTTTTTTTTAAAGTGGAAAGCTTCAATATGACTTTTTGTTAAGGGGAAGTAACATAGTAGTTGATAGAGCAAGTTCTGAAAGGATAATTTGATAACATGGGATGGGAAGCCAACCATAGTCTCAAAGGCAGAGGAGTGTTGGAGGTAGTTCTTCTTTTGAGAAAAGGGATAGGACAGTGAGGATAAGTTTGTAGCTGGAAAGGAGAGAGCTTACAGGAGCTCATGCCAGCAAACCTCTGTTCCCAGGGAAGCAATAGGCAAAGCTATTTTCTTTGAGTGAGAGCTGGCAAGACCAGAAGAACTTGAAAGTGGTCATGGTTTGAAACAGATCTCTGGGAACAGGAACATTGGAGAAAGCCCAATGACCCGTCAAACAGAAATGGACTCAGTTTCCTCTTCTTGCTCATTTCTTGGGTTTTTGTACATTTCCCAAGTTGTAATTTGTCACCGCATTCTTAATGCCCCACCTTGTGGCCTGGCAGAAGGATCTTTCTTTTTCTTGAGAGACTCGCCAGGCTCTGGCACAGGTTTGGCACCGAAGTCAGGTCAGCAGAATGGAGAGCAGAGATGCTCTTCACCAGGTTCATTCACTCTGCACATGTCCCTTGAGAAGAGAATGAAGAGCGTTTTTTTTTGTAGGCTTACAAAGATCTAGCCAAAGGGATAAATGAATTAATTTTGAGGATCCAAATATCTAGGGATGATTGTAATAATGCATGAGTATTACAATCTGCATTTATCCTGCAGATCAGTTTTCTGGTATTTGCATGGGCCTGAAATGAATTAGGTAAATGCATTTTCCAGATCTTCCCATTATTCTAAAGCACATAATGGCATTTCAATTTATATAGTCTAGACTTGTTATCTCATACTGCTATTAAGCCATCAAACTCACAGAATTTCCCAGGCCACAGATTTCCCTTTTGGCTATTTTCACTCATCAGTTCTGTCCCACCACAGTGCACATTACTCATAGATTTGAGACCTAAGAAGAGAGTGAAGTTAATATTCTTGGATGACTGTGCAAATATGAGAAGAATCCTATTCCACTAATTCATTATTTTCAAATAATCCAGGTTATCATTTGTAGATGCCCCAAATAGCTGAGGTCTTTGACCAGTGATAGTTTAAATTTTGGAAGCTTGCTCTTTCAGCCATGTTACAGGCATAGAATTCTGGAGGACCAAATAAGTCAGTTAGAAAAGAGATAAGCTGCATAATACCCACTTTACTTCCAGTCATTAACAGTTGTCTCCCGGCTTTAAAGTTCATGAATGTGGGGTGCCTGGGTATTTTAGTTGGTCATGCATCTGACCTTTGGTCTCAGCTCAGGTCATGATCTCATGGTTCATGGTTTTAAGTCCCAAGTCAGACTCTACACTGATAGTGAAGAGCCTATGTGGGATTCTCTCTCTTTTTCTCTCTGCCTCTGCCCTGTGCACATGCTTGCGCTCACTCGCTCTCTCTCTCTTAAATAAATAAACTTTAAAAAAAAAACCCTAAAGTTAGAGTGTGAATAAAAAGTGGAAGGACTTGGGAAGGGGCTAGTCATTATGACGGAGTAGACAGGATATATGTTTTGTCTTCATATCTTGGAATTCTGGAGTTTGCAAGAATGAATTATTGTTCCTGGTGACATTCCTTTTTAACAGGCAATCAAAATAACTACTCAGTAACTGTCTGCACATGAGCAATACCAAGAGTGAAAACATGTCAGTTTGTACATTGAAATTACTATTTTGATTTTAATCTAATGAACTCTTTTTTCCTTAATTCTAAATCATTTTCCATTTCAATTATTTATTCTAGGTTAGAAAACTTTTTTTTTTTTTTTTACAAATAGTTTATTGTCAAATTAGTTTCCACATAACACTCAGTGCTAGGTTAGAAAACATTTTTATGTAGAACACGGGTATGGTAAAAAATCTCTTCTCATTGCAGACTCACTATCTTCAAACTATGAGATCATTCAAACTGTCTACACCAATAGTATAAAAATCCAAATGCCAGCATTTACTTTATTCTGTGTATTGTGCTTCTAATCCAGTATCAATCGATTATATTTAGAATGTTGCCCTCTAAAATATCTTTATAACAATTTCTTTGTAATGGAAAGAGAGGTATAAACTTCACCTCAAGTAATAATATTTTTTTAAATGGAAGATGCCCCAGTCTATCCTTTCATTAAAAAATACACAATGCATACCATCTTTCTTATATCAAACTCAAACTATAAAAAAAAAAAAAAAGCCAATACTGAAAGTTTTCCCACATCTTTCTTCAAGCCTATTTCCTCTACAGAGGAAATTGCCACATAAGCCAATTTGTTTCTTTCTAGAATGTTCTTAGTGTGTTATTTGTCTTTAGTTTGATAATAGAACAAAGACTCTTTGGTTGTCCTCTGCACCCAGAATTTAGAGAAAGTAAAGAAATGGACTATTTGTATGAGCCTTTGAAAAATGTGAAGACCAGATTGAGTTTCTGATGCCTAGTATATAATATGAAGCTTTAACATTTTTATTACACAGGCTTATCAGCATCAGTTTCATGCTGCACATATTTTGTACTTTTGTCATTACCTATATGCCAGTGCCACATAAATGAATAAACATGTCCAATGTGCTCTTGGAATTTACATTCTATATGAAGATTTCACATATGTTGTCTTCAAAATTCCAAATTAAACAGCTATTGAAATAGAATTTTCTAAAACTTTGCACTATTTTGTCAGGGAATTGACAATTCAAATTTTTCATGTGACAACAGGATTAAAATTTGTGAAATAGTGCCCTCTAATGGATAAATAAGTATTTGATATATTATACAAAAGAGAAATGGATACCTGAAAGACACAATTAAATTGCTTTTCTCATGCTAGTATCTAGCATGATGTAATCTACCTTAGGAGATGATTATAATAAGGCATGGTAGTATTTTTGGGGTACTGATAATATAACCTAAATTTTTGATTCAAGATTCTGCACAGCCAATTGTACACAGCCAAAAAATAAATTAAAAAATCTCTTGATTATGAGCCTTGTGGGTGACCTCATGAGAATCATATTGTAAAACTTAGGAAAAATACCAGACAGCCTCACAGTTATAGACAGCCCTGTACAAACGATGTCCTTTCAAATAATGTCAAGTATTTGTCAGAACTAAGAGTAAAAATGGCAAGTAACCCAGTAACTGGCCTAAAACAAGTATTTCTAGTAAAGAAACAGTACAACAGATTGCCTACACTTCAAATACATTTCATAGTCATCTGAATTGTGTCTTCATGTTTGTACAAGTTAATTTTGTTCTTATCCCCTTTCTCTTCATTATTCTGAGGAATATTACTATTATTTGTTGTTGCATCCACCAATATAGTAACTCAAAAACATACTACCAGTAGAAGGAAGAAAAGAAAACATGTATAAATAAGGATGAAGAAAGGAAACAGCTGAGTAAGTGAGACAAACAAATGTTTGGACTTCAACATTTCACACTCCATGTCATACCCAACCCAACTAAATGGCCCTTAGTTAAAGAAGAGTCTCTCTACTCCCATCCCCCTTACCTCTAACTTACAAATGAAACCATTTGTTCCTGGGCAAATTAAGTGAGAAAAGTTCAATTCACTCTTGTGATGTGCAGTTTACGAAGGCACTAAATCTCTCCTCTTTGCTTCCTTATCTTTACAAGTAGGATGGTGCTATTTGCCCTCTACTTTCTCCTCAGTTAGGGTAGTTACAGAAGCGCTCTGCTTGCTTGGAATACTCAGCTGTGATCATGAACTCTTTGAAGGCAGAGACTGAGCAACCCAGCCTTCTACCCTTATCTTAGAACAATGCTTAATGCTTCATAGACCATTTAAATTTTAGCCAGCGAACTGAAATCTGCCTTAGTATTTGTATTGGTTTGCAAGGGATACCATAGCCAAGTATAAAAACCTGGGTGGCTGAGGGCACCCCGGTGGCTCAGTTGGTTAAGCATCTGACTCTTGATTTGGGCTCAGGTCATGATCTCACAGTCTGTGAGATCCAGCCTCACATCAGGCTCTGTGCTGTCAGCACTGGGTGGCTAAAACAACAAAACTGTGTTGTGTCTTACAAACCAAGATGTAAGAGAAGAATATGTTCCAAGATGTCTCCTTGACTTGTAGATGACCATTTTCTCCCTGCATCTCTTCATAGTATTTTTCCTCTACCCATGCCTGTTTCTGTGTGTTCAGATTTCCCCCTTCTCATGAGACATAGGTCATACTGGAGTTGGGGCCCACCCTACTCCAGCATGACCTCATCATAACCAAGTATACCAGCAAAAACCCTGTTTCCAAACAAGGTCAGATTCTGAGGTTCTGGGGATTAGGACTTTGATGCATGACTTTTTAGGGGACACCATTCAGCCCTTTAAGGACAAATTATCAGCAAGACACCCAGGCTCCGAATAGGATCTGGTCTGAAATGTAATGTTATATATTTCTGGTAAGGTCTAACCTCCAGAAAGAAAGAATCTTAGTGCTATAAATATAGGTTCATGTGCTCTCCCCCTCTCCATCTGCTTATCACCCTTTCTTTCTCTGTCATTCTTGTTACCATTCCTTTCTCTCTACTCAGTTCCCTTTTAATAGACTACCCCCAGCAAATAAAAGGAATGCCCACCTGCAGGTTAAAATGAACTCTGGCTTTCTGAGCATTTTTTTTTTTTTTTTGGTGTCAGGGAGGGTCTGGTTTAATACACTTTATTTCTTCTGCTCGACTGTGGACCACATACAAAAGTCTTTTAGTAACACCAAACAGTATCTTGGTAGAGATATATCCATTATTAAAAACGATGCCAAATTAATAAAAAGGATCATATGTGTAAACAAAATCATATGTAAAAATGCTCATCTTCTCACCCCACCCCCACCACATCCCAAGTTGATAGTTGGTTGGAACCAAAGCAGAAGAAAAGAAATGCTGCATTCTTTTCATTTGCTTTGGATCACATCTACCTCTTTGTTCAGGACGTAGACTTTGACCCTGAGCCATCTATTATGTGTTTTTGTTCCTGACCTTGGTTATACATTTCAGATGTGAAATTTTTCACAGATGGCTCAGTGACGGTCTTTTGTTCCTTACCTTGGAAAAAATTATTTTGTGTCTGTGCATAAATGTCTAATAAGAGAAATAATATCTGTATACTAAGAGAGATGGACTAGTGCCCCGCAAATCTACTGAGGATATTCTAATAGTAGGCCGGGTCCAAAATATTTGATCAATGAGACCATAATATTTTGATTTTTTGCAGCCTGTTTCATGCAGCATCCAAGTCAAGATTATGAACATTTTCAAACTTTTTTATAGAATAGAATGCAATGAACCAAAAATCAACTTCACATGTATGTATCTCAATAGAGGTTAATGAGTTCATTGTGATCAGGATGTCAGCTTAGCATATAGAAGTGGTTTAATGCTTTTCTTTTGTGTGTGTATGTGTGTCCAGATTAGGGAAGCTTTATCCTTTCCTTTCATATGTTCAGCATCTTTACCTACTCTCTTCGTCAAATCTTACCCAGATAGGAAGATCTGAAACTCATATATATATTCAAGTGTGTTTGATAATAGGTTAGTGTTACACCTTCCAGGAAAAATTATAATTATTATGATTATTATTGTTATCATCATTATTATTTGTTTTTACATTTTTTTAATGTTTTCTATTTTATTTTTTGAGAGAGAAAGAGAGGAAGTCGGGAAGGGGCAGGGAGAGGGAGACACAGAATCTGAAGCAGACTCCAGGCTCTGAGCTGTCAGCACAGAAACTGACACGGGGCTCAAATTCACAAACCATGAGATTGTGACCTGAGCTAAAGTCAGATGCTTAACCAAATGAGACATCCGGGTTCCCCATATCATCATTATTATTAAAAGGAGAAAGAGACATTGTCTCTTCAGCATAAGGCAACTCAGATTCCTCAGTGGGGTTCCAAGCATCTGTGATAATTTTGAGGGAACGATTTCAAAAGAGGACAGCAGAAATAATCTTACCCATCCTTGAAGACCATCTCTTTAAGTAAAAACCATCTCTATTGCCTAAGGTAGACTTTTCAGTTGCAACTTTGACCCTTACATTTTTATGAAATTAATATAGTAAGATGAAACCAGAATTTTTTTTAATGAAATAGAACAGACGAGTTGAAAAGAATAGAATAGAAAGGACACATCTCATGTATGCATGTACCTATCATGAAAACAAAAGCATAATTAAAATACTTACTCTTTATTAAATACTGAGTCTCTCTATAACCCTATTACTGGGGGTTACGCTGGGAAACATTTGAAATGCACTGCCATAGGAAGAAAATGCAGTTTCGAAAATATGGAAAATATGACAGTGGACATCCCTAAGCACTGCCTTAGGACTCCATGCATGGACTGTTAGATGTATGTGTCTAGGATGTCAACACTACTGTCCTTCTGAAAAGAAAATTTTCCACATTTCTAATATCATCATTAAACCAATATTTACTGGGTGCTTACTGGGTCTAGTCAGTATTCAATACAAGAGAAACAAGGGATCTATGACAGGGTCTTGGCCCTTGAGAAATTCGCATTGTGGGAAAACAGAGCAAAGAAACAACCACAGTGCCAGCTAAAAGCGAGAGATGATCACAGAGGACTCTAAGAGTTGCTAACACAGACCAAGAAGACTTCCTGAAGGTGCTGATCCCTGACATTAATCTAAGTGGACAAATACAATTAACCAGCTCAGTCAGGACTGAGTGAGAGAAATGAAACTCATTCCAATGTAGTTGAAGGGAGGAAATCCAATAGACAGAAATGGCTTCAAAGGTACTGGAAGAGTTGATAGAACAAACGTCAAAAGCTGAAGCAGTTCAGAGATTAGCACCTGCAGGGGACCTCTCTGGCTCCTAGGGTGAGAACAATAAAGAAAAGTGGTGGTGCCCAGCAGGGGCAAGGCAGCTGAGGTTGCCAGGTGGAGATAGAACCATGGCAGAGTCTGCTTACTGGGAACTGGAATGATTGAGGATGCACAGCACTGTCAGGGAATCTTCCTGTAGCAGAAAGGAGGGGGAGAGAAAGGGGGTTGGAATATCCTGATTTTTACCCTCCTCCTATATGCCCGTTGCCCATTACTGGCTCCCACTGCCCAGGCACGTGAGTCTAAGAACACGCTTTGCCGAGGTGAGCTCCCTGTGCTACAGAACAGAGAAGAGAAAAAACAGGAAATGGATGGGAGAGCCAGTGGGCAAATAGAAGGCAGAAGAACAGGATGTTGAGGGGCAAGAGAAAAAGACAAGTCTGGAGGAGCTGTGAGTTGCTCAATATGGCTGGGCTGTAGGTAGACCTTGGCAACTGGTTACACTTACCAAAGATAAGCAGTTGTAGGTCATAAATGGCCCTGGGATCATCCTGAGAAGTTTGCATTTTTTTTTCAGGATTAAACAAGCCATCGAAGATTCTGGGGTACTTGTATGCCTATGCGTGTACGTGCAAAAAATTTGTTAAAATCAAAGTAAAACAGGTACACAGTAAAGATGAAAAAGAAAAAAGTCCAAGAGGAAAGGGCTGATGCTGAAAAGTAATATTCTGCACACTTTCTCCTCCATTCCTCCTTCAAAGAGATATCACTCTTAACCTCTTCTGTTTTAGTTCTTCTGGTAGCTTCACTGATGAGTTTAAATACGATGTTTATTCTATTTTGCTATTTTCTTGATTTTAAAACCTTCAACAGCACATTTTGACCACTCCTATAGAAAATAAGGGCTTAGTTCACTTAAGCTACACCCTGTTTCTCTCTTCTCCTAATTTTTAAGCACATGCATTGTTTTTTTTTTTAATGTTTTTTTATTTATTTCTAGGAGAGAGAGAGAGAGAGAGAGAGAGAGAGACAGCGTGAGCAGGGGAGGGTCAGAGAGAGAGGGAGACACAGACTGAAACAGGCTCCAGGCTCTGAGCTGGCAGTCAGCACAGATCCCGACGCGGGGCTCGAACCCACGAACCGCGAGATCATGACCTAAGTGAAAGTCGGACGCTCAACCGACTAAGCCACCCAGGCGCCCCTGCATTGTTTTTAACTCTTGCATTTTTGTTTGCTTTTCCCTTCAAAGATGTAAATGGCCATTCTTTTTGTTCCTGCAACACAACAGTATCTCTTCATGCCCCCTCTCATCTTGGGAAGTACGAATGTGAATGTTTCTATATTCTTTTTAGCTGCTCATTACCTGCTTCTGTCTCCCAGCATATGGCAGGTTTAAATTCACTTACTAGTCTGGCAAGTAACCACAGACTCTTAAGCTGAGTTGTGAGAAATGGAATCTGCATGTATCTTAGAAAGTGGTGAAATCATTCAAGCTTTTCTAACTGTACGGTCCGCTCTTTTCACTCCTCTTCTCCACCCCATGCCAGAGTGTGAATTATTCCTAGATGCAGCACTGTGTTGGACACACAAGTGACGTGATTACACTCCATATCCTTACTAATGGAATGTCTGTAGTATTATTTTCTAGAATTAGGTGGTCACATAGACAAAATTATTTTAATTGGCATTAAAATAATACAAGATATTTTCCTAAAGAGCTAACTTCAGGGGGAAGTTAGTTTAAATCTAAGTTCACATCTAAATGACCAAAAAAAATAAAATAACCTAAAACTGACCCGCCTTTGGGAAAATAAACAGAATCCTTTACAAAAGAGAGTGGAGAAGCATCAGTGTAGTTATACCTTTCTGTATGCAATTAATAGGGCTGTAAAAACTTGCATGCAAATCACATGTGTGTAAACAGAATATCATTTCAGGATCATTAAGAGACCTCAGTATTCAAAATAATTCCATAATGAATCATTTCTGAGGCACAGAATTCTTTTATGGTGCAAATAATCATCTTTAGTTTATTTTTCAGTCAATCCGAATTTTCACATACTGAGTTTGCTTAACTCACGACACAGCTGTGTTTATGGAGAAAACTGAACTCTCGTAGATGAGTAACTTTATCATCATTCATTTTCTCCAGACTATGAAGGATAGGCAAAGATGACAGCTATGATCCTTAAGGCTTGCCAAGAGCTTACCAGAGTGATCTTTTATAAACATGCTATGGGTATTTTCCCTAGGATATACTCACTTTTAATTCCTTCACAAAACTTGCCGTGGAGAGTGAACCAGGAGGGAAAGAGAGATAAGACCATGCTGTCCACCTACATCTGTCCTCTGTCCTCCTTGCTGGCTTCATACAGCATCACTTGTAAGCTTAAGGGAGAGGCTCTTCATTATTTCTCAGTCACCCAAATCAGAAGTGGCCACTTTCCACATCCACTTCAATTGTTAATGCCAGTATGGCCCTTGGTTGTTTCACTGGGTCATCTGTCTTAACGCCGGGTGACTCTTGATGGCACAGATTTAAAATCTTGAACTTAATAAACATAGAAGATGTATCTCATTTGCTGAAAGGAGACCGTAATGTTGGACAACTTGCAGTTTCCGATGACAGCACAGAAAAAACATTCCCATAGGAAAAGAATTCCCAGTAATAGCCATTTCTGTGAATTATGTCTAGGAGACATTCATGCAGTAAAAGAATAAAATGTTATTTTTGTAACAGAACAAAAATTAAAGAATCAAAGGACCCAATAGAAAGGGAAGGCAAAATAATGTATCTCAGAAGGTAGTAGCTAGCCATTATAAAATAATTATGATGACTATAGAGCACAAGTAAAATGGTTACTATACACATACATATATTAATTATAGTAATTTAAGGCGATGAACATTTACAGACAACTACTAGAAAAGAATGCAAGTGGTTTTGTTAGGAAGGAAGAATTGTGAATATCATTTCTGTGACTTCCAAGTATTTTTTATACTTTATATCACCTTTATGGTAAAAGAGAGGAAATACTTGAAGTAGGTACTTATAATCTGTTTTTAATTTTTTTAAGTTTATTTATTTTGAAAGACAGAGCAAAGGAGGGGCAGAGAGAGAAAGGGAGAGAGAGAATCCCAGGCAGGCTCCATGCTGTCAGCACAGAGCCCGATGTGGGCTTGAACTCATAAAACCATGAGATCATGACCTAAGCTGAGACCGAGAGTTGGATGCTTAGCCAACGGAGCCACACTGGCACCCCTATTCCCATCATCTGTTTTTAAAAAAAGGGAAAAAAGGGGGCGCCTGAGTGACTCGGCCCAGTTGAGCCAACTTCGGGTCAGGTCATGATCTCACGGTTAGTGGGTTCGAGCCCTGGGTCGGGCTCTGTGCTGACAGCTAGCTCAGAGCCTGGAGCCTGCTTCAGATTCTGTGTCTCCCTCTCTCTCTGATCCCCCTCATCCTCCCCCCCCCCGTTCACGCTGTCTCTATCTCTCTCTCAAAAATAAATAAAAAACATTTAAAATTTAAATAAATAAATAAATAAATAAATGGAAAAAAGTAAAGGAAGGGAACTACTTCTGAATACTGAGAAGTAAATGAATTCAGCTTGTAGGCATTCCAACCCATATTTATAATTACAAATATATTGGGGTAAGTTAAGACTTTTCTCGTGGATGAATTCCTGCTACACAATCCTGTAGAAAGCTTAGACAGAAAACTAGAAGGAAGATCTTAGGAAACAGAGGACGATCAATCAGATAAATAAATGTCCTAGAATGGCAAGAAGGAGTAGAGGAGAGAATAAGAGAGAAAAAGAGAGGCAGGAGTCACTATTTATGAAGTATTTACTAGTTACCTGGGCCTTTTAACATACATGTGAAACACTGAGTATTAGGAACAAAGGAGATGCTCAATGAGCAAATATTTTCATTAGTTGTATCATTTCTGCTTTTAATACCACTACACGAGGCAGGTATTTATAAACTCTATAATATACTCTGAAAATTCAAGGTAAAGATGCATTCACATCTCCTTATTTTTTTTACATGGCTTACTATTAAGAAGACCTCTATTCCTGCCCCCCGTACCCCACCGCCCAGAGATCTTCCTTTCTCTTGAATGACCCATTAGCACAAGGGCAAGTGGGGGCGTTCCCTGAATGACCAGCTTTCCCTGAATGACATGATTTCTATGTAGGGCAGTGTTTTGTTTTGCTTTGTTTGTCTAGGGCTGAATAAAAATTAAAGATGCATGCCTCCCTATATTCCCATACATATCCACATATGGAACAATAGTGCATTTTATTTCAGGAGATGTGCCTTGGCCTCTGAGCTAAGAATACCTGATCTGGGAAGAGTGACAGCAGTAATACAGCTGGTACCCAGTGGGTGGTGGGCTCCAATAATGTGGGTACCAACTGCACTCACATTGCAAAACTCCCCTCTTCTCCTAACCCTCTTTAACCCTCTTAACCTTTCTCCTCCAAGGAAGGACCCTGAAAAGGTCCAAAAACACAGAGAGCACAATGAGGGGGAAGACTCCTCAATGAAGAGAAAGGGCCATTCCCTGCTGGGGCAGAAGTGAAGATTTGTCCTTACATCAGATGCAGAGTTTTGATAACCCTGTGTGGAGCTTAATATTGAAACTCAAGCTTGTTTAGGACTTAAGGTGACCAACAAATTTTTTTTTAAATGGGGTCTATTCAGAAAGAGAGATATTATCCAGGGAAATATTACTCCATTAAATAAATTTTAGAAGAACAATGAAAGATGATACATTTTTGTTTTGATATACTTGTATTGTTCATGTACATTGTGATTATGTATGAATACATATACTATATATCTATATCTCTGTATACATACTAGAACACATATATACAAGTATGTATGTATGTATGTTATATAGATAATGAAATACTGAGTGACAGAATTATTCTAGTTTCTGAACATATAATATTCTATTTACTCACAATAATCTAATGAGATTATTGCCTGTATTGACCATATTATTGTCTATATTATTGTCTGTACTGACTAATATGTTATTAACTATATTGTCTCTAGTTTACAGATTAGCAAACTGAGTCACAGAGAAATGAAGCTGCTTATCTAAGGTCACATAGCTCATAAGTCATATTTTACACATAAGCCACCAGAATTTAGAGTTGGTTTCCTTAAGCTCTAGAAGTTTACTAGCTTGAATTAATCTTCTCCATTCTTGAGATGTCTGACTCTCTTTTGGAAAGTTGATCAGTGCCACTGCTTACACCACGAAGCCATATGCCACAAAGAAGGCAGTGTGGACAGAATGAGGATGCTCCCAGAATTGCCCCTGCCCCCCGCAGACACTTTGTATGTGATCATTATCCAAATCATGCCCTTAGGCCATGCTATGTCTTCACAGAAAAACTTATTAGATCCAAATGGAATGATAGTCTTTTGGCCATTGTCCATTTATAGGACAAGCAATGTGAGCATTTTATGGCTGCCCAGAACACTGGCAGAAATTTAGCTAAGCAGATAATACTGTGCTTAGACATTTGTAGCCAGTTTGAATATTTACCTTATCCAGATAGAAATATCATGATGAAAATCATACTCCTTGAATCCCATGCAGTATAAACATTCTGAAAATTTTAGGCTATTCTAAGACATTAGAGTTTCTTAGTCTACTATGAAGAAAATGATTTCATATATTATGTATTATATGCTTATAAGTGCAAAAGCCAAGCACTTCTCTTTGTAATATCAGGATAGGATAATTATCTCATATTTTTCAAGACTTCAGGCAAAATTCCTAATCAGTAAGCAAAACCTCCTTCAGTATCTTGTGTGTTTTCTTGGCTGTGCTGGGATCTCCATGGAAGCAAGGACCCAGTCAGTCTGATTTCCTCCTGTGTCCTGGGTGTTTAGGAGAGTACCTGGCATAAAGTGGGACTCAGTAAACACATTTGAATGAATAAAAAAGGAATTAGAACAAATGTTGCTGTGCTGTGATAGTTCATCTTAAGTGTCAACTTGGCTAGCCTGCAGTGCCCAGATATTTGGTCAAACACCCATCTAGATGTTGCTGTGAAGTTATATATACTTTTATTTGAGAGAGAGAGAGAGAGCAAGCATACACACGTGCCTGCCTATGAGTGGGGGAGGGAAAGGGGAGACAGAGAGAGACAGAGAGAGAATTCCAAGCAGGCTCCATGTTCAACATGGGGCCTGACATGGGACTCAATTCCACAACCCCAGGATCATGACATGAGCCAAAACCAAGAGTCTGACACTCAACCGACTAAGCTACTCAGGAGCCCTAGGAAGCTATTTTTCCAATGTGATTAACATTTAAATCAGTAGACTGAGTAAAGCGGATTATCCTGAGTAATGTGAATGAGCATCATTAATTAGGTGAAAGCCTTCAGAGAAAAGGTTGAGGTCTCCCAAGGAAGAAAGAATTCTACCTGCAGACTGCCTTCCACTCAAGATTGGAACAACTCTTTCCTGGGTGTCTAACCTGCCAGCCTGATTTACAAACTTTGAACTTGATAGCCCCCAACAATCACATAAGCCAAATAAATCTGTTGGGGGGGGGGGTGTGCGCGCGCGTGTGCACGCACATGTCTCTCTCACATACACATACATGCATCATTGGTTCTGTTTCCCTGGAGAATCCTGCCTAATACCTGGGCTTTTATTTTTATTCATTTCTAGGCCACGGCACAGTATTTAAGAGTCTACCTAATGTTATACAAAAGGATGGTTTCTGGATTTTCTCTAGGTGTAAATGCAGCATACCCAGTTCAGCTGGGGATGTCCACACGGGATCAGAATACAGGCTCTCTGTTCATCATGTTGTCTGCTTTCTAACCCAAGACCTCATAAACACAGACTTCTTGGGTTGTGAAAGGAGATTTTAAATGAGCCTTCTTACCTCTTGTGAGATTCTCCCAGCAGCCAAGGCACCAACTTGGGGTTCCAGATTCAGATCCAATCTGTTCCATGTGAATGATACTTTGGCTGTGTTGCACTGTCTCAAGCCAATCTTTCAATCATTTTATTTTCTAATCCAGTTTGTTTGGCTGTACCTGGCTAATTTACCTTCTAATTTCCGTATCAGCAGCCAATTATATGGATTGCTCCACTTCAGCCAAAAGGTTTGAGTCAATTTATAGCTTTAAAGGTAACCAAAGCCAAATCAATTCACAACCAAGGCTCATGGTTAAATTTCAACATTTGAAGGGTTGTTAAAAGAAAAAAAAGGCACAGAGCCCTTTTGACAGATGGAAACAAGGTAATGACTAAAAACAGAGCAGAGAGTGTGTTGATGATTTTTTTTTAAAAAAGCCGAATTGTCTAAGAAATGTTTCTAAATGGAGTGCTTTAAATAGAAAACAATCCATCAACCCAATCGAGGGATTTGCAAATATTGCCAACTCCTTGTCAGTTTTACCAACTGAGAACCAGCAGATTAAATAAGAAGACCGTATAAATATTGTAGCTCCATGGGTATTAAAAATAGACTTGAGAAATGACCATAAACATGATTTTGAGCTCAGATTGGATGAGACGCTGAACAGATGATAGGGATGCTGTGAGTTGCAGAGCACACAGGGAACAATGAAATGGAAGGAAGAATTTAGAGAGCAGGGGATCAGAGTTTAGAGTTTTACCAGCAGGCGCTGGCAAAGTGATTAAAATGATGAAGGCATTGTACATCTCCACATACCAGAATTTGATTGGCTATACCCATCATTTTAACATTTATTGTAACTTTGCATTTCTAATATTGATTACAAAATTTGTATTTTGTTTTTGTTTTTTTTTTCTTTTTTTAAAATATTTTTATTTATTTCTAGGAGAGAGAGAGACAGACAGCGTGAGCAGGGGAGGGTCAGAGAGAGGGAGATACAGACTCTGAAATAGGCTCCAGGCTCTGAGCTGGCAGTCAGCACAGAGCCCGACACGGGGCTCGAACCCACGAACCGCGAGATCATGACCTAAGTGAAAGTTGGATGCTTAACCGACTAAGCCACCCAGGTGCCCCCAAAATTTGTATTTTGAATCCAAATTTCTAATCGCTCCGTATTACAACATATTTCACAAAGCAGTTAATATGGAGCTTCCCCTCCAAATTTATACATCCTGCCAGGTAAGCCAATTATAAAGGTGTTGCTACAAGCAACATACTTGCAACAAACAAGTCAATGATAACTGTCCCTTCCTGGAAAATGAATGTGTCTATATTCTGGTCAACATTTTATGTGATATCTCTTCCAGGTTCTTTATTGTATGTGGGATGGTCTTCCAACAGTGACAAACTGCAAGTTGGTCTCCTTCTTCCCAAACAGACTTAAGGTAGGCACCAAAATTTTTGCATGTTCTTCCGTTGTTTGGGGGTATTTACCCCCTAGACTACCCTAGAATTAGCCAAGCTATGGTACTCAAAGCCTAGGATCCCACAGAGATGTCCCTGGGCTTCCTGCCAAGGGTAAAAAGGAAGAGTGAGCTTAACAGTAAGCCCTTAAGTCTCCACTCCTGTTTCAACCAGTGAGGTTGGCTTTAAGCCTGTTACACCTTGGTGATCAATATAAGTGTTTGTTTGAAAAAGGCATCTACTGATCACAAGGAAAAAAATTGTTTTTGAGAACATGCCCTAGGTTATTTCCCTCCTCAGTTTCTGACCTGTACCCTCGAAGTGGGGAACAACGTGAAGTTCTGCATTCAAACTCAGAAACAATTTCCTTTCAGGGATAAAAATAGCAAATGTATCTTAAAATGTGCGATACTTGTGCATAATGGTATTGAATTTGAGCACTCAACAAATAAGAGTATTCTCATTTAAATTTGTGTCTTCAGAGCTAGATGAAACTACATTTCTGCTTCACTCTTCATCTCTCAAAAACTTGTATATTTATTCAGAAGCAGATTCATGAAGTACCTGACTTGTGTTAGTATGAAAAATCAGTTTTCTTTTTTTTTTTTGTTTAATGTTTATTCATATTTGAGAGAGAGAGACACACACACACACACACACACAGAGTGTGAGTGGGAGAGGGTCAGAGAGAGAGGGAGACACAGAATTCTGAAGCAGGCTTCAGGCTCTGAGCTGTCAGCACAGAGCCCAATGCAAGGCTCGAACTCACAAACTGTGAGATCAGACCTGAGCCAAAGTCAGAAACTCAACCGACTGAGCCACCCAGGTGCCCCGAAAAATCAATATTCTAATATGACTTCTCTTTCTGCATACTCTCCAATGTCCTTATCAGGAAATGAGTGTCACGTGACCTTGCAAAGTGGGAATGAAATGAAAAAAAAATCCCCCATGGTATTTGATGTGGAATATGATCCCAATACATTTTTTACACTCTCTTGAAAGTGGTAAAAAAAAGAAAAAACAAAAAATAAACAAAACAAAGCAAAACAAAAAACCCTACTTTACTTCTATGCTGGATGGAATAATCAGCCACCAAGTTATGAATCTCTGGAACATGTGAATGTATTGCTTTAGAAGCCAGAAAGATGTGATTTAGTTCAGAATTACCCTTGGAGAAATTTTCCTGAGTTATCTGGATGGCCCCCATGTAATTACAAGGATATTTGTAAACAGAAAGCAAGGAGGGCAAAGTGAGAGGGAAATTTGTACATAATATGTTGCCGATTTTGAAAATGATTAAAAAGGGGCCATGATCCAAGTAACGCCAACAGCCAGAAATGACAAGGAACTAGATTCTTTCCTTGAGTCTCCAGAAAGTAATGGAGCCCTGCTGACACCTTGATTTAGCCCAGTGAGACTTATAGTGGATTTCCGATCTTCAGAATTAGAAGATTAATGAGAGTTGTTTTAAAACATTCAATTTCTGTTGATTTGTTACAATGGAAACTAATAAAATACCCAATAAAATTGCAAAAATCAGACAGGTAGGCAAGTATTGGCAAAAATGTGAAGGGATAGGAAGTTTGTATGCTACATGTGAAAGCATAACCTGGTATACTCCTTCTGGAAAGCAATTCAGGGGTACTTAATAAAATGAGGTATGCATTTGTTCTGTGGCCCAGAGAGCCTGCTGCTAGATACATATCCCAGAGAGATATTTTTTAATAGTTCCATAGAAATAATCATGCTCAGGGCTGCCTGGATGGCTCAGGAGGTTAAGTATAGGACTCGATTTTGGCTCAGGTCATGATCCCAGTGTCATGTGATTGAGCCCCATGTTGTGCTCCATACTGACCATGGAGCCTGCCTAAGATTCTCTCTCTGCCCCTCTCCCCTGCTTATGCTCTCTCTTTTTCTCTCTCTAAAATAATTAATTAAATTAAAAAAAAATAAAGACATAGTCATGTTCAGGGATGCTTGTACAGCATAGTAGGAAAGCGAAAGGAAATCTATGTTTTATTTCTAAGATAAGGGATAAGTACACAGGTGGAATACTAGGCATTAGTAACAGTAAGCCAAATATATATAATGATATGGTTAGATCATCCAATAAAATGTTCAATGAAAAAGGCAAGACACTGAAGAGGTATTTCTCAATGCCACTTATATAACACACAAAAAAACCCAGCATTAACTTCTTTATTCCATTGTTGATTTATATTAGTATGGACTCCTGAATATTTATTTTACTCTATGGGTAAAGTACTATTATTTATTTTCTTGCTCAAATTGTTCCATTTTCAGCCATTGAGAGCTCTCTCATGTTGGCTCCTGTACCACATTTCTTTTTATCCAATTAAATTGCTTGTCTCTTTATCAAAATTTTGAAAAATATTTACTTGAGGGGCACCTGAGTGGCTTAGTCGGTTGAGCGTCTGACTTTGGCTCAGGTCATGATCTCTTGGTTTGTGGGTTCAAGCCCTGTGTCGGGCTCTGTGCTGACAGCTGGCTCAGAGCCTGGAGTCTGCTTCAGATTCTGTATCTCCCTCTCTCTCTGACCCTCCCCTGCTCATGCTGTCTCTCTCTCTCCCAGAAATAAATAAAAAAGCATTAAAAAAAAAAAGAATATTTACTTGAAATTTGGTCATATACCAAAGGAGGGAGAGAAGGAAGAAGAGGAGGCAGCAAAGAAGCACGCAAAACATTTTAGCTTAACATGTTTTCGAAGAAGTAATGGTGTCATGAATTAATTATCAGTTGAAATTGGATCCATAATCATAATAATAATCCCCTTCCTCTTTTATGAAGCAAATCTCTAATACCTTGAGGACTCTTAACACGTTAAAGTTTGGTCTATAGGGCTGTATGCAGTAGAAGACTTCCCCAGGTAAACAGAAGAGGGTCCTCCTGTCATAATTCTCGGGACTTCTCATAGGCTCAAGTGAGCCAACCCTTGGGGACTCCCAGAACTAACTGTGTGTGTGTGTGTGTGTGTGTGTGTGTGTGTGTGTGTGTATGCACACGCTTGCTTGCTACACATGTATGTGCAAACACATAAGTATGGCTAAGATGAGAGGTAAATGTAGCTGAAATTTTATAATCAGGAAGAAACAACATTAAGCAAAATAAAGGTATCGCTATTTCCAAATATTAGCAGTGTCTCATGTAACTACTGTATGTGAACTCCAAGCACATTGAACGGGCTGTCCTGAAGATACCTAGCAGGGAGTCTGGAAACACTATTTTCTCACCCCTCCCACGCGCCCTTGGTCACTTCCTGTTTTTAATGTATACTTGATCACTCCCTCTACCCTGAGCACTCTTTTCCCTTGGTTTTCAGGACCCCACATTGCCCAGGGGTTGTTCCCGCCTCTCTAGCCCTTCATTCTCAGTTTCTTCTCCTGGTCCCTTCCCATGACCCTAACCTCTAAATGATGAAATCTCCCAAGACTCAGTCCATGTATATTGTCTCTTCTCTGTCTACACTCCCTTCACTACTGTTTTACCCCTCTCAGGGCTTGAAATTCTACCCGTATACTGACAGTCCCCAGATTTGGATGCCCAGCCTGGACCATTTCCCTGAGTTCTACATCTGTGTCCCATCAGATTGCCTAGTCATTATCTTCTTTGGGGTATCTAAGAGGCATATGAAAACTAGGAAGTCCAAAATGAAATTGCTGTCTTCCTCCACTCCACTATCTCCACCTGCCTCCAGATCATTGTCAGGAAATGGCAAGGCGAGGTATTCAGATCCAAATTTTATTTATTTTTTGTATATTTATTTTATGTTTGGGGGGTCGAACTTGCATGAGTGAGAGTGAGGGAGGGGCAGAGAGAGAGGGAGGCAGAATCACAAGCAGGGTCCCCTCTATCAAGGCAGAGCCTCACGTGGGGATCGAACTCATGAACTATGAGATCATGACCTGAGCCCGAATCAAGAGCCGGACTCTTAACCGACTTGAACCACCCAGGTGCCTCAAGTCAAAATGTTTTGAAATATTCTTGACTCTTCTATTTTCTCATATTCCAGAAACAGTGCACTACCAAGTGCTTCTGCGTTAATCATTCAAAATGTTCCTTGAATCTTTTTATTTCTCAGTTCCTCGATGTCACTGCTTTACCTGAATTATTTTAGCAGGCTCAGCTTTCAAAACCTATATGAGATCGTGTCACTCTTCTACTCAAAACACACTAGTGGTTCCCAAAGTAAATGCCCACTCTTATAACAGCCTCAAGGCCCTCTGCACTGTGTACACTTCTTCCTTCACTTCTCTGATCTCATTTCCTGCTCCACTCCAGCCACAAGACCTTGCCTCTTTCTGGATTGCACTGGGTACATTCGTCCCTCAAGGCATTTGCGTTTGCCAGCTCCTCTGCCGGGATTCTATTCCTGAGGCGGGCTTTCGTCCCTCCCTTCCTTCAGATTTTTTTGTTCGTGTGCCTCCTATTCGGGGATGACTTCCGCCATAATAAATTTGCAGTTGCTTTCCATACAAGGAACTCCCTCTCTCCTTTCCCTTCTTTATTTTTGTCCATAGCATCTATAAACTTATTCAGCCTACGATATGTGTTACCCTTCTGTTTTTGTTGTCTTCTCAAACTAAAAAAGCAGCATCTGCAAAGTTCGGGATGTTTACTGTTATTTCTCTTGCACCCACAACACTGTCTAGCACATTGTCAGGGTTCGGGACATTGTTGATGATTGAATGAGCTGAATGAAAGAACAAGTGAAATTTCTCTGGTACTTTGTGACGGGTCACAGATGGGGCAGATATTATTCCTCTCTTTTCAAAGCAGCTCAATGTTTGTCAAGGCTGAAATCTGTGAAAATGCCAGTCCTTGGAAGGGATTTTCCTTTCCCTCTCTAGGGACTAGCCCATGGCCAAGGAAGGAAGCCTGTGTCCAACGGCCACTGCAGTGACAAGGCAGTGTCCAGAAAAAGGGAAGAAAGTGGCAGAAAGAGGAAGCGGAAAAGCGCCGAGCAAACCCCTGCCCTGTTCTTCTGGTGCTCAGTGCAGACAGTGTGTTTCGGAGGCCACTGTGACAGCCTGCGAGCTATTTCCAGCAGAGCTTTATGTCAGTTTAGTAGCCAAGGGTAATCCGAATAAAAGGAATAAGGCAGGTTATTCAGTTTCTAATTGCTATTTGCACAACTTTTTCCTAATTGCATTTTCCATGGACAGTTTGTGCCAAAATGAACATTTCACTAATGATGCTGGCAAGACTGTTTGTCAAACACTGACACCTAGTGAATGTTACTATACAGACCTTGTTCTGGGCTCTGTTTCAGGTCCAAGAAATTCCACAGATGTTCAATTTAGGAGGCAGTCAAATCTCATTCACCTACTTTTAGTATTAGACTTGGCAGACTTTGACTCTGAAGTGGTGCTCTGGCTCATTGCTGGGCCCCCGCGCATGAGTGAGTGTATGCCCTTGGAATGTTGGTGAAACTTTTAATCTAAGAAAAACAACCAGGACAGAAGAACTCCTGCAAAATTGCCCAGAGAGGCTCTCAAGTCAAATAAAAAGACTTAATTTTTGTCAACTGCCCTGGTGTGTCTTCAGGGCCGCCTGCTGATCCCTCTCTGACAGGCAGAAAGGACTCAGTCTTCAGTCCAGGAGGGGCCCAGGTGGAGCTGCGGGACTTGCTGTGAGATAAGAATGTCCTGAAATCTGAGAACAGGCCCCTCAGAGTCTCTGTTTGCAACTGCTGTGCTGTAATGGAGGGAGCTCTAGACCTGTAAGGAGACAGGGGCTTCTGTGAGGGGGGTGCAATCTGAATGGAACTTGGAATCACACTTAACGGGGAATAAATAAGAGCTCCGCTGAGAAGTGGCACTCCACGCGTTTACTCAGCTTCTCTCCAAGTTAGTTTGCAGTGCTAATGCAAAGAGACCACCAAGGCCCAGGGTTCTGAGGAGTGGTGAGTGAGCTGTGCAGGGAGAGAGCTCTTACAGAGCAGGGTCCTGCCTGCCCTTTTTATTCCCGCTCCCTTGGAATCGCTCAGCTGAAGGCTAGGCCGGGTATAAAACCAGGTCTGTCTCTCAGCTGATAGTGTAGTCCTGCCCATTGCTGTGCCTCAGTTGCCAAGTGTGCTCTGAGGTGGAGGAAGCACGAAGCAGAAAGAGCGTGGAAACATCTCCGCCCGCCCTACTCAGGGCTTGTGACTCCCTAAAATCACACAGCCCAGGGGGTGGAGCATGATCTCAGGGTCCCAGCCCATAGCCCTGCTTGCCTGCACAGAGCATGCTGCCCCACCTGCCTTTCTGAAGTCTAGAGGCATTCATCACTCAGATTAAGAGATGGGCCTTAGGGGCGCCTGGGTGGCTCAGTCGGTTGGGCAGCAGACTTGGGCTCAGGTCATGATCTCATAGCTTGTGAGTTCAAGCCCCGCATTGGGCTCTGTGCTGACAGCTCAGAGCCTGGAGCCTGCTTTGGATTCTGTGTCCCTCTCTCTCTGCCCCTTCCCTGCTTATACTCTCTCTGTCTCAAAAACAAAATTTAAAAATTAAATTTTCTTTTAAAAAAAGAGATGGGCTTTAAAGCAGATTAATTCAGTTCAGAACCCTGTTTTACCTTCTGTCAGCTGCATGGCCTCAGACAAGTTCTTTGAGCTCTCTCTGCATTGGTTACCCTATCTGTTAAATGGAGACAAAACAATTCTTAATTTCTTAGAGTTGCTGCTTGAGAATTTGATTAGCTGGTTTATTGATTTATATCTATACATTCAATTATTATATATTTTCAATTAATTATTATATATTTTCAATAAGTATATATATATATATATATAAAATCTTAGTGAAAAATATTACTATCTTCCCATAATATAGGGAAAATCCGCATGGGGGCAATGCATGAAATGTTCTCTAAAGAAGTCACATATGATGGAATATCATCACTTGACTTGTTTGCTTATGTAGATTTGGCCTGGTTTGGCAGAGTTTAGATTATGTTACTGTCCAGTGCTTTGCAAAGTCTAGCTGTTTGCAGTTTCATCTTACTTTGGGTGTGTAGCAGCACCCCTGTATGGATTTCTGAAAGAGGCTGACATTTGCCTCAATCTCTACCTCCCCCTCCCCTCTCCTCCTCACCCCTCCTCTCCCTTCCCCTCCTTCCTCCTCTTCGTCTTGCTCTTTCTCCCTCATTCTCTCTGTCTCTTTCCCTCTCTCCCTCCATCCTCCACCCCCCCACCAACCTCCTGTGACCCTCCACCTTCACTCTCTAATGGAAAGCTGGAATTTTTACTTTCCTGGCACTCTATTCATCCTCATTACCTTCCCCTTTGTCCTGGCTGCCCTTTCTTTGCCTTGAGATTTCTCAGCATCTACAGGAAATAGCATGCACATGCATGCTTGCATGAGTGTGTGTGCACGCGTGTATGTGTGTGTGTATACGTGCGTGCCCACGTTCTGTCATCTCTTTGTTGACATAAAATTAGAAATGCTTGCCAAAGTAGGGCTCTGCTTCCTTTGCCCAAGATTTGTCTCAGGTGCCAAGAAAGTCCACAATGGCTACCTGGGTTCCTCACAGTTCCCCTAACAGCCAACCATGAGATGGGAAATTTGATCTTTGTTCAAATACGGTAAAATCTGAATTACCTAGAGAGACAAAAGCAAGCTCAGTGCTTTGGTCCCTTAGTCTTTAGCAAAATGACATCCTTGTGCTTCTTCTGTTACTGATTCATAGCTCACAATGCACAGTTTTTGTATCCTGCTACACACATTATTGTACAAAAATACCAGTGACATTTTCCACCCTGGAGGCCATATCATCACCATATTAGTTGGCTAGTGGGATTCTTCTAGATGCCTTTGGACTATTACCCAGTTCTGAACCCTGGGCCATTTCCTCTATCACTTTTTGTTACTAACAGGAAGTATTTCAGCCCTAACGAAAAGTTAGGAAAGTAATATCGTGTACCCACCGCCTGTCAAGACAGATAAACATAGCTTCCTTTTGCCTTAATATCAACTTAAAAAGCTACACAGGCTTTTGTTTATTTGTTGTGTGCCTGCTTTTTTTTTTTTTTTAACATTCACCTTAAGTGCTGCTATGTTTTGAGTCTAGTTCTCGAGTGGGTATGTATTAAATTTAGCTTATTTCTACTATTGCACTTTTTTCCCCTCTGTCCGGCTGTTTTTATACTTATTGTTTTTCCTTGTAAAATGTTGTTGAGTTGTTGAAGATTCTCTTTTTCTTTTACTATACTTTATTGGTTTAGAAGCATTAGTATTTTCTTTCTCTTTTTTTCTAGGCATTCTTAAAATTTTACTTACTTGTAGATAATTAGGAAATGCAACAGTTAATCATTTCTTTTACTGTGCCTGAACAATAACTTAGAATAATTTAGCTCTGAACATTTTCTCCATTAAAAGTTCATTCCTGAACTTAGAGCTAATATAATTATTGCTTCTGTGAAAATAACCACAAATTTACCAGTTCCTCTGCTCATCATTACTTCTTTTGCCTCAGTTCTTCCTCTCTGGGAGAAATTGGAAATTGACGTTTCTAAGTGAAAACCTTTTGGTGAAAGATTTCCTCAATATTATTGTTCTTTTGAATATGTGACAGTTTCATCTAGGTTCTTTTGTTATTCAATGTTTTTTTTTTTTTTTGAGAGAGAGAGAGTGGGTATGTGAGAGAGACAGAGTGTGAATGGGGGAGGGGCAGAGAGAGAGAGGGACACACAGAATCCAAAGCAGCCTCCAGGCTCTGAACTGTTAGCACACAGCCCAATGCCAGGCTCGAACTCACGAACTGTGACATCACGACCTGAGCCGAAGTCGGACGCGTAACTGAGCCACCTCGGTGCTCCTATTCTGGTTCTTGAAAGCTAATATTTTGAAGTGAGCTCTAAATATCTTGGCTGACAATTATTTGCCTTAGCATTTCGAGGCTATTGTTTTCCTTAGCTGTGCTTTCAAACCTTTTTCTCCCCCCTGGCTTTTGAGGCCAGCTGTCCTTTCTATCTAGTTGTTATTATAGCTATAAAAATATGCTGATTTAATTACATAGTGTTTAGGTGTGGATCTGGTCTTTTTATTTCACTTGTGACTTAGTGTATGTCATGAATCTGAGGACCCAGGTCTCTCACTACTCTGGAAAATTCCCAGCCATTATCTTTCAGTATTACTTTTCATTTATTATCTGTATTTCTTCTTAAAACTCTTAAGAGGCATACTGGCCTTTCTCATTTTTTTTCCACCACATCTCTTAATTTCTTTTTGCATGTTTTCCACTTATTAGAACCATGATTCAACCAGCTAATGCCGTCCTTAGTGGTGTCTGATGTTATACATGAATAGCTCCATTGGTGGCTTGTTTTTCATTTCAGTGACTTTAGGTTTTTAATTTTGTAGAAATTTTGTTTAATTTTGAACAAATCAACCTCATGTATTTTTAAAGTATCATGTTCCTTTTTTATCATTTCTATTTCTCTCAACAGGGTAACATTTTAATGTTATTATCTACTAAGGCTTACTTCCATAGTCTACTTTGGAGTGTAAATATGCTGTTTGTTATGCTTAATGACTTGGTTATGATAGTTTATATTCTCTTATGTCTTATAGCTTTGGACTAAATGCTTATGTTGGAAAGGAGTAGTGGAGCTTTATTTAAAGAAAGGGTTTATGAGGATTGGGATGACAGTGTGTGTCTAAAGTTATTTATAATTTATTCTGCCTTGGGCATTAATAGGATTAATGACTACTTGACTACTTGACTACTTCATGCTAATATGCTAGCTTCCAGGGGCGCCTGGGTGGCTCATTTGGTTAAGTGTCCGACTTTGGCTCAGGTCATGGTCTCACGGTTCGTGGGTTCGGGCCCCACGTCGGGCTCTGTGCTGACAGCTCAGAGCCTGGAGACTGCTTCGGATTCTGTGTCTCCCTCTCTCTCTCTGCCCCTCCCCCACTTGCCCTCTGTTTCTTTCTCTCTCTCAAAAATAAAATAAACATTTAAAAAATTTTAATATGCTAGCTTCCGTATTCCAAGACCACACAGGAGTGCACATTGGATTAAAAATCTGCCTGAGGGCACATCTCTGGTTGCAAATTCTCAGAGATTGTTCTACTCAATCTTTGTACTTTCTACCCCAGGCTAAAATGGATAGCGTTTTCTCCTCATCCCCATAAAGTGGTAGGTTATTTTTCCCCCAGAGCCTTCTTTGTGGAAGAAAGCATACTTTTAATGGCCCTGGGGTTATCCAGACACTTCATTCAGTGCTTTAGTTTGTACGGTCTCAGCATTTGTCCCATTTGCTCTGGTGACAGTTAAAAACCTACGCTTCTTCTGTAGTCTACCCCCTTGGCTTTCACTTTCTTTGTATTTCTCCCCCAGTCCTCAGATATGGACTTAAAAGTATGTTTGTTACATTTTCCCATTAGGATGGCCATTATAAAAAGAAAAAATAAAAATAAAACAAAATAACAGGCATTAGTGAGGTTGTGGTGAAATTGGAGCCCCTACCCATTGCTGATAGGAATAAGAAATGGCACAGCCACTATGGGAAGCAGTATGGCAGTTCCTCAAAGAATATCGCCATAGGATTCATTGGCTCCACTTCTGGGTATCTGCTTCAAATAAGTGACAGCAGGGACATGAACAGATATTTGTATACCAACGTTCACAGCAACGTTATCCGCAGTAGCCAAAAGGTGGAAGCAACTCAAGTGCTCCCTGAGGGATGACTGGATAAACAAAATGTGTTATGGATATGCATTGTAATAGTTTCAGCCTTGAAAAAGGAAAGACACAGGTGCCTGCCTCGGGTGGCTCAGTCAATTAAGCAATCACCTCTTCATCTTGGCTTACGTCATGATCTCATGGTTCATGAGTTCGAGCCCTGCATCAGGCTCTGCACTGACAGCATGGAACCTGCTTAGGATTCTTTCTTTCCCTTTCTCTGCCCTTTTCCCTCTTGTGCTCATTCTCTCTCTCCTCTCTCTCTCTCTCCCTCCCTCAAAATAAATAAATATTTTTTTAAAAAAGAAAGACATTCTAACATATATCATAACATGAATAAAAGTTGAAGACATTATGCTAAGTGAGATAAGCCAGTCACAAAAGGACAAGTATTGAATAATTCCACTTGTTTAAGGTACCTAGAATAGTCACTTTTGTAGCGATAGTGGTTGCCAGGGGCCAGGGCAAGAGGTGGGGGGTAAGGGGGGAGGAAAGAGAAACAAGGTAGAAAGTTTCAGTTTTGGAAGATACAGAAGCTGTGGAGATGGATAGTGGGAGTGTTTTCACAACAAAGTGAATATAATTAATGCCATTGAACTGTATACTCCAAAATGGTTAAAATAGTAAATTTTATGTTAACCGCAATAAAAAACAAGTATATTTGTCACATTTTATCTAGAATCTCTAGATTGTTGTATTTTTTTTTTAATATCAGAACATTTTCCAGGGTATCTGAACTCCAATTTGTCCCAAATATATTAGGATCTTTAAGCTTTTATTCTGCTATAATATGTTGCTGAGACAAATTAGTAAAAGAGCCGAGAAAATAAAACTTGAGACTTCCTTATTATATAAGGAATTCTTATTTTCTTTAGTGTTATTTGATTGCTAGTGTCAAGGAGCAAGACTTCCTGTCCCCTTCAAGGTCTTTCTAGCTGGAATAAGAATCAAATTCACATGAGACAGATCAGCGTAAGAAAATAAAATTCAGTAGCGTACATATGGGGAATCCACACAGACATAAAAATTCCAAAGGCAGTCAGGCAAAATGAGATCATGTGTCATTCTGAAGTAAGCAGGGGTAGAAGTCTGGGTCTCTGAAGGGGAGTGAAATTCACAGGGTCTTCTAAGGGGTGGAGTGCAATTTCACAGGACATTAAGAAAAAGAGTAGATGTTTGGTAATTAGATGTTTATCTTGACACACAGATGGATTACTCAGATAAAATTTATCTCTGGTAATAATCATTATTCTGGTTAAAAAACAACAACAACAATTTAGATTCTTCTGTGTAATTAAGGGAGAGGCAAAAAAAAAAAAAGTTTCTTTTGAGCCTTCAGTGTCTCAGTTGCCTTCAGCTCAAAATAATCTTCATGCCGAACTGGCACATCTTGGGGCAGCCTATCCCTGGCTCCTATACTAGGCTGGTTGTATTGTATAAATGTAGCAAGATTCTAGGGAACTTAGGTCCCCTCGTCTGAGAAGCAAAGCAGGATCTGACCTTATAAGAAATGAGATGATGTCGGTGCATCTGCAGGTTCCCTCGCACACAGCTTCTCTTCTCTCTGGTTTTTCCGTTCTTTCTAACAATTTTCGTATTGTCTTCATCTCCTCTTGATATCTGTTCATTTTTGCTTGTTATAAACCATTTGAATTCCTCTTTACCTTATATACATTCTTGATGTGGTATTTTGGCACCTGTCTTTCCTAATAACTGCTGGCGTTCTGGGCTTCCCACTTCCAGATTTGTGAGAGGAGTCTGATTTGATGATGATTTGGGGTCCAGATATCTGGGCTACATACACCCATTTGCTAATTAGGAACACACGTGGAAGTTCCTCCTCCGCCGTGGCAACGTGAGGAGCTCTGTGGGCCTGCTCCCCAGGGAAACCTTTGAAGATTATTGTTTAAAACCCCAGCCATTTAAATATTCTGGAAATGGTCCTAAGACTCTACAGCACAGAAAACAAAGACAAAAAAACGTCTCTTCAAGAAAACCTGCTAAACCTTGCTAAGAATCGCATAAATATGTAGCCCTTGAATCCTAGTCGGACTCCTCCATCACCCCAATCCCAGCTCAGCCTGGTGGAAACTGCCCTTCCGATGGGTGCAGCCAAGAGCACACAGGTTTTTCTTCTCCCCCAGCTGCCAGTGTGAGGCTCTGCTGTCTTACCGAGAGGGACAGGGTATGAGTATTTCTCACCCTGCCCGCAGCATCACATTGCAAATGCCAACTTCTGATCCCAGCCTCCTCTCTGGGGACAGAAGCTCTCACCTCGAGGTGGTGAATGCAGGAGCCCTGTCACTCCTGCCTCACTCCTAAGACAGAGGCTCCATGTCAGGAGTGGCGATCTGATCCCCGCGCCCACTGTCCTCAACCCCTGCCTCCCTGGCAGATGCTAGACCCTAAAGCAGGAGGGTGACTCAGAGAAGAACGTGCCACTTACCCCACCTTAAGCTTCAGAGAGGAACAAAGGCTTTGGCCAGGAATAAAGGCAGGTTGTAAAACACAGCAATAGAAACACTTCCTAGAGGAATTGACTTCATTTGCAACAGAGTGTGGGGAAACTCAAGCCCAAGGGTGCTCTCAGAAACAGTAGAGGTTATGGTGAAAAGAAATGAAGAGACTTCTAGATTCCTTAGTCGTAGAAGATAGTCATCAGCCCTCAAATTTACCGGAGTAAAACAGTGACCTTCTAGGGTCAGGACAAATCTGAAACTAATAGAGGATCCCAAATGTAGGTGGATCAGTCTGTGGAGCAATTTATGACCCCAGAGCATTGTTAGAAATAATAGAGCCAAGTTGCCTGGCTGGCTCAGTCAGCGGAGCCTAGGACTCTTGACCTTGGAGTGTGAGTTCAAGCCCCACTTTGGGTATAGAGATTACGTTTAAAGACTTAAAAAAAAAATCTTTAAAAAAGAATGAAAAGAATGTAGCAGTCAGCTGGCAACTAGTTGGGCTTAACAGCTGGTTGTAGTTAAGGAAAGAGATGGTCACAGAGCCCAGCCCAAATCCCCATCATCCTAGGGCCACAGTGTTTGCTCAAGGATGTTACCTCTAGGAGAAACTTTAGTGGTTTCACCCTGCGGGGAGAAAATAGATTTCACTCAACTAATCCAGTCAATCACTAAACAAATAAACATTCAAAATACAATAGCAAACCCTAATGTGGAAGGCTGGAGAACCAGTACCTAAACTTGCTATAATATAGAACTTAATATGTCTGGTTTCCAATAAAAAATCATGGCAAAAAGAAAGGAAAACTTGTACGTGGGTGAGGAAAGCAGACGGCGAAATACTGCCTGTGAGAGCAACCAGATGTCAGATTGAATAGAAACAGACCTTAAGGGAGCCATTATGAATATGTTCACGGAACCAAAGGAAACCACGCTTAAAGAAATACAAGAAGATATGTTGACAGTGTCTTATTAAATTGAGAATGTCAATAAAGGGACTGAAATTATAAAAAGAGCTGAGTAGAAATTCTGGGTTTTTTACTGAAGGGTAAAATGATAGAAAAGAAAATTTCACTTGAGAGACTCAACAGTAGATTTGAACTGGCAGAATAAAGAATTGGTGAACTGGAATGGAAATTGATGAGAAAGCATAGGGCAAGCTGACACCCCACAAGCTTCCCCTGCCCTGGGTAGGATATGTGTGATATTCCTCAGGCACTCCAGGCTGCCCAAGAACAAAAGAAAGGGGAAAACAAATGGTTAACTGATAGTGACCATGGTTATGCAAGACCTGAGTCTCCATCGGTTTACAAATATCTTAGTAAATTACAAGAAAAAGGCAATCAATAGCCAATAACTTAACCTCCAGAAACATATAGCCCCAACATCATCCTCCCCTCCATAGTGATGTGGGGAACAAAGACAAGAAGAAAATGTAGATCCAGGAACTCCCTATTGTCTTCCTGTTGATGCTTTGCTGGAGGAAAGGACAGCCTTGGCTTGACAATAGCAAGGCCTTCAGTAATCTCTGAGTGTTCTTTAGCATATGAAAGTCCCTTTAAGAAACTTCCTCTTGACTTTACCTCCCCAACTTCATAGTGTATAACCAGTCACTCTTCACAACCCCAGTGCAGCTCCTTCTACCCCCGTCCCCATGCTTTAATAAAATCACCCTTTTGCACCCAACACATCTCAAAAATTCTTTCTTGGCCATCAGCTCCAGACTCCCCACACCTCCAAAACCCCATCAAAAATCATTATAGACATTATACAACCTGAAGAATAGGGAGAAAAAGAAATGAAAATTAGGAGAATTATACCAACATATGTAAAACGGGAGTATCAGGAGAAAACAAAAGATAGAAGAAATACTGATAAAAAAAAAATTCTTCAAGTTTAGGGTTACCTGAGTGGCTCAGTTGGTTGAGCATCCAACTCTTGATTTCTCCTCAAGTCACAATCTTACAGTTCATGAGTTCAAGTCCCACGTCGGGCTCTGTGCCAACAGTGTGGAACCTGCTTGGGATTCTATCTCTTCCTCTCTCTCTCTAGGCCCCTCCCCTGTGTGTCCATGCACACTCTTTCTTTCCCAAAATAAATAAACTTTTAAAAAATGCTCAAATTCACTGAAAACATTAATCCCATCCAAGAGCTCAGTAAACTCTAATCATTAATCTGTTCTGAGTGGAGGTTGCATTAGTACAAAACAAAGCCACTGCTCTCTAGCAGCTCTTAGAAAGAAGTGTAGCAAAGGCAAACAGTAATTAATATCTTTAGTAGAAATATTAAGTAATCAACTCTCAATTTTTGTGTTAGATATTCAAAATGTATTTAGTGCATATCAGCAAGAGTTTCCCATTAATGAGAATCCTAAGGTCCTGCAAGACTCTAAAGTCCCTTTATAGTCAAAGAAATAATAAAAGTAATTAGTGTTGATTTGATATTTAGGTATGTGTATATATATTTTTAAGTTTATTTATTATGAGAGACAGAGAAAAAGCAGGGGAGGGGGCAGAGAGAAATGGAAAGAGAGAATCCCAAGCAGACTCTGAACTGTCAATAGAGAGCTGAATGTGGGACTCAAACTCACAAACTGAACCATGAGATCATGACCTAAGCCAAAGTCAAGAGTGGACGCTTAGCCAAATGCTTAACCGACTGAGTCACCCAGGAATCCCTTAGATATGTATATTTTTAATTGCACCTTATTATTATAAATATCAACTTTATTGCCTTAAATACTTTATTGGCTTAAATATTAAATGAATACTAATATATTAATTCATGTCATATGATGGAGTACCTAGTGGAAAGGACAGTTTTATACTAACCCTCCTTTCCCTCTGGGATAGAGTATGCTTTATGCTTAGACAATTAAGGTTTGAAGGGTCTTGAAGGCTCTCTTCCTGAAAATTTGCTTCTCAGAAGACTTATTGCTTGTAGTTAAACCCCTCCTCCAGACACAAATGGAAGCAGGATACTATTTAAAGCTAATCAGTCTTTTTCATGAACTTGAAAAAGCTAAAGTTATGCTTTCCTAAGGCAAAGCTGAGAGCCTGGAAGGACACAAGATACTTGACCATCTCTAGGATTGGAAGAGAGTACAGCTGGGGTAGTGCCTGGGGGGTATGAGACTCAACTTCCACTACTTTTAGATTTTATTTATCCACTTAAGAAGATTTAGAAGAGCAAAGTACTTTTCCTTTTTGATACAATAATTCACATTTATTAAACTCATTTATCTCTGCTTTAGTCAACAAGTTTTTTGGATGGTTGCAATTTGAGGTCATGACAGAAACACCAGTAAAGGAAAAATAGTGTTCTGTAGTGAGCCATATACATTGAAGCTATATTGTAGTTACAGAACATAGATCAGTTCTGAAACTTTTTGATTGGGAGGAAGACAATGGTAGAGATGAGTATTTATAAAGAGAACAAAGTGCTGAAATTCTAATGAGTTAAATCATCTACCTTCCCTTGTGGACTATGAAACTGAAGAGGAAGAGACACCAAATTATGGGGACCTGTACTCTTGTAAACAGGCCTATTAAACAAGTAGCTTCTAGAACGACCTTGTGGGAAGCAGGTGACAAGATTCCATTCACCACATTCCCTTAGTGAAGTGCTGTGACATTAGCAGCTTCTCTCCTTTGAGTTAATCTCATGATCTTGACGTCTGGAATACAAATGTATGGTCAAAGAAAGAGATGCCCATTATTTCTTTAGTAATTCCTAAAGTCTGCTGGAAACATATTTTTATCATTAAAACCATACTGTTAGTGAAAAAGGTAAGTTTGATTTAGTTTGTTTTAAATTTTCTTTAGGCTGAAAAAATAGAGAGAAGGGACACCCATCAGATTCCTGGTGGTGGCAAGGGTTGGGGACATTAATTATGCGAGATCATCCTTAAAGGAAACAGAAAACAAGCAGTCATTAGGGGAGGTTGAGGAAAAGAGTCCAAACATAAGAAGCAGAATGCACAGAGCCCAGAGATAAGAGTGAGCATGATATATGCTGGGACCTGCCAATATTATGTCAGCTTTGTTGGAGGATAGGGTGTGAGGAAAAACATGTAGAAAGCTTTACTAAGAGGTCAGGCTGGAGAAGTCAGGCAGAAGCTTCTGCATAATCTAGCAAGAATTGAAAGTTGTCTCAAGTAAAGTAGAACCAATGAGAATGAAGAAAAGTGGAGGAATCCTAGAAGTATTGACCTGTGGTAAAGACAACAGAACACCGTATTTTTTATGGATATAGATGAAAAGATCAGACTCAAACATTTTCTGGTGTCTAATTTAAGCAGTTTCCTGAGGTGGTGCCACAGACAGTGGAATGCCTTTGGCAAGTGTGGTTTAGGTGGACGATGGGTGTAGGCAGAGGCCAGTGTTGCTGACAGTCCTATAAATTTCAGTTTCATCTTTATAAAGAACAAATTTTGAGACTTTTTCCCCTTTCCTGTCTTTTATGTACAGACTGGAAATCTTATCTCCAAATTTTAATTGAAAACACTGATAAGAGAACATCAGAAACACATTTGCTACCAGAAAGGCACCCCTGCCCGTGGATCAGGGAATGTGCACAATGGAGGCCTTGCCCAGTTCAGGCCAAAACAAGGCTCTTTACCCGAACTATCAAGATCATCAGAGATAAAATAGTGGGAGACATTCTTCTGTTATCCAGAGGATAATTTCCTTAAATCCTCCTTTTGTTTGATGCACGTCCTCAGAATGAAGCTTAAATAATTCTCTTGGGAAAAATGGATGTTTAAAATCAATCTCCTTTAACTCAAAATAAATAGAACTTGTATTCCATAGTGTCTTTAGTTAGAACATGTTTTAGATCTTCAGTCACGTCCAGGAACATCTAAGAACACTGACTGGGATCCAGAAACTTTTTTTTTACATATCCTTGATGGTAAGTTAATTTGATCTTCATAAGAGCTGCCTTGGCCGTTGTCAGAGTATAGGTTAAATTATCTGAAGCTTGAGAGGAAACAGATCATCTTGGGAAATCACTTTGGATGACAAGGGAACTATAACTTTAGCATTCAAGCCACATCAATCATGGGGGTGGAGAACTCCTACTAAAGCACCACATGAAAATCATTGGGTAGTTTCCAAGGGCAGGGAGGAAATCTATAGCAAGCCCTATAATGTGGAGTTTTAAGGGTGTGGCTCTTGCCTTTAATACATTTCAATAGCTTTAAAAGATACATTTCCTTACATGCTGTACTGGATGAATTTATTTTTAATACTCGCTAAGAATAGCACCACTGGGGAAACAGAAGATGTGGGTTGTCTTTGGTTGCTAGACGATACCTACACTGTTTGAATCAGAGACGTGTGTGATATTTATTGATCCTACAATTATACAAAACTGTATAGCCTATTTTATATAAATGAAGTTCTACCACTAGAGAATTTTTTTCTCGGGAGGGGTCACAATTTGGGTTATTTATAGATCAGCAGACAATATCCTTTACAATTAATGGCAGCACAGAAGAAAGTGAAGTGGGCTAAAGACAAGAGAGTTGGAGGAGGTGAAACTGAGTATCTCAAGAACCACAGGATATCCTGATATATCATGAGGAAAGAATGAGAGTAGAGGTGATAGCAGTGGAAAAGGGGAGTGGAAGAACACATTAAAAAAAGAAGTGCTTTGACTTCACAGTTTTCACAGAGCTGGGTCTGGAGTCAACAAGTAATAAAAAGAGATGAGGGAGTTGAGTGATATATGGGCACATGATCAATACTGATTTTCTAATGCATTCATACACTTCCAATATATATATATACACATACATGTATTTCTTTGTTTATTAAAAATATGACAGGGACACCTAGGTGGCTCAGTCAGTTAAGCATCCAACTGCCACTCAGGTCAGGATCTCATGGTTCATGAATTCGAGTCCCACGTAGGGCTCTGTGCTGACAGCTCAAGAGCCTGGATCCTGCTTTGAATTCTGTATCTCCCTCTCTCTCTGTCCCTTACCCACTCATGCTCTGTCTCTCAAAAATGAATAAACATTTAAAAAAGGGACAGTTTCTGCATTTGTCAGCAATTAAGAATCTACAGAGATGGGCAGTACTGAAAGAACTATCTTTTTGTATGTGGTGGGCCATGTATTTTCCTGATCCAGCTATATTATTATTGTGGGCCCTTGACCACAGGACTGAACAATACTGCCTTTATTTGCTCTGACAGCTTGAGATAACCGTGTCTGCTGTGTGGAGCTGTTACTGGTGGGCAGAAGGTGGGGCAATGTCAGTGAAGGTAATGTGATAAAGAAGCCATGGGGCACTGTAGGGGCACCTGGGTGGCTTAGTCGGTTGAGCGTCCGACTTTCGCTTAGGTCATGATCTCGAGGTTCATGGGTTCGAGCCCCGCGTCGGGCTCTGTGCTGACTGCCAGCTCAGAGCCTGGAGCCTATTTCAGAGTCTGTATCTCCCTCTCTCTCTGACCCTCCCCTGCTCACGCTGTCTCTCTCTCTCTCTCTCTCCTAGAAATAAATAAAAATATTAAAAAAAAAAAAAAGAAGCCATGGGGCACTGTAACATCAGGTTATGGTCTGTTTGATACAAAGCTATATCATACATTCATGTAATAGATATTTGTTGCACTGGGCATTATATTTGGATAAAACATACGGAGCAAGAGCAGGCATGGTCTTGAATTTGCAAAGCTTAAAATATTAATAACAATCAAGAAACGCTATAAGTGGTATTTAATTGCAAACCAAATAAGCTATATGAGAAAAAGAGCATGGTTCATAGGAGAATATAACTTTGATACCTAGTCTAGGTATGTGGAGTGGTGGTTGGGGAAGATGGTCGGAAAAGTTTCCTTGAGAAAGAAAGAGTTGAACTGAAATCTGGTGATTGTGTAGTGATAGCTCTCTAGCTGAATAGGGAGACAAAAGGACTTTAAGTGGAAAGAGTGAGGGAAAGAGGGAGAATCAGGAAGTGGGAACAAAATGGCAGGAGTTTAAAAAGGTATATTCCAGGAAATGAGGAGGATCACTGTGGCAGCTGTATAAAGAGAGGAGAGTGGCTCAGTATGAAGGAATAGACAGGGACCAAACCACAGAAAGCATTAGGCCAAGTCGAGAATATTTTCTTTGTCTTAAGAGGAATGAAATGCTGCTAAAATATTTTAAGCAGATCTGCTTTTGCAAAAATTATGTTGGCTGAAGTGTAGAGAATGGATTGGAGAGTAATGAAAGTGGCAGGGGGGAACCAGTTGAGAATCTATTGCAGGAAACCAACAGAGATGATAGTAATATGAATTAGAATGGTAGTGACAGAGATAGAGAAATAGGGATAAATTTAATAGGTATTTATGTGGTAGATGGAAGGGTACTTGATGATAGATTTCATATTAAGACTTAACAAAAGTATGGTTGTGTCAGTAACACTTGTGTAATATGACAATTGAAATGACATTCTTGGGGAGGAGATCTGGTGTGAAAAGGAGTATATTTTGGTTTTAGTTATAATGAGTTTGGGAGACTTTGAAATAGCTAAGAGAGAATGCTAAGTGGCAGGAAACCATTTGGACTTGGAGTTCAATGATTATTTTTTGGATGGCTGGATCTACTTAACACCTCTTCTTCCATTAGTAAAAAGAAAATGGTATGCTGAAGTTAGAGTCCCCCTGAGTAAGATCAAGTTTGCCTTCTGATCATACAGAGTCTTCAATTAGTGCATCTGTTGAATTCTTTCTTGCTAATCCCCCACTTTAACATCTGTAAGCCTAAACTCCACTATGTACCACATATAAAATAAACATTATAAACTATTTTTTAATTTTTAATTCACTCTAAAAGCAGCATTTAAAATTAAATTTCCGGGGCGCCTGGGTGGCTCAGTCGGTTAAGCATCCGACTTCGGCTCGGTTCATGATCTTGTGGTTTGTGGGTTCGAGCCCCACGTCAGGCTCTGGGCTGGCAGCTAGCTCAGAGCCTGGAGCCTGTTGCAGATTCTGTGTCTCCTTCTTTCTCTGACCCTCCCCTACTCACACTGCCTGTCTCTCTCTTTCTCAGAAATAAATTTAAAAACATTAAAAAAATTAAATTAAATTAAATTTCAAAAAAAATTTATGATGGGAGCACCAGGGTGGCTTAGTTAGTTAAGCATCTGACTCCTGATTTCAACTCAGGTCATGGTCTCATGCTTCATGAGATCAAGCCCTATGTCAGCTCTGTGTTGATAGCCCAGAGCTTGGTTGGGATTCTCTCTCTCTCTCTCTCTCTCTCTCTCACACTGTCTGTCTCTGCCTCTCCCCCACTCACGTGTGTGCTCACTCTCTCTAAATAAATAAATAAATATTTTAAAAATTTATGGTGTTTTGGACTGAAAACAACCATCCTCCACTGACATTCATAGAAAAATGGCCAAGTATTTTGGCCATTCATTCAACAAAATATTTGGTTGGCCTCTACTATGGGCAAGACCCTCTCCTAGGTCCTGGAAATATTAAAAAAAAAAAAAATAGAAAAAAACCCTCTACCCCCACAAAGCTTACAATTTAATGAACTAAACTTGTGTGTACAACAATATATACAATAACTGAAATGAATAAATTCAATATGTAGTATATAGATAATGACAAATATTGAAAAAAATCAAGTAAGATTGGAGTTAGGAAATGTATGTGTTGAAAATGTTTAAATTTTGAATATGATGGCCAGCAAAGACCTCATTGAGCAACTAATGTTTGAGAGAAGATCCTCAAAACTGAGGAAGTGAACTCTATGGATGCTTGAGGGAAAAGCATTCCATACATATAGAAAATGAACACCAAAATGGCAGACATAAATTCTGCTTTATTAGTAAGTACATTTGGTCCATTCAAATTCTTCAGTTCAAGGGCAGGTATTAGAAAAATGGATATAAAAATATCAGCCAGCTCTATGCTATCAAGAGATGGCATTATTCAAATAGGCAAACACAGAAATAAATTTCAATTAGTTGATGACTAGATATGCCAAAGGTGGTATATCCATGCAAAGAAATATTATTTAGCCATGAAATGTGAAAAGTACTAATACATGCTACAACATGGATGAATCTTGGAAACACTATACTGACTACAAGAAGCCAGACACCAAAGGCTATATATTGTATGTGAAATACTGTGAATAGGCAAGTTGCTAGAAAGAGAATTAGACGAGGGGTTGGCCGGGGGTAAGCAGAAAAGTCATGAGGAGTGATTTCTTATGATATGGGGATACTTTTTGGGGTGATGAAATTTTCCTGGAGTTAGATGGTACTGATGATTTTACAACCTTTTGAATATATTAAAACCACTAAATCATACACTTCAACATAATAAATTTTATGGTACGCACGTTATATCTCAAAATAAAAACTACCAGTTTAAGAGGAAAAATGACACAACAGATTTTAAAAAGGAGCAAAGCAGAAATTCTATAATTGAAGAGAACAAGTATTAAAACTGTGGATGATGAAAGGACCAGATTAGAGACAGCTGAAGAGAGAATTTGCTAACTGGAAAATAATTCAGGAAAAAAAAAATCCAGCCTGAACAACAGAAACAAATATGATGAAAAAATGGCAAGTTAGGATAAAAACATAAAAGACACAATAAAAAGAGGTACCTGAGTGGCTCAGTTGATTAAGCATCCAACTCTTGACCTCAGCTTAGGTCATGATATCACAGTTTGTGAGTTCAAGCCCCACATCAGGCTCAGCACTGACAGCATAGAGCCTGCTTGCAATTCTTTCTCTTCCCGCTGTATGCCCCTTCCCCACTTGTTCTCTCTCTCTCTTTCTCTCTGTCTCTCTCTTTCTCTCAAAATAAATAATTTTTTAAAAAAAAATCTTAAAAAGAAAGGTACAATAAAAGTTATAACACAAGTTTAACTGAAGTCTCAGAAATAGAGAAGAGAGAGAAAAGAGGGGGAACAGTAATTCAGAGGTTATGCCTATGGATTTCCCATAACTGAAACTGATTTAAGCCATAGATTCATGAAGTCCAAACCAACTCCAAGCAAGGTAATAAAGCACACCTACACTTATAATAAAGCTGCTTGAAGACCAGAGATACAAAGAATAATATCAAAAGCAGCTGGGAAAAGTAGAGGATTACTATGAAAAGAGAAACTATTTGACTGTTGATTTCCTGAGAACAACAGAAGCCAGAAAATAAGAGAAAGGTATATTTAAAGAGCTGAAAGAAAATAATGGCCAAACCAGGATTATAGCCTCATGTAAATTTTATTTCAAGAAATAAAGAAAATAAGACATTTTCAACTAAAGAAATCACTATGAGGATGACATTTTAAAATATGGAAGCATATTCTTCATGGAGAAAGAGAATAATAACAGATGGAAAGTTGGAATAAAATGCAAGAATAGGTAGGGTTAAGACAAATTGGTGAAATGGAAGATAGATTTGAAGAAATTACTCATATTGCAAAATGGTAAGATAAGGAGATAAAAAATATAAAGGAGTAGTTAAGTGACACAGTTGTGAATGAAAAAAATTTTTAATACAGTTTATTGTCATGTGAATGAAAATTCCTAATGTATCTTTAATTGGAGCCTCCAAAGAAGAAAATCAAGAAGATAAGAAAGGGGTAATATTTGAAGGGATCGTTTGAAGACATAATTTTATAGAACTATCAGAAAATGACAATTCAAGACCACAACACAGAGAATAAAAAGATTACAAATAAGACTGAGAGTTTTCAAAAATATTAATGAAGCATTAAGGTAGGGAATTATATCTTGAGGAATGTAAAAAAAAAAATAGAACTATTGACCTAAAATTGTATTCCAAGGTACATTTTTTGTTCAGGAATGAAAACGAAGTACATACATTTTTCAGACAACCCAAAACTGAAGAAATTTCTAAAGAGAAATGAATGTCTGCGGAATAGGAAGAAATGTTGTGGAAACTGGTAAACTCGCAGGCAAACTTAAGGTAATAGTGATTGTTTAAGTAATAACAGCAATGCCTAGTTTTTGTGATTAAATGAAACGCCAAAAAGAACCAAAATATAACATGTAAGGCAGAAAAGGGTTGGTGGTTGCAATTTAATATGTTCAAGAAGTCCCTGATTGTTTAGGAATAAGAGAAAGATATTAGGAGCATCTGGTGGTTCAGTTGGGTGAACATTCGACTTTGGCTCAGTTCATGATCTCACAGTTCCTGGGTTCAAGCCCTGCATCAGGCTCTGTGCTGACAGCTTAAGCCTGGAGCCTGCTTTGGATTCTGGTCTCCTTCTCTCTCTACCCTCCCTGCCCTGCTCTCGGTCTTTCTCTCTTTCCCTCAAAAAATAAACAAACATTAAAAAACAATTTTTAAGAGAGAGAGAGTTTAGTGTTTGATTTTAAGTAAAGTATTCATGTTAAAATTTTAAGTCAATAGAAAAGTAGAACTGGGATGTGCATGACTTTCAAAGCTGGAGAAATAAAAGTGAACAGAAAAACAGTATGATTAAAAATCATAATGCACATCAAATAATAATGCACAAGAAGCTACACATAGAGCCAGTAATGTCTTCCTCTTTTATACTTAAAATCTGAGGTCCATTTTCATACTCTTACAACATACAGATAAGTAACAGTTTAAAACATATGATTTGCTCTATTTGCTTTTTGAGTTTTGTGATGTCAATTTTTTTAAAATAAAAAGCTCTTTATAAACCAAAAAGCTCTTTGTAAACAAAAAAGCTCTTTATAAACAAATTAAATCCAAGCAATTTCCCATTGTTTGTATTACCAGAAATTCTATCTCTTTTTTTTTTTTGACTAAACACATTTTCTTATTTTAATGAGTCATAACTAAAAGCATTTGATTAATCAGGGTCTTAAATGTGTATTCTGGATGCTGCTGCCTATCCAGCTTCCTTATATTAATACCCAAGACCTTGTCATTTTCATCTGTTTTTGTCAACTATTATATGTGCTTTTTTACCCTTTACTATTCATTGTGTAAATAAATCAGATATTCTCTATTATGGTGGGAAATATTGACAGTTGGCAGCCGAGAATAAATGGTCATACTTTTGTCAAAATGACAATGGTATTATGAAAAGAAAGACTAGAATATGTAGCCAAACTAAGAGATGAATCAGGCAAGATGAAGTGGTATCCATTTTTGAGGATAAAAAAACAAAAAGCAAAAACAACAACAACAAGAAACAACCAGAAGGCCATATTTGGATACTAATGGTGAGATGCTTGGCTGAGAAAGAGTAATTAAGGTACACAGGAAAAAGTATAAATACAACACATTAAAACCATAAAATGGATTAAGATTACATATGTAAAGAGAGATCTATCAGTAAAACATATTTACAGAAAAATAACAATTCGTCCAATAAACTATATTGAGCATCACTCAGCTTATCAACACTTCAACCCAGTGAAGTGGTCTTCACACTGAGTGTGGAGCTGCTTGGAATTCTCTCTCTCTCTCTCTCTCTCTCTCTCTCTCTCTCCCCCCCTCTCTGCCCCCCCAAAACAAACAAACAAACAAATTTTTAAAAGTTAGTCCAAAACTGAAAAAAGAAAATATGGTATTTGAGACATAGTTACTTAGAAGAAGAAAACTGTGCAGGCCATTATCTGCAATGCAAAACAATTCGACATACTCCAGTAGATTTAGGAGTAAAATTCTTCAGGAAGAGGAAGGGGGATGAGATTAGTTGTGGTTTACAGGATGTGGGAGGAGACAATATTTGAACCAGATGTTGAAAAAAGGGGAATATTGTCACAAGTTGCTTTGGAAAGGAAGAGTTCAAGATGTCAGAAGAGAGCATTAACAATGTTCTAGACATCTGAGAGAGGGTGAGAAGCGTATTCAGGGAATAGAAAGCAGGGTTCATAGGAAAATGAAGGAATGTCAGACTGGAAAACGTAGGAAGAAATGGACTTTTCTGCATTGTGAAGAAAGAAAAACAATCAGGTGATGATTCCATAAGGCTATAATGTGAGTGAAGTGAAGAAACGACTGGGAATAATAATTCAGATTAGGAATAAGTAAAGCAACCACATCATTTATCATCAAAAATAGGACATTTCTGAGAGGAAACACGTGCACTAAAATCATTAAGATGATATAACTTTTAGAAATATTTACAGGTAAGCAAATAGGTTGTGTTTTTTGATGGACCTATAAAACTATTCTTATTTAACACTGATTTCCAAAATTAGGATGTATCCATATACACGAAAGCAAGAATACTGATTAACAGAAATTTTACAATAAGTGAAATAATTGCTTTTTGTATAGGGTCACACAGTTTAATCAATTTCAGAGTAACTTCTATTTTTAATACGTTCTCATTAGTATTTTCTGGAGAATATGCTTTCAATATAAGCTTACTATAAATTTTTCATTAAATTGTCTGTCATCTTCTTAAAAGTTGCATTCTGTGGGAACAAATTTGAAATGGACTTGTCTGCAGATTCTGATACTTTTACTTGATCAGGTGCCCCCCCTTGCAGGTGCTGACATGCTTAATTAACTCTGAGCAAATCCTGCTAAATGGAAGACTTCCTCAATCTTAAATTTTTTATTAAACCATGAAAATATTTTAGCTTAGTATTTTACATATTTTAACCTCCTATCAGAGAGCCATCTTTGACAAATATTCCTCCAAGACAAATTTTCTCTGTATGATTCTTTTCACTGTTTTCAATGTTTCAGCGTTTTCAATGTTTTGTCAAGCTTAAATGTTAGAAAACCATAGATCTTCTCAATTTGTTTTCAGTATGGAAAAGAAATTTACTACAAACAGGAGCTTCATTAAAGAGATTTCTACAAACAGACATTTCAAATTTCAAGGATAAAGCGACAGACTTACATCGTGTACATCCTCTTAGTGCTCCTATCAGTTTGTTCACTTCCTCTCTTGCTTTTGTAAGGATGATTTTCAGGGTCTTCAGTTCTGCAAGCAATGCTTTCAGTTGGTGCAAAATGTAAATGCCTCAAAGACTTCCGATGCTCCATTTGCGGAACACTTTGATTAAACGTTCCTTATTATCTTATAGAAACTTATTCTAAAATTAAAGAACTATTTATACAGAAATTTTCAACATCATCATGGAACACATAGGTTGATTTGCAAGGTGGTTCTTCAAAGGCTTAAATCTATCTAACTGCCAATTACTTTTTGATTATTGGAGTGTCTACAAGTGTGCTGAAGTGATTTTTAAAATATTAAATATCAGCTTCATCACAAACAGTGTAAACCAGTCACCCCAGTATGTATATATATATCAATATTTATAAATTGTAAATATGGACAGTTAACATACTCTATTTCAATTGGTAGATTCTTGAAGCTTGTTTGGACTCAGTTATAAATTATGTGTTCATCACCATCAATTCCAAGTGAATTATTCTCTCAGCTTTTTTTTTTTAATGTTTATTTATTTTTGAGACAGAGCATGAGCGGGGGAAGGGCAGAGAGAGAGAGAGGGAGACATAATCTCAAACAGCCCAATGCAGGGCTCGCACCCACGAACCGTGAGATCATGATCTGAGCCGAAGTCGGATGCTTAGCCGACTAAGCCATCCAGGCGCCCCTCTCAGCTTCTTTTTAAGATTGTTGTATTTATCATAAAAATTATTGATTCTAAGTTTGTCTTTCTGTTTTTACTGCTAAGTAAATCATATTACCTTCAGTGTTGAACTTTGAAACAACTTTTAACAATAGAAGCCACACTGCCAGCTCTTTCACTTTTGCAAAATGAACTGAACACTTACTTCTCTTTGGTTCCAATAATTGGATGAAAATATTTGAATGTCTATTGATATGAATTTAAACGATTTTCTATTTGAAGCACTTGATGATATTGATGAACAGGCAGCATTAATCCACTGTTTGCAAAGGTCTTTTATTTTTCTTTTTGCTAGTAGTGGATGCGCTGACCACTACTGCCTCATTTTTTTTATGTGTACAAGACATCTTGAAATTGAAATGAATGCATTTACTTTAGAAAAACAGACTTTCAATATAATTGGAACTCAGGCTTCACAGGTTGGTATGTAAACACATTTTCTGCAGTTACACATACTAAATCGTTTTCTTCAGGCTTTCTCAAAGTAATTAATTTTTGAGGCAAATGCCGATCCTTCTTTAGCAGATTTGTGCCTTCTGGATTTTATGGGCTAGTGATGCAGTACAGATATCGTGGTGGATGGGCAATGATGAACATTCTGTGCAGTTACCTTTTTATTATCTGCTTTCTTGAGAACTGAAAATTTACTTTGTCCTTTTCCTTAAATATGCCATTTTAATAGCTCATTGCTACTAAACACTTCTTGAATATTTTAAAATTGGAGAAACAAGGAATATTATCGACTCACATGATACAATAATGACACTAGCACTACATCAAGAATACAGACTAGTTTCTATTCACTCTATGGAAGAACAGCTCCAGTCCTATTCTCTATTCATTAGTCACACACACCTAACTTACAGTTTCCCACGTTCCTCCCTGAGGGCCCTCACCCCCATCTATCATGAGTAGTTTAATGCTAGACTGCTGGCCTGGCAGATGTGTCTCTCTTTTAGACCAAGTCAGGACCGAGGCACCACCATCTGGCCAGGCATAGCAGCAGATAGAATGGTTCTCCCTCCACCACTGCCTGAGATCAGAAGGAGACAGTTGTCTTTTGCAGCTAATGATTCAGGAGCATAACATCATCGGCAAGCTGCCTACATGCACACCTCCAAGAGGAAATGTTAATGTGTTTCAGTCTGGGGGCTTCAGAAGAGAAAAGATTTCATTGACTCTCTCAGTTTAAAGTAGGTTTCCAGTTGCCACTATTCATCTCACATAATTCTCACTCACTTCTGGATCAGAACATGACAGAAACTACCAAGCCCATCTTGGCTTATTTAAACACAATTCTTGATAATCCTTTGTGAAAATTGAAAATCCAGAGCAAATATAAATCATGAGAGGGTGCTTGGACCACTGGCAGAAATTGGGACTGTCCTGGGCAAACCGCCCTGTAGAATGTTCTGGTTATTGATTGTTGTGCAGGAAACTACCTCAAAAAGTAGGGGCTTAAACCAATCATTTGATTATATCTCATGATTTTGTGATTCAGGAAATCAGGCAGTTAAACTGGGTTATTTTTCTGTTCCATGTGGCATTAAGTGGGGGTCACTTGGTGATATTCAGCTGGCCACTGGTCTGGTTTGGAGGGTCTAAGATAGATTCATCCACATGCCTGTTACCTTGACAGAGACAGCTAGGAGAATGAGCTGTCATTCCTCTTCCCTCTGAACTGTAATCTCAGGGCTTCCCCATGGGTGCTCTGTTCCTCAGGGTAGTCAGACTTCTTACACTGTGGCCCAGGGCTCCTAGAAACCAAGATGGAATTTGTCTGTCCTCTTTAGGGCCAGACGTGGAACTAGCATAATGCTTGTTGTCATAAAAGAACATTTCCACAATGCTTCATTGGTCATAGCAATCAAAGTTTAGCCTGGAATCAAAAGGAAGGGACATCCTGCCTGGTTTTAAAGGAAGAAGTATAGTCAAGGAACTCATGGCCATCTTTAACCAGCCACATAACAGTCACAGTCAGCACTGAGTTACATAGTTGTTTTCATCACAGTGATACTCTCTTGCCGCTCAATCAATTAGGTATAAAACTATTACCATTATCTATGTGCAAGACACTGGAACCGTGCTGATGGCTATGGAGTGAAAATATGAACCCAAAGCTCCAACCCTCAAAGAGCCAGGAATCTACTGAGAAAATACTTGTGCTCAAAAAAGCACCAAAAGGAAAGGGACATGGTTTTTTTTTTTTGGGGGGGGCGGAGTTGACCCACCCAGTACTCATTCCAGAATATGTGCAGGCATGCTTAAGATCACAGGAAAACTATTAAAATAATTTAATATTGATTACATAAGTATCAAGTTCATTTAATGTTTTATTTCCCTCCTTGTTAATATTCCAAGGCATTCAGCTATCATAATATTATTTAGTAATTGACCACACAATGTTATGACTAGTTAATGTTTTTATTGAAAAGCATTCCATTTATCCTTAAGGTTAAAGTCTTTTATAACTTTAGGGGGAAGAAGATGTGATCTGTAAAATGTAGCATCATTACAGGTGGACTTACAGATCGGAAAGAACACACATCTTGTCTCAAGAGACATAGTCACTTGTGCACCAAACACATGAGGTTCTAGAATCTTCTGACACAAGTCCAACAGACATACAAACCCAGAGCAAATTGCAGGTGTGTCCACTATCACTTTGGCTTACGATTATCCCTGTAAGTAAACAATGAAAAGCCTCAGTAATCACTGGTGGAAAAAAGCCAATGTTATCTGCACCAAGGAACCATTCTAATTCACGTAGCCATTAGCTCCAGAAAAGGAGCACTGTCTCCAAATAAAGAATTAGTTTTAAATCTATAAAGAATTATGAGATCTTTTTTCCCTCTAAGAAATGTAGGGAAAAAAGGAGGATAGTGTGGAATGGAACCAAAAGGAAAAAGAAGAGACACTTAACTAACTGAATCATACCTCAGTAGAGTTAAGGCTGAAAGTCAGGATCTCACATGTTAGCTGAAGGCCAACTCACAATTCTTCCTGTAATTTCTAATAATCATAACACCACCAGGAATCCCCTAATGATAAATTCTTAGAGGTCATTCATGCTAACAACCTGAACAATGCTAAGTGATTGTGTTATAATGTTCTCACTCCACACTTTTGTTGTGTTTATCTTCTATCTACTCGGCTCAAAGCAGATGAGGGCAGAAACATCACTTGACAGAGATTGCAGGAATAGCTCATTGGTTTGTGGTTTGTTTGGGTTTTTTTCCCCCCTTTTTGAGTGTTGAAATATTCCTAGGCAGAGCTACACAGTTTATCTCCCTTCTCGGAATGCAGAGAAACAGATAGTCTTGGGATAATTTATGTGCTTATCAGTTACTACAAATAGGATTTGTAGTACAAATTTGTAGTACAAATCCATTACCTTTTTTGGGTGTATTTGGTATTTTTGGTTGGTTGTTATTGTTAGCATTATTAGTAGATAGGAAAGGTTTTGTTTTATTTAAAAATTTTTTGTTATGGGACACCTGGGTGGCTCAGTTGCTTAAGCATCTGACTCTTGATCTTGGCTCAGGTCACGACCTCACAGTTCATGAGTTCAAGCCCCATGCTGGTCTTTGCACTGGCAGTGCAGAGCCTGCTTGGGATTCTCTCTCTCCCTTTCTCCCTGCNAATCTGCAAGTATCTATAGGATCATATTGGATACTGTGAATAACTGTATGTACTGTATGTAAATAGATAGAAGGAGGGGTGGAGATCAGCATTAAACACATTTAACATCAGACGCTGTGGGGTTCAGAAGAATGTGTAAACCTGATACGTCTACACCAAGATGGGTGGGGGGAGGACATTGAAAGATGTCTCAGGCTGGGTTCACTAGAAAAGCACTCAGAAATGAAATGATGTGTGCAGGAGTTTAATTAGGGAGAGGCATGGGGGGGGTGGGGGTCACTCCTCTCCTTTCATCTCTAAGGAACAAAAGAAAAGAGAATTGGGCAAAGAAGTTGCAAGAGAGGTCTGAGTCCTTCCATGGAGGAAAGTTTCGAACGTGGGTAGTCCTTCAGAGATGTCCCACATGGGGGTCAGACTTCAAGTAGTAATAATGTCTTTTATTTTGGAGGGTATGCGTGAGCATGACCCATTCTGTTGGATTCCTGGAATCTCCGTGATGTGGCGTTCTCCTGAAATTTTGTAAGCTTTACTTCTCAGAGCATAGTTAAACTGTTCCAACATACATGATACTTCTTGAAATTGATTTGTAAAAATTAGTATGTAAGACACTAGTTGGCTTTTTTTTTTTTTTTTAAGTTCATGAAAGGATTCACTCAACATTTCTGCTTCTTTCTCATGAGCCAGGACTTAGTCAGATAGCCATTTCTGGAAGGCTGGGAAATGCACTTTTTAGTCTGGGCAACCAAGTATGCAGGTAAAAGTCAAGGTTTCACTTACTGACCAGGAAAACGTGGAGAGTGGACAGAGGAAGACTGCCAGCTGCCTCTGCCGTGAACATTGATTCTCTTTAAATATGGAATCAAGGTTCAACAGACAGGAGAGTCACTACTACAGAATCAAACGTAAACACCATATGTTTTTGACAATACAAAAATAGTATCTGTTAAGGGAGGTAAGATATTGTGAGGGCCTGTGAGGCCCAACAGGCAATAATCCTCTGTAAGGCGAAAAGGATGAGTGTGGGATCAGGCAGGAGCAGGGCTGAAGTGCGTCCTATGGACAAACAGCCAGAGATGCATTGTAGGGCAGACCTGTGATTCTGTATTACCTTTGAGTGATGTCTCAAGCACTTTTGCTCTGAAGGCAAACGGGGTCACGATAACATATCACTGGTGATGGCCTGTGATTTTTAACTCTCCAAGAGACAGGGAATTCCTTTCCAAGGCATATTAAATCATGGCCTTAGGCAGCTCCCTCCTTCCCCACCCCCAGGAATCCAAGTCCTCCAAGCACAGGGCTCATAAATAGCCAGGCAGCCGGTCTGTTCAAATCACTTATACCCAGCAAACACAAAAGTCACCGGACACAGGGGATAAAAATTACCCTTGTGTACGATGTTGTCTCGTATTTGCAGAAAGCAGTTTGTCATAGATTGAAAAACAAGATCTGCTTGAAGTGTAGAAAAAAGCATCATTTGGAGATACAGAATAATGAAATTGACCTTAAAATTATGTATCTGTGTATTGGGGAGAAATTTTATGTATGGCAAAGTAATTTTACAATGCAATTAACATTCTTTTAGGCAAACTGGTGAAGTCTCAGTTTTTATGAATTTCAATTTTTCCAGCTCTTTAGTTGAATGTTAATTTAGTTGAACGGTATTTCACCTTCAAGATCAATTATAAAGCATGCTTTTTCTCTTCCAAGAGATGCATTTGATCAATTAAGGTAGACAATAGTAGCAGAAACGTAGCCTTTAATGTGGTAACTTAATAACACTTTTCTATTTTGCCACAAGATGGCAGCACTTGCAAGGGTGCTTTTTTTTTTTTTTTTTAAGAGTAATAGTGTATCATTGTGTGCCTAATGTATCCTTTGTATATTCCACCTTTTGGAATATAACCAGTTTGCATTATTGCTTATTTTATTGTTTTTCATGTTTTTAAGCTCAAGAGCAATGTCTGTTTTTCACCCCATAATACCAGACCTAACTTGGTTATTTTTTACAAATTAAGCTACCTGGTGAAAAATTCATTTACTGGTAAGCCAGTGGGAGAACACATTTCTTCACTCATCAATCGTATTTTGCTCCTCTTCTGATTTACTGACTTTGGGGGGGAATCGTCTCAAATTGCTGTTTCCCAGATTCAACTTGGCTATCTCTCACTTCCATAGGTCACTGCTCAGGTCAATTCAGTGAACCCTTCCATGCCTACCCTGTAAAACATAATGACACAATCACGCCTCTGCTGCCCCCGGTATTGCCTTCCCCCTCTATCCTGACTTACTGTTGAAATCTGTATTTTATCATCAAACAATCTACCACACATCTGCTTGTTTATTTGTGTCTTTCCCTAACAAGATGCAGGCTCAACAGACAGGATTTTGTCACTTCTATTCCTTTTTTTTTTTTTTTTTTTTTTTTTTTTGGNTCATTTCTTTTCCTTTTTTTTTTTTTTTTTTTTTTTTGGTATTCCCAGCCCCAAGAACATTTCCTACACATGGCGGATGTTCAGCATACCTGTGCTGAGTATCTTACCACGGAGGCCACAATTACATGATAACAGCAGGATGTAAGATGTATTTAACAAGTATTGTAAATGAAAGAGAGCTAATCTAAGAATAGACAGACACAAGCTGTCACTCCTGTTCTGTCCCACTGGTGAGGGACCTTGAGTTATTAATCCACCCTGTGGGTCTTGGGTTTCTATCGAATCAGTATGGATAATAAAACTCTTTGGGGGGCACCTCTGTGGCTCAGGTCTTAGTCTCGCGGTCTGTGAGTTGAAGCCCCATGTTAGTCTCCATGCTGGGCGTGAAGACTACTTAAAGAAACAAACAGACAAACGTCATTCTTACTCCGATCTCAACATACGTATGAAACTTGTAAATTTGTATCTCCAGTTAGGACCTCCCCCCTCCACTGAAGACCTCAGTGGCTACTCATATCTCTGTCTGAAGGTTTCATAGGGCTCTGGCTCGAGCTGCTGGCAGTTCTGTCTTTCTGATGATTTAAGCTCCATGCGCTTGTCTTTACCTCCTTCTTTCTCTCACGTGCCAGCTTCCCCTTCATCAGCCCCCACTGCCAGCTCTATTATCCCAATTCTCCTGGCTCTGAACGCTTTTGTCCATCCTCAGTACGGCTTGCAGCGCCGAGGAAGCTCTCATTCCTAGAGCTGATAATCACAATAGCTTCCTGACTGATGTTCCGAAGGCTGCCCTTGTCTTATCTGTCTGGTTTTAACCCAACAGGCAGCATGACCTTGTTGAGAAACCAGTGTGATCCCAGCACTCTTCTGCTCCCAGAGATCATTGGCTTCCATCTCTACTCAAGTAAAGTTAAAGTCCAGGGCACCTGACCAGCTCAGTGAGACTCTTGATCTGGGGGGTTGTGAGTTCGAGCCCCATGGTGGGTGTAGAGATTGCTTAAATAAATAATTAATTACTTTTAAAAAGGAGAGAAAAGTGAAAGCCCTCAAGTGGCTTTAATGCCCTGTGACATGTGCACCGAGTCCTCACTGCTCTGGTCTCATCTCGTATTAACTCTGCCTCCCCCACCTAACGTACCCCAGTGCTCATCTTTTGACATAACACCTCCTCTTCTCTCATGTACAGGGCTCCATGGTGCCCCTTAAGCATATCAGTCAGGCTCCTCTCTCTCTTTGGCTCTCTGCACCTGCCTGGGGCACTCTTTCTCCAGATAGCTGCTTGCCTAGACCCTCTCCTCCTGCATGATGGTGCTCAATTCTTACCTTTTCTTTCTTTTCTTTTTTTTTTGTTTTTTTTTTAAATGTTTTATTTATTTCTAGGAGAGAGAGAGAGAGAGAGAGCGTGAGCAGGGGAGGGTCAGAGAGAGAGGGAGTCACAGACTCCGAAACAGGCTCCAGGCTGAGCTGGCAGTCAGCACAGAGCCTGACGCGGGGCTCGAACCCACGAACCGCAAGATCATGACCTAAGCGAAAGTCGGACGCTTAACCGACTAAGCCACCCAGGCACCCCCCAATTCCCTCTTTTGAGGGAGGCCTCTTTTGAAAAGAGGCACCCTCTTTTCATGGAGGCCTTTTCTGATCACCTTACTTAAAAATTTGATCACCCCAACACCACTAGCTCCATTCTCTGCTTCCTTTCTTTGGTAATTCGTGTTACTACAACACAGTGTGTATTTGGCTGTTCTTTTTGCTTAACGTCTTCCTTTCCCTACTAGAACATACACTCCATAAAAAGGAATTGTCACTTCTGCTTTCTTGAGAGAGCCCTTGTGATAACGGAAAAAGGAGGACATTCTTCTGTTCCCCTCACCTGCCCAGAATAATCATAGGCCCAACTTTAGATATTCCCAGGGACACTTTTACATACAACATTTTAGTATAATTATCATGCGTAGATGTCTTCCTCACTGGGAGGAAGCTGCTTTGAGGTATTTTATTTTGTTGTATTTCTGTTTCTGTCCCCAGCAGGGGTCCTAGAAGATGAGAGATACTCGGTAACTTTTCGAACTGAAAGGGATGTAAGAAACACACATTCATTGAGTCTGTGGTTAGGACGTGACAATGATGTAAACAAACACACCTGAACCTACACAAATAAGAGGACTGTTTTATTTTGCCAGTCTTCAAAGAAGTCTCCTCTGGAAGCTAAACTATTCTCACCATTTGCCTGTTTCTTTTTTTCCACAGAACTCCTCCTTAGTAATTGCCTTCAGTATCTTAGCCAGTTTCTTAAAGATATTATCAGTAATGTCAAATCATCCTTTGAAGGTAGATCTGTTTTAGGGGCAGTTCAGTTTGGAACAAAATTTAGTGAATAAAGTGGGTATCATTTGGCGTCCAAAATGAGATGTGGTGATGATGTAAGATTTCTTTTGTTTCACATAAGTAGTAAACTGGATCTGATTATAAATCAGGTTACAAATTATAAAATGCTAGGTCAGTAATGATGACTGGGAAATCATAGTCTTTCAAAGAAAATATGCAACAATAAACAGCAACAACAACAACAAAATCTATTTAAAACTGTAAAGTCTATTATTACTTTTTTAAAAGTTGGGGGCACATCTTGAAACAGTCTTATTTTCCGGAGAGAGAAAGCGAGGTTAGATACTCTGCAGCGCTGAGGAAAGACAACTGAAAACAAGCCAGACATGAAAAGCAATCTTCTCAAACTCTTTATTAAGGACAGAAGCTTTGCCTTGACAGCATATTTAAGTCAGTTCCTGCTGGTATACATTGCCTGATGTTGCCACAAATGAGAAATTAGTCGCTGTTCTATATTTCATATTTTTTAAACTTCCATAACCAAGAGACCTCACATTACTTTTAATTTTGCTAAATCACTGTACTTGAACTTCCTCTCTCAACAGATAAAAAGGTTCTGATAAGAGTAAAACACTCTGCTAGCTAGAAAAAAGTAAAATCTCCTATAGAGCAGTATTATTTAAATACCTAATCATGTGAACCTGATTAAACTTCGAAATAATAATTAACAAGATGTGGAAATGTATAGTTAGATGCTAAAATGAGCAAATGAGAAAGTACGTACTACATGAATTTGGAGACTAGATTGTGTGAGCGCTAAAGATATTGAGATCCTTTCAACGAAACTGGGCTGGAGCTATGTGGCTGCCAGATTGAGAAGGGAAAATTGGCTTGAAAAGCATGAGGTAAGGCTGGAAGTTTGGGGCTGAAAGCCGTGTAGGGCTTCCTGGGATACAGCTGAGTGAGTTCCTGGGAGAAGTACAGATCAATAAGCAGGAAGGAGTCAGGAGGGGGCATGTGAATGAGCGTTTTTTAAGGGAGAGAATCATCTATATGTTTTAAAGACATCCATATGGCTGAGGGGCGAGGCATGGATTGGAACAGCAAGAAATTATTTTAACAGAATTCCAAAGAAAAGATGACCTTGTCTGACCCAACCCACAGAACCTCTCCAACTATGACTATACGTGTGTAGGCTTTGTTTGATCTTTAGTCAGAAAACACACAGGTGCGTCCTGGACTTACACAGTCAGTTTTTAAAAATGTGTGGATTGTGACCATCCTACGACTCTTGGCTTCTATACTATAGCTGATTCTGTCCACTCTTTACCTAGACTATTAAAAAAGGGCTCATCTCTGTTTATTAACTTGATTTATAAAAAGGGCCCATGGTGCTATACATCCATGAAATTAATAGGTTTATGTTTAATAAGAATCTTTTCTAGGTCCTTAGATTTCCTATCCACTGACTTCCTGGTGCAAAATGTATTCATTGAACCTGATTGCTTATACTATGATTCAATTAAAAATGATACTTTGTGGTAAGAAATAAAAAAGAAAAGGGTATGAGATGCAGCAACGCTAAGTAGAAGAACTGCCAAATAATCATTAAAATCACGATGATTTTTCAGATCCTTAGAAGTATTCCCATGTACTTTGAAAATATCATGATAACAATGATAACCTATGCTGGTCAGAAATGATATTCTTTTTTTAAAATGTTTTTTAATTTATTTCTGAGAGAGAGACAGCATGAACAGGGGAGGGTCAGAGAGAGAGGGAGACTCAGAATCTGAAACAGGCTCCAGGCTCTGAGCTAGCTATCAGCACAGAGCCCGACGTGGGGCTCGAACCCATGAACTGAGATCATGACCTGAGCCGAAATCAGACGCTTAACTGACTGAGCCATCCAGGTGCCCCAGAAGTGATATTCTTATAGGTTTCCTTTGTTAAAGGAAAGTTGAATTTCCAAATAATAGAATGACCCAGAGATGATACCTGCATTACATCCTTTTACTGTTAGAATTCCTTTCAAATACCTTGAACATTGGTGTTTTCTTCATGAGATCCTAAAAATTCCAGTTAATGAAAATATAAAATTATGTAGTATCTCTTTCAATGTTGCTTTTCTTTTTTAAAAAAGTTTTAATGTTAATTTATTTTTAAGAGACAGAGTATGGGGGGGGAGGGGCAGAGAGAGAGGGAGACAGAATCCACAGTAGGCTCTAGGCTCTGAGCTGTCAGAGCCCAATGTGGGACTCAAATCCACAAACCATGAGATCTTGAGCTGAGGTTGAACGCTTAACCAACTGAGCCACCCAGGTGCCCCTCAATATTGCTTTTCTAATGTAGCATAGTTTGTTTGTTTGTTTGTTTGGTTGGTTGGTTGGGTTTTTGCCCTCTTTTATAATCTTTCCCAAACCAGGAACTGGAGAAATGAGTTACCTAACACAGGTTAGGCAGGTGTGGAGCCAGTTGTGAAGTACAGGAGTGATGGAGAATCTCTCTCAAAAGACAGTTGGGACTACAGTATCAGACAGTCTTTAGAAATCAGTGAATTAATGATGATGTCAACACATCCTGATTTCCATTCTTGCCTTCCAAAACTCCTGACTCCTGAGCACAGTTCAGTTGTGGAATCAAACAGACGCAATGACAACCATATTGGATTGCATGACACATAGATAACTTTATAAACTATTGCTGTACATGAGGAGAGACCAACAATCATGCTTCTTTGGACTCATGGGTCTGAGAATATGGGGGAAAGAAGAAGATTGAAATGAGTGGTGTTAATAATTTTTCCTGACAACTCCAATTTACCTCATTTCTTTGGATAATTTAACCTGTTTGAGAAAGCTGTTTTTCCAAAGTACAGAGAACTATTTCCCAGGGTCAGATTCACCACATTCGCTGTGTTCACATGGGGCTGTTGTGAAATCCTTGTGCATGTCTCATCAGAAATTTCTGAGAGGATTTGGGGGTACACTCCACCAATCCCAGCAGCCTGGCAGTTGCTGAGAGTTCTCTTCACAGGCTAAGCAATAATTTTCCCTAGGCGATGTGGTGAAAAGCAAGAATGGAATTTATAGCTTTCTTCCCAATTATCCCTTCAGTTCAGCCTCCAGCCACTGTTGTATCCATACCAACACTGCCTCACTCATTCCTCATACCAGCTCTTGACTCAATCTTCCCAGCCAGATTCTTGTTTCTGTAGTTCCTCTGGGCTCTATTCAGAGGAAGGGAGTCAAAAGCAAGCCATGTAACAGAAACCAAGTATAGTTCTTTGGAAGCGCTACCTCTTTTCTTACCACGACTCGACTTAGGCGGAAACTCATAGCATGCTCATAAATTCTTTTCCCATCTGGCTCTTGAGATGGATAAGAATGACTATCACCATTCCTATGAGCTCTTTAGAGAATAAGATCAACAGATAGTCATTATCATTGTTGCTTGATGATTAACATGGTTTCAAAGTCATCTTAAAATTATCGATGGAATGAAATTCTTTAAATTTCAGGAGATTGAAATTTCATGATTTATTACATTACAACCAGGTAAACTGAAAAACAAACAAACCCTTTACACATGATCAAGACAACAAATGTTAAAGCATGTTATGGGAATAACACTTAGGGTGTTATGTTAAATCTTACAGAGTTAGCCCAGACTCAGGAGCTGTCACTGAGCCAGTGCACTGAAGCTTTGAGAAAAGCATGCTCACACCTTTGCCAGATTCTTTCTCAGAGTAGTAAGCACAGATAGTTCTAAGTTAGCTTTGCAAGAAATCCTAATTCTTAGTTACAATACTACTTTCCCTCCTTAGAGGTCTTTGAATTTCAGTCCTTCTTATAAATTTATATTCAGGTTAAAAAAATAACTTTTGTTGAGAGAAAGGGAGAGAGAGAGAGAGAGAGAGAGAGAGAGATAGATAGTATGAGTGGGGGAGGGGCAGAAGAATCGGAGCTCAGGCTCCAGGCTCTGAGCTGTCAGAGCTGTGTGTCAGCACACAGCAGCTCAATGCGGTGCTCAAACCCGTGAACCGTGAGTTCATTACCTGAGCCGAAGTCAGACGCTTGACCAACTGAGCCACCCAGGCACTCCTATATTTAGGTTTAAAAAATAACCGAATTCTGAAAACAGAGCTCCATGATATCTGGTAGTCTCGCTTCATATACAGGGGCCTCTTGAAAAAGTCCATCATGACAATGGCTTCCATAGCTGAATTACGTTCTCCTTTCCATCTTATTAAATATGCATAGTACACAGAAAATAAATTCCTTTTTGACAAAAAGTTGGAAGCTTTTATCTCAAACAAGTTTCTTTTTTTCATATATACTCACAAACTCTCCAATGACATTTTAAATTTTATTCCAGAAAATAAGAGCAAAAGGAACCTCAACCAGATTTTTCTTTAGCTCAGGCATTAACACGGAAGTCCTTATTACTGTCCTTGGAAAACAACAACAGGAAAACCTACAATCTCAGTAAATCTGTAATCCAGATATCTAAGATTGAAATCGAAGGGTTAAGAAAAGATAAGAATATCAGCACGGGGCAGGAAGATAGAAGGCATATTTTATCAACTAATGGAAAAGATTGTGCCTAGGAATCAAGAAGGAAATAGCATACAAGATAGCTTTCATTGAAAACGTGCCCAGTTAGTTCCTAAAATATTTGAATTCCAGTTTGGAAACTATATCTTAAAACACATTAAGTGAGTTGGCTGTTCCCAGTGATTCCTTTTGAAACACATCTTATTCAAGCTGTGAAGACATCATACCAACTCAATATGAAAATAGTATTCATTATGGTGCAGTTACAGTGTGAATAGTGCCTGATGGCAATGTAACACAAAGGAAAAGAAAGGAAAGTACAAAAAGACCTAATTTTACAGAGATCGCAACCAAGATGCTGCCATGTGACTGGGATCTCAGACTTCTGGTCTAGGAAAAGAATGTTTTAATTTTAGGCTTTAGCATATGTTGAATATAATTTTCAGAAGGAGCATGACATTATCTCTATAGCTCATTTCAGAGCATTTCCTCAGTGACTGAGCCTCACCTGCGTACTTCTGCAGAAAATGCATCCCCTCAAGTGCATCTCCCTCTTGGTTCCTGAGTACAGAAGCCCTTCTTCAGCCACGAAGAGCAGGACCCCAAAATTCTCATCCTCTATACACCATTATTTAGGAGTTTTGCTTTCAATACCTTTTTCATCTCTGTCACGGACCAGCAAGTTGTAGTTTGGTGTCACTTGGGGTATAAAAAGTCAACCTTTTCTGAATGTTAAAAGGGAAGAAAAATAATATTTACCCTCTTATTCATTCGTGACATAGGCACCTATGTACAGACAGTTTGGAAATGCATTCCTCTCATTATACTTAAAAGAATCATTGTCAGTATTTATTGGTGGTAAATAACTCTTGTTTAAATTGCACTAAAATGTAGGATTACAAGTAATCTTATATTAATTAATAAGATCGTTGCAGACAAAATTAGTTGGTTCACACATTACACAGCATACTCCATTAGGGATACACTCCCACTAATGGAAGCATCTCCTTTAGAAAAATATGTGAAATCTGGGCACCTGGGTGGCGCAGTCGGTTGAGTATCCAACTTCAGCTCAGGTCATGATCTCAAGATTTATGGGTTAGAGCCCAGTGACGGGCTCTGCGCTGACAGCTTGGAGCCTGGAACCTATTTCAGATTTTGTGTCTCCCTCTCTCTGTCCCTCCCCTGCTCGCATTTTAACTCTCTCTCTCAAAAATGAATAAACATTAAAACATTTTTTTAAAAAGAAAATATGTGAAATCTAAGCAGTGTTGCTTTAACAGGTAATCTGGCATGGAGGTACAAGCATTCTGAGAGCAAGAGAAAGGATAATAGAAAATCCTCCTACCATATGACTCTGTCATTTATAATAATACCTTCTAGGAAAAACTGATGAACTTAGGGTGCTGTCATAGTTAGTTTGGGCTGCTCTAATAATACTATAGGAGCACCTGGGTGGCTCAGTTAGTGGGGCATCCGACTCTTGATCTTGGTTCAGGTCATGATCCCAGGGGCATGAGATTGAGCCCAGGATCAGGCTCTGTCCTGAGTGTGGAGCCTGCTTGTGATAGTCTCTCTCTCTCTCTCTCTCTCTCTCTCTCTATCTCTATCTCTATCTCTCTCTCCAGATGTCCATCTTCTCATTGTGTCCTCTCGTTGCAGACAGAGACAGGAAACAAACTCTCTCATGTCTCTTTTTTTTTCCCAAAAAGATTTTTTGCAAGAGAGAGAGCATGTGCATGAGTGGGGGAGGAGCAGAGAAAGAGGGAGAGAGAATCTCAGGCAGGTCCCAGACTGTCAGCACAGAGCCCATGAACCATGAGATCATGACCTGAGTTTAAATCAAGAGTTGGATATTCAACTGACTGAGCCACCCAGATGCCTCTCTCCTGTTTCTCTTTATAGTGGCAGTAATCTCAATGAGGGCTCTAACCTTATGCCCTCAATTAGTTCCCACCTCCTAATACCATCATATTGGGGGTTAGGATTTCAACCTGAAGTTTAGGGAGAGATAAACATTTAGTCAATCACAGGAACCTAGAGATATATGTCAAACATTACACAATATTTTAAGTTGTTAAGATTTGCTTGGTGGAGGCTATGTAATGAATATGTTAATGATGAATATATAGATACACATACATATACACTTATGTGTAACACATAAAATACATACGTATACACCTAAGTATGGGTGCATACAGGTATATATATATATAATATGTACATATAACATATATGTATACACATTATCATGTGTTCATGTATATATACACATATCTGTGTGTGTGTGTGTGTGTGTGTGGTTTGGAAAGTTTATTAACTGCCTAGGGATGCCTTAACATTGCCATACACTTAAGTGTATGTAAAAAGTGCCATACACTTTTTATGGTGGCTTAAAACCATAGAAATTTATTCTCTCACAATTCTGGTGACCAGAGTCCAAAATCAAAGTGTGGTCAGGGCCTTGCTCTACAGATGCTCTAGGAGAGAATCTCTCCGTGCCTTTTCCACCTTGTGGGTAATGGCCACATCACTCCAATCTCTGACACCATCTTCACAGGGACTTTTCCTCTGTATGTCTGTCTTCTCTTCTGCTGTTCATTATAAAGACACTTGTCATTGAATTTAGGGTCCCGCCAGAGTATCCAGGATGATCTCCTCCTTTCAAGATCTCTAATTTAATTATATTACAAAGACCCTTTTCCAAATAAGGTAATGTTCACAGGCTTCAGGGACTAGGGGAGGCACGTATCTTTTTTGGAAGATACTGTTCAACCTACTATAGAAAAGAAGATATTTTACTTTTAGACTTGCACTGCTTTTTCTTGTCTGGCATTAATCTTTCTACTATATTTTTAATTTTATATGCATGTCACCATTGCCACAATAATAATATTAGGTCTTTCATCTCAGGCAATCAGTAATGGTGTGCTGAAAACAAAGCCATTTTATACCCATTTTATACCCAGTCTGGCCTTGACATACCACTCCAAATTGTTCATACTTTTTCACTTTAAGTATCAAGACAGTTAAAGGAGTGTTAAGGTAAATGAAGTAAAAACCTCATTTGGTGAAATCATGGTTATTTTGGCAAACACAGAAGGAAATCTGAATCATACTTGTGGATCTCCACAGGAAGGGCTCAGGCAGGCTGTCTGTACCAAAGCACACTAATATTTATCTCAGAAAAGACACTGTGACCTCCCATAGCTCCTGTAGCCTTTGGGTAGATGAAGATAAATATATTTCACTTTGTGTGTCTGTAATCCCCAAGCATTTTAATTGAACAAACAATTCAAGAAATTCTTTCCAAGTCTTGGGCTTTGTTCCATTTCCCAATGCCAGCATACCTAATGATCTCTCTTTTCTTCTGAACCTGTTATATATAACATTTTTATTTAGGATATGATTAAAGAATGAGAGAGAGAAAGAAAGAGAGAGAGAAGAGAGAGAGAGAAGAGGAACACTACTGAAGCCAAATTCTGGAAGCATAGTTTGTGTTGAGTACCTTAGAAAAACTGTAAAATATGCTTTCAATCATTACATTATATATGAGACTCAATATGGTGCTGACTCTCTTTACTGGCTAACAGGGTCTTAAAGTTAGATGTACAAGGATTCTATTGCAGAAAATGCAACTCTTTCTTTCTCAAGATGAATTTTAACTTGACCTTTGTTTAGCACAATAATCTTTGCCAGCCGAGTACTTTGTTTCTTATTCATTACTTTCCTGTAGAGAACTCTGGCCCTTGGGGACAACGAGGAACAATTTGAGGATTGTCTCAGAACACTATAACTTCGTACGTCTCAAAAGTTACTATCAGAGTTTAAAATGAAGATCTTAGAGGCGAGGTCAAATGGCCTCAGAATAGGAGGTGCCATTCTTCAACACTCCCTGGCCCCTGGTGGGTGATTGGCGAAACTGACTCCTTCACAATTAGCAAGGAGGCCTGTACGAAGCTACCTGGGTGGTAATAGTATTAGTGCATCCATTTTTTAAAAGTTTTTATTCGGAATAATTTACAAATATCTATCAGATTGGTAACAATGGGAATACAGTACAACTCTAACTTTTTGGCTGCCATTCTAACAAAATTCTAGTTGTATAAGCAGTCACTTAAGCATCTGACTCTTTTTTTTTAAATTTTTTAATGTTTATTTATTTTTGAGAAGCAGAGAGAGACAGAGCACAAGCAAGGGAGGGGCAGAGAGAGAGGGAGACACAGAATCCAAAGCAGGCTCCAGGCTCTGAGCTGTCAGCACAGAGCAGGGCTTGAACCCACAGACCATGAGATCATGACCTGAGCCAAAGTCGGATGCTCAACCCGCTGATCCACCCAGGTGCCCCTAAGCATCTGATTCTTGATCTTGCCTCAGGTCATGATCTTACAGTTTGTGAGATTGAGCCCCATGTTGGGCTTTACAGCTGACAGCTTGATACCTGCTTGGGATTCGCTCTATCCCTCTCTCTCTGCCCCTTCCCTGCTTGTGTTCTCTCTCTCTCAATATAAGTAAATAAACTTAAAAAAAAAAAAAACAACCCAGATGCATTGTTCAATGGAACAGAAAAGACAGTCCAGAAATAAACCCACATGTATATGGGCATTATGCTAAGTGAAATAAGTCAGACAGAAAGAGAAATACTGTATGATTTCCCTTGTACATGCAATTTAAAACAAAAACAAGAACAAAAACTGAGCTCACAGGTACAGAGAACATATTGGTGGTTGCGAAAGGTGGGATGCAGGTGATAGGTGAAATGGGGAATGTGGTCAGAAGGTATAAACTTCTAGTTATAAAATAAATAATTTCTGGTGAGGTAATGTACAGCATGATGTCCATAGGTAATAACACTGTATTGTATATGTAAAGTTGCTAAGAGGGTAAATCTTAAAAGTTCTCAGCACAAGAAAAATTTTTATAACTCTATGTGGTGATGAATGTAAACCAGACTTACTCGGTTGATCATTTTGATACATATACGTATATCAAATCATGTACTACACCTGAAACTAATGTAATGTTTTATGTCAATTATGTCTCAAAAAAGTTTTCTTTTTTTAAAGAGAGAGCTACTATTTTCACCTTTTCTAAAATCACTTTTTAAGGAAATCTTCTCCTTCATTTTTATGGCATTTTATCTTTTTATTTTAGTTTATTTTTTAATGATTATTTATTTATTTGAGGGCGAGAAAGATTGTGTTTACATGAGTGGGGGAGGGGCAGAGACAAAGCTGGGGAGAGAGAATCCCAAACAGGCTCTGCACTGTCAGCACAGAATCCAGTGCGGGGCTCAATCCCATGAAATAAGAGATTATGACCTGAGGCCAAATCAAGACCCAGACACTCAACTGACCAAGCCACCCAGTCGCCCCTGTTTTCTGTTTTTAAAATATTATTTTTCTATTTCAGATAATACATGGGATTTGCTCATCTGGCACATATTTACTTATAGACTAGTGAACTTCCTTGCTTGTATAGAAGGCAATCTCCCTGAAGGCAATGATGATTGGATAATAATATGAAGGAATAATGACAATGATTATAAGCTCATTATTCATGCTTTGTTTTATTCAGACATGTCTGCACAATGCAGTAAATTATCTCTATTATTTAGCCCTCTACTTAGGTCAAAGTAGATCCTCAAATAATTCTATTTGCTGAAAAATGTACAGTCTTATTGCTTTATTGGAAATCATCTACCTGTTGTACATTAACATTAGCATCATGTGTGACTACTCTTGTTTGCCTGCAACACAAAGTAGTTTCCATTTACATTCACACTGAACCTACATTCGATTCAAGACTATATTCTTGGTGCTGCATGGAATGCACAAAGGACTGAGACAGGGTCTGACTTCAAGGATCTGACCATCAAATTGTAAGGATAAAACAAAAGCACAATATAAATCAGATACTAAACACTGCCATTGGAAGTACACACAAGATGCTATGGAATTTGAAGTAAGGACACATCATATCAGATTCGAAGTTAAAGGAAAGTTGGGGCACCTGGGTGGCTCAGTCGGTTAAGCGACCGGCTTGGGCTCAGGTCATGATCTCATGGTTCATGGGTTCGAGCCCCACATCAGGCTCTGTGCTGATAGCTCAGAGCCTGAAGCCTGCTCCGGATTCTGTTTCTCACTCTTCTCTCTGCCCCTCCCCTGCTTGTGCTCTGTCTCTCAAAAATAAATAAACATATTTTTTAAATGTTAAGGAAAGATTTTATAGAATAGGTGACATGTCATTTAGGGACTCTGTGGCAAAAACTGTTAGTCATCTACCTAGATATCCATGATCCCCCTTCCTTCATAGCCCCAAATCCTTAATTTTAGCTAAGCCTGTTGATGCATGAAAAGACCACATTTCCCAGCCTCCCTTAAAGCAAGGTACAGTCATGTGACTAAGCATTGGGCAGTGAGATGTTTCCAGAAGTGTTATGTGTGATTTCTGTGAAGGTCGCTTAAAGAAGGTCGCAAGCTGGCTTGCGGGAAGGAGTTTCCTTTTATTGTTCTGCCTTTTGTCTTCTGGCCCACAACTCACATATAATGGCTGAAGTCCACAGACCATTTTGGGTCTTGATGTATCTTCAGTGTGGTAACCTTATGCTAACCTGGTAGAAGAGAACAAACAGGAGTCGGGATGTCTGATGAAAACATAGGATGGACTTCTTACCGGGGCACCTGGGTGGCTCAGTCAGCTAAGCATCCAACTTCAGCTCAGGTCATGATCTCACAATTCGTGAGCTTGAGCCCCACGTGGGGCTCTCAGATGTCAGTGCAGAACGCACTTTGGGTCCTCTGTCCCCTTCTTTCTCTGCGCACCTCCCCCCACCCTCTCTCAAAAGAAAAATAAACATTAAGAAAAAAAAAGATGGACTTCCTACCTCCAGATTTGTTTTACATGAGAATAAAATAAACCTTCTATTTATGTAATGCCTCCTATTACGGTGTATTCTGGTCTCTAAACATTCTAACACTACAGGATGTAGACAGTTTCACTAAAGGGAGGCAGAGAGGAAAGTTGTTTTAGCAAGGAAAGTAGCACTCTCTTGGGAGGTTGTGTAATTTTACCTCTGTTCTCATTCTGATAATTTCTCAAGACCTCTGGTAGTATTTATTGTGTTCCTCTTGCCTTCCACCAATACTTCAATAGAGGCAGTTTGGCTCAGCGACTAAGGTTATGGACTGTTGACTCAGACTACATGGTTAAGATCCCCGCTTAACCATGGGCTGTATGACCTGGACAATTATTTAACCTTCCCCAGTTTTCTCATAATGTAAAAGCCGATAAAACCTACTTCATAGGGTTTTTGTAAAGATTAATTCATAAAGCCTGTAATAACAAATGTCAGAGAGAAACGGATCTATCACATTCCAGAATGATACGCTGAGTGTTCATAGAATATCAAGCTCTATACTCAATCGGGGAACACAGAGTTAAATACATCACATTCCTTACTCTCTAGAAGTTTACAGTCTAGTGATCTGTGAGAGCAAATGTGTTTGCATCTCAGGGATGAGTCTCTTTGTAGTTCCATGTCCTGTGAACCGCCACACCGTGCAGTTCTGAGGTATAGAATACTGTTTATTCAGCAGATGAACTATGCAGTTCAGCACATGCTCCAGTGTCAGGGAAAGGTGTTCTGGCATGGTACACAAGAAGATCACTGCGATAATATCAGGAAATGATATCCCTACAAAAAGGAAGAGCAGACGATCTCTCAGTGTGTTCAGGCTAATGATAACTCAGTTTGGGGGAGGCCTAAAAATGAGTAATGTCAGAGTATGACACCCTTAAAGGCGTCTAGTATTCATAGATTACAATTTGTGCCAATACAAATGACAAAGCAATATTTACACACCTCTACCGCCTGTCAATATGTCTATACTGAGAGATACTTCCTCTTTTGTGCACATGACTTTTCATCAACCTCCACTTCCACTTGGAAGTATGGAAGAAGCTACCAAGTCATAAGAAAGTGTGTCAGTTCTTTGGAAATTGAATATATAGTTTATAGAAATAATAAATACATGAGGCCGACCTAACTCATTATGTGCCTCACTAAAGACACTAGCATCGTCCTCTAAGCTCTCCCCAGGGGAAATTCATACTGTATTCTGACTTCAAATGGCAGAAGCCGTGTCCCGCTATGTAACCCTTCCCAGCACTGTCTCCCCAGTCACTGGGAAGGATTACTGAGAGCTGGATGAAGAGCTGCAGCTCTCTGGGACGTGGCGAAAGGGCTGTTGGAAGAGGGCAAGGGCGACTCTTTGGTCCTTCATTCTGCATCAGCTCCAAATTACACTACTCTTTACAGAGCCCTGATGTGGCCACACATTTCCAGTTCTACTGCCGGGAACTTTATTATATAGAACTGTCCCTTCTGCCCACAGTTTGTCTCCACTCCCAGGTCACGGTCATGAAAACCTGAAGCTGTTCTCTAGTCTCCGAGTGCCTGAATCCCAAGTGTACAGTCCTTTGGAGCAGTGGTTTCCAAACAAAATTTTATTTTACTCTGATCCCCAGTAAGAAGAGCATGTTACATCATAGTTAAATAAATATGTACCTATATATTTATGTAACTGAAACAAGAGTTTTAGGGAACAAAACTCATCATACTGTGTGATAGGCACGTTGATCATTTGTATTTCCTTCTAGCGTATTGCAAAAAATCAGCTCACTAAATGGATTTAATGACAGATTTAGAGGTCACATCGCACTGTTTTAAGAATCCTTATTTGAAGGTTTTTAAAACATAACTTCTTTTTTAATATTTTTATTTATTTTTGAGAGAGAGTGTGTGTGCACACGTACACACACGGGTGAGAGGAAGAGAGAGAGAGGGAAAGAGGGAGAATCCTAAGCGGCTCTACAGTGTCAGCACAGAGCCTGACACAGGGGCTCAAACCCCTGAACCCATGAGATCATGACCTGAGCCGAAATCAGGAGTCAGATGTTCAACTGACTGAACCACCCAAGTGCCCCAACATTTTAATAATAAAACTAAAAACATTAGCTTAAAACTGACATATGGTAGGGAAATTCACAAAAGTCAGGTCATCTAAAAAGTCTCACTCTTCTGGGCCTTTTAGTTTACTTCTGCCTGCTTAATTATTGAGCTTCTTTCCTATGTTTGGGAACTTCTCTACCCCCATGATGCCTGGGGAAGCAGGACCCATCTCCTACCACAAAATCTCCACTGTCCAAACACAGTTCTTTCTCCAGGCCCTCGAAGTGAGGGATGAGTACAAGCTTACAGGCGCTTGGTCTAGAGCAAGAAATTATCTGGCAGGTTTTTTTTAATATTTATTTATTTTTGAGAGAGAGAGAGAGAGAGAGAGAGAATTGGAAGCAGGCTCCAGGCTTCGAGCTATCAGCACAGAACCTGATGCAGGGCTCAAACTCACAGACTGTGATCATGACCTGAGCCGAAGTTGGACACTCAACCAACTAAGCCACCCAGGTGCCCCCATCTGGCAGTTTAAATTAGCTTTGGCCAAAGTCACTGTGGTGATGCAACAGTCCCTGCCTGGTGCCAAATGAAACTGGGTGTCTGGTGCTGTACCTCACGTACAGCTGGAAGGATAACGGTGTCTGCTTCCAGGCGGCACTCGGCCAAGGTGAGGTTTCAGCTGTACTCACTGTGTCTAGCCTCTTGGCTCTTGCCTCAGTTTTGTCCAATTCTCTCGTCTTTCTGGCAATTCCTTTTCTGTTTAAATCTGCATAGCATTAGTTGGTTTCTCTCGTTTGTTATCAGTTGCAATCAGTTTCCCTAAGGTTTAATTAAACATTAGGGATTTTAGCTCTGCTTTATGTAAAGGATGACTGTCTTGGCAACTCCTTGCAAAATCTACTTTAGAAGTCCAGTGAAGTGAAGGAAGGGGAACTGTGACAGGTGAAAGCTTCACTGGGAGACTGACAGTGCGGCTTGCCGGTGAGGTCATACGTCGGGGAAGAACCCTCCTTGGAGATTTTCCACTTTCTTTTCTCAGCCAGCTTCCTTGTTATATCTCTTCTAACTATCAAAAACTCAGGGTGGGGGTGGTAGATTGTGCGTGGGGATGAGGGAAGGCAGTCATAGGCAATGAAAGGGAAGGGGCAGGCCTGAGAAATAAAAGCAAACTGTTACGGTCCTTTTCTGGGATAACTTTTTACATTCCAGAAGGCCAGTCCTGGGTATACATGAGTACACACCCCTACTATATATGAAATTACAGTACATCTACCATGAACAGTCACTGCAGTATAAATATCTGATTCAGTCCTTCCTTCTTCCTTCCTTCCTTCCTCCCTCCCTCCCTCCCCGCTCCCTCTCTCCCTCTCTTTCTTTCTTGCTTGCTTGCTTGTTTGCTTGCTTGCTTGCTTGCTTGCTTGCTGTCAGCAACGCTGAGATCCAATTTCATTCTTCTCAGTCAAGGAAATCAAGGAAATCAACTGGCTAGATGGCCAGTTTAAATGCTTTAGGTTGATTCATCAAGATGGTACGTCGACTTCTGTAATTTCTAGTGAATAGGATTGGAGTAGGGAGTACCCAAGTCCAAAGATACAAGTTTGTTGGAGCAAACACGCACTCAATTCCACTGCTGCTTTTCTTTTTAGGGCATTGATGTTTTGACATCTCAACCGTCTTCATCGCACAAGATGTTTCAGACAAAATACTTTGTGTGTAAATCCAGTAAGTACAGATGTGTTGGAAATTTTAATTTCCAACCCAAGTGTCAGCAGCCTACCAAATCCTTACTGGACTAATTTACTCTGTAAATGTGATGATTCCTTGCCTGCTACTAAGCCAAGTAAACAGAAATATGAATTTGGAGCAATAAGCAAACAATACTAATGAAACAAACAGGAAATATCAATCAATAAACAAACAAAAAAAAGATGTAATAATTTCATTTTTAAAAAACATTTAACATTTATTTATTTTTGGGAGACAAAGCGAGACAGAGCATGAGTGGGGGAGGGGCAGAGAGAGAGGGAGACACAGAATCTGAAGCAGGCTCCAGGCTCTGAGCTGTTGGCACAGAGCCTGACGTGGGGCTTGAACTCACAGACCACAAGATCGTGACCTGAGCCAAAATCAGATGCTTAACTGACTGGGCCACCCAGGTGCCCCCCGATAATTTCATTTAAGTATTGGCTAATTTAGTATAGGCAGTGACCATATAGATACCATTAATATGAATATTGTTTTAGTATCAAAATACCAATTTTAATGTTCAAAACATTTGGAAAGGTGGTATTTACTGGTATTGATCTCATGAATTTTCATTAGGAAAATAAAAAAACAGTTCTTAGAAATTTTTCTTTTCTTAGAATCTTCCTTCTTTATCTGCATTGTGATAGTGAGATACAAATGTAGGGCACAGATAGTGTTCGCATGAATTATTGTGCAATAGGAATGTTAAGTAGTATGAATACATGGTTAAAAGGTGTCACCTATGGGTTCAGGCTTGAGTATGATTAAGGCTGAGTTGCCTGAACTTACTGTGGGTCTGAGGTATGAAGGGATGGGATCTTCGAGGGCATCATCTAGTTTATACAATGAAGTATATTTTTTAACTTTTTTACTTTTTAAATGTTTATGTCTTTTATAGAGAGAAAGAGGGGGAGGGGAGAGAGAGAGAGAGAGGTCACACAAGTGGAGGAGGGGCAGAGAGAGAGAGGGAGACAGAATCCAAAGCAGGCTCCAGGCTCTGAGTTGTCAGCACAGAGCCCAACACTGGGCTCGAACTCACAAACTGTGAGATCATGACCTAACCTGAAGTCAGATGCTTAACCGACTGAGCTACCCAGGTGCCCCTCCAATAAACTATTAATTTGTTAGAAAGAATGATTCTTCCTCGTAAACTAAATGCTAACGTTAACTTTCAGAATCTGACAGATAAGCTATCCTCACAAATATTCACGTATTCAAGAATAAGAAGGAAAATACTTAACATTTTTAAAGAGCAAATAGTTTCAACTTTTGATCCAATCAATTAAAAAATCATTTAAGGGTTATCACAGTTAAAACAATGTGAAGATTTAAAACTCTTATTCCTTTTATAAATTTCCAAATGCTACTTTGTTTAGGAATGTTAAGCTCAGAATCGAAGTATATTTAGAAACAAAAAAAAAATAGTAAAAATGAAGTACATTCTATTTCCAGAAGAGTCATAAGTTAATTTTACAAATTATTTTAAAAGATGAATGCCCTGTGGGTCTGTGCCCAGGCAGCTTCTCTGGATCTGCTTTTCCTTCTCTGTGAAACCTGAGCCAGATGATGTCATCCTAATGCCTGAGAAGACTAAACATTTGGTAATGGAAAGAGAACAGGAATGCATCCTCTTTACTTGAAACTTACTATTTACTGCGCGTTGTTGTTCTTTATCTATATTATCTCACTTTACATCCAGAGTAGACCCTGGGTGGTTGAAGTAATACACAGAGGAAAAGTGACTTCACCTCAAAACGGAAAGCCCAGGTGATACCTGAGGAATCTGCCTCCTGAGCGTGTGCCTGGGGCCATCTGTATCTTTGATATGAGAAATTTCAGAAAAATGCATTTCAAGTATTACCTCCTTTAGAAATAGGTATCTGACACTCCCAAGTTTCCCAAGAACTTTTCCTTTTGCCCCCTCAGTACACTTTGTTCATTCTATAAACCACCATACTGGTTCATTCTATAAACCATCCTATAAACCACTATACTGGTTGCCACTATGCCCACCTCCCTTTCTGAGAGAGGGGACTGTGATATTTCATATTGTATCCCCAGAATCTATCCATATCTGCTATCTAGTAGATACTAAATACATCCATTAAAGAGGTGGATTGAATAGATGAACAGATTCTATATGCTTAATATTGCTGATGATCCACCAGTATCATTCCAGGGCACAGGTAGAGTGCCAGAGGCATAAGCTTCCCTGGTAAGATGGCTTAATTAATTAGTATTTCCTCTAGAGCTTTGTTAAAGATGATCCTGAGTTGTGTGGGGGCCACTCCTGGCCTAAGCTTTGGCAAATTATGTGGCCAGATGACAACATCCAGGTCTAACTGTGCTTCTGTCCTGTCCTAAGTAAATTATTTACTACCAAGTAAGTCATTTATCCTCAGGTTCTATCATCATTATTGCTGGAATTTGTGTCCCTTGGACTCTGATCTTTTAAGAAAGTATCAGTAGCCATGTGTATACTGGATGGAACAGGGCCACAGAATTTGGTATTGACTTTGTTTGTTGAAAACCCATAGTTGTGATGGGATACCAGGCTTTCTCCATTTGTTTTTGGATATTTGTCACTGGCAAAAGAATGCATTATCACACTAGTAGTTCTATTCTTGAAATCTCCACATTGAGAAAAATGCATATGAGGGCTTTTGGAACCTTCTCTGAGTTCAAAATCCAATTTTAAAGAGTCGACAGGTTTTTCCTGTTGGCATGCATCAGAAATTCCTTGTCCGTCATCTTTAGGTTTTCATTTGCTATTATATTATGCTGACTATGGATATCATTAATTAAATGAGCCAACATTTCTATGTGCCTTCTGTAACAAATCAGAACACACATTCTTATGATAATTTGGAGAACAATATCTCTTTGAAGTGTGTGGTCTGGGTTTTGAGGCCACATTGCTGTCATACTTCTCATCTTTGAAAGATCTGTTAACTTAGTTTAGCTTTTGTTTTAAATATGTTTTTGTAATTGACTATCTAAAAAGGCTGGAAATTCAGTATTGCCCAAATTATAACACAGATGTGTATTTTGAATTATATAGTTTTGTGTAAAATAAAAGAAAACTTCATATTCAACAGGAATGAAACACTTCAATAACGGTGTCAGAACAGAGAACCACACCCTTTACAATATAGAACATGAATTAACTTGTACACATTTGTTGGAATGTTATAGGTAGTCCCTGGTATGTCCATTGAGTGAAAATAGTCATTAAAGACTTCTTTGCTCTTTCCAATACCTCTCATGCATTGATGATGGGAATTTGATATGGAGGGCAAAATGACAATATCCAGAAAAATTATACATATATCTTCTCTTTGACTCAGCAATCAATCCCATTTCTAAGAAGCTCTCCCAAAATTACACTGGGAAGAATATATACCATGTGCATAGATTCATTACTTGTAACCCTGTTTGTAATGGCAAAATTAAAAAGAAGCCCATCAGCAGAGAGCAAGTTGAGCAAATTATATCACCGCATGATGGAGCACATACAATAATTAAAGGAAGTGAGGAGAATCTCTACATAATGCTAGATTGCTGGAAAAAGCCAGGTGGACATCACTGTGTACAGTAAGGTATGTTGCATCATCCACAGTAATGGGCAGTCTGATTCACAGCCAGATTTCATGTTTGTCTTGATGTAATACAACATAAAGTACATAGATTTTTCCTACAAAGTATTCTTGCCGAAAGTGTTTAACCTGAGTCTCACTCAGTCTTAAGGCCTAATTACCAGTTTACTTGAAATATGGGGGACAGAGGAACATTTTAAAGGAGACGCGTGAGAACAATCAGATCAAAGCGGAAGGTGGGACACTCTGTGAGACCACTGGTCTGTTGTCTTTAACAAGGAAGTGTCTTGGGAAAAGATAAAAAGTTTGTGATAAGGACTCTTCTAGATTAAAATAGAACTTACACTTTGGAGCTTGAATTGATTCTGGTTTTAAACCAACCAATTCCCAAAGACATTTTGGTTGCAATTAAACATGGACTAAGTATTAGGTGGTATTAAAGAATCACTGTTATTCTGAGCATGTGTGATCATGGTATGGTGATGAGGTAGGGAAATGTCCTTGTTTCAGAGATGCATCTAGAAATAGTTACAGTAGAAATACTATATTGTCTGTAATTAAAATACTTCAGGAAAAGTAGTTGAAACAAATTGGGCGGAATGTTGACCACCACAAATTCTAGGTGATGACTCTAGGAGTTATTATTTTTTAAAATTTGTTTTAATGTTTATTTTTGAGAGAGAGACAGAGTGCGAGTGGGAGAGGGGCAGAGAGAGAGGGAGAGACACAGAATCCGAAGCAGGCTCCAGGCTCTGAGCTGTCAGCACATAGCCCGATGTGGGACTTGAACCCATGAGCTGTGAGATCATGACCTGAGCCAAAGTCGGAGGCTTATCTCACTGAGCCACCCAGGCATCCCTGGTAGGGGCTATTATTGTTGTATTATTTCTACTTTTATCTGTGTTTGTAATGTTATTTAATAAAAAGCTAAAAAATAAAACCAAAGCAGCAAAACAGCATATGAAGTGACTCCTTCAGTCCCTGGCCCTTCCTTCTCTTGAAGACTGGGAGCAGGCAAGAGCTGCAGCAGCTGCCTTGACTACATAGAAGGTATGAGTTGAAGTTGGCAGAGGAGTGCCAGATCTGGAGCCCCCGCCCACCAGCACTGGACCACTTGTCTACCCAGGGAGAAATAATTATTATAATTAAGCCATCAGAAAAATATTTAATTTTAAGTGTTGTAAATTTGCAGGGTGTTCCAAGAAGTGAAATACACATTCTGAACCTCAGAATTCCCACAACCCCCTCCCACGCCTTTGAGACTAAATCTTAGATCCTATGGGACTTGCAAAAGTGGGGGCCCATGGAACAACTCACTATGATATTTGGAACATTGTTAATTCCTAATAAAAAGTTGCCAAAGAGTTTGTTTGATTTATCTCACTAATGACCAAATGACCTGCTTGCATGTAGGTGGCTTATAAAATACAAATGAAGCTACCCTGAGGATTCAGAATAAATATGTAAAACTTCACATAAATGTCCTTCCCAAACGGTATATTTCACCAACACCGAGGAAGGGGAAGTTATCGTAAACAGACGTACTTGGATATAAGAAAGCTGTTTCTAAAATGCATCAATAAAATAACATGTGTAAAATATCTTCTTGGCAGGATCCTGATTGGCAGAAGTTTCTAGGCATGGTTTGTAGTCTGTGGCAAAAATGATAGTTAAACATTTAATTTGCTTGAGAATTGTTTCCCAGACTATTATTATAGGATCACTGATTTGGTGCTATAAACATTTTATATTTCAAGAAGTGTTTGATGTGTCTAAGACATCTAGTAATGCTAATACCGACCAACCCTCTAACCCACTTCTCATCTTTAATGTTGAATTTGCTTCATGAGTCCTTGGGGGGGATAATCTTGTGGGCAATGATGGCTCATTAACACAAACAAAGCAACTGATGGTAGGAAGAGTTAGGCTTCCCATCAAAAATCAAGCTATGATGAGAGGCTAGGACAGTGATTAAAACCTGAGCAAGACCCCCTTCCTGGATGGGTGTTAAGTGTAAATCTTATGTTCACTCCCACTTCATTTTACCAATCCATCTCCCTCACACATTCCACCCCACTCCCACCCACCTCTCCAAGCCCTGCTACAGTCAAGGAACACAGCTTCCTGGCTCATTGCAAACACCTGTTGTGGAATTTTGGTACCAACATAGCATCATTTGAGACTTTCTAAACCTCTACATTTCCCCCCCCAACTCCCAAACTATAACTGCTGTAGAATTTCATGAGAATACTTACAGACGCAAGTAATTTGTCTACACAAAGTCAGAATTCTTAAGGTACAGTGGTAAAATCCTATGGGCGTAAGATGACTCAGTGTCTATCATATGATGCTTTTTGTTCAGTTTTACTTCTATCTGCTCCCTAAACAATCTGCAACAGAGAGGATTGGGAGCAGGGTAGGGAGGAAAGGGGTTGGGGGAGAGGAGATCATATATACATTGAAAATAAAGTGGGTTTTTTTGCATTGATTTGCATTTAGTCACAATATTTATTTTCAAATACTATTAAAAGAAATTAAATTTCTATATTCCATAAAAGGGAACCTGAGAAATACTGCACTGTCCCTAATCAAAAGTAACATTAACAGAAATGTCTAGAGCCTTCCCATGTGCTTTTTATTCTAAATGGTAAGTTGACTTACTTGCAGTTATTCTTAGTATCTTACCCCCATTTTGCAATAATTAACAACTGTAATAAATAATTATATATATTTTACTGAGCTGTCTTTGGTTCTTTTTGAAAGTGAATACCAAATTTACAGAAAAAAAAACAACCAGGAACAGAGACATGGGCTGATGTAGGAGTACATACGGTACTGCCAGCGATCGCAATGTTTTCATTGATTGTTTCTTTTATGGTGAGATTTCAGGCAAGGAATTGGTCTTGGCCAATATAAAATTTGGCAACATAGGCTTGTAGCTCTCCTAATAAATCAAAATGTCTCACATTCATGGTGCCAAATATTTTCTTGACTCACTTATATTTATAGTTGCTGAAAATCTAGCTCCGTGCCTTGGGATGATGTTAAACATGACAGCTCAGTTGGTTAAGTGTCTGCCTCTTGATTTCAGCTCAGGTCTTGATCTCAGATCTTGAGGTGAAGCCCCATAGGGGGCATGGAGCCTACTTTAGAAAAAACAAAAACAAAAAAACCTTGAGGGGCACCTCGGTGGTTCAATCGGTTAAGCAGCTGACTCTTGATTTCAGCTCAGCTCATGATCTCTGGGTCGGGCTCTGCGCTGACAGCGAAGAACCTACTAGGGATTTTCTGTCTCTCTCTCTCTCTCTCTCAAAATAAGTAAACATTTTTTTAAAATGATGAGAAAAATAAGTGTAGCACAATGAGTTTTTCATGAAGTTAATTTTATTTATTTTAAAAGACTATCCTTTATTATAATAGTATTCCTTTCCTGGTTTTTAATGTTGAAATAAATCCTTCCCTTTATAAAACAATGGTGATGGCAGCCGGTAATTGTTTTAATGTGTGCTTAACGTTCTTAATTTAACAAATTAAAAGATAGCAAATGTATGTTTCTTTAGTCGTTTTTTTCCACTAGAGGACAGGTTTTACTTGTAGTGGAAATCCCAAAGCTGAAGACCCACTGTCCATAGTCTGCTTTCTCCATAGTCTCCATTCTCTGCTCCAAAAGTTGTTTTCCAGGAGGTGACTGAGTGAGATTACAGCTGAGAGAAAAGGATGGAATTGCAAACGTGCTTCTCAAGTCACAAAGTGACTTTTCAAGTTGTAAACTGCTTGATAGGAACACTGTTTCTTTTTTTAACTGAAAAGATGTTTTTGAATCGAAAAGACCAGTGCTTCTGAATAAACTGAGAAAGCATTTTCTTCATCTGCACAAAAAAGATCAAAGAGCCTGTCTTTCTCCTGGGCTCTTCACTGTGATTTCACAATAATCATTTTCAGATTAATAAACCAGAGTCAGCCTTGCAGTTACCGGGCTTTTCTTTATTAGGAAATCTGAGGTTAGCTAGAACCCAGCTGCAGAACATAAGACAGAAGAAAGACGGAAATGTGAGGCAATACTTAATCATTTCATTATGTGCAATTAACCATTTATTCACACTTCTTAAAAACAGAGGCCTGGGATGATGGTATCCGCAACAACAACAAAAAAGTGTAATTAAATGCCCCTCGGTTTGTCACCTTTGGTGAAATTTCATCATCGCAAACAATTTTATAATTCTTTGCAATTTCTTGTTTCCTCTCCATTTCCCCTCCCACCTTGGGAATTCTTAGTTCGAAGTCCCGATCTAAATGGGGGATTTAAAAAAAAGTTATTTTTAGGGACAGAGAACAGTATTTTACACCTAAAAGGAAATATGGATGTGGATATGGACTTAAGTTTCCACATCCATCAATATTTGTAAAGAGCACTGACTAGGCACTTATCTAAGGATAGAATTTCAACATAAATGTCACTACCAACCTTTAAATTTTCAAAACTACTTTTTGGAGAACAACCCAATTTTTGTGTTTTCTGAACAAAGAGTTCAAATATTCTTGATCTGACGAATTCATAAATATCCGGGTTTTTTTTTTTCTTTTGGTCGTTTTCGCCCTGTCGGGACATTTTTTTTTTTTTCTTAATTCTTCCAATCTCCTCTCCAGCGCTTTTGTTTAGTTCGCTTTATTGTTGAGTGAATGAACTATCTGGACCCAGTTCCAGCAGCCTGGTTGCCCTTGACTGTAGCCACGGATTCCAGGGTCCCCGGCTCCCCTGCAGGGACTGTCCTTTCCCGGCGGGAGACCCGGTCGCGCGGCACACACTAGCCANGGCGGCGGCGCGGCCCGGGCGGCCCCCGCCGCGGCGCTCGGGGCTCCGGTTGGCCGGCAGCCTGGAGGTGGGCTGTGGGCGGACGACACCTCCGCCGCGGTGCCGAGCACAGCTACACCAGCCCAAGCACCGTAGGAGCGCGGAGCTGGCGGTCACCCGGCAGCAGCTCGCCGGGACCTGGGGTGCGGGAGGGAAGCTGCAGGGCGCCGGGCGAGCGCGCGGGGCGGAGCAGGGGCGGGGCCGGGGCCAGGATCCCACCTGACTTGGGGGCATCCCGGTAGAGGCGTGGCCCTGAGACCACGCGCGGTTTCTGGCGGGTTAAGAGGGGAAGCCGCTGCATTTCTCAGCCGTCGCCAACCCCCGCTTCTCCAGGCTCGAATTCAGCCTCCAAGCCGCGGCCGCCCGAAAGCCCACACCCCGAAGAAGAGCGTCTGCTCCTGGACATAGTTCTCCCGAGGGTGGTGGGGTTTGCTCAGGGCCGCACAGGCGTCGGGGACTGAGCCAGCCTGCAGGGAGAGGGCTGGAGAGGGGGCCAGAGAACCGCGCAGGGCGCGGGCAGCCGTCGGGGCTTGTGAGGCAGGGGCGCTGAGTTGGACTCCTCGATTCCGAGGCCCCTGACAGGTGACCGTAGCCTTAGCCGCAGCATCCCTTGGGGCGATTTCTTCCGTGCACACTGCTGATTCTGTTTCTCAGGATTACCCTCTTCCTCCCAGAAAGGCTGCACGTGCCCGCCCTGAGCGCTGAGTACCCGCGGTCTCTGCTGAAAGCTGTACTAGAAAAGAAGGGCTGGGTTCAGAGCTGTCTTCTGTCCCCGTGGCCCCCATGCTCTTGACATGGTTAACAGGACTAGCGGCTGGAATAGTCGTCCTGCATTTCTTGCAGAAACTCGTGTTGCCTTATTTCTGGGACGACTTCTGGTACCTGCTGAAGGTGGTACGCTATAGAATTTGGCTGGATATGTACGTGCTGAAAGGCGAGCTGTTCACTGTCCTGGATAAATTCCTGAGTCTTGCCAACAAGCAGCCCCAGAAGCCTTTCATCATCTATGAGGGAGACATCTACACCTATCAGGATGTGGACAAAAGGAGTAGCAGAGTGGCTCACGTCTTCCTGAACCATTCCTCGCTGAAAAGGGGGGACACCGTGGCTCTGCTGATGAGCAACGAGCCTGACTTCGTCCACGTGTGGTTCGGCCTGGCCAAGCTGGGCTGCGTGGTGGCCTTCCTCAGTTCCAACATTCGCTCCAACTCCCTTCTGCATTGCATCCGCAGCTGTGAGCCCAGGGCCCTCGTGGTGGGTGCAGGTAAAAAGTCCCTAGGGGTGAGGTCTGCTTGGGCGAGTCCTCTGTGCAAATGGCAACCCTGCCTGTCATCGGCCCCTGGCCCCTGTTGGTTAGAACAGTTCACAGCTAATACTTCTGGTGTGGGATGAAGTGTGCTTAGTATGGCCACAAAATACCTTTACAGTTCTGTGACTGCTACTCTAATATCCCTTGCTCGATTTCAATCACTTACTCTTTTGTAGATTAGTAAACACCAGGACAGGTTCAGAAAACTTTTCTGAAATCTCTGCTTCTCACTATTTTGAGAGAGGGGCACTTTTACGGTTATCGATATCTTCCAGGAATGCAAGAACACAGAGAGGTAGAATTTGGTAAGTTCTAGTTTTGTCAGCTCTAACAGAATTATTTGATGAGTAGGAAAGTCACTTTGATTTCATTGTGGAACGCCTACCTGCCTCTAACAGTAACCGTATGAAGGTTGCCTATGTTTGAAGAACAAGTACGTTTCATGTGAATTGCATGAATTCTTATCTTCATTCTCCTCTTATTTTGCCCTGCTCGCAAGCTGGGATTTGCCTGGCAAGGTTAGGTCCCCATCTCGCAGCCAGTGGGCGGGCTCTTGGCAGACTCCTGGCTTCTTGCTCTGTCTTCCCTCACCCTCATCTCTGCATGTTTTTCTTTTTGTTTTCATTATGTTCTGGTCTTCTCTCCCTCCTCCCTTGACGTTAGGCTTTGGATACACACGCTGACCCAGAACTGCAAAAGAACTGCAAAGAAAAGATTTTGGTTGAGCACCTCATTAACAAAGAACCTAGGAAGTCGAGTTGCACGACCAAGTGGAATTGAATTACGACAAGTGATATTTACTTGGTATAATGTAATGAGTTTATGCATATTTTTCTGGCATAAAGATAGGAAGGTAGAGGATGAAGAGGTTCTGTGGCAAGGACCTTAGCGAAAGTATTTAAGTATTTTAGATTAATAGATATATACTGACAACTCATATGGAATTTTTAGATTCACAGAGCAGTCTGGAAAAAATATCTGCTTGTATGCATAAGTGATCTTTAAGGTGTAGAACTTGACAAGTAACCCTTATCATACCGTAATTGCATATCACACAATAATGGGTTAGGGGATAAATAGTACAAACGTTAGTTACTCAAGACTTTGATTTCTGCTTGTTCCCATTGTCCTTCCAGCTCAACTTAGGACTTGATAAAGTAGCAAAATGTTCACTCTCAAGCACTGACTTTGTCTCGTTTGATCTAAAGGAGTAGAGAAACTAAATAGTCTGTGCATTTTTTGTTCATTTTTTTTCGTTCCATAGTCCTATCCCCTGAGGTTGAAAATCATTCCCTCACCTTGGAAAGAGGTTAACTAGCATGATGAACTTTCTCTGAACTGTGACCATAAGCAGTATAAATGAGTCACAAAGAATTTTGATATCCTGGTGAACGGGAGCAAATGATAAATGTAAATGAAGCATTAAAAACAATATATCCTAGTTTTTTGGATATATTTTAACATTTTATTCCGTTGCCCATATTATTGCTCAGTCCAGTTAGATTGCGAAATCCAAATGAGGTCATGGTTTCTAGAGCAAATAGAAATTAAATTGTGCTAAAATTTGATAAAGCCATAAATTGTTTTCACAAGAGCAAACGAAGAGGGCCAGAGTATCCCTGAAAAGGTTTCTGTAACCATGTTATTAAAGCCAACCTGAGAAACATCCTACAGCCAGTTTCCTGAGGGATTCCTCTCAAAGTGTATAGGGCTCGTTACCTTTCAACACAGAACATTCCATTTGCTCTTCGCTGAGTGGCTATCTAATTAGGACCAATTAATTTTGCAGTTTTACTTGTGCCAAAGTTTCGCTTTCCTTGCCAGTGACTTAATTGCATTGTTTCCTTGTTTTTGATTTTAACACCAACAGTGAGTTTGGGTATAAAAAAGCCTGTTTGAGATGCTGAAATTTTAAGCCAACACCAGTCAGTTTGTTAGGGAGTAGATGGGTGGAGAAATCAACCTTAAATCTTAGTAACAGTTCTTTTTAGCATATCTAAAATACATAAGGTATGTAACGTTGTCAGCTATGGGACAATTCTGTTTCATTTTATGACTAGATTCTTTAGTTCTTGTTAAGATGTGGCTTATATCACAAACACTTTTCTGTATTTGAAGTTCTTAGCCTGAAATATGAGAAATTCTGTTTTCTTGCCATCTTGAGTTAAATATATACATATGGTTTTTAGAGCCTTAAATGTTAGAGGTCTTAGAATCTCATGGAATGTTTCTGATCGAGATGTACTATTAAACTATTATATGCCCAGGAAGTATATTGAGGTGGAAGGAGGAATCAGATGGTTTAGATGGAGATAAGCCAGGCAGATCTGGATTTCATACATGGTCTGTCACTTCTTAGCTGTGTAATGGAGGGTAAGATCATCAATTGTGCTGCCTCTCATTTTTTATTTAGTTACAAAATGCTGACAATACCATCTACTTCACAGTGTAATTCTGAGATTAAATGATAGAACTTTTGTAAAGTGACTAGCTGAATGCCTGGTATGTACTAGCTGAAGCCTTCGTGAATTGAAATAATTGTTACTATTATTATCATTATTAAGTCATCTGAGGCTTTAAAAAAAATTTTTTTAAATGTTTGTTTATTTTTGAGAGACACAGCATGAGGAGGGGAGGAGCAGAGAAAGAGAGACACAGAATCTGAAGCAGGCTCCAGGCTCTGGGCTGTCAGCACAGAGCCCAATGAGGGGCTCGAACACACCAACCATGAGATCATGACCTGAGCCGAAGTAAGACCCTCAACCAACTGAGCCACCCAGGTGCCCTAGCTGAGGCTTTTAATAAGGAAACTTCTTTGGATATTGCTGTTAAAATCTAAAATGGTGTTAGCTCTGAGAAAGGCTAGTAAGTGGTTTGGCATAGGACCTCAAACATCTTACTTGGTATATTTTAACAACACTTTATTTTCCAGAAGTTATCTAGAATTGATTTCAAACAGGTTTTATGGGTAGTCCAGATAATGTCTTATAATTCTGTCTCCAGGAACAAGTCAAAGGAAAAGATAGCAATGAATCTACCAGGCAAATTGTTACTGGCATTAACGAAAACATTAACAGTTGCCTTTAACTCAAGGCCAAATATGCAAAACATACTCCCAGTGATTCCGAGAAGCAGGGACAGAGAGTTATATATTGGAAACCGAGGGAAAGAAATTGAGTAAGGTGTCCATGTTGACACAACTCAGGTTGCAGAGCTATCATTCGTTCCTGGTCTCCTATATAAGACAGCGCTGCACCGTAGAGCCTAATCGTTTCTTTCTTTTTTTTTTTTTTTAATGTTTTATTTATTTTTGAGAGAGAGATAGCACGAGCAGGGGAGGGTCAGAGGAGAGGGAGACACAGAATCTGAAATAGAGCCTAATCGTTTCTAAGAGCTGTCAGTCCCCTTGTGATATAACTAGGAAAACCTATGCATTCTAGTTATATAAAAATAGTAAAGTAAAGGTTGCCAATATTAAGACACCAGGTATTTCATACACAGATAACTAGAAACAATTTAAATGGTTTATAACTTGTGTTTTTTTCCCTCCCAGTCTGAAGATTCAAAAATACTGACCAGGAAGTTTTCTGTGGGTAGCATGTGGTTTTGTGGAAGTGTCAAATGGCATTTCAGATTTCCCTGGAACATTTCAGTGCTTCCTGAAAAATACCCTGCGATTAAACCTTGTCCTCTCCTCCCAATTATTTCAGTTTTGATATTAGTAATAATGGCTGCTGCCAAGATTATCATATACATCTATATGCTTTTCTCTGTTTAGAATACATAGGAAAATGTTGGGGTGCTTGTATATCACTTTAGTTCTATTCTTTGACCTATTTAGTAATAATAATAATAATAATAATAATAAATTATCTTCCTTTTCTAAAGTACCTTGTAAATTACAAATTGTTTGTATATGTCTTATCTTAGGTGATCCTCACTCCAGCCATAGTACCCTTGTTTTAAAGATCAGGAAAGCAGAGTTCAGAGTGGGCAAGATGTCCCCTCAAGCCCCCATAGGTAGGAGCAGCATATGACAGGAGCCTGCGTTTTCCGATGCAAAAGCCGGCTGGGCACACCTTCCTCCTCCTGCCCTGTTCATCCCCCAAACCTCCCTCTTTCCTTTCCCTCCCCGCCCCTCCCCTGCCCTACCTCCTTCCCCGTCCTTCTCTCTCACCTCCCATCTGTCCACCTACTTTCTTTCAGTACCTTTTCCGCTCACCCATCCTGCCTCCCATGTACTCTGGCTGCTCACAGGGCCCAATGGAGAGGTGCAGTTCTCCTTGGTATTTTTGTCACTCTGGGGGGAGTAGACTCGAATGGGGATGTAAGCTCTTTGAGTTGAGGAAGTTTGTTTTGTTCACCCACCGCTAAATTCTCCAAATTTAGCACAAAGGAGATGTTCAGCAAATACTTATTGCCTAGATGAATGAATGGATGAACTAATGAAAAACCCCCAGGCACACATGCACACTCAGTAACTTGTTATTTACTTGCATAGCTTTGCTAAGAAGCTGTCCCTCTGCTGTCCGTCTGGTAGCTGATGGTGACAGTAGGTACATCAGCAGAATTACTTTGCTGTTTTACTTTATATTAATGTCACTAAGTGTTAAGATCATGACTTCCCCAAGGTATGAAGGCTTTTAGACACACTAAGCATCCCCAGCATTTCAGATTTACTTGCATGAGTGTGTTTTGTGCTCTGTTCCTTGTGAATATACACAAATTATTATCAATGGATAGCTAAAAAATACATATTAATATTACCCTGAACTCTGACTTTGGATTCAATAGTATTTTGTGTCTCAACACGTTTGGAAGGGTTTTGTTCCCAAGAAACAGCACCATAAACTTCAAGCAACACATGCAGGTTTGCCCTGTTGGCTTTCATGAACCGTTGCATTCAGACTGTGCAGGGCAAATGTTCCTGTTAACAATCAGTTCTCCTCATGCCATTCTCCCAGTGACTATCAGCCATAAAGATATCTGCTTTACAAAGACCAAGAAGAAGAGGTAGGGGAAAAATAAAGACCTTTTAAGCTTTCCAGAAAGGAATATGTTTTCAGATAAGATCCATGGCTCATGTAAACTTTCATTATTTAATCTATGTGATATAATTATCTTCATGTATATCTGTTTTAATTTTTAGGGCATTGTAATATTTTTACTTATGTTTAGTAGAATGAATGGCTGTTTTGCATTTTTCTTTTCCATTTTAGAGTCGACTTGGTCAAAGATTACCTCCATTCCAAAAGAAAATTAGGAAGGTTAAGTGGCTTCATGATTCATTAATTGAAAAAGACCATGTTCTAAGCACTGATGCATTTGTAGTTTTTTTTTTTTTTCTAATCATGGACACTCACTGGGGTTCTTACTTACAATATCTATTGGACATACGTTTACTGTAAGGGGATGATATTTGAATACTGGCAGGAGTAAAAACTATTTAAAAGGAGATCATGCCTGCTTAGAGAAGTGGCAGAGTTAAATGGGAGAAATACCCATCTTGGAGCAGCCTAACCTGGGCTTGAAACCTAACTCTGATATTAACTGACTGCTGACACATAGCAGATGATCAGCGAGTATCATTGGGTCTTGTGTGAATTAAACCTAAAGAACGCAACAGAGTTCCTGGACCATAGTATCTATTCATTAAATGGTTGCTATAATTATTTTTAATTGCAGAGCAGCAGAGACATATATACAAACTCAGAGTCTCTGTCATTGCTGTGGACAGAGGGCTGACAGGAGGGAGATTCGGGCACATTGCACGCGGCCCATGTGAACTGGGTTTAAGCAGCTCTTCTGTCCTCCCCAGGAGCATTGCAGCCATATCTGTTTCCCAGTCCTCAGCAACCAGGGCTGGAAGAGTGTCAGACACAAATCAGGAGCCAGATTGGTTAGTTCTTCTGTGGCCAAGAAAAAAGAGGATTCTTCCATTTATAACCAAAAAGGAATGTGCAAAAGAACTCTGATGGGGTCCAAAATGTGTAGAAATACCACCTCAGAATTGCCTTTTTACCAGTTTCTCATTTACTTACTGATTCGTCTGGGTCTAGAGAGTTTTTCTATGCATTTACTAGTTTTTACTACTTTATCATTGAAAAATAGTAAGCCACATACACCGTGGCATTGTGGTCCCATTTGAGTGAAAATCATTCACTGGCAATGGGAGATGTGCTAGAAAGAAAGTCAGATGAAGTGTTCTACTTTTGTTCACAATTTTACCCATAAGAGATATGATGTCTGTTCCTCAAAATGGATGGAAATGGCCAAAAGTGAAAACACATAACCCCCCTTATAAACTCACTCGCATATGTTCAGGGCAGCTAATAAAATCATTTCAGGGAAGAATATGTTATCACAATGGAAAGTTTTGTGCTTCTGTGCCCTTCCTAGGCTTATTATGATAATTAATAAACTAATATTTGTTAGCATATCAACTAAATATCAGCTTTCTTAGAAACCAGAGCCTGCCCCTACTTTCTATGAAAAACCTGTTCTAAGCTGCTGAAAAGCTATTCTAAGTAGCAGGATGGTAGTTACAAATCTGCAGTGAGGTCTATAATTTCACTTTGGTTTCTGTGTGATTCTTGGTTTGTGGTGTGGGAAGCTCAATATAATTGTTTGTAGTTGAATTTCATATAAGTTTTCTTCTTGCCTAAGAGTTCAAGTGTTTGCCAATGTATTAAGGGCCACAAGCTATTCCTTTGCAAGCCCTTTAATACATAATTGATGCTAATGGCATAGTAGAATGATATATTAAATTTTACTCATTGCATTTGTAGTGTCATAAATAGGAGTGGGAGACTTGATGTAGAAACAAATTTATTGGTACAAAAAGTGCTGAAGGATCATAAACAGAGATCACAACTTACCTGTTTTTATGCTTGCAGCACCACCTAATGAAATGCCTTGCGTAATTGAGAAATAATATGTGTTTTTTTAAGTTTACTTATTTATTTTGAGAGAGAGGAGAGAGTATGCATGCACACAAGCAGGGGAGGGACAGAGAAAGAGAAAGAGAGAAATTGTAAGCAGGCTCCGAGCTGTCAGCTCAGCTCCTGACGTGGAGCTCAAACTCATGAGCCATGAGATCACGACCAGGGCTTGAACTGTGAGACCACAGTCAGGATTTGAACTTATGAATCATAAGATCATGACCTGAGCTGATGGAGTCAAGAGTCAAATGTTTAACCGATGGAGCCACCCAAGTGCTTCAATAATATGTGCTTTTAAAAGAACCATTTCTTTGAAAGCCTTCTCCATGACAGCCTTGTTCTGTAATGTCGACTTAGTTAAAGGTCATAGAATATTCAGCTGTCTCACTTCTTATGGTAGTTTTCTGTCAAAACCTGCTTCCAGAGTTGATCCCATGAGCAGAGCTCAGCTCGGTAAGCAGTTCTCTATCTAGTACCTCCAGTGCGTGTGCCAGGCACAGTCCACTCAAGTATGGATTACGGTACATATCATTCCTTTAAGATGTTACAGTTCTCTGGGTCTCAATGGTAGTACCCTTCACTAAAGAGTAAATCTTCATGAAACACAGCCAAGTTTACTTGAGGCATTTAAAGAAATGCTCTTTTGTGTCAGGACTTAAGATTTAGAATTTACAATTCAAAATTACACTGAAACTTTTTGTTTTGTTAAGATAAATTGGCCATGATAAATAAAATAATACTTTTATCTTCTGCAAGACTGCAAATTTTTACTTCAGTTTTCACTATCCTCACCCACATTTTCCACTGCTCCTAAGGAAATAATTTGTTTGATCAGAGTTCTGTGGAATTCTAAGTGTTTCAGCTAAGTCAGTTTAATTTTAGTATATGGAGGGAATTAAATTGTATTTCCTCTAATTCTTAGGAATCTACTCACTTCCTTTTCTTGGAAAAATCTGACTCTTTGACAACTTTGAGTGTTTATTTTTTTATTTTCTATATATATATATTTTAAAGTCTGTTTATTTATTTTGAGAGAGCAGGGGAGGGGCAGAGAAAGAAGGAGAGAGAGAATCCTAAGCAGGCTCTGCACAGGCACCACGAAGCCAGAGTCTGGGCTGTAACCCCGTAAACCATGAGATCATGACTCGAGCTGAAATCAAGAGTCCATTACTTAGCCAAGTGAACAAGTCAGGTGCCTCTGAGTATTTCTTTAGGCTCTACAATTCCAACAAAGATTTGGGGCCAGAGCTTGTCATATTGTAACTTTCTTTGCACTTATTTTGCCTATTTAGACATATATATCATTACGAACATATAAAAGTTTGTATTGTTAGGGGCGCCTGGGTGGCTTAGTCGGTTAAGTGTCCGACTTTTGCTTAGGTCATGATCTCGCGGTTCGTGGGTTCGAGCCCCGCGTCGGGCTCTGTGCTGACTGCCAGCTCAGAGCCTGGAGCCTATTTCGAAGTCTGTATCTCCCTCTCTCTCTGACCCTCCCCTGTTTACGCTGTCTCTCTCTCTTGCCTAGAAATAAATGAAAATTAAAAAAAAAAAAAGTTTGTATTGTTAATTTACAAGTCCCCATGAGCGATTTGAAATTAAGATAATGAAATGAGTCCGTTCAGAGACTTGTACTTATACATTCAAAATGTGAGAAAGAGTTCTTAAAATAAAAGGAAAGGAAAATAGAAAGTCTAGATCATTTGCTTGTCCTATTTTTTCATTTATTTATGGCTTGTTCTTCCCCCAGCATTCCTTGTGATTTTTCACTTCTTCTTACCAAAGCAACTTGCAGTGTGCTGTGTATGCTCCATGGAACTCTGGACTCTTACAGTTTATTTTATTTGGATTTGTTATAGGAATGGAAATTAATACAAAGTAGTTTAAGTCCCAGTCTGGCTTCCTTCCGCCTGCCTATGAATTCCTTGTCATTTTCTGTGTTTCCCTTGTTTTATTGCAGGTTTTACTTGTGAACTACCTGGTCCCATCTGGCATATTTCTCTTGTTGTTTCTTTTTGATCGATTTGAATGATATGGTTTGAGGAAGTAAATCATGAGTTTTTTCTCAAATGTGTTGGATTAGGGTAGAATTAAATAGTGGCTGACAGATTGCTTTTTGAGGTAACCAGAAACTGATTGACATTTCCAAAAAAGTGTGGAATGCAGCACCCTGAGTTCAGCTTCAAATACATCTTATAATTATTTTTAAAGTTTTGTTTAAAAATTAGAAAAAAAATATAATTGTGTGGATGGAAATATTCATATCTACATGTACTTGAGCATTCTTACCAGGGTATATTTAACATTTAATAACATTATTATTTTTAATGTTTATTTATTTGGGGGTGAGAGGAGCAGAGAGAGAGAGAGAGAGAGAACCCATGCAGACTCCATGCTCAGTGCAGAGCCCAAGGTGGATTTCAATCTCATAAACTGTGAGATCATGATCTGAGCTGAATCCAAGTGTTGAATGTTCAACCTACGAAGCCACACAGCACCACGAATATTATCTTTTATAATTGATTTTTTTAATGAGGTAGTATATAGATTTTAGAGATTATCAGACAACCCTCTGGAGGTGGGGTCAAGATGGTGGAATAGCATGGAAGGTTTGTGTGTGTGTCTCTCATCCCTGAAATGCAACCAGGTCAACACTAAACCATCTTGCACACCTAGAAAACTGATTAGAGGATTAACACAACAATCTGTACAATCTCCACCACAGAACTCAGCAGGTACTCGGCATAGAGAAGTGAACTGGGAGAGAGAGAAGCCGCGGAGGGCAGGGAGCTCTTTTTGCTTGTGAAGAAAGGATAGAGACATGGGGAAAGTATGGGTAAAGCACCACCCCCAAAAGTAGCTGAAAAGAAAGTGGAAGAGTGCAAACATCTGCAAGAGACTGAACACAAAAGGGAAAAAAAGAGAACAGGAGTTTAAATTCCATTAAGATTTTATAAACAGGAGGAGCACAGAGTCTGAAACTCCACAGCTCAATACCTGGTTGCACTCTGGTGGGAAGGGCAAATCCCCAGGAGCAGAGAGCAAGCTCCAAGGGGTCCTCAGGCCACACAGGGAGTAGTGGTTTCGCTGCTGGGAGGACATTTGGTAGAGGCTGTGCAGTCTCCACACAGGCAAAGGAGAACCCAAAGAACACCACATTATCTGGTGCTGGAACAAGGACATTAAGGGTAAAGCCTGGTGCCACATGTGTGTTGTGATTTACCATAATCCCTGAAACGCTGTTGCTACATAACTGCACGAACTTTTTCTGGGTCTGGCACCCAGCCATAGTTTCTAGGGATTGGGAGCAGCATGGTCCTGCTAACGTTTCTGGGAGTGGGCTGGTACCCCGCCATTGCTCAGTAAGACCCTCCCTCAGAGGGTCTGAGCAAGTCAAGGCCACTGTCCCTCAGAAGTGAGGGGTTTAGGAAGCATAGCTCCATCTGAGATAAAACTCAGGAAGGAGGTGCCACCTGGCAGCCTGACGGCTTGGTCACAGGCAGTGTAGAAGGAGAGAGTGGACGGAAGCCAGAGTAAAAGGAGGGGTACTTGATTGCCAGTTGGGGAGAGCACAGAGTTCTGAAACTAGAGACTGGGTGGGTGGGTGATGCCATTTTCACTGGTGCATGTGCATACACATCTACCCATGCTACAGCAATCCACCCCAGTAAGCCAAGCAGCACCATCTAGTGGACAAGAGAGCTGTTACACTAAGCCCTGCCCAACTGGGCTAACCACACTTCAGGACCACCACAAGTTTCTCTGCCTGCGAAGTTTAGAGACTACAAAGTGCTTCATAGTTTGACTTCTAGGGGAAACCAAATGTAATTTCAATCGTATTTCATTCTGTCTGCTGGTCCATCTACTCATTGTTTTTCTTTTTCTTTTCTTATTCTTAAATACAGAAAGGGAAAACATTTATTTTTATTTTCCAATTAAGATTTTTCTTTTATTTTTTCTACTGTATTTTTTACATTTTTGTAAAGTTTTAAAATTCTATTTTACTTTCATTGTTTAATTTTTTCTACTTTACTGAATTCATTTTTTTCAAATTTTCAAATGTTTTCCTTTTTTCCCCTCTTTTTTCCTCTTTTTATTTTTCCTTTTTTCTCTAATCTCTCAAACTTCTCTCAACACCAGACCAAAATATACCTAGGCTCTAGTACATTTTATTTTATTTTTTTGTGTTCTTTTTAATTAAACATTTTTTTTACTTTATTAATTCCTTTTCTAACTTCAAATGATGAAATGAAGGAATTAACCTCAAAAGAAAGAACAGGAAGAAATGACAGCCAGGGACCTAATCAATCCAGATACAAGCACGATGTCTGAACCAGAATTTGGAATCACAATAGTAAGATTACTACCTGGGGTAGAAAATAGATTAGAATCCTTTTCTGTGTAGATTAAAGAAGTAAAACCTACTCAGTATGAAATTTAAAAATTCTATAACTGAGCTGCAATCTTGAATGGATGCCACAGTGGGAAGGATAGATGAAGCAGACCAGGGAGTCAGTGATATAGAGAACAAATTTATGGAGAATAATGAAGCAGAAAAATGATGGAAACTACAGTAAAAGAGCCTGATATAAGAATTGGAGAATTTAGTGACTCATTAAAAAGGAATAACATCTGAATCATAGAGGTCCCAAAAAATGAAGAGACAGCAAAAGGAGTAGAAGGCTTCTGTGAGCAAGTCATATTGGAAAACTTTCCTAACCTGGGGAAAGACACAGACATCAAAATCCAGGAGGCACAGAGAACACCTATTAGATTCAACAAAAAACAACCATTAGCAAGACATATCATAGTCAAATACTCAAAGAAAGAATCATGAAACCAGCAAGGGAAAAAAGTCCTTAAGACTTTGCGGCAGACCTGTGCACAGAAACTTGGCAGGCCAGAAAGGAGTTGCAGGATATATTCAGTGTACTGAATCAGAAAAATATGCAGCCAGAATTCTTTATCCAGAAAGGTTGTCATTCAGAAGAGGTGGAGAGATCAAGAAGTTTCCCAAAAAACAAAAATTAAAGGAGTTTGTGACAACTAAACCAAGCCTGCAAGAAATTTTAAGGGGGACTCTCTGAGGGGAGAAAAGGGAAAAAAAATCAACAAAGACTAGAAAGGACCAGAGAACACAACCAGTAACTCCACCTCTACAGGCAACATAATGGCAATAAATCATATCTTTCAGTACTCACTCTAAAGGTCAATGGACTAAATGCACCAATCAAAAGACATAAGGTAACACAGTGGATAAGAACACAAGATCCATCTTTATGCTGTTTACAAGAGACCCATTTTAGACCTAAAGACACCTTCAGATTGAGAGTAAGGGAATGGAGAACCATCTGTCATGCTAATGGTCCCCAAAAGAAAACGATACTTAGACAATCTAGATTTTAAAAGAAAGACTATAGCAAGAGATGAAGAAGGGCATTCTATCATACTTAACAGGTCTATCCACCAAGATCTAAAAATTGTTAACATTTATGCTCCAAATGTGGAAGCACCTAAATGTATAAATCACAAACATAAGCTCATTGATGATAATACCATAATAGTACAGGACTTCAACACCCTACTAGCAGCAATGGAAAGATAATCTAAACAGAAAATCAACAAGGAAACAATGGCTCTGAATGACACATGGACCAGATGGACTTAATAGATAAAAACAGAATATTTCATCCTAAAGTAGCAGAATATATATTCTTCTTGAGTGCACATGGAATTTTCTCCAGAATACATCACAGCCCTCAACAAGTACAAAAAGATTGAGATCATACTGTGTATATTTTCAGACCACAATGCTATGAAGAATTTTTTATTACTAATTCAATTTCTTTGCTGGTTATGGGTTTGTTCAAATTTTCTCTCTCTTCTTGTTAGTTATACCATACACAAAAATAAACTGAAAATGGAGGAAAGACCTAAATGCAAGACAGGAAGCCATCAAAATCCTCGAGGAGAAAGCTGATAAAAACCCCTTTGACCTAAGCCTCAACAATTTCTTACTCATTTCCAGAAACAAGGGAAACAAAAGCAAAAATGAACTATTGGGACCTCATCACGATAAAAAGCTTCTGCACAACGAAGGAAACAATCAGCAAAACTAAAAGGCAACTGATGGAATGGGAGAAGACATTTGTAAATGACATAGCAAATAAAGGCTTAGTATCCAAAATCTATACAGAACTTATCAAACTCAACACCCAGAAACCAAATAATCCAGTGGAGAAATGAGTAAAAGATGAATAGACCCTCCTTCAAAGAAGACACCCAGATGGCTAACAGATACTTGAAAAAATGCTCAACATCACTCATCCTCAGGGAAATACAAATCAAAACCACAAAGAGATACCACTTCACACCCATCAGAATGACTAGCATTAACAACTCAGGCAAACACAGATGTTGGTGAGGATGCAGAGAAAGAGGATCTCTTTTGCACTGCTGCTGGGAATGCAAACTGGTGCAGCCATTCTGGAAAACAGTATGGAGGTTCTTCAAAAATTAAAAACAGAACTACCCTACGACCCAGAAGTGCACTACTAGGCATATATCCACAGGATACAGGTGTACTGTTTCAAAGGGGCACATGCATCCCAGTGTTTATAGCAGTGCTATCGACAATAGCCAAAGTTTGAAAAGGGCCAAATGTCCATCAGTGGATAAATGGATAAAGAAGATGTGGTGTATATATACAATGGAGTATTGCTTGTCAGTCAAAAAGAATGAAATCTTGCCATTTGCAACTACGTGAATGGAACTAGAGGGTATCACGCTAAGTAAAATTTGTCAGAGAAAGACAAATATCATAGGACTTCAATTATATGAATAATAATATAATATGTATAAAACAGATGAACATAAGGGAAAGGAAGCAAAAATAATATAAAATCAGGGAGGAGAACAAACCATAAAAGACTCTTAAATACAGAGAACAGAGGGTTGCTTGAGGGGTTGTGGGAGGGGAGATGGGCTAAATGGGTAAGGGGCTTTAAGGAATCTATTCTTGAAATCGTTGTTGCACTATATGCTAACTCGGATATAATTCAAAAATTAATTAATTAATTTTTTTAAAAAAGGATAACAATTCTGTCCACCAACTTGTGACCTTGGTGTATTAATTTCCCAGGGCTGCTAAAATAAAGTATCACACACCAGGTTGCTGAAAACAACAGAAATTTATTTTCTCAGAGTTCTGGGGCTAGAAGTCCAAAATAAAACTGTTGGAGAGCCCAGCTCTCTCTAAAGAGTCTAAGAAAAAAATCTTCCCTTGACTCATCCTAGCTTTTGGTGGTTGTTGATAATTTTGGCATTCCTTGCATTAACTCTACAGACTAGTGGGGTATTAGTTTTTCATATCTTCAATGACAATAATGTAGATTTTAAGATAAATGATGTAGCCCTCAGAAATCCCTTATATCTCAGGCAACTGAGACATTTTATAGGAATACCAAACTAAAATCGGAGCACCTTGTAGAATGGGAAAGTCAAACTTCACTGATAGAGATCCATATTAGAGTAGGAAGTGTTAAATTTTAAAAGAATTTAAAATACATTATAACTATGTCTCTACTCTGGAAAAAAAGAGAAGGCCTCCTCACTGGCTTCTACAAAGACTCTCCAAGAATGAGATGCCCTGCTTGCTTTATATCCTACAGTGTGCTGGGTGCCTTACTAAATATTTCCTCCTCAGGGACTCATGCCCATCTTCTGTCGTGCTTTTTCTCTACCTACTTCTCCCCCTGAGCAGATGACATTTTCGTCTACATTAATAACCAGATTAAGAAGGTTTGGTTCAGTCTCCCAAATTAACGTAACATAGCCTCTCCTCTCCCGGTGTTTTGTCGTTCCCTATATGGTAGATGCCTCTTGGGAGAGGTGTCCTGTTCTCCTGTCTGAAACCTTTATTGCAACCCAGATTCTTTGTCTTATGAGACTCTCAAGATCTTCAGGCCTGAACACACCAGTGTTTCAGGCTTTTCTACTCCTCAGCCTCCCTTTTTGCTTGGCCTTGGATCCCACTGCTGCTGATGGAGGGTGCTGCTGTCATCAACCCGCTCCTACCTGCCACTGTTGCTCCTTGCTGGGAACTGAGGATCTTACTGCCTTTTCTGGACGGGGTTCATTTCCTCCTTTTGCTTTCAAAGACTTTCACTTTAAAAATGTTTTATTTATTTTTTGAGAGGGAGAGTGCAAGCAAGGGAGGGGCAGAGAGGGATGGGGACAGAGGATCCACAGTGCACTCAGCACTGACAGGCTGACAGCAGTGAGCCCTGTGCAGGGCTTGAACTCATGAACCGTGAGATCACAACCTGAGCCAAAGTTGGATGCTCAACCGACCAAGCCACCCAGATGACCCAAAACTGATTTTTCATTATCCTGATCCGGAGAGAAGCACATCTCTAAATTTCCTTAACTTAATTTTTGACTCTGAAAAGGTCTCTAAATCACAGTGATCTTGATACCAGAAGGGTCCGGCGAATCTCCTGGATGTATTGCCTTATAGTAGAATTAAACAGTGACAGACAGTTTTGGGGGGAATAATGAGCTACTGAGATGTATTTCAAGGAAAATGTTTACTGTAGTGTCCTGAGTGTGGATTTAAAGCAGGGTATAAAAACAGAGTTCCATTTAAAAACTGGAAAAAAAGCATAATCTGAACAATGGTGTCTCTGAAATTCAATTTGAATCAGCCTATTTGAACTTATTAAGTCAGATGATAACCAGATTTCCCTTTCATCTGGTCCTATTGAATCAGAATCATAAAATGGCTATGACATTAGTTGTCCTAATGGAAAGGAAGTCAGTGTTATATTTACATATCATCCCTGTTCCAACAGAGAAAAGAAAACACAGGTTAATGGTTGCGATTTATGGTTTATTTATGTATTCGTAAACCTTTGGTTTTTAGATTTGCTTGGAACTGTCGAAGACATCCTTCCGAGTCTCCCAGGAGGTATCAGTGTTTGGGCAATGAGTGATTCTGCTCCACGAGGCATGATTTCACTCAAAGAAAAACTGAGCATGGCATCCGACAAGCCAGTGCCACGCTGCCACCATGCCACGTCGAGCCTCAAGTCTGCTCATCTTTACATCTTTACCTCTGGAACCACAGGTATGATCCATTTGTCCTTGAGAATTAAAAAGAAAGCAACATATTTGCAAAGTAACGGCAGTCACCTTGGGTATTCCGCAAACATCTGAGAAAGCATCCAAGAAGTCCTGAGGCTCTTAGATCTTAGAAGCCTCAAGCCTGGATGAAAAAAGCTAATTGCTCTAATTGCAACGTGGCAAATCACCATGTTCACTTGGCCACTGTCTCATTTAGAAAGATTTTATTTAAGCTCAATTCAGTGAAGGACACTGGCATGTCCGAAGCCTTTGACCCAGCGCAGTTGCTTAGAGTGTGAAATTTGACCAACTTCTTCAGCCAGATAACTACGAGCTTCTCTGTTCCCTAAGATTCCTGATACATAAAAGGAAGAGATTAGCTGAAGTCGTTCTAATTATCTTCCTGGATTCCAAATCCATTAGTCTTTTTTGAAACGGTCTTCTGTATTCGGTTGTACCATGTTGAATCCTAAACACAATCCAGCTATAGCTGTAATTTAAGCACCTGTAGCTGGCTCTCCCAGTTTTTCCTTAGGGTGATCAGAACATGTGACAAACAGGAAGTCTTGGAAGTCCTGCAGGTTTGGGAGAAGATACAAAATAGGATCATTCACCCCTTTTTTTTGGGGGGGAGTGATGTAAAATAACAACACAGCAAAATATAAAGAATAATTAAACTGCCTAAAAATTTAAAAAAATGTTAATCTCAATTGATTCTTAGGAAAAGTTGAATGGCATTTATGGTAGGCTAAATACGCTTTTGTAGTTAGTGTGAAGATGATTGGAGGTTTGAAGTAAGCACATTAAAAATATTGTCTCTTATTTCCTAAGCACAGGCAGTATTGCAAGCAAACTACTATTAAATAAAAAGTTTTCTTACTTTTTTTTTTCCATTTCCTCTTCTGTGTGTGTGCAGGCGCGCACGCACGCCTGTCTGTCTGTCTCTCTCTCTCTCTCTCTTTTTTTTTTTTTTTTTTTTTTACTGTTTGGAGGCTAACAATGATCTCTTGTAGACTGGAGAGTAGACTGTGCTTTTGACTTCATTTAGAACAGTCTTGATACATGAACTGGAAAAGGCTAATGTATATCAAGTTGTCAGCATACATTCAGTCTGACTTTGGACTTTAAAAGAGACAATAACATTTCAGAAATGATAGGCTTTAAAAACTTCTTCAGAAGGTACTTAACCAATCTATCTGTATGGCTCTTTTCTTGCTAAAAATATAAAGTGACTGGTCTTCCAAATAATCTTCGCCACTCCCCCCAGCCCCAAAGAGAACGTGCCAAAGCCACTAGTAACAACTTTTTGTTTTTCAAGATTGAAACCAGATTGTTTAATGCATTTGTATGACAGGCTGAAAGCAAAAGCACTACGATTTTGATTTTGTTTGATAATTATTTGTGTTAAAGTTATAGTGAAGAGATAAAAAAATCTAATGGTTTTAGAAATTTTAGAGAAAAGCACCCTGCAACCCCCCCAACAATTTCTCCTTCCCCAAACCAAATACAGTCAGTATTTTAGATCTTCTTTTTAGAATCACCTCTGTTTCTCTAAACAGAATAAGTATCTTACTGGATATTTAGTAGATTCTTTAAAAAAATTTTTTTAATGTTTTATTTATTTCTGAGAGAGAGAGAGAGAGAGAGACAGTATGAGCAGGGGAGGGTCAGAGAGAGAGGGAGACACAGAATCCAAAGCAAGCTCCAGGCTCTGACCTGTCAGCACAAAGCCCAATGCGGGGCTTGAACCCAGGAACCGTGAGATCATGACCGAAGCCGAAGTCAGATGCTCAACCGGCTGAGCCACCCAGGTGCCCCTAGTAGATTCTTAATGGAAAAGTATCTCCTGATTTTCCATGATGGAAATGAGGATTTGCCTTCTGTCACCAACCACTCTTCCTCTCCATTCATTTTTTTCTCTCTGGTGCAGAAACTTTCTTTCCCCAACATCCCACTAATCATGTGTGATAATTAATTTTGACAGGATTGGGGGCGCCTGGGTGGCTTAGTCGGTTAAGCGTCCGACTTTCGCTTAGGTCATGATCTCGCGGTTCGTGGGTTTGAGCCCCGTGTCGGGCTCTGTGCTGACTGCCAGCTCAGAGCCTGGAGCCTGTTTCAGTCTGTGACCCCCTCTCTCTCTGACCCTCCCCTGCTCACGCTGTCTCTCTCTCTCTCCTAGAAATAAATAAAAATATTAAAAAAAATTTTTTTTGACAGGATTGGTCTCTACCCCTTGCTGTCTCTGACCATCTGGGCTTATTTTTCACCATTGTCCTGGGAATTCCTTTCAGTTCACCATTGTCCTGGGAATTCCTTTCAGTTCTTTTTTCTTTCTTTCTTTCTTTCTTTTTTTTTCTGGCCCGCTCAATTCCTAGATCCTAAATTGGTTTCTTTGGTTTGTTTTTAATTTTCTTGCTGCCCTGCTTTCAGTAGCTGTCTGCTAAGGAGTATTTAGGAGATGAATTGTTAAGTCCTCACATCCAGAAATGTCCTTTTTCTACCCTTCTATTTATCCGTGTCACATTCTAGGTTGGAAACATTTCTGTGCCAGGATTAGAGGACATGGCACCATCTTCTGACTTCCAGGACACACAATGAGACATCATTTCCTTTCTGATTTCTTTGACTCTACACCCAAGCTGGTCTTGTTTTCCTTTTGGGGGGAATTTTTATTATCTTCTGTGAAGCGTCAGTAATCTCTAAGCTGGTGATGACTTCTACTGGGCCTGGTCTTATTTATACATTTTTCCTGGGAAATTTGTAGGCCTTTTCTGTCTGGAGACTCATGTCTTACAAGTCTAGGTACTTGGAAATTAAATGAAAAACGAAGTTCTCCATCCCTTTCTCTTTCCCTTTTTATTGCTATCCTTTCTGCCCATTTCTTCCTTATATTATATTTGTTTGTTTATTCTTTTGTCTTTGAAACTAACTTTTTAAAGATTGGTCCTCTTGGGCTGACTTATTAATTTTCTAATCTTTTTATCCCATTTTCCTTCTCTTACTTTTCATGTACTTCTTGAGAGATTTATCTTCTATACCTCTGTTCTCTGAAAATGCCTCTTTTTGTACCATGTTATTTTGTATTGTTATTTATTATCTCATATCTCTCAGAATATTAGCAATAATTTTTTTGAAAATTTCTCCTCTCTGCCTTGTCTCTATTTTTGCCAATATCTGTTATCTTTTAGTTTATTTTGGCCTCTGTCCTTTACCCTAGAGGATTTCATTAAATATCGACTTCATATTGAAAGTGCATACACAGAAACACACATAAAGCTCCCCAAAACAAATCCTGAACTACAGGCTCCGTGTGCCTGAGTGGAATTTGTGGACTGATTGGTTTCATTGTAAAGGACATTTTGTCAGGGGATTCATGACTGTCAGTGTATTTCAGTTTTTATTTGTGGACAATTCAGATTCCTCAGACAGGAATCTAAAAGTGTGAAGTGAGTCAAATGTGAAAGGGAGTTGAAAGAAAAAGCAGACTTTGTTTTATTCCCCTGTTTGCTCAATATTTCTTCTTCCTGGGGTTTCTGGAGGCTTCTCTTTTCTAGAGGATAAATGTCATAAGTTCTACCAGAATAGTGGAAGCAATCTTGGGCTGTACTGTTGTATTATCTTTTGAATTGTAAAACAGATATCAAGAAGCATTAATTGACATTCTCTGAAAATTGATTTGTGAGTGATCTTACACAGGGAAAGTTCTACAAATGTCATTCCCTTTTAGCTTAAAGTCTAAGCAATGCGGGGTCCTCCTACAAAGAACAGAGCAGAGCAATATGCAGAACTGGTCACACAGTAGATGTTATGATTTATGAATATAATACTATCGAAGAGTGTGACAAAACCATATGGAGCCTCCTTAAAGATTTAATTGACCTTTTTTTAATAAAAGGTATCTCTCTCTAATACAAAACGTTGTCTTTGCAACTCAAAACCTTGAGCTAAATTTAGTGACTGTCATGGTAATAAATATGATCATTTACATTAGTATGACATTTGCTGTCATAAAAGTCACTTCATTCTCACACTATAAAGTCTTAGGATGCTAATAATGAAGAAGGTGTTGATGCAAGCTAGGAAGTGATATTGAAGGTGAAGCTTTGAAAAAGGGAAAGATGGGAGAATCTGCTCATAAGTCCTGTTGGCAGGTTGTAAGGAAGCCCTTCAGCTGATAGTAAACATTTCCTAGCCATTCTTACCACTGCCAAGTCCTGTTTGCCCAAGGTCACCAAAATAATATATTTCTGGATCTGAGCAAACACAGACTGTCTCCCAGTAAGGAGAAGGTTGAGTTCAGTTTTGAAGGCATTCACGTTTCCTTGACTTAGGCGATAATGTGAAAGTTTAATGAATAAGGGTTGAGCATCTTATAGATTCCCTTTTCTACAGCCCTGACATCATGGTTTCTTAAATAGAACTCCTACAGAGCTCCTTGTTTATAGTTCCGTATTTATCTTCCATTCTGTAGGGCGCCTGCTAATCAAATTTCTGAGCCTTTCTGGGGTTCTGTGCAGGCAAATCAGCTTTCGTCAAGGCTTATGTCCTGTGTCAGCTTTTTGGGTCTGCTGTGTCCATCACCACAGCCGTCCATCTGCTTTTCCAAAATTTGGTTGTTTTCATCTGTAATTCCTTTCTTTTTGCTTTGAGGGTCTACACATGTTGTTCTCTCTGCCAACATCTAGACCTGTTACTGCTCACTGGGCTTGGTCAGGTTGCCTCAGGAATGTTTAGGAAAGCTGTTGGAGCCTGGACAGAGCAACCATGGGTTTGACCATTCCTAGAAGGAGGTGGAGAAAGAAAACGAGGTCACTACCTGCCACCCTATGCCTGGAAGCCAGTTGCTAGCACCATCTCAGTTTCTTTTCATTGTCTCTCCTTTTCCTTAACCTTATGGCTTCTGTTCATTTTTCCAGAACTATCCCAGAATTCCCCAAATTATTTATTCGTACCTCTCAATTGGATTTCTCATGACATCATCTCTCCCTCCTTTATCCTCCTGATCCTCACCTCACTGGACACAGCCTTCCTCCCACCTCTATGCCTGGACTTCTTGCCGGACCTGAGGAGATCCAGAGCTAGGGGTTTGCAGAAGGAGAGCAAAGGACTTTGGAGACCACCTCAGGTGGCTTTTCTCAAAGTCTGTTGTACAACATATGCCTTCACATCTTTAAAGAAATGAAATAAAAATTGAAAAGGGGCTTTATGACCAGACAAGTTTGAGAAAGAACATCAACAAAAACATCAGTTTCTGGGGCACCTGGGTGGCTCAGTCGGTTAAGCGTCCGACTTCGGCTCAGGTCATGATCTCACGGTTCGTGGGTTCGAGCCCCACGTCGGGCTCTGTGCTGACAGCTAGCTCAGAGCCTGGAGCCTGCTTCAGATTCTGTATCTTCCATTCTCTCTGACTCTGCCTGCTCATGCTGCCTCTCTGTCTCTCTCAGAAACCAATAAAAACATTAAAAAAAAATTTTTTTAAACATCAGTTTCCGCACCATAGGGCCCCACAAGGACTTTAAAATGCTAATGTGCTTTCTAACTCCTTAAAGGGGGAACTTTAAAATGCTGTTTTAACAGACTTTATCTCCTTTTTCTTTTTTCCTTCTTTCCAACTTCAACCTTGACTTTTGATCACTTTCATTTCCTGGACAAGCTCATAATTGTTGTCTCTTATCAAAAAATGTAACTGAATACTTCGGAAGGCTTATAATTAACAAGGTCATTATCACTTGAAGCTAACCAAATTAGGAAGGGAAACATGGCTAACTCGTTTATTAATGTGCTCTGAAGGAGTGACATAGGCACACAGGAAACACCTAGATAAAGCATCCTTATTTGTGGTTGCAGCCTCAAGTAAAAAAGGTATTTTTAAAGTTGGGTTGCCATGAAATCTGGAACAGTGTGGGAAGTAGGGGATATAGTGACTGAAAGACCATGAGTGGGAACTTCTTGGAAGCATAAAACACGTAAATGCTTGATCCTCTGGATGAAGAAGAGAAAGGCATTGAATTATCAAAAGCCAAAGATGAAGTTAGTCTCACCCCAAATCTTTATACGTGGCTTTGACAAGAAGATTTGGAGAGATTCCCTCTGCATGTGGAGGACAAGAAACTTCGACGTTGTGAGATGCCAAGCTGTCAGGAAGAGCCAGAGAGGTTTCTTTTGAAAAAAAAAAAAAAGTAAATTTTAGTTAGGATAAAGAGCAAGATAATGGCAGCTTTGCATATGAGATCAACAAACACAAAGCTTGTTGGACAATGTCAAAGCAGGTGCAGCAACAAGGTGGACTTGAGGGTAAAAGTGTGTAGGAATCACTGAGGCCCCTGGTTCATAGCTCCATGTGCTGCTATGACCAAAAACCCCATGAAAATGTTGGCTCTTATCCGTGAATATGTTGAGTCAGAGAAAATAATGACGTCCTAGTATTAGTAAGATGGTGCCCCAGTTGCCTGTGCAATGTGTAAGTAATTTTGGTTACTGCAAACACCAAATATGTGATGAAATCAGAGAAGGCCTATGAGAGGAAATTGGAGTTTAGTTTGTATGCAATAGGTAGTGCTCGTGGTCGCGGTGACATCTATGTTGGGAGATAGAAAGAGATAGAAATACCAGTATGAGTCAAATCTCAGTTGGAACATCAAGCATCATTTCAAAGAGGTTGAGCCAGAGCAGGTAAATGATCAGCAGTAGGGCATTGCATGGGGCCAGAGCATACCCAGAGAAGCATGTAGTGAGCACTAGGAGATTTTGGCTATAAAATTGGAACATCAGGCATGGAAGCGTATTTTATTTTATATCTTATTTTTATTAAGTTCTATGTGTAACATTGTAAGTTTAAAGTATGTAAATGTTACTTTGAAACATTTATATATTATAGTATCACAACATAGTGATATTTAGTATATCACATAATTATAGTACAATATTACTGTTATATTCCTTGTATTGTGCATTAGCTCTCTATAGCTTATTTACTGTTCCTTAAAAGTTTGTACCCGTAAACACCATCACTTTTATCCCCCCGACCCCCACTATCCTTTGGTAACCAACATTTTACTCTCTGGTTTTTGTAGGCTTAAAATTTTTAGACCCCCATATATAAGTGATATCATACAGTATTTGTCTTTGTCTTTCTGACTTATCTCACTTAGCATAATGAGCTCACAGTCTATCCATATTGTCACAAATGGGAGAATAGCTTCCTTTTTAATGGCTGAATAATGGACCCCATGTTTTTTTTATCCATTGGTGGGCATTTGGGTTGTTTCCATGTCTTGACTATTGTGAATAATGCTGTGATAAGCACGGGATAGGCAGATATCTTAGTGAAATCACATTTTCATTTCATTTGGGTATATATCCAGAAATGAAATTGGATTGTATGGTAAATCTATGTTTAATTTTTTGAAGAAGCTCCATATTCTTTTCCATATATTCAGACCAATTTACACTTCCACGAGCAATATATAAATATTCCCCTTTTACTGCATCCTTGCCAGCATCTGTTGTCTCTTGTCTCTTTATAGTCGTTCTAACACGTGTGAGGTGATATCTCACTGTGGTTTTGATTTGCATTTCTCTGGTAATTAGTGATGTTGAGCATCTTTTCAGCTATCTGTTGACCATTTTGATGTACGCTTTGGAGAAATGTCTATTACTTCTTCTGCCCAATTTGTAATTGGAATTTTTTTCCTGTTTTTGAATTCACTTCTTTACATGTTTTGAATATTAATTCCTTATCTGATACATAGTTTACAGAAATTTTCTCCCATTCTGTAGGTTGTCTTTTTATTTGGCTGTTTCTTTTGCTGTGAAGAAGCCTTTGAGTTTGATGTAATCCCATTTGTTGAATTTTCTTTTGTTGTTTATGCTTTTGGTATAAAAAATTATTGCCAAGACCAATATCAGTGAGCAGCCTCCATACATTTTCTTTTGGGAGTTTTATTGCATTAGGTCTTAAAGTTTTTGATACATGGTAAGTTAATTTTTTTTATGGTGTGAGATAGAGGTCTGATTTCATTTTTCTATATGTTTTTAACACCTTTTTAAAAGTGTTTTAAGTGCTGATAGCACGAGCCTGGTGTGGGGCTTGATCTCATGAACTGTGAGATCATGACCTGAGCTGAAATCAAAAGGCTCACGCCTAACTGACTGAGCCGCCCAGGCACCCCTCATTGTTCTACATATCTTTATCTAGTATTCCCAGCATCATTTGTTGAGGAGACTATCTTTTCCCCACTAGGTATCCTTGGCTTACTTTTCAAATATTAGTTGACCATATATGCCAGGGTTTAATTCTAGGATCTCCATTCTGTTCCATTAGTAGATATACCTGTTTTTGTGCCAGTGCCATACTGTTTTCATTATTGTGACTTTGTATATAGTTGGAAATTCAGAAGCATTACACCTCTGGCTTTTTTCTTTTTTTTCTCAGGATTACATTGGCTATTCAGGGATTTTTGTGCTTCCACACAAATTTTCAGATTATTTCTTGTATTTCTGTGAATAATGCCTTTGGTATTTTGATGGTGATTGCTTTGAATCTGTAGATAGCTTTGGGTAGTGTGGCAATTCTAATAATATTAATTCTTCCAATCCATGACCATGGGATGTCTTTCTATTTGTGTCTTCTTTAATATCTTTTAGCAAAGTTTTATAGTTTTTCATTGTACAGATATTTTACTTCTTTAAGTATATTTATTCCTAAGTATTTTATTGTTTTTGAGGCTATTGTGAATAAGATGGTTTTCTTTCTCTTTCCTAGATGATTCATCATTAGTGTAAAGGAATACAATTGATTTCTGAGTGTTGATTTTGTATCCTGACCCTTCGCTGAAATTGTTGATTAATTCCAATAGTCTTTTGGTTAATTCTTTGGGATTTTCTATATATATAGGATCATATCATCAGCAAATAATGACAATTTTACTTTTTTCTTTTCTATTTGGATACATTTTATTTCTTTATCTTGCCTAATTTCTCTTGCTAGGCTTCCAGTAATGTATTAAATAAGAATGGTAATAGTGGGCATCCTTTGTCTTCTTTCTTGATCTTAGAAGGAATGTTTTCAGTTTCTCTTTGTTGAACTGTCAGTCTGTCATATATGGCCCCTATTATATTAAGGTATATTCCTTCAATACATAGTGTGTTAAGGGATTTTATTATAAGAGGATGTTGTATTAGCAAATGCTTTTCTTCTAAGTCCATTGAAATAATCATGTGATTTTTATGTTTCATCTTATTGACGTGATGTGACGTGATATTTATTGATTTGCCTATGTTGAACCATCCTTTGATCCCAGGGATAAATCCCACTTGGTCATGGTGTATCATGCTTTTATTGTGTTCTAGAATTTGCTTAGCTAATATGTCACTGAGAATTGTTGCATCTATTTTAATCAGGATATTGTTTTTCATATTTTTTTGTATTTTTATTTGGTATTGTTATCAAAGTAATGCTGACATTGTAAAATGAGTTTGGAAGTGTTCCTTCTTTGTCATTATTTTCTTCAAATGTTTGGTAGAAGTCTCTAGTGAAGGATCTGGTCTGGGGAATTCACTTTGGTGAGTTTTTGGGGTTTTTATACTCAGTCTTTTTACTCATGATTGGTCTGTTCCGATTTCCTATTTCTTCCTGACTGAGTCTTGGTATGCTGTGTGCTTCTAGCAATGTATCTGTTTCTTCTATGTTATGTAATTTTTTGGCATATAATTGTTCATATTAGCTCCCATGATCCTTTTTATTTCTATAGTGTCAGTTGTAATGTCCTCTCTTTCATTTCTAATTTATTTATGTGATTCATCTCTCTTCTCTAGTTTACCAATTTTGTTGATCTTTTTTAAAGAAAGAGCTTTTAGTTTTATTGATTTTTTTCAATTGTTTATTTTGGTTTGTACTTCTCTGATCTTTATTATTTCCTTCCTTCTACTAACTTTGGGCTTAATTTTTTCTTTTACTTGTTCCCTGAGGTGTAAAGTTAGGTTGTTTATTTGAGACCTTTCTAATTTCTTAATGTAGGGATTTATAGTTATAAGCTTTCTTCTAAGAACTGCTATTGCTGCATCCCACAATGTTTGTTATGTTGTGTCTTCATTTTGTTTTGAGATAAATGTTTTATTTCCCTTTTGATTTCTTCTTTGACTCAGTGGGTGTTTAGAAGTGTGTTGTTTAGCCTCTACTAATTGTAGATCTAACTTTTCTTTGTTGCTGATTTCCAGTTCCATACCACTGTGGTCAGAGAAGATAGTTGGCATGATTTCATTTTTCTTAAATTTGCTAAGATCTGTTTTGTGATCTACCCTGGAGACTGCACTGCATTTGAGAACAATGTGTATTCTGCTGCTGTTGGATGGAAAGTTCTGTATATGCTTATTAAATCCATTTGTTCTAAAATGTAGTTCAATTCCACTGCTTCCCTGTTGATTTTTTTTATTGAATGATCTACCTATTGTTGATAGTGGGGTATTGAAGTCCCCTACAATTGCTTCTTGGTCTTTTGACCAAGATCAAATGTGAAGTCCCATACAATTATTGTATTATCTATTTCTCCCTTAAGGTCTGTCATTAATTGCTTAATACATTTTGGTGCTCAGGTGTTGAGAACATATAATTACAATTATTGTATCTTCTTGATGTATTGACCCCTTACTGTATAATGACCTTCTTTCTCTTATTACCCATTTGGCCTGAAGTCTATTTTGTGATATAAATATGGCTATGCCTGCCTTCCTTTCATTTCCATTTTCTTGTAATATCAACTTTCATCCTTTCATTATGAACCTATGTGTGCCTTTAGAGCTGAAATGAGTCTTCTCTAGGCAGCATATAGCTGGGTCTTGCTTGTTTTAACCTATGCAACCACTCTGTGCCTTTTGACTCATGAGTACAATTTGTTTACATTTAGGGTGATTATTGATAAGTAAGGATTTACTAGGGTCATTTTATCTTTTGCCTTCTGGTTATTTTGCATTTCCATGGTTTCTTTTCCCTTCTCTTTATGTCTTCTTTTGTAAGTTGGTAGTTTTCCATGGTGGTGTGTTCAGTCTCCCCCCTTTTTTATGCTTAATGTCTCTCCTCTAGATTTTTGCTTCATGGTTACCAAACATTTACATAAAAATATCTCTTTGATAAAATAGTTCTTTTTCTGCTGATAGCAATTTATCTTCACTCACCTCTAAAGGTTCTTTTTTACTCTTACCCTTTATATTTTTATATAAGTTTTTTGAGAGAAAGAGAGCATGAGTATAGTAGGGCAGAGAAGGAGACAGAACCTGAAGCAGGCTCCAGGCTCTAAACCATCAGCACGGAGTTGGACATGGGACTCAAACCCATGAACTGGGACATTATGACCTGAGCCGAAGTCAAATACTTAACCCACTGAACCACCCAGGCACCCCAGTAGCTATTTCTAATGCTACTTTCCTTTATCCTTTATGTTATAATTAAGAGTTTATTATACTATTCTAAAAAAGAGTTACAGTATTCTAGTTCTGACTGACTGCTTATCAACTTAATCACAGTTTTGTGTATTTTTGTCTTTTTGTTTCAGCTCAAAGAGCTTCTTTCAATATTTCATGTAAGTCATGTCTAGTGGTAGTGAATTCTCTCAGTTTTTGTTTGTTTGGGAAAGCCTTTATTTCTGCTTCATATCTAAAAGATAACTTGGCCAGTTGGCTTATTGTTGGCTTGCAGCTTTTATCTTCCAATATCTTCCAATAGTTTGAATATTTCATTCTATTCTCTCCGGATGTGTAGAGTTTCTGCTGAGAAATCTGATGATAGCCTAACTTTATAGACATTGTCCGTTTTTCCTCCCTGGGTACCTGTAATATTCTTTCATTATCATTGGCTTTTGACAGTTTTAATATAATGTGTGTTGGAAAAGATCTTTCACATTGAAATACTAAGGTGTTCTTTTAGCTGCAAGGACTTGTATACCCAGTTTCTTCCCCAGGTATGGGAAGTTCTCAGCTATCATTTCTTTAAATATTCATTCTTTCCCCCTCTCCCTCTAATAATGGGATATCCATTATTCTTCTGTTGGCTTTTCCATTGAAATCAGAGAGTTCTCATAGGTTTTCTTCACTTTTTAAAAATCTTAGTTTTCATCTACTCTTATGCCTGAATCATCTCTATACTTTTATCTTCCGTCTAACTGATTTTATCTTCCATGTGATCTGGTCTATTTCCAGTGCATTCTAGTGCATTTTTCATCTCATTTATTGAATTTTTCAGTTCCGGAACTGGTAAAGTACTCCTATTCATTAATTTCCTGAGATCATCATATTGTCTTTCTGAGTTTTCTTGGAGGTCATTGAATTTCTTCATAAGAGCTAATTAAACATTTTTTAAAATGTTTATTTTTTTAGAGAGACAGAGAGGCAGAGAATCAGCAGGGGTGGGGGAGGGATAGAGAGAGAGGGAGACACAGAATCTGAAGCAGGCTCCAGGTTCCGAGCTGTTAGCACAGAGCCCAATGTGGGGCTAGACCTCACAAACTGTGAGATCATGACCTGAGCCAAAGTGAGCCACTTAACCGACTGAGCCACCCAAGCACCCTTTTAATAGCTATATTAAATTCCATATCAGTTATATTGCAGCGTTCCATATTTTGGGGTTCAGTTCATGAAAATTTTTCATTTTCTTTTTGTTATATTGTGTTACCAGGATTTTTCATGGTGTTTGATGAAAAGTGCCTCTGCCACCATATACCTTTCTTATTCAGGCAAGGTGGTTTTTCTGGTAGAGATTTTAAATAATGCTTTACACCAGTGTGGGACTCCAACTCACAAACCAAAGATCAAGGGTCTTGCCCTCCACCTGCTGAGCCAGCCAGGTGCCCCTAGGCAAGATTGTGTTTACTTTGATACCAACAGTTGAAAATGATCCTAGTTAGGAGCCTTCCTTTTGTTTTCAAGAAGTTGGTGCTATAACACTAGTTCTTGGTTTCTCTTTCTGGAGCTGTAGCAGTTAAAAAAGGCAGAGTTGGGGGGGGGGTTACTTAGCACTTGGGGCTTTGGATGTGCCCCTGCCGTGGTAGGGAAAATCACAAGTGGTGAGGGGAAGGGTGTCCTAGAGGTCTATGGGTGGTCCTCTTGAGTCCTGGGGCAACCAGTAGGAGTCACTTCCCTTCACTTCTCTTTGCCCCTTTCACTTTCCTTTCCCTCCCCTCAGTCCCTGTGGTCTCTCCTCAGAGAGAGCAACTGTTCCGTCCATCTGCAACACATGCGGCCAGGCCAGTTCATCACTCACCCACCTTCACTTGTGACCTCCTCTGCCATCAAGGTCATGCTGGCCTGCCCTTGGGCCAGCTACCCCATTCTCTGCCTCCACAGCTCCAGTACCACTTCCCTCACTCTGCCATCGCCTCAGGGGCCCAGTTCACTCATGTTCATGTCCACAAGTGGATGGATCTCTGGGGTGTCCTTGTATGCTGTGCCGAGGGACTTTTGGAAGGGGGTAGTTATACATGTCTCATTAGGTGTATATCAGAGGGGAGAGAAAGAAGGACTGACTTACACAGCCTTGCAGCTGACATCACTGTAGGAGTATATTTTACTATAAGATTTTAAGGCAAGCTGAAAATAATAAGGAAGCACTTCTGTTTGGGAAACACATTGTGGAATTTAGGACTCCATTTCTAGAATTGGGAAATAAAGTCCAGTTAGGTGCAGCAGTAAGTTTGCAGAGCCGCTGACATTAGTGACCTACCTTTGACAGATAGTGAGTAGGACTGTATCAGAATGGGGGCGGGGCGGGGAGGGAGAGGAAAAGGCTATACTTCTGGTTCTACTGTCTGCTGCTCTTCACTTTTGATCCTGTCATTTGCTTGTTCCAGTGTTTTCTCTGACGTGCCTCTCTGGAACAACGAATAATACTCCTTGTCACCAGTGCCTTTTGTGAAGCGAAGTAACTTCATTGGTGAGGTAGATTTGGGCTGGGGCCCTCTGCATGAAGACATTCCAAAAATATTAGAACTCTTTGAACTGACAAAATAGGACTAAAATAGCATTTAATCTAACAAATGAATTCAAGATTGGATACTGATCATTGGGAAAACAAGTTGTGTCCCATGCTAAGAAAATGTATGCTGAAACATGAAATTGCTGATATTCAGTCTCAGAGAAGCCAATTTCATATTGCATTATGTATTAACTGGATGAATTTATTATGCTGGCATCATAATCCAAAAGACTATAACAATAAGGAAAATGAAAAACAGTATGCAAAACATTTTATACATTAATTACAGCTACAAAGGTTTACAAGAAACCCATTGTACATAGAAGATGACTGGAAGGAAAAAAGAAAATGATTTATGTTTGGATCATGAATGTTTAGAATTATTTCAACATCATGTTTTACTGAATCTTATATTCTATAGTGATCTTATTCCAGGTCAGATGAAACATGATAAAATTACTGGTTCTTGGGACAGAATCTTACTTGGAATTTGAATTGTTCACTAGAAAATTTCTGTTTTAAGTATAATTTAGATTTATGTTGTGATTTGCTTCCTTTTGGGTGTACATTTTTTGGATTTGGGACATTTTTGTCATTCTTATTGCAGATATGGCTCTTTGAAGCCTTATAGTACCTAAAACTCTATATAATTTTAGTTTTGATCCTTCTGGGTAGATCCAAGATTCTAGGAATTAATTACAGTAGCAGATCACATTTGCACGGACCCCTATCAAGTACATGTAGTACTCTGATGTATTGTGTCTCAATTGCTACTGTGGTTAATACCAGCGTAAACTTTCTATTACGTATCTTTCTTTTCTTTTCTTCCAGGGCTGCCCAAACCAGCTGTGATCAGTCAGCTGCAGGCTTTACAGGGTTCTGCTGGCTTGTGGGCTTTCGATTGTACTGCTAATGACATCATTTATATAACTCTTCCTCTGTATCATAGCTCAGGAGCTCTTCTGGGAATCGGTGGATGTATTGAGTTAGGTAAGTTTGTATTTTCTGTTTGATAAGCTTTCAAAATGCCTATTAATTATAACTTGTGTTCACTGAAGTTTGAAGCCCTATCAGTAGAATTCAGAGTGGTTGTGTGCTTATTATATAATTACAACAAACCTTTATTAAAATGACATAATTTCATGACATACTCAGTTTATTCCTGAAACTGGAAAGACCAGTGCCTTGGAAATTCGGCCTTGTGGTTGGAGCTGGCTGTTGACTGGGCTTCCTTCTCCATGTGGTCACTCATCCTTGGATGATCTACTCTGGCGTTCTTAAATGGTGCTCAGAGCCTTCCAAGAGGATGGATGTGGAAGCTGCATTGCTATTAAGGCTTAAGCTCAGCAATCACTTAGAACATTTCATATGTATTTTGTTGGTCAAAGCCAGTCCAGATTCAGTATTTGAGAGGTGGGGAAACAGAACTTACCTCTTGAAAGGAGGAGTCGTAAATGCACATTGCAAAGGTAAATGCATAGGAGGAATTGTTGAGCCTACCTTTGCAAACAAGGTACCCCAGGCATCTAGTAACTCAGTTGGTAGAGTTTGTGACTGGGTAGATTTCATCCATAAACATGCTTAGATTATGTGTCCGTATATGTGTATATCTGTATTATGTATATGTGTATATGTCATACCATATATGTCTGAAATACAATAAAGAATTTTATGGAGTAGCATATTTAGTATATGATCAGTGTCCAAAATAAATAAAGACGAGGATCAAGACATTAGCATTTTCCTTGGAGAAAAGTCTGATGATTTACATTGTTGTGAAAATTGGGTTGTTATAGTTAAGTTCTGCAGCTATCCATGAACTTGTGTGTTGGTGCTATCTTACCAACTCTACCTTACTAACTCTCAACCTCAAGAAATATTAAGGCTCCTTTAAGATTTTAACAACAAATAAAATGTACATGTTCAAGGTCAAAAGTAAATGAATATTCTTCATCCCTGTGGAGAAGGCTGACCCTTATCTCTAGTCATGCTCTAACACTTGCAACTCCCTACATATTTTGATTACTTCTTTCACCCCAAAAAGAATATATTTGCAGTCAAAATATAGAATTACAACATGAATTTTTTAAAGGTTTATTGGACTGTAAGATTAATGTTTTCAAATGAGTTTGACATAAATGGCCGCTGATGGATTATAAAAGCCTTGAAATTGAATACAAGTGTTCCAGACAGGGCAACATCATTTGTTTTCTGTTAATTCTGCCCTTAAAATTTTCTCCTAGTGCCTGTTTTATTTTTTTTAATTTTTTAATTTTTTTCCTTTTCCCCTAGGAGCTACTTGTGTGTTAAAGAAGAAATTCTCAGCAAGTCAGTTTTGGAACGACTGTAGGAAGTACAATGTGACTGTGTTTCAGTATATTGGAGAACTTTGTCGCTATCTTTGCAAACAACCTAAGGTAAGAATAATCATTATCAGAAAGGGAAAGTAATTTCAGGAAGAAAAAGCACAGAGAGAAAATTAATTTTTATTTGTGTATATTCCACTTCTTTCAGAATATAGTTTGACTGACTGACACATGTTTGCAATAACCCAAGAGGAAATGAGTATAAAACAAGTCAGAGAAAATAAAAGGAGAGCTATGCAGGATTGTACTAATCTGCCCTCTATGGTGGCAGGATAGGACAGACCCACGATCCAGTCCACTTCGTGTTTAGACAGATTAAAATTTCTGTAAACATAGCACACATCCAAGTATGAAATTAGATGCATGCTATGCACCCAGAAGGCAGTTATTACAAGGTTGAACTAGAGAATCTTTTAAATGCTGTTCCTTTAAAACAAAACAAAACAAGACAAAGCTAATGATAGGGATTAGACTTTTTTTTCTATTTCTTTTGAATAAGTGATTACATTACTATATCTGTGTGGTTTTGATTTAAACATGAGAAGAAATTTTACTTTGATGTGTGTTTGTCCGCCCACCTGAGCCAACCATTTCTACAAACAACTGATAAATTGCCTCTTTCTGAAAATAGGCAAGCAGGGAGAGTTGCAAGAGCCTGGAGTATGTCTTTATTAGTCTGTTTGTTTTTTTGCCTCAGAGGTTATTTTCCTTCCCCTGGTGCCATTTGTATTTCAAGATGCTTATTTTTTAACTGTCTGACATTCTAAACATTCTCAGGGCTACAAAGAAGTGGCCTTCTGTAATCAGATCTACTCCAGCCCCATGAATAATGATAAAGAGAATGCCCCCCTGTGTGGGGTGGGCAGCAGAAGTGATGGTCTGCCCTTGGCCCTTGCTAACCCTCTTAGTTTATTTCTCACTCATCACCTTTGCCATCATCATGCCAGCTTAAGGCATGGATGGTGGGCCAGATGTCTTCTCTGGGTGGCTAAAATATGGACATGTAATCCTTCCTTTACCCACAGCACAGCTGAGACTAGGCTGGAAGCATTTAAATAAGACTTTGGGATATGGGATTACACAGGGCAGAAAAACACAAAAAGAATGTGAAACTGGAGAACCTTATTTATAAAATGCTCTCATTCACTTTCAGCTCATAGTGTACCATGTAAAGACGTCCTGTCTAGCTCCTGACCCACCCCCCTTTGTGGCCAGAAGCCGTCCTTGTTCTCTCCTTGGTTAGGAGTGCTTCACTTTGCTACAGATTCCCTAGATCCATCGCTAAGACAGGGAGTCTCAGAGACATGTTCTAGACTTTTTTGACCTTTGTTCTCTTCGGGAGACTCTGCCAATGTCAGCGTTCTAGTCTTCCCAAAAGTCCTAGTCGAACGATTAATTATGATGCCACAACCTGACATATTTTCTCTTCTAGTTTTCATTGTGTTCTTTGGTAATGTGATATCTGGACTAAGATAATTTAGGGAATTAATGTCCTCTAGTAAAACAGAAGCCACTTTCAGTAAAGGATAGATTAGGTACTTCATGGACTTTCTAAACTATGCACCTAGCCTTTCCTTTTCCTCCTGATCCCTCAGTAACAGCATTAGTTTTTTGCAAGAACATTTGCTCATTAAGTACGTACTAAATGGCTGAATACATGAGGTTTTTTTCCTAACATTTTACTGCATTAAATGATGCTGCAATTAGTATCTTTATGCAAAATAGTCAGTACAGGGGCTCAGAAGTGAAGACGGTCAAAGGACATGGATATTTTGGTGATTTTTATGGCATATTTCCAAACTGCTATTCAAAATGGTTGATGTGATTTGGAATCTCATTGACCATTGTGGGAGGATGCGTATCGCACAGTCTCTTATCAGTATTGTGTGATATTAAAAATATTATTTTCTAATTATGCTTCATGGAGAACCAGCACCTCCTTCAAGGTTCCTCAAAAGTCCCTGAAGGATGGTGAATAGAGAAAATAGACTGATCTTCAAGATCCACCCTTTCAGATATGATGGATGAAACTCAGTTTGGTTGGGCGTCTTAATAATATTTTGTTCAAACAAAGAAGGCCTTGTTTTTTTAATGGGAAAACTATAATATTATTTATAATTTTATAGACTAGAAATCAACATATTTTTAAATTCTCTGTTAAGATTCCTGGCAAGGTGGGATAATTTTCTATCTTTTTTTTCTTTAAAATGTCTCTTATGAGCCTTTTACTCATTTATGTCTTTAGCTCATAATATTTTCTCTTTTCTTACCTATTTGAGCTATCATTTCCTATAATAAGGGTATCAATAGTTTGTCATGTTCACTAAAAATCTTTTTTCAGAATGTTTTCCTCTGAATTTGTTTTATAAAACAAAATATCCTTTTCACCTCTCTGAGTTAGTAATGAAATGCACTAGTTTTGGGAAAATGCTATAGCCTCAGAGAATTTGAGAGAACCAAGAACAGAAAGCAGAGTACTCAATTTCTTTTAGTTAATTAAATATTTTAATTCTTAACACAAGTTCTTTGAAAAAAAGATAGTGTTTGTGAAATAATCTCTAATATTTACCTAAAGACAAGTGGAGGAGGAGAGAGGGAAATAAAAATAGCTTTGCCCAAAGGAAAATTTAATAACTTTTTTAATGTTTATTTTGAGAGAGAGAGAGACAGGAACTTAATAATTTTTTTAAGCAGAGATGCATTGTATTACCTAATCCCTTTTGTTGATTTCACACAGAGCGAGAACAAACAGTTCTTGGCATTAAAGATTAGGAAAAGAAAGTCATTCTGTTATGACATCTTACCCTTTCTTTTTTCTTTTTTTTTTTTTTATTTCTAGGAGAGAGAGAGAGAGACAGCGTGAGCAGGGGAGGGTCAGAGAGAGAGGGAGTCACAGACTCCGAAACAGGCTCCAGGCTCTGAGCTGGCAGTCAGCACAGAGCCTGACGTGGGGCTCAAACCCACGAACCGCGAGATCATGACCTAAGCGAAAGTCGGACGCTTAACCGACTAAGCCACCCAGGCGCCCCAACATCTTACCCTTTCAAGGAGGTCTTTTTCTTTTTTTTTTTTCCTATTCAATATTTATTCCTTTCCATGAATTGCTTCTGCAGAGAAGAGGCCGTGTCTTCTGTGAGTATAGCATTGAATTCCAGTACCACCAGAGAGGAAACAGATGATAAGGTCCATACCCTTAGGGAATTAAAAGTGGATGTCTCATAAACCATGGTTTGAAGCCCCCTAGACATTTGTTTAAAATAAATCCTTGAATAAAAGAAAGCAAAATCACCTATTTCACAGATACATCCGAATTTGCTGTCCATCCAAGGGTAAGTAATATATTCCAAAGGAGATTTACCTGCAAGTAGAATCCACCACCTGAGTTGAGTGTTTATTCCTGATTGCTTTCAGTGAATTACATATTTTAATTCTGAACTAAAGTTCTTCAGGGAAAAGTTAGTGTTTGTGAAATAATCTTGAAGTAATTACCTGAAGGCAAATGGAGGAGGAAACCAGGAAATAAATATAGCTTTGCCCAAAGCTGTATGTGGTTTTACATAGTTGCATAAAAACACTCTGGAGTTGGCTTTCCCTGGCTGCAAAGCATTTATCCACCCCCACCCCCCAACCCTGTTTTGTCTTTTTTCTCCTTTCCAAAGTCCAATTGCAAAAGTTCCTTTGGCGTACACATTGGATGTGCCTCATACTTCTGGCAGCAACACTACCCTTTACAAAAAGCCAAGGTATTGGCTCTTCTTAGTCACAGAGGGATGGAATAATTATTCTCTTCCTTGGAGAGTAGGAAGGCAGCTTTTCCCCACATCCATCCTCCATGTTTCCTGCATTACTGAAGCACCATCATACAGCTTCTGATTGGATCTACTTCTTTGTTTTTTTTTTTACCATCAATGGCATTTAGTATCGATTGGTGAGGAATGTGGGGGAGTGCTTTATGTCAGTGATCGTTTGGGGGATTCCTGCAGCATTTCATCTTATTTAAATAAATTCTGACAGCAGACAGCCTTCTCTAGGAATAGGATCATATCTGTCACTGGCTCATTCATTCAGGTAATATTGCAGGTTTCCGTATACGGGGGCACACAAGACAAGACCCCTTTTCTCATGGATCTCACACTCTAGTTTGGGGAGTGAGTAAATAAACCAGCCAACTCATGCAGGAAAGTCATTACAGACAAGGCCAAGTGTGATGAAGAAAAAGAGAGAGAGGCAGTTGAGGATGATGAGTGGTGAGAGTGAGGCATTGTTAATTAGGTTGAGGGGTCTGGGAAGGGTTCCCTGAAATGGTGACCTATGAGCTCAAGTACTGGTGTGGCAAGTGGGATCCAGCCATGGAAAAGCTGGGGGATTGCAGTCACAACAGAGCAAAATGAAAATAAAGGACACAGCCTGAATATTTAAAGAGGACGAAGGTTTGGCCAGGCTACTGACGGACCAGATCTTGAAGGGCTCTGTCTACTGTGAAGGAGAAATTTGCATTTCATTCTCATCAGAGCATTTGGAAAAAGATGAAGGCAAACTGAAAAAACGATACTGATTTGGGATCTATTTGAAGGAAAGATAATAGGGGTAGAGAATGAAGTAATACAATCAATGATGAGTTTTAGGATTTTGGTTGAAATAGGTAAATTGTGAGCCATTTGCAGAGATGAGGAAAACCAAGATTTGAGGAATTAAAATGAAATGCATTTTTGACTGTTAATTTTGGTATGTTCATGAGGCATCAGGGTAGAATATACAGTTGTATGTGGGGAGCTAGAGCCCAGAGCATGCAGAGGGGATATAATTAACAAACCAAAGACCTATGTTATGGTGCATATATGTAATGGGTTTTTTTCCCCCCAGTTACTATTATAGTTTATCATTTGGGCAATGTAGTTTGTCTCCATGTAAAACACCTACATTTTGACATTCTGAAGGCATAACCTACCTATACTTTTCTTCCTGCTGTTTTCTTAAAAGCCAAGAAATTCACTGGCAGCTAGAAAGTATCTTTAGGATTCTAGATACTTGCATTAAAGCGCATCAAAACTTTGACAAAATGGGTTACACTCGATTCCTTATGAAAATAGAGACATTTTGCAGGACCTGGATAGCTGCTAAGTATTTATTAAATATTGCTTATTAAAAGCCATATAAATTTTACTGATTTTTTTCCACTAGCAATGTTTAGATAATCCTCTGAGGAACCTTTAAGTATTTTCTGGGCTTTGCTGAGTGTAACAGAATGAAAGTGTTGAATAACAGTAATCAAATATTGGGGCTGTGAGATTTCTTAAGAGATCAGTTTGAAAAAAACACTCACTCTATTTTCTCTGAAGAAAGCCCATCATTTCTTCCAAGCTTTAAGACCAGACAAGACAAGCTTTTTCCCTGTCATATGTAGGTAGGAGGGGGGAATGAAGATGCAGCAGTATCAAAGGGTAAAATTCCACTAGATGTTACTAAATAATGCTGAGTTGACCTGGATGAATAAGTGCACCTTAATGGATATATTAAAAATATTTGTTCTTTTATCATGTTTACATTTTCTTCATTTCTACATATATGACTTCAAATGTTTTATCATCACGTTTTCCTCATACCGTGTCTTGTAAAAGATGTAGTTTATCAAAGCATGAAGCTCTGGAAACTTTTCTCATCATACTTAATAGCCTTTAAAGAAGGACATTTTTAAATTAATGTGAACTTTAACTGTTATTAAGATGTCCTGAGTTAGTTTCATTACCATTTTCCTCTCTGGAACACTCAACATAATTGATTTTATCTCCAAGACCTAGACATTTTAAGATATTTATTCATTTTTTTGGTATTTCCCCCAAATATTTGAAACATATTATTATATGGTTGAGTAAATCATCTCTCTTTTAAAACTCAGTTTTCCTTAAGTAAATCAAAGATATGTTTAATATTTTCATACTAGGTATGAAAGCATTTAGAAAATTTGGCCAGCTCCCAGAACCTTCTTTTCTTCATAGAAACTACAATTCTAGAAATAGAGCCCTTAGAAGGAATAAGATAAGAAATAACGACAAGCAGCCTAAATGCTGGTAGAATCAGCAGGGAATTAATGAATATTTTGAGATGTTTTAGACTGTGTAAATTATTAAAGCTTTTAGTTGCTAATTTAAAATTTAATGATTCAAGTTTCATTGGTAGTGATACATGTAAAATATACATACGTTTTTCTTTCCATCTGCTTTTACCATTCATGCTGTGATTTCCATTAAGAATACACATATCCCTTATTTATTAAATTTCCCAACAAATTTACTTTGTGCACAAAGTTATCAGATAGGGCATTAACTGTGGAATCAAAAGACACAGGTTCAATTTCAAACTCTTTTTTTTTTTTTTAATCTTTTTAATGTTTATTTTTGAGATAGAGACAGAGTACGATTGGG
>NW_027530640.1:2735458-2763199 GCF_008692635.1 Crocuta crocuta
TCTTTTTAATGTTTATTTTTGAGATAGAAACAGAGTACGATTGGGAGGGGGAGAGAGACAGAGGAAGACAAAAAGTCTGCAGCAGGCTCCAGGCTCTGAGCTGTCAGCACAGAGCCCAATGTGGGGCTCAAACTCATGAACTCTGGGGGCATGACCTGAACTAAAGTCGGATGCTTAACTAACTGAGCCACCCAGGTGCCTCTCAATTTCAAACTCTTGTTGTATGACCTTCTGCTGATCACTTCTCTTTGAGCCATACTTCCCATCTTTATCTAAAATAGGTGATAGTATTCACTTGTCCTCGCTTGCCCCTTGCTTCTCATAATCCAATGATGAGATATACTTGAAAAAAATCCACACTGGAAAGCCCAATACAAATGGAAGGATTTTATTTTTAAACAGAATGTAGTAACGTTTCCTGCAAATGTCATTGTAAAGTTAGAGTAATTTTTGTGAGTGTTGAAGATAATTGGTCTTTGACTAATAAAAATCACATTTTAATTATAAAAGCCAGTTTCACTACAGCATAATTTTAAAGTAAATATTTAAAGTAAAATATTAACATTTTAGTAATTTAATAATATTGTATTTTCACAAATAAAAACTAAAAATAAAAAATATATAATTAGACGTCCAGAAAATATGATGCCTATTTCCTCTTGGGTTATATAACTATTTTTCCTGTATATGTGGTATGTGGGTGAGGTTCTCTTACAGTCCACATTGATTTAAAATCTTAAGATTTACAATTAAGATTATTTGATCATTTATTTGCAATTTTTCTCATTGCCTCTTCCTTTAATATCGTGTTCCTGACTTACTTGCTATGGACATAGAAAATCAAAGTGAGAAATGGCCAGTCTTTACCCTGCAGTGAGCAAGCACAACAACTTCAGCAAATGATAAATGACTAGAATTTTCCAAATGATCTTTTTATTCCCAGTGGGAAAAAATAACAATAAATTTAGATTAAGCATACCAGGGGGCTAATTCCAGCCTTTCCATTAATTCACCATATGACATCAGGCAAGTCATTTAATTTCTTTGCCCCTTGGCATCAGGCAGTTTGAAATTCAAGCCTAACTTCCATGTCTCAAAAGCTCTCTGATCTTGGGCAAAGTATCTTGCTTTTCTGAGCAGCCTGCATGCCAGTTTTCTCATCTATAAAATGAGTGTAATAGTAATTATGACCAGAGTTGATATAAGGGTTAATGAGTTAAGTGCAGGAATTCAAATGGAAACAGATTGATCCCAGTAGCGAGGAACTCTCTGGAAGAGGCTTCCTGAGATGGTTTTTGTTATCTTAGGGAATATGCCTAATTTGAAGAGCCAGTGTGCAGCCTGATAGGTTCAGATTCCCCTTATCAGTGTACGTGTTTAGATTAGACTCATATCCACCAAGTTCCTGAGTGCCAGTTGAGAGCTTTACACGGTCTCCATTACTGGACCTTCCTTAATCTTCCTGACATCTGATCTAAAAAATGGCCAAAGCCCAAGTTTTCACCACCTCCTCCATCGACCTGCATTCCTTGCCCGAACCTGACCCTTAGTTAATGGCGCTTCCATTCTGCCAAGTCCTCAGCCACACAACACCCTCGAATCCATCTTGGAGCTTCTCTTTCCCTCACACCCCCTCTAATCCCTGCGCAAACCCTACAGATTTGACCTTCAAATACACCCAGAAGCAAACCCCAGTTTAACAGCTCACTGCTGCTCTCATCTGAGCCAGCCTGTTTTCTTATATTTTACCACTGGCTTCTTCTTCACTTCACTTTTGTCCCCCTAAATTCTGTCGTTGCATAGCATTTGGAATGATTCTGTTAAAATACACATCATGTTATGTTACTTTGAAAATCCCCCTGATGGTTCACTTGGAAGAAAATCTCAGTTCCCTTTTCATGGACAGGGCTCTGTGTGGTCTGCTTCCTCTCCTGGGAGGTCCCCTCATCCCCTGCCTCCGTGCCACACCCGCTCTCTCTCCGTGTTCTCTCCACCACATTTGCTGCCCTCCTTGCTTTTTTTTCAATGCAAGGCGGCTCTCAGTTCCCTCCCCATAAATGTGCCCTCAGATATTTGCATGGCTCACTCCCTGGCCCATCCACACCCCCACCTTGTGGCAGAGAGCTTCATTGACCACAAATCCTATTGATGTGAGGTGTGGTCACCTTAGCAACTCAGATGTCCCAGATTTGGTACAGATATTGAGACTTATGACACCATACATGCACCAAGAGAATATGAACAGGTCTATTACTTATGTACCAGCTTTCTGGGAAGAGCAGAGCAGAGTCCCAAGCATATCCAAAAATGACATCAGGGGCACCTGGGTGGCTCAGTCAGTTAGGCATCTGACTGTTGATTTCAGCTCAGGTCATGACCTCTTGGTTTGTGAAATGGAGCCCCACATAGGACACAGTGCAGAGCCTCCTTTGGATCCTCTCTTCTCTCTCTGCCCCTCCCCTACTTGCACTCTCTGGCTCTCTCACAATAAATAAATATTTTTTTTTTTTAATGGCTAAAGAAAGCAGAGGAAAGAGATGGGCTTGGCTTTTATTGTGATAAGAAGGAGGCACTAGGGTGACTGGTCTTGTGCACTTGGCACTGCTTGTGTGCTTTGAACGTTCTGTTGCTCCCAAAGGAAGGAAAACTGGGCTTTCTCTCCAGCTTTCCTGGATGTGGGGCGGGGAAAGAAAGAGGAGTGTTGCAGCTTAAAAGTTGTTAGTAGTCAGACACCAAGAATGAAGTCGGCTCTATTACAGTTTTATCCCATAGTCTTCATTCACTGCTTTATTTTTCTTCATAGAACTTCTTACGCTATTACAGATTTTACATATAATTTGTCTTTATTCTCTCTAAATCCCTCCCTTCTATTATTACATAGATTCCGGGAAAGTTCCTTTTCATCTATGGTTAAATCGTCAGTACTCACATGGTACCTGACATATGATAGGTGCTTAGTAAAAATTTGTTGAATTATTTAAAAAATTTTTTAATGTTTACTTATTTTTGAGGGGGGGGAGGGGCAGAGAGAGAGAGGGAGACACAGAATCCGAAGCCGAAGCTGAGCTGTCAGCACAGAACCTGACGTAGGGCTCAAAATTCTGAACTGTGAGATTATGACCTGAGCTGAAGTTGGACGCTTAACTGACTGAACCACCCAGGCTCCCCTGTTGATTTTTTTTTTTTAAATAACCAGTGTAACAAGCCTCATTGCTGAGATACCTGTGTGCTCATGACCAGCACAATCTTTCTCTAGTCCTAGTCCTGCATGGTAAGCTCAGTTAAAATCAGAAAGTCAAGGGGCACCTGGGTGTCTCAGAGGTTAAGTGTCCAATTTCGGCTCAGGTCATCATCTCATGGTTTGTGGGTTCGAGCCCCACATCAGGATCTGTGCTGACAGCTCAGAGCCTGGAGCCTGCTTCGGGTTCTGTGTCTCCCTCTCTCTCTGCAGCCCCTCCCCCCCACCCCACCCCCCGCACTTGTGCTGTCTCTAAAACAAATAAAATAAAATGTTAAAAAAATTCTTATTTAAAAATCAGAAAGTCAAGTTCCTGAGAAGGCCAGAGCCTACTGAGAGAGTTTGGATAAATCAAAGGTTTGTGTCCTTGCTTGGAGCGAGTCAGACCGTTGCTGCATCCAGCGCACAGCAGAAATTATCTCGGTAATGGGCCCCTGCACTCTTCAGAACATTTCATTAATAAATCACAGTAGTTGTGGCTCAGGTGGCCCTTTTTCTGGGTGTCCAGGGAAGACCGCCCTCCCCTTTGTGTCTACACAGCCCTTTTTTATTTAGATGAAATAAAATTAAGGTTTAAGGCAAGCCCTGCAGAGACTCTTTGAACCAGTCTTTCTCAAACAAGGCAGCTTTGAAATGTCTCTGGTGTGAACATGGCTCCCCGCAGCCCCCGTGCCGCGTCTCCCTGAGTCCTGCCAGGGTAGAAAACACCTGTTCAGAAGCGGACTGTAAATGGCAGTCCCTCTTACTGTTATATTTAGAAGAGGAGTGTGAACTAAGCCCCTGATGTGGCCGCTTTCTGCTGTAACACTTGAAATCACAGAGGTCTTGTCAGACTATTATTCATGTCTTGAAATGGTTTGTGGACCTGAGGCCTGGCCTCTCTGGAACTCTGGCCTGCCCGGACCCAGGCTGGAGGGGCAAGCAAGGCAAAGATCTCTAGGGGTGGCTGGAGCCCGCACCCAGTTAGCAGTGCCGATCCCTCCTTTCAGGTCCTCTGGTCCCTTCTGGAAAGAGGCCTCCACCCTGTCCCCCACCCTTCCTTTCCCCCTTCGGTAAAAGGGAGTCTGCTGTTTTATGCCTGGATTTTTGCCCTGGGATTCTCTGACAGTCTGTTTGCATTTAGTATCACTTTGTGTCCATTCTGTAATACCCATGGGGCACACTGCCTTTATTTTTTTTCAAGGTATAACATTGGAGTGGCTGTGAAGGAAGCCAACTGTTGGAATGTAGTTCATTCTTATTATTATATGGACTGTGTTGATGTGACACATGCAATATGCATGCATAATTATCAGTGGGCTTAGGAAAAAGAGGTCTTAATAGACCTTAAATAGATGTTAAATAGAATCAAGATGGAAGAATCATAATCCCTAGCATGTGTTGTCATAAATTTTAGATGATCCTTGAGGAATGAGACCATGCTTTTGTTTTGCACCTTAAGCAGCCAGTTATCCAAGAGGGAAGGCAGAGAGGATCTGCCCCTTTGTTTTCACTGTTAATTTCTATTTCTTTTCTGTGTCTCCATCTGTCGACAAGTGCTCTTTGTCTCCCGAGAAATCAAAGTTAATGCTGAATTACCTGTATTTAAGCAGAGCCTCCCAGAGTTTCACTTTTCACAGACATGTAAAGAGGCTGTTTCGCTTGGGTGTGTTTTACATTTTCTGAGGAGGGTTAAGCACATGTTCTGGAATAAGAATACTTCGTTTCTAGGAGGGCGTTTTTTGAAGCAATTGAATACATAAATAAATGACTGCAGGAGGTTACTGTAGTTCAACCACTGCCTGGCCTAGAGCAGCTCAACCAACAGACACTGCTGGCAAAACAGCTCCCCGAGAACACTTTGAAGAACCCAGAGCCTTGCTTCCAGTTGATGTGACTCCTGTACGGTCACATCAGTCAGGCATGGGGCATCCGAGTTGGAGTGGATACGTGGTACTGAAAGCCAAGTGCTCTCCTGAAATCCAAGACCTTGGGATCTCTGTACCAAAAGGTCTGACTCATTCAGCAGATTCACTTTTAAATTTCAAATGGGATGGGGCGCCTGGGTGGCCCAGCCAGCGGAGTGCCTAACTCTTGATTTCCGCTCAGGTCATGATCTCACAGTTTGTAGACACAAGCCCTGAGTCTGGCTTTTGGGATTCCCTCTCTCCTCTCGCTGCCCCTCTCCAACTCTCATGCTCTCTCTTCTTTAAAAAAAATAATAATTAAAATGGGATTTTTTTAAATTTATTTCTAGGAGAGAGAGAGAGAGAGAGAGACAGCGTGAGCAGGGGAGGGTCAGAGAGAGAGGGAGATACAGACTCTGAAATAGGCTCCAGGCTCTGAGCTGGCAGTCAGCAGAGAGCCCGACGTGGGGCTCGAACCCACGAACCGCGAGATCATGACCTAAGCGAAAGTCGGGCGCTTAACCGACTAAGCCACCCAGGCGCCCCTAAAATGGGATTTTAAATGGCTGGAGATAAAATGAATACTTTCTGCGTGTTCTAAAGTGGCTTACCCTACATGTGTGCGAGTCTATAAATAGGTAAGCATTAACTACTGAATTCGAAACTCATGTTTTGATTGCTTCCTGTTACTAAAATCCTGGGGAAATACTAGGAAAAATAGAACATGGTCTTTGTTGGGGGTGGGGGGTTGAGCTGTTGTTTTCTCTCCTTCTCTTTTTTCCTTCCTTCCCTCCCTGTCTTCCTTTTTCTTTGACATACCTTCCCTCTCTTTCTTTCTTCCTCCCCCAGATATGTTTTAAACAACTCTTATGCACCAGGCACTGTCCTGGGCAACGGAGTTCAGTAGAGGAGGGTACAAGCAACAGTCCTGCCCTCACAGTGCTTTCATTTTAAGGAGTTCAAATTCTGTCTCTTTTTTATTTCATGTCTGTGACCTTGGACCTGAACTTCAGTATCCCCCTGTGCAAAATGGAGATAATACATCTTATTTTATAAAGTGATCTTATCGTGGTGATTAAAATGAGATAATACAGTAACCTGGCCATGGGGCTGAAACACATCCTCCATCCTTCTGCTTCTGCTGATTTGGCTGCAAACACGTCTTTGGATCCTGTCTCATCATCCTCTGGATTTCTGTTTTTAACCCCTTTCTCTGTCTCTATCTACGTCACTTGTTTGTTTCTCTATTTGCTTGTATCTCTGTGTGTCTCAGTACCTGTGTCTCTCTGGGCAGCTGTGTGTCCCTATCTGTGTGTCTCTGTGTGCGCATCTTTCTCTCTCTCTTCAAGTATGTTTCTCTGTATCTTGCCTTTTTTTTTTTTGTCTTTCTGCGCACGTGTGCATGCATGTGTGCAAAAGAGATCCCTTTGTGTGCAAGCACCTTTGTCTTTGTATGTCACTTAGTAGTGGGTCTCTCTGTGAATGTGTTTGCATGCCTATATGGTGGTGTGAGTATCTTCCTACATCTTTTGGGATTTCTCAGTGTTTTGCTCACAGTATGGGTCTCTCTCTGCCTCTGAATATGTCACTCTGTGTCTTTGTTTCTGTGTATCACTCTTTGTCCCTTTCTCTCTTTTGTTTATACTCTCTCCTCTTTCTCTCTCTTTTCTCTCTATCCTCACTCTTTCCTCCCCCTACCCTCCACACCTTGCTCTGTGTGTCTTTCTTACTTTCTTCTGTGTGGGTCTCTCTCACTTTCTTTCATTTTCACTGTGTCTTTCCTGATTTCCATGGGTCTCTGTTTGTCCCTCATGTGTTCTCTTTGTCTCTCTTGTTTCTTATTCTCTCTGCCAGTCTGTCTTTCTCTTGCACATATATATTTGTAGGTGTTATGTATTCCTTCATCCATCTAATTGTACTTATATTTATGCATAGTCTCTTCATTCCATTCCCAATGCAGCTTAGATATCTAGTGATATTTAGGTAGTAACCTCATGCCTCAGGGAGAATTAGAAGAAATAGGAATTTGTTCTAAGAATATTTAAAGAGAGGCACCTGGGTAGCTTAGTCGGTTAAATGCCCAACTTTGACTCAGGTCATGATCTCATAGTTCGTGAGTCTGAGACCCATGTTGGACTCTGTGCTGACAGCTCATTGCCTGGAGTCTGCTTTGGATTCTGTGTCTCCCTCTCTCTCTACCCCTCCTCAACTCACCTCTGTCTCTGTCTCTCTCAAAAATAAGTAAACTTTAGAAAAAAGGAATTTAAAAAAATTTTGAGGGGTGCTGAGGTGGCTCAGTCAGTTAAGCATCAGACTTCGGCTCAGGTCATGATCTCATAGTTTGTGGGTTCAAGCCCCGTGTCGGGCTCTGTGCTGACAGCTAGCTCAGAGCCTGGAGCCTGCTTCTGATTCTGTGTCTCCCTCTCTCTCTGACCCTCCCCTGTTCACACTGTGTCTGTCTCTCTCTCAGAAATAAATTTAAAAAAACATTTTTTTGAAAGAACTCATGGATAGAGAAGGGGATTTTATTTTTTAATTGTAGGTGGGAGTTGAAAAATTTGGTTGTATTTTAGATAATGTACTGGCTAGTTTCTGAGCAATATATGGACACATATAAAACTAAATAGAATTAGCAACCCTTAGACCCACCTTCCAATTTCCATACATTCCAGGATCACTTTTTAAAGCTCCATGTTTCAGCCTGTTTCAGATTCTGTGTCTCCCTCTCTCTCTGCCCCTCCCCCACTCATGCTCTGTCTCTCTGTCTCAAAAATAAATAAAATATTAAAAAAAATTTTTTAACTAAAAAAAATTAGACTAAACTGACCAATATTTTACCCACCTACCAATGCAATGTGCTCAAGGTGCATGAGAAGCTACTCATCAACTTTATAAATAAAACCAATTCCCAGGTATTTCCTGTAAGATAAGGCTCATCTTAAGAAAGAAACATAAAATAAACAGACACCGGAATCTGGAGGAACTTTAATGAACCAACACTTGTAGCACCAGTGTATTTTCCAATTAACCAGACAGGGCTTGATTTGTCTCAATATTAAGAAGTTGTTGCTTTTTTTTTTTTAATCTTATTTACAGTTTTAAGACAAAGGTCAGCTAGCCTTTTTTTTTTTTATGAATAAATTATTTTAGGCATTGTGGATCATACTTCCTCTGTCACAAGTACTTAATTCTGCCACTGGATTACAAAAGACTTGATAGTCCATATAAGTGGGTGTGACTGTGTTCTAAAAAAACTTTATTCACAGAAATGGGAGGTAGGCTGAATTTGGCCCCTATAGGCTATACTTTGCTAACCTTTGACTGAGACTTTATGATAACATCTTATTGTATAGATCTTTTATGTAAAATTTCCAGTCCTGTGCAGACTAGGTTTTTAAAATTTTTCTTTATTTCTCTCTCTCTTTTCCTCTCTCATATATGTATATACATGTTAGTGTGTGTATGCCAAAAATAACTATCTTTTGGGCTTGCTACAGGTTTTATATAATTTTTACATTATTATAATAAACAAAGGAATCATATTATTTTCATTTATAGATATTTCCTGGCTTAGGATTTGAATCAGGCAGACAAACTCTGAATAATGCTATTGACAACCTTAGTTAATTATTTCAGTAAACTGTACACAAGTGTAATTTATATCGCTCATATCAATTATGTCATTTATATTGGACTCTCTCTGGAGTGCTTAGTTTTAGATTCTCAGTTATCTTTTAAAGGAAGATTTCAGAAAAATTGTTGAAAAGTGTTTTGTGTGCACTTACTTACCAAATCAGTTTAAAGATGTTTATAAAAGTTTAGACTTTTGTTGAGGAACTTCTATTTGCAAGTCTTTGGATAAATTGAAAACTAAATTTTCCTAAAGTCTGAATTGGCCGTAAATGAGACAAATCGTGACATTAAATTTTAAAAGCCACACTTTTCTCACACAGTTAATTCTAGATAAATGTCATAGTTAAATGTAAAGAAAAAAAGAAGTCTTGATTTTTTTGTTTTGTTATTGAATGGGAAAGAAGATTTTTAGTTGCAAATTAAGTAGAAATATACAAGAGAATAATATGTTTAATTATAAAAATAAGCACATTGAATACAAATACTAAAAATAAAAATAAAGGTAAAAGGAAACAAATCCTGTTAACTATTAAAACAAAGTACTAATCTTATTAATATATTATTATGTGACAAGAATTTAACTTGCCTAAAATCAAAGGAAACAAATAAAATCCAAAAAAAACATTCCACATTTTCTCCTCAAATTAGCAAGTTACATGGATTCTTAGTTCTAGTACCTGGAGGAAGTAGGATATAAATAGGACAGTTGTTGTAATACAACAATCTTGGTAACAAAGGAGTAAAAATGTACAACTAGTAGGTTCTTTCAGAATGTAGCTGAATGAGCTGCAAAGATTTATAGACAAGATATTTACTCAGTTTTATTTATAAGGCTGAATATTTAAAAACAAGATGGTTATCCAAAAAGAGGTGGTAGTAGATTAATTGTGATATAGATATTATAATCATATCAACATGAAACATCATATTTTAGAAGCATAAGAGAGAATACCTGAAGATAATGTTCAGAATATAACATTGTATTAATAAAGTAGAAGATACAGCTCTAACACAGTGTGAATGTAACTTTTCATGTATATATATAGATATATAAAATTAATGTTAGTGTAGTAGGATTACAGATTTTTAAATTTCTTTTTAAATTTTTGTGTGCTTTCCAAATTTTCTATGATGTGTATATATTTCAAAATCAGAAGAAATACACCTTTCCTTTTTTCCCTTAATAATAAATAATGAATCAGTTTTTCTGTCATAGACCCCTCAAAACATGATCTTCTGGGTTTTAAAAGGGAAGACCATAGACTAAAGTTACCTTTTTTTCTGTTTATTTATTTTGGAGAGAGAGAGGAAGGGAGAGAGCATGAGTGGGGGAAGGGCAGAGAGAGGGAGACACAGGGAATCCTAAGCAGGCTCCAGGCTCCGAGCTGTCAGCACGGAGCCCAACATGGGGCTCAAACCCATGAATCATGAGACCATGACCTGAGTCGAAGTCAGGCACTTAACTAAATGAGCCACCCCGGCACTGCAAGAGAGTAGAATAAAGATACCTTGAGAGTTGGATAAGGGGATTTGATCTTTTCAGACAAAAGCCTTATCCTAGTTTTAATAATTTGATTTTTTTCTACCAATTGAATCATTTTGAATGAATGTCCTTATTTAATAAACTTCTATGACTGTGGCCCACACAGGTTAAAGTGTATGAAATTTGGTTTGTAAACCACCGTCTTACTGTTTCGTGGAGCGTGCCAACATATTTCAGAAGTAATGATACTTGCTGAAACTCATCTCTGACCTGAAAAGCATCCAAGAGTTGTACCATATACACGATTGTTCTCTGTTCAAGCAGAATAAATCCTAAGATTTGCAGCACTACTGTTTTGTCTAGAAAAATGGCAGTGGAAAATCCAAGAGCTAATTCCATGCCAGGTAGGCAGTATACAACATGTCCATAGGAGCTGGGAACCAGTACAAAACTGCTCAGGGTTATATTTAGTGGTTGAAAAGAATCCTCTACCTAAGAAGGAGCTCTTCTTGTCTGAGTGAGTTTTTCTCTCTGTCTGCAAAATGTTTACCTTAAGCCCTATTTATGTGGGACTAAGGAAATCAGCAAGTCAGTCTTATTTTTGATGTATCCACACTCTTGTTTGTCTCTTATTTGGTTTCTTTAATTTTTATTTTATAAAAAAATAAGGACTTCTATAGTTTTAAAAAGTCAAATAGCTCTCAAGATAAACAGTAACCCCCTGCTATCAATGCCTGACCTCTAGAGGTAAACATTCTTAATTATTTTAAGATATTTTTGGTGCTTACACAGTCACCTATTTCTCAATGATATACATATATTACTATTGATTTTTCAGGGCTTTTTTCTTCCTTTTTTTAAAGTTTATTTTGAAAGAGAGAGAGTGAGGAATGAGGAGGGGCAGAGAGAGAAGGAGAGTGAGAGAGTGCCAAGCAGGCTCCAGGGTCAGCACGGAGCCCAGCACGGAGCCCAGCACGGGTCTCAATCCCACAGGTTAATATCAAGAGTCAGACAATTAACCACCCGAGCCAACCAGGTACCCCTTGGTTTTTCAGTTTTAATTGTCACCTACCTGACTTCCTACTCACATATTTACATACATATATTTCTTCTACCTCTTTGGTACCAATGTAACTGTGATCGTTTTAAACTATGTTGATCATCAGTTTTTTATTATAGAGAAATTATAATATGTAAATTTTATTCATAGCTGAGGCAGGTCATGTGTTTAAAATATAATTACATTTGACTTTTGCAACATTTTGTTTCTAATAGTTGCCTTTTTAAGAAAGCATTTGGCTTTCTAAATGTCTAATGAATTAGGATCTAAATGAATTAGTACTGAAATACGACCTCACGCCAGTCAGAGTGGCTAAAATGAGCCAATCAGAGAACTCTAGATGCTGNGTTTGACAATAAACTATTCGTAAAAAAAAAAAAAAGAAAAATACTAATTCATCTCAAACTCTCCATTGAAGCTGAAATTTCTCATTATGGTTTAACACTTCAAGTGTTTTCAAGCAATCTTATTTCTCTCATGAAGACCATCCCCCTGAGTGTCTTCAAGAATCAATCATTGTCCCACCAAACGCCAACAATATTCTGATTTCTATCACTGTAGATTAGTTTTGCTTTGGGATCAGAGCAGAAGAGTTGAATGATCTCACCTTTTATTTAATGCTACTATTTTCAGTAGATCCCTCAGCCCAGACTGCTGTCTGTCTGGAGACAGACTTCACAGAGTAAATCTCCAGTATTTGGCTAATGTGTAGCAAAGGCAGATGCCCCAGTGCATCATCTGTGTTGACATATCTGTGGGTATGGCTGCTTCTCAAACAGTTTCGATGCAGCCTTCTGCCTTCCTCATTCTTTTTGAAGGATGCTTCCACAACACCTCAGAGCGCTTGTTGTATCCCGCCTGTGGATGTTGATATCAGCCTTCCCCCCTCTGCTTAGTCCATGGCTGTTATCTATTTACTTTCCAGTTTCCAGAATGAGCTTTCACTCACATTATCTTTGTTCTTGAGAATTAATTGATTAAAATTGTTCCTTTAAGGCTGAGAAGGACCTGAGATAAAGAATGTGATCAATCGATCATTTTTAATTATAGCGTCAGGGACATTGGTTTCTCTATTTCATTACTGCCATTAATGTATCATTATTTCTTGTTAAGTTTGTATTACTTTTGTGAGGATAGAGGTAGCTCAGAGGAAATCATAGATTTACCATAACTGCATTGATAGTATATTCTGACTCTAATTTTTTTGGTAAGGTATAACTGACATTCAACATTATGTAAGTTTTAGATGTACAACATAATGATTTAGTAGTCATGTATTTTGCAGTGTGATCACAAAAATATGTCTAGTTAATATCCAACATCACATGTAGTTATAAATTTATTTTTCTTGTGATGGAAACTTTGAGATTTACCCCCTTAGCAACTTTGAAATATTCAGCACAGCATTATTAACTGCACCCACCATGCTGAACTTTACATTCCCTTGACTGTTTAATATCTGGAAGTTTGTACCCTTAAATCCCTTCACCCATTTCACCTTCCCCTACTTCCCGTTTCTGTTCTCTATATGTATGAGCTTTGGGGTTTAGAGGGATTTTGGGGTTTTGCTTTTGTTTTTAGATTTCTCATATAAGTGAGATCACATGATCTTTGCCTTTCTCCTTCTGACTTACTTTGCTAAGTATAATGCCCTCAAGGGCCATCTACATTGTTGCAAATGGCAATATTTCCCTTTTCTTGGATGAATAATATTCCTGTGTATGTGTGTGTGTGTGTGTACCACAATTTCTTTATCCATTCATCTGTCAGTAGGCCCTTAGGTTGTTTTGGGGTCTTGGGTACTGTAAATAATGCTGCAGTGAATATGGGAGTGCATATCTTTTTCAGTTAGCATTTTTATTTCCTTTACATAAATACCCCAATGTAGAATCATATGGGATCTTAGGGGAGTTTTATTTTTAATTTTTAGAGAAATCTCCATTCTGTTTTCCATAGCGGCTGTATCAATGCACATTCCCACCCACAGTACACAAAGGTTTCCTTTTCTCTACATCCTCGCCAACACCTGTTATTCCTTGTCATTATAAAAATAGCCATTCTCATAAATGTTACTTAACATTATTGTATTGAATGCAGAAGAAAATACAGTTTTATTTTCTCTTTCAATTCTAAAATATGAATTAGGGGCACCTGGGTGGCTCAGTCAGTTAAGCATCCAACTTTGGCTGAGGTCATGACCTCACGGTTCATAGGTTCGAACCCCACATCGGGCTCTGTGCTGACAGCTCAGAGCCTGGACCCTGTTTCAGATTCTGTCTCCATCTCTCTCTGCCCTTTCCCCGCTCACCCACTGTCCCTGTCTCTTAAATATAAATAAAACATTTTTTAATTTTTCTGTCTCCATCTCTCTCTGCCCTTTCCCCGCTCACCCACTGTCCCTGTCTCTTAAATATAAAATAAAACATTTTTTAATTTTAATAAAAATACATAAATAAAATATGAATTAGAAGTAAAATATGAAAATATTATGCATTCAAAAATAATATTTACCATAGTAAATTGGCAAATTTACTTAGTAGTTGCCATAATATTTGCACTGTCAGATATTACAGTGATTAGATGACCTCACTTTATTGTTTCCCATCTCCTAAGTGCTGGGTTTACTCGGATACTGCAGCATATATGTGAGATAGGTGTTCTCAGTTCTCAGCGGGTGAATAAAATGAGAATCATAACAGTATTCAACCTGTGGTCCCAAGTTATATAGATAGTAGGTAGTAGACCTGACAGTGTGAACTCAAGTACATTTTATAATTCTTTTCAAATATTGCTTTTTTCCTGAAATATGCTTTCCTCTTTACCTAATCTCTACCAAATTAAGGCTTTCATAATCTAGAGTATAGGCAGAGCTTTTACCAGATAATAAAAGCTATATTACTCTAGGCCAGTGTTAATTTCATTAGCTATTGGACATGGTTCTGCAAGAGTTAAACATGATTTGTTTTTACTTCCATTATTGCATATGTGCAACTAACTTCTGGATATTTCCATTTAAATAATAATAATGAGAGAACAGAGAGCTGGAATGAGTCAATCACAAGTCAAATCTTTTCCTTTAACAGAGAGAAGGAGAAAAGGATCATCAAGTGCGTTTGGCAGTTGGAAACGGCATACGGAGTGATGTGTGGAGGGAATTTTTAGACAGATTTGGAAATATTAAGATATGTGAGCTTTATGGAGCTACTGAAGGAAACATTTCTTTCATGAATCAGACTGGGAAGATTGGATCTGTTGGGAGAACAAATTTCTTTCACAAAGTAAGTATAGTATTTTCTTTATGCAAGAAATATATTGAGATCTGTGTACCTCTCTTCTAGACTTTCTGCTTGTAAATTATGGTAAATATTGTCACATTGTTTTTCTTTTTTTTAAGTTGAGAACTGCTGTAAAGTAATGGCTTCTAGGTGAACATGGACTATGAAAACATCAACCATCTCGCGTGTTTTCCTCTACATGTGGGGATAATGATACGTAAATCTTTTTTATGTTTTCAAATTTAATGATATAATGTATAAACAACAAGGAAAGTTTCTGATACATGTTAATTTGACTCTTTCCATTTTTCCTGAATATTTTCAATGCAGTATTTCTGCTTACTCTTCATTTTTATATCACTTAAAAATTATGTACAGGCTTCTAATGAATCAAGATACTGCCAAAATCTCAAAGGCTGTCCCCAAAATCACTTATCTAGGAGTAAAAGTAATTCCTGTTGATTTCTTAGTAGCACTCATGGAAAACAAGATTGAAAGATGTCTTCAGCTGGTTTGGAGAAAGTCATTGTCAAAATACAGTTCATACTCACCAATATTTTTTTATTTAAAAGGAAGGTTTTTAATGTTTTTATTTATTTTTGAGAGAAAGCAAGACAGAGTTTAAGCAGGGTAGGGTCGGAGAGGGAGACACAGAATCCAAAGCAGGCTCCAGGCTCTGGGCTGTCAACACAGAGCCCGACACGGGGCTTGAACCCACAAACCATGAGATCATGACCTGAACCAAAGTCAGAAGCTTAACCCCGTCGCCCTATATATACTCACCAATGTTTTTGAAGAATAAAAGTGAACATAAGGAAAATAGTCTCTAAATTTATATAGCAAAATGTATATAACCTCAAGTGGAAACAAAATAAAGCTGGAATCATAGCAGGATATTATAGCTCTTTCAGTGTTTGAAGGAATAAGCAAAAGAAAATCTGCAATGATACCGAATAATGCAATCAACAAACTACTTGAACTAATGAATATATATAGGATACTGCATCTAAAAACTACAGAGTAGGGATGCCTTGGTGGCTCACTCGGTTAAGCATCTGACTTCAGCTCAGGTCATGATTTCACGGTTCATGTGTTCAAGCCCTGCATCAGTCTCTGTGCTGACAGCTAGCTCAGAGCCTGGAGCCTGTTTCTGTACCTCCCTCTCTCTGACCCTCCCCTGCTCACGCTCTCTCTCTATATATATCTCTCTCTCAGAAATAAATTAAAAAAAAAAAAAAAATTAAAAGCTACACAGTAGGGGGACTTGGGTGGTCCAGTCGGTTGAGTGTCCAGCTCTTGGTCTCAGATCAGGTCTTGATCTCAGGGTCGTAAGTTCAAGCCCCGCATGGGGCTGTGCGTAGGGGTCCTCACAGGTTATGGAGCTTACCAAAAATAAATAAAAATAAATTGAAAAAACTGCAGAACACCCATTCTTTTCAAGCACTTATGAAATGTTCACAAAGATTACTGGGCCACTTAGGGAATTCCAGCAAATCTTAGAGGATTGAATATAGATGATGTTTCAGTTTAATTCAAGTAGAAATAAACATTTTAAGTGACAGCTCTTTCATCTCCCATATATTTGGAAATAAAACATTTATAAATTTCCAATGAGTCAACAAAAATGTAATCGAAGTTAGAAAGTAATTTGAGCTGAATCAAGATGAAAGCATTATATTTCACAATTTTTAGACTCACATAAGAATGGTTGAAAATTTGTGAACTAAACATCCACTTCTGGGGGTTAATTAAAAAGCAACCTGATGGGCATTGGGATGGATCTGTTAGTTAAGCATCTGACTTAAGCTCAGGTCATGATCTCACAGCTCCTCAGGTCTATGCTGACAGCTCAGATCCTGGAGCCTGCTTTGGATTCTGGGTCTCCCTTTCTCTCTCTGCCCCTCCCCCATCCATGCTCTGTCTCCTTCTCTCAAAAATAAACAAACATTAAAAAAACATTTTTTAAGTAAATAAAAAGCAACTGAAATAAACCTAAAGAAAATAAAAAGAAGGAAGTAATCAAGAACATAAATTAAAGAAATATAAATTAAACATTTAGCGTGGAGTGTCAAAAGAGATAAACATAAGATTTTTAAAAAGTAAAAACAGATTCAAAGCTGGTAGAAATTGCTCTGATGTTTGTGACCTCGAGAAGATACAAACTGTTTTGATGATTCACTCTTTGGGATTTTGAGGGTCTTATTGACCTCATAGAAATGCATCTACATTCTGAAAAGTAATTTTGGAAAAATAAGTGATGATTTTACCGAGTTTTACACTCCTTCCAGTTAATTTTCTCAACTCATTGCACTGGTTCCATTAAAAATGTGGTATTCATATTAAAGCTCCTTCGTGAAGCTGAGTCATTGCAAAGTAATCATCCACCAGGAGCACAATGAAGAAGTTTTGTATTTTACATTACTGGCCTGACTTCATTATAATTTTATAATGTCTTAAATTCCCTGTCAGACAGTAATGCTGTCAATAAAGCAAGAAGTCCGGATTGTTTCCAACTGATTTGGAAACTTACTTTAGGTTATTTCAGTTTGTAAATGAAAAAAATTGTACCTGGTGTGATACGAATTCTACTCTATCTTTTCTCATTTCATGTGCATATTATTTTGTTCCATAGCAGGGAATCAGAAAAATGTGGACCAAAGCTTGTTTTATAAGAATGTGGAAAGATTTGATAAGCCTGTCTCTCAAAAATTTAAATATCATGGAGGCTTCCATTTACTGTCTGAGACAAATCAGCCTCTAAACAGAGATGGTATATTAATAGAGAAGGAAAAAGAGGAGGCATCAACACAGATTTCCTGTGACCTAAGTGTCCTTCTTGAGTGCCATACTTACCAGTTAAAAGCACACAGGTAAAGGGCTGTGTATGCCCTTTATGACCTCAGAGCAAACACTATACAAATTTTGTGACAGTGCAGTTGAGAGACAAACCTGAATAACAGCAGAGGACTAGCTTTTCCTTTTCTACACCCAGGGATCACATGATTGGGAAGGAACAAACATGAAGTCCATAGAGAAAATAAAACTTGAAAAATAGAGAGAAGTAAATCTTAATAAAAGGTAGCTGGAAAAAAATATGGATGCACAGAAAATAATATCTTCCAAGATGACCAGGGAATGTTTAGAAAAACAGTTTCCCTTAAGTTCAAAAATTACAATAATATTCTCTTTAAAAATAAGAGCTCAAGAGACGAAAGTTCAAGGAAAATGTAAATCAACAAAAGGACTTGGAAAGTAGACATACTCAGTTCAAATAAAAAAAATAAAAGGGAAAATGAAAGTATTGCAGAGGTGAACACCACATTACAGGCTGTAAACATTGCTGGAGGCAAGATGGACGGGATTAAGGAGTACACAAACAATAAATAGAATAAGCAAATAGGCATATAAAATAAATTAGAAAGACAGATTTTGGAAGCATAAACAATTATCTCACATACGCTAATTGGTGTTCCTGCAGAAAAAAAAAAAATCAAAGAGAAGACTTTTATTGAAACCTAATAGAGGAAAACCTCATAGATTTGAATCTCTAGCAAAAGAGCACAGTATGTCCCAGGAACAAACAAATTGGTGCAGGATGATCATCAGAAAAATACATGCTGGTAAGGGGAGCCTGGGTGACTCAGTCGGTTAAGCGTCCCACTTTGGCTCAGGTCATGATCTCACGGTTCGTGGGTTTGAGCCCCGCATCTGGCTCTGTGCTGACAGCTAGCTCAGAGCCTGGAGCCTGCTTTGGATTCTTTATCTCCCTCTCTCTCTCTCTGATCCTCCCCTGCTCACACTGTGTGTGTCTCTCTCAGAAAAAAATAAAAAACATTTAAAAAAAAGAAAAATATATGCTGGTAAAATTACTGAGCACAAATTAAAGATCTCTAAGGAGATGCTGAGCCAGAGAAAACAAAGGTTGAATAAAGTGTGGGGTGAAGATGCAAAACAGCTCAGGCATCTCTCAAAATTAAGACAGATCACTCAGTGCCAGAGAAGAAACAAAAAAGGAAAGTAATATATTCACCTAAGAATTTTACTTCTTATCCCGTTGTTCTTTGAGTATAAAGAGGTGTTCTCACAATGCTAAGAAATCAGAGACTATAATACCCATCTATTAATAAGAATGCAGTACTTTTAAATCAGACTCACTCAGTGAAAATGTCCAGTCACCCTGAAGACAAAGCAGAACTTAGAAATGAAGGAATCATCTTCAGTTAAAAGGACTGATTGAATCCATTTAAATATAGAAGATTAAACATCTTCAAATTATGTTTACAGATGAAATTGAAGTATAAATCCTGATTTATATATAAATATGATATATATAAATATAATAAATTTAAATATAAAATATAAAATAAATAAATATAAATATAAAAATAATTATAGGACTAATAATGATGGGAATTGGGTGGGAGCAGAGGCAGAAATACTCTCTCATCTAATTCTCTCATCTTATATAGTAAGTCCATAAATACAGTATAAATAAAAGGCTCCTTCACATCTCTTTAAACTTTTTTATTATCTTAAAAGTAGGTATTTTTAAAATAGTTTATTCATTTTGTGAGAGGAAGAGTGGGGGAGGGGCAGAAAGAGAGGCTCCCACGCAAGCTCTGTGCTGATAGCCCAGAGCCCAATGCGAGGCTTGATTCCACGAACTGTGCATGACCTGAGCCGAAATGAAGAGTCAGTTGCTTAACCAACTGAGCCACCCAGGTGCCCCAAAAGTAGATGTATTTTATGGACTAGGTTCGAAAATTGATTAAGTACTCACAAAACTCATGGGAAGCTGTTATGCTTATAATTACTGTTTATGACATCTAAAGGATCTAAAGGATTCAGACAGAGAAGAAGTGAGGCCGAATCCGGAGGGCACCAAATGCAAGGCTTCTACCCCTTTCCTGTGGGGACAGGAATTACTCTCTTGGAATTGACAGGTGACAGTGTACATGGAGTATTGCCTGCTAGGGAAACTCACCAGCCCTGATGTCCACAATGTAAATATAGTTGGCTGCTTCTGTGGCTGACCTCCATCTTCAGTCCCTCAAGAGGTCAAGCTAGGTGACCAAAGCCCCGTCTCTACATCACATTATCAGTGTGGTTCAGGGACACTAAATCTAACTCATATTGTCACTATCCGAATGCCAAACGGCCTGAGGCTAAGAATACACTCCTGTTGGCCATGGCATTGCAGGGGCATAGAGATTATCTGCCAGAAGCTGAGAGTGAAGCCAGACCTCTGGTTAAATTCTGAGGTCAAGGTTAAATGCTTTACCTCACAGGGACTGAGGTCTCTTACACTAAAGAAACACTGTAATTTAACTTGAGTTCCATTTTCATTGGTTAATAAATTCAAGGAAATTTAAATTGATTTCATTTCCTAAATTGGTGTGGTTTCATTTTTCAGAGATTATATTTGACTAATCAGTTTCCTCCCTTTCTCTCTATCAATTTAAACACATTTGTAACGATACTCATCAATTGCACTCCTTTATACAATCTATTAAAAGTGTTCAATATGCCTGACCCTGTGAACCCAGTGAACACAGTGCACATAAATTCCTGTTCATGTGCAGGTTATATTCTGTTGGGAGAAGTCAGAAAACAAACAAGATCAATCTCTATTAACAGAAGCAATGATTTCTGTATTTCCATTCCAGCCTCTAAGTTTACAGATGTGAATATACAAAAGCACACAGACGTGTATGGAACTCTGAGGCAGTGTGTACAGCCCCCAGGTGTGTGCTTCACAGTGGTGGGGACCTGTTTACCTCATCTTTTACGAATGCGACCCATGCACCTTTGCTCTCAATACACGTACCTATACCTGTGTGCGCACATATGCATTTAGGGGATGTTAAAGTGGGGATGTGGCCGACTGGGTGGCTCAGTTGGTTAAGTGTTTGCCTTTGGCTCAAGTCATGATCTCACAGTTTGTGAGTTCCAGACCCACATCGGGCTTTGCACTGACAGTGCAGAGCCTGCTTGGGATTCTCTCTCCCTCTCACTCTGCTCCTCCCCAACTTGTGCTCTCTCTCTCTCTCTCTGAGTAAATACATTAGAAAACTTAAAAAAAAAATTTAAGATGAGGATTTATTTTCTTTATTTGTGTTGTTATAACACAGCCATTTTTATAATCTTGTGAGGTAAGAAAAAAATAGGATTCCCTCTAGCTAAAACTTAATACTGAGACACAGACTATGTCAAGATGCTGTTATATATTTAAATTTCATTCCTATGATAAAATTACCCAATTTGTGACCAGCAAGTCTTCTATATGTGATAACAGGCACACTGAATGGTGGTTTGGTGTAAAATGAATCTCATCCATGAATGTGGTTGACAAATTAATCTAAAAGAAATAACACTACTGCTGATATCAACAGTTCCGGAGGAAAGTTTTCAAAATATAAAACATGTTAAAAGAGACTGGTAATGAACAGGGCTCTGTTCTTGTTTGACCAAAATGATAAATGCAGTTTGGGAACTTCTGGAATCTGCCAGAATGTTAATGAGGGCTTGATACCACTCATTAAAGAATAAAATTAATATTTTGCTAAGAAAATGTGCAACATAAAATGAAATTGAAGTAAATGCCAGTATATGAGTGCTATTTACTATTGCCTTCAGTTTTGAGTTTCAAATACATATTTAATTTTTTTTCAGTAAAGTTTAGTTATAGGAATAAATCCACTTTCTCATTCTTACTTTCAATTGACTGAACAAAAAGTCCATCACCAGCAGATGTCACTGCACAAAGGAATATTTCATTGTTGTTTTTGCCTTTACTGTGTGTTTAATTTTGTTTTGGCAGCTTTTATTCAGTTTTGACATGATAAAGTATGATTTTAAGAAAGATGAACCCATTAGAAATGAACAGGGCTGGTGTACTCCTGTGAAAAAAGGTAAGATGCTTGCATTTGACCATGTCCCTTCAGGCAACGTTTCTGAATTTCTGTTTAATTACTACTGAATTTAGAATGAATGGCTATTAGTAATATGTGAGGGGACTTGTTTGGAATTTCAGTGCAGGAAGAAGAGTTTAATTATTAGATGTTAGGGGTCTCAAATGGGTCACTCAAATAGTAAGTTATTGAAATTTAAAAAATTTTAATGTTTAGGTTTTTTTTTTTTAGAGAGAGAAAGAGTATGAATGGGAGGAGGGTCAAAGAGAGAGGGAGACAAAATCTAAAGCAGGCTCCAGGCTCTGAGCTGTCAGCACAGAGCCTGACATGGGGCTTGAACTCACGAACCATGAGATCATGACCTGAGCCAAAGTTGGACACTTAACCAACTGAGCCACTCAGATGCCCCAAGTTATTGAAACTTAGAACAGATTACTACTGGACTCATATTTCCTTTTTTTTTTTTTTNCATATAATCAGTCTAGAAATTTAAATGTAGATATCTGCATTTGGAATTGTTTAGACATTCAGTCTGAATAAATCAGGCCAAAATTACATTTTGCCGCCTCAGAATATGCTTAGACTACATTTCAGAGATGATTTCATTTAAATTGTTACTTCAAATATGGAGATAAAGGTTGCAAGCCTGGTTGGTTTGTTTGTTCTGGTAGCCGAAAGCTTGGAAAGAATATAAGCCTTATCTATCAAAACACAAATTTCATTCTCCTCTGAATTTCAAGCCTAAGGACATTTATAAAATATCTTTCCCTAATTCAACTCTGTAAGCTGTGTCCAAGAGAAAAGTCATTTCTAAAATGATTGCAAAGGCCTTTATAAACGCACACTTTTCTTGTGTGTTTTTTTTTTATTTTATTTATTTTACAATTCTATTTGTGTAAGTAATCCCTGTACCCAATGTGAGGCTCAAATTCATAACCTCAAGATTCAGTCACATGCTCCACCAACCATGCCAGCCAAGCACCCCTAGTGTATTTTATTTATTACAATTACAATCATATCTGACATTGGGACTACTTATATAAGAACTGTGTATGTGAACTCAGGGTTTCTTAAAAAGCAGATTGTCCCCAAACATCTGCTTTAGTGTTTTGCAGTTCTCATTATGAATTGCTCAGTATTTTTTTCCATTAATGATACTGTGTCTTGCATACATTTGCCTCGAACAGATAGAAGAAACCCTATAATCTTTTTTAAGCATTTGCAATAATTACTTTGTCAGGGAAGAAACTATCAACCTGTGTCTTGAAGAAGAAAAATAAAAAGAACACAGATCCTAAGGGAAATAAGAGAAGCTTGGAAATTTATGAAATAGAGGATTTGTAGACTGAAGGAATATGTGATGGAAGACAGACTTAGGAGTCAGATGAACCCCGCCTAAAAAAACTGTCTCCCACATTTGGCAAGTGTGTGACACTAGGCACATTATTTTCTCTTTCTTGGTTTCTTCACCTCTGAAAGGGAGATAATATGAGGGCTTGTGTAATAGGTTTGTGATGATAATCAAATGGAATACATAAAATAAAGTGCTCAGAATAATGACTAGTAGCCAGAAAGTGCTCGGAAAGTGTGGCAATGGCGATGATGATGGTGAAGATGATGAAGATGAAGGTGTCATTGATGACACTGGCAACCAGGAGCCTCTTCAGTGGAGCAGGTGTGGTTTTGCCATTGGTATATATGCCTTTGGAAGCCAGGATGTCCAGAAGGAGTGGAAGCAACAAGAGTTCAATAGAGAATGTTAAAATAATATGAATCACTTTACAGTGTGCTGGAATTAACCCCATCTAATCAATTCATGTAGATGTTGCCTCTCTCTACAGCAAGTCAACAATGGCCTTAGAATATTCTGGGATGGGGTGTCTAGGTGCCTCAATCTGTTAAGCATCTGACTTCAGCTCAGGTCATGATCTCACGTCTCAACTCATGATCTCACAGTTCATGAGTTCAAGCCCCACATCGGGCTTTCTACTCTCAGCACAGAGCCTGCTTTGGATCCTGTCTCCCTCTCTCTTTCTCTCAAAAATAAATAAACATTTAAAAAATTTTTTCTCAGGCAGTGATTGCTGTTTCCCTTTGCTTTCTACCCTTCTCATAGTAGAAGAAATTTTTTACTGTGCAGCTTGCTGCGCACAACCCTGATTAATTTGAGTAAATCTGATTGAAAATTCTTTTTTTCAGATAATGTATCTAAATATAAGTAATGCTAATAACTATTATGCATCATCTTTTGCTCATTGAGGATATCCAGACAACATTCCATAAGAATAAAACATTTTCTTAAACTTCTAATAACTTGTAGACCAGAGATAGAATTGAATAGAAACCATGCTGCAGAATTGTAGCCTTAAATTTGAGTTCTAGGTCCATTCTTTTCCATCTGTTGGTTGGTCTTCGGTAATTTACCTCACCCTTCTGGACCATGGTTTCTTTCCTGTGAAATAGGGATTTTGATGATCAATTTCAAAGGCTTTCTGTGAAGAATAAACAGGATAACATTTGCAAGGGGCTCATGGGAATTGCTACGTAGTACATGCCCGATAAATATCACTGCGATCATAATCTTCTTTAAAATGTTATTGTGGTTATTTATATGGTTGTCATTATTCTCAGTGTTAAAAATCTATGTAACGTAAAAGAAAAGTAGCCTTTGCTTATCCACACAGGATGTAAAATGAATTTAATATGGTTTTGTTGACATTCGGTTTCCTTTTCATTAATTCTTCCGAAGTAATTTGTGTCCGTGACAGTCTGTGAAAGGATTTGCTGGATGCAGACACCCAGAGTGAATGAGGTCAAATATAATAAAAATAAGTTCAGGGGAAGATCAGCAGCACTGGTTTGGGTTGGTCACATATCAAGTACATGCGTGATATGTGTAATAATCATTTTCATTAAATAACTGAAAAATGCCTTTCTCTCCCAGGAGAACCTGGACTTCTCATTTCTCGAGTGAATGAGAAGAAGCCCTTCTTTGGTTATGCTGGGGATAAGAAGCATACAGAAAAGAAACTGCTTTATGATGTTTTTAAGAAGGGAGATGTTTACTTCAACACAGGAGATTTAATGGTCCAAGATCGGGAGAATTTCCTTTATTTTTGGGACCGTATTGGAGACACTTTCAGGTATGAAATATCCTCGGCTGTACTGCTGGTTCTGTGACTGTGAACCATGCTCTAAGCAAGGCAGCTCTTTTGAAACATTATAGACCCCGTGGGGGCAGGCAGAGCGCTTTGATCTCAATAATGTCTCCTCATTTAAAAATTCATTGGCCATCTGTTGCTAGATTAAAACCTAAGTTAAATCTTGATGTCAATTTTTATCATTGTGGTCCAAATCAGTGAGCTCCTTTCATTAGAACATAAAATAGACAGATATAGTGTTTAAATGGCAGGGTTGAAACAGAAACCAGTGTGGTCAAATACGGTCTAATTCTTGCATAATGATGAAAACAATAAAACGGCTGAATTTATCTTTTTTACATTTCTTAATTCCTTAAGGTTATTTTGGGCTTATGAAATTATCAGTCATGATCTATGATTATAGAACAGTGAAGAACATACAGAAGACATTCAAAAAAATGTTTGAATGAATAAATTAGTCATACTTCCTACTTCCTCACTTTCTTGTACCATGTTATGTGCTCAACATATGTAAAATTATTTTAATTGAGATGAAATATTCATGGAGCACCCGGTTGTCTCAGTCAGTTAAGCGTCCAACTTCAGCTCAGGTCGTTATCTCACCGTCCATGAGTTCAAGCCCCCTAAAGGGCTCTGGGCTGACAGCTCATGGCCTGGAGCCTGCTTCGGATTCTGTGTCTCCCTCTCTCTCTGCCCCTTCCCTGCTCGCACTCCGTCTCTCTCTCTTCCTCAAAAATTAATAAACATTAAGAAAATTTTAAATTAAAAAAAGAATATTCATTGGCATTTGAGGAGCAAAAGGGGTTAATCCCTAGAAATTAGGTCAGTACGTGCAGAGCCAATATAGCTTTCCTTTCACTTTTTTCTATCTCTTTCATTACACACAGGGAATGTTATGTATTGAAGTGTTAATACATCTGAAAATCTGAAAATAGAGAGGATTTATCATTCTTATCCTTTTGTGACATATTATAGAAAAACACTTTACAGCAACCAATGTATACCCATGAAACACAGATGAAGTAATTTTAATGAAAACACTGATTCTGGTTTTATTGACTTGTCAACAAAGTGCTCCCTTGCACATGCCTTCCGTTCGTTCTGAAAACTGCCATTGTGTTCTGTTACTAGGTGCTGGCATCGAGCCAAACACAAGACACTACGACTAAAACTGGATGCCTACTTCTTCAAATATAGGTGCATTAATTGGAACTTGTTTTTCATTTAGGTGGAAAGGAGAAAATGTTGCGACCACAGAGGTTGCTGATGTTATTGGAATGTTGGATTTCATACAGGAAACAAACGTCTATGGGGTGGCGGTGCCAGGTACGAATATATTTCCAGTTTGGGAAGAATTCTCTGAATAGAATGTGCCACTTTTCTGTACTTCTGCAGTGATCTTACTAATGCATCATTTCATTTTTTTATCAATTACAATAAGTATCTTAGGCTCGCCTTGGCAAGTAATGCGCTAGAGCAGGCTAACAAATTTCATGGTCACATCAGGTACCAACTTAATTTCAATGTCTGTGTATATTTTTAGGTAAAGCTTGATCACTCTGGTCAGTGACTCACTGCTCGAAAATAGTTACAGCTTTTCCATAGTTTATTATTGTTCTCTTTATGACTGGAGTTTATACATGCTACTAAACAGGGACATGTTCTAGTTTAAAAGTTTTATGACACTAACTTGTAGCTAAGTTGAGTCTTCTTCAAAAATAATTTTAAAATCCGTTTGGCCTCATTTATGTTTGAAAGTATGCAGGAGAGGATTTCTCACGATGGTAAAAAGAACATAGAAAAGTTACCAACTTAGAATTATAGGATTCGCTATGCCCCTTGACTCTTTTGTTCTGTTTTGATAAACAACAATGTTTTTCAGCTAATGTTTGTAGGTGCCCAGGACACATGAGGTGGGAGTATTAAATAGGAGGCAGACGAAGGGGATATTTACTCTAACAGGCAGACATTGGGTGCTAGAGAAAAGCTATAGGAGATTCTAATTACCTGAAAAACTCCGTAGGTGACATGATTAGCAGTAAGTGATCTGTGGAATTAGTTATGGGAATACCAGTCTAGTTTTTAAATTTAAAAACAGTGTTGTCTGTTATTTTTCGCATTGGCCTTTAACATGTACATTTGTCTGGAATATATTCACCTGTAAATAAATGTTGCCTCTTAATATTTTATATTAATGATGGTAGGATGTAAACTAGGGGTTACTTATGGTGTTTTCTACTCCATCTATTTCATTTATGTGGTGTGGATGATTAAGAATAGACTCTACCATTCCCTCTTCCTAACTTATTTCTGGGGAGCAAATCTTATGCTCAAAGAAGGACCCACTCATTTATGCTACTGTTTCATTGTTATTTCTGTGACAGGATTAATGTTGCTATTTGCAACTATTAGTACGTAATTAACAGGACCCTTTTAAAAATCGCCTAGTGCCTGTAAAATTAATGCTATTTCAAACTTTTTTTCTTTCAGATTATGAAGGGAAAGCAGGAATGGCTTCTATTATTTTAAAACCAAATAGGTCGTTAGACTTGGACAAAGTTTATGAACAAGTTGTATCTTTTCTACCAGCTTATGCCTGCCCAAGATTTTTAAGAATTCAGGTAATCTTACTGCTTGAACTTTCAGAATTCAGGTAATTGTGCTTGAGTAAAGATTCAGCTGAACTACGAGACCAGGAATCCAGGAGATGGTCTCCTTACAAAGTAATATTTTATCTTTTAGATATTATGGGCATTTTATTTCTATTAGAAAATCTCAAGAACACTGCAAAGCATTGGGATGCTAATTTATGCCATCTTCAAAGCCTAATTATAGAAGGGAGTATGATGAAATGCTAAGATGTCTTTGTCCTCATTATAGAATTGTTTTCTTCCTCTTCACTCAAGACCTCAGAGAAGGCGGCACGCCAGAACTACATTTCCCTCAAGCCTTGTAAAGACAGGTGGTGCTCTGTGCCTAAAATCACGTCCCACCAAGCTGACCTCAAGGTGTCTGCCGGATGTGTGCAGAGCCTAAAAGCAAATGCAATTCTGCTTTTAATTTTTATCCTCCTTCTCTCCCACCGCCCCCCCCC
>NW_027530640.1:2763257-2803483 GCF_008692635.1 Crocuta crocuta
AACGTATTTGGAGAGCTGGGCATTCTCTTCTTAGGTTATTAGAATAAAAAACAGTAAGAAGAGAAGTTTACTTAGCTACCATGTCACTTTGCTTGCTCGTTTTTTCAGCCATTCGTGCATTTAGTATTGTGAACCCAAAGCTTGTACTTACCGTCTTAACATCCAATCACATAGAGCTTTTCTGGATACATTTGTCACATCATTGTTACATCTCTAGTGGAACATTCGATGGCCTCATATTCATCTTTAAAGCATTTGTTGAGCATCTTTGTGGCCCTGTCACTACTTGGCCAGTGGGACATATCATCTTAATGGTCATAAATACATATTTTATTTACATAATTCTTTTTTTTTAAGAGTTTTTTTCATACACTGCCTCAGATTATTTTCATTAAAATACTCTGAAATACTAAAGGTAAGTAAATATGAAGCAGAAGTAACACCTTTTAACTGGAATCTTTGCAGAGATCATTGTAGGCTCTCATGCTGTTGTAAAAAATAATACAGAAAGATCCTGTGTCTACCCATTACTTGCTTTCCTCCACCGATGATATTTTTGAAAAGTGTTATAACCTGGACATCGACAGTGATACAATCTATCCATCTTATTTAATTTCCTGCTTTGCTTATATTCCCATGCACGTGTGTGTGTGTGTGTGTGTGTGTGTGTGTGTGTGTGTGTATTAAGGTCTATACACTTTAATCACCCATGTTGCTTCATTCATCGTTGACTGTAGTCAAGATATGAGCATTCCTGATACCACAAGGACTCTTCATGTTTCCCTCTTATAACTATACCCAACTCCCTCTTGGCTTCCCCCTACTGCCCTAGAAACAGTGGATTGTAATGGAGTACACAGCTCATGGATGAAATAATATCTTAAACATTTTTCTCCTGGGGCAACTTAAAATCCACTTTCATTAAGCAGAAGAAATATTTCAGCTTTGAACTACTCTCGAAGTCTAAATCAGTCTTGGACCGACTTAGGAAATATTTTAGTGTCATTAAACACCTCAAAGAACTAGAGCCATGACGGTTATATTCATTACAGTATTTGCTGTAGTCAGCACAATGCATGGCACTTGACTGGCAGTCAAAATATTTATTTAGCAAATGAATTCTAATAAATGATATGATAGATGCAGTGCAAAAAGTATAAGTCACATCTGACAAAATGAATAAAGCAACTATCTTATCAAAATCAAAATCTTATCAAAGTCCATTTAGCACAAATTAAAAAATGAATTTTTTGGCCAATAATTTTACCAAAAAAAATTATATGGTATTCCTCAGTATGGGTGCAGTGAAATTAAATGGTCCTTTCATTCTGCTTGTAGAAACACAGTGTTATAATCTCTCTAGAAAACAGTTTGGTAAGTATATAATCAGACTCTTAGAATTTACATATGTTTTGACTCAGTAATTTCATTTCTAGAAATGTATCCTTAGAAAATAATCAAGGATGAACAAGTGTTATATATAAAGATGCTCTTCAAAGTGTTATTTATAGCAATAAAAATTGGTGATATTCTTTATATGTTAGAATAAGAGTAATCTTAATTAAAATATATAATTGGATGAGATCTTATTAAACCATTACCTAATCATTTTTCATTACCTAATGAAAAAGTACCTATTCTGGGGAAATCTATCTGGCACATTATAAAGCTTTTTTTTTTTTTTAAGGGAGAACATCAGTAGTATAAATATAGTGAGCTTCTGATTTTCTAAAAATGAGGAAAAGAGTATGTGTTTCTACATAGCTCTAATTCTGTGATGATAGTATTGGGGAAGGGCAGGGACAGTAAGGATGAATGAGATCAGGGAAGAAGATTCACAGAGAACCTGACTCTTGAATTAGTTCAAAAGGATAAATAAAAATGGCCATATTACTCCTAGAACCTTTATAAGGACCTCAACGTGGTCATCTGATTTAAAACAAGCTGCTTCTCCATGACTGAAACAGCCACAAAGAGATATATTTTATCTCCTTTATTTAAGTAAATTTTTAATGTTTATTTATTTTTGAGAGAGAGACAGAGCATGAGCAGGAGAATGGCAGAGAGAGAGGGAGGCACAGAATCTGAAGCCGCCCCAGGATCTGAGCTGCCAGCACAGAGCCCAACTCAGGGCTGGAACTCACAAACTGAGGATGTGACCTGAGCGAAGTCAGACGCTTAACTGACTAAGCCTCCCAGGCATCCCCATTTTATCTCCTTTAAATCCCTTAAAGCAGAGCTTCTGAAATTTTCTAGATTCATGGCATCTTTAGTGTCTCAGTAAATATTTCCTGGCATTCTTGAGTCAAGCAAATACCTAAACTTCCATTTATTCAGTATTTAGGTCAAAACAAATTCATAAGTCTAACAAATTAGTTGCTGTTTGAAAAAGTAATCCATACAATTTGAAAGAAAAAACACTTTTATTTTTAAATAACCAAAGTACCAATGAGAGTAAATTGGACATCGTACAGCTCCTTAGACGCAGGGATTAGATGGGACTGAACAGGGTCAGCCTAATTTCTTGTCCCACATTGATTTTCAGCTGTACTTGCCTTTTATCACAGCAACCACTGAAAACCGTGTTTCACAAAGACATGACATCATTGGAAAGAATGTATCACAAACTAATATTGGAACTGTGAACTACGTTGAGCTAGTAGTTTGCGAGTGGTGACCGACAGATGTCCCTGGGTTTACCTAGAAAATTCAAAACATCCCTTGAACCCTCTGGAAATTCACCAGGGATACCACAAACCACCTCAATGCAGAGACTGGCAACCCAAGTTTTAGATCATCCTTTACCCCTTCTGGTTTTTATTGAATTCTGCCTCATGGAATAGAATGTTCTCTTTTATAGCTTTTATATTCTTGGTGTCTAATAACATTCTCTGTACATAGTGTACTGGCAGTGAATTAAAGAGATAAGCCTGTGTGTTTTAGACATGTTTATAATTAGGCGTAATTAGTTTTTGACAATTTTCATAACTCTCTTTTTAATATTTATTTTTGGGAGAGTGCGAGTGAGGGAGGGGCAGAGAAAGGGGGACAGAGGATCTGAAGCGGGCCCTGCTGACAGGCTGACAGCAGTGAGCCCAATGTGGGACTTGAACTCACGAACCACAGGTTCATGACCTGAGCCAAAGTCGGACACTGTAAACTGACTGAGACACCCAGGTGACCTGACGATTTTCATAATTCTTATAGGATGAATAAAGTTTAGAGGTAAGTTGCCACTGTTTTAGAGGGCATTTTAAAGTTTCTAATGTTGAATTAGTAGTAGTAAATAGAGAGATGGTCAATGGATATGAAAGTGTTATAATTAAACATTGTAGTCTATATTACTGAATATTTTGTTTATATATTTTAGATAATGTTAAATGACCCCACTAATTCTGGCCATTATTTTATAGGAGAATATGGAAACAACAGAGACATTCAAACTACGGAAGTTTCATTTGGTAGAAGAAGGGTTTAGTCCACTGAAAATTTCTGACCCACTCTATTTGATGGATAACTTGAAAAGATCTTATGTTCCCTTGACTAAAGAACTTTATGATCAAATCATGTTAGGGGAGATCAGACTTTAAGTAAGATTTTTTACATACTGGATTTTCATGTTTTCTTAGGACAGGAGAGAGGCGAGTATATGATTCTTTAACATGAAATGAGGAAGGAAACGGACATTAATTAACATATTTTCTTAATATGCAACAGTTGTTCTTTCAGTAGGACCTTTATTTGTTTTAATTCAAAACAAACTTTAGTTGATTATTTGTCTTATTTGAGGATTCAGTGCATAACTAATATTTGCTTTAATTGTAAAGATTCTAAATGATAAATAAGTGGTTAACAATTTAGGCACTTACTAAAAATGTACTTTTAAATATTTAAAATTTCTAGTTTTGAAAAATTGGTTAATTTATACTCACGTATTTGGTTTTTATGTATGCTGTCCTGTAACTCAATAAAATCATCTTCATTAATATGTGCTGTGAGGTGTTTTGTTTCTGATGCTTTTAATTGTAAACTTCCAGAAGGGGAAGCTGACTGACCAAATATATGCATTCCTATCACCCTTATCTTGAACTCACATTCATTCAAATGATAGAAGAAACACAGGAGTGTGAGACAGCAAAGCAAGAAAACTGGGAAGCTCAAAGCATTTAGGAACTTTTGGAAGATACGTAAATGGGATTAACTTAATGATAAAATCCAACAGAGCTCCAGAAACCACTAATGAATGATACAGAGAAAGAATGGACTATAATCGAATGCAGGTATTAACCCCAAGATCAGAGGCAGAAAAGGCTTTGCGTGTGAGCAGGCTTGTGAGTAGTTAACGGAGAAATGTATTGCAAGGTCAGTGTAATACACACCCTTGGACTTCGTTTGGCCTGGAAGCACCGAGCTCCAAGATTTGCTTCAAGCTAGAACTGCATGAACGACTCTCAGCAAAGTGAGCTTTCTCCCACAGGAGGGGGTTGTGGAGCTAGCCTGAGACAGCAGGAAACTCCTTCGCTCCTAAACCCAGCTCCCTGCACAACCCAGAGGAAAGCTGGCTTTGCCTCATGTTGCCTCCTCTGCTAAAACGCTTATTTTGGTTGGAAGAGAATTTGCAGATCCTGTAGTTCCTTTTCGTCACTGTTAAGAAAACAAAGGTTATGAAGTTGAAATATGTTTTAAATGTAAAGGTTAACCGTAAGTAACATAGAAATAAGAGGTCAAACTTTAAGGGAAAAAAAGAGGCAATATAATCAATTTTGCAAAGCTCAAATATTTTTAAAGGGAAAAACGTTTTTAAATGATAAATAGGATGAATTAAATAAGTGTATTTTCCCACTATCTAAGTGAGAATGGATAAATGTTCTTTGTTAAAAAACTATTAAGTGAATGAATAAATTGGCACTGAATTTTTACATTGGTGATTGATGTTCCTTACCTTTCCCATTAAAAAACTGCTTTGCCTTTATGCACATATTTTTAATTTACGGGTGCTCTTTACTGCAGTAAATCTGAATGAACATTTTTCTGCTAATTCCTAACTCTTTAAAATCTTCATAGATTAGATCATGATGGTGAATTTGGCATACGCATCTCCCTCCCTTACCCACACCTTTCCTGTCAAATCCATTATAGTAAAAGACAAAATACTATGCAGACAATAATCCACTAAAAGATGGGGGGGGGAACAAAAGAGTCTGTCTTCTGTACATAAAACATTGTCAGAAATTACTGGAAAATAGAAAACACCTGGGATCAGATTATCAAAGAAACAATAGATGGATGGGAGAAACAAACCCTCAGGCTTGTGCAACTGAAAACTGCTTCAAAGGCAAAAGAAACTCCAGCCACATTGAAAACACATATAAAGACCAAAATGGGCCCTCTGTGTAATTAGGTTAATTAACTGTAAGAAATTGAGATAGTGAGTTTCTCTGCCTTTCCTTTGATTGTAAAAAATGTCCATCAGCGCACAAAATAACTCATAAGGTAAAAAAAAGAAAATAAGACCACATGACATTCAAAACACTTTTAAAACAAGACACGAAAGATTTAAGTTTTTAAAGAGTTGGGAAGTAAGACAAAACATCTAGAAACTTGGGGAAGGAAGTTGCCCACATATATATTAAGAACAAACACTTGCAAAAAAAATAGGAAAATATGAGAAATGGACCTCCTACCAAGATCCAACTTTACTAGGATAAAAGCAGGGGGAAAGGAGGTTTCTGATTATAATTTCAAAAAAATAAAGTCCTTAAGAGTATATAGAAAAGAGAGGCTTCTTCCTGGAGTGCAAAGTCGCTGATCTTAGGGACACAGAGATGAGGCTATTTCAGAAATAGAATGGTTCCCATGACTTCCATTTTAGCAGGAGATTAGGGAGAAGGACACTGGGTTGCTAGAGGGCTGGGGCATCTGAGTGACCAACAGCATGGATCTTTGAGAGTCAAATAAAACAATGACTTTTTGAGAGACAATTGCATGGCACTTAACTCAATGCCACCCTCCTCTCCAAGCGTCCACGGCACACGCTCAGGACGTAGACCCAAAGTTGAAGGAAATGATTGAAGCTGAAATTACCTGAAATTAAGTGCTCCCATCTTACCTTTGAAAAAGTAAATTAGATTGTGATTCAAACTGAAATTAAATATTTTAACTTTTAATTCCAGATATGGAAGAAAAAACTCTCTTAGAATGGGCAGATATTTTACCTCTTTCTACTTGTTTATGAATTAGGGCTGGAATAGAAAGAGCAGCCAAGGGATTACTTTGGCTTCCACGTGCATGATGGATGGGAAGAAAGGACCCGTACCAGTAATAGATGGGCCAATGACGGACTTATGCTGACATTCTGCTGCCACATTTGGGAATGGAGTTAGATAAGTCATTGTGATTTTTTTTTTATGATGGCTCTTCTCTGTGCTATTTCTTGAACGTACTATTTTCTGTAAGTCAACATCTGAGCCAAAAAATGCCATTTTCTACAGACGTGTTTTGTAAACTGTCAATGACATAAAGGAAAATTAAAGCAAATTCTCTATGTATTAAGAGTTGCAGTATTGAGACCAGGTATTATATTCTCATGCAAATGAAATAAAAATATTGAAGATAATATGTGAAAGCTTATGCCAAAATGGCAATAACTTAATGCACAAATTTCTGTCAAACTGAATTTGACAAACTAAAAGGTAATTCTTTCTTGATGTTGCCAAGAAAACCAAGAAGGGAAAAATATGACCTAATTGGTTTATATCAAAGAGAATGGTCAAATCTACTACTGTACATCCTGTACTAGTCAAATATTTTGGTGACTGAGAAGCAAGCCAAACTATCATGTTTTAAAAACAAGTCTCTGGGGCACCTGGGTGGCTCAGTCAGTTAAGCGTCTGGATTCAGCTCAGGCCATAATCTCAGGGTCTGTGAGTTTGAGCCCCAGGTGGGGCTGTGTGCTGACAGCTCAGAGCCTGGAGCCTGGTTTGGATTCTGTGTCTCCCTCTCTCTCTGCCCCTCCCGTACTCATGCTTTGTCTCTCTTGCTCTCACATATAAATAAAACATTAAAAAGTTTAAAAAATAATAATGAAATAAAAAGGAAGTCTAGGGACTCCGGGGTGGCTTAGTCACTTAAGTGTCCAACTCTTAGTTTACGTTCAGGTCATGATTTCACGGCTCCGGGATTTGAGTCCTGCTTCCAGCTCTGCTCTGTGGGAAGCCTGCTTGGGATTCTCTCCCTCTCTGCCCTGCCCCTGTTCACACTCTCTCCATCTCTCAAAATAAACTTTTTAAAAAATTAAAAAAATACAAGTACATAAAAATAAAAAGGAAGTCTATAAATGGTCGATTGTTTTTGATCTGCATCAAAATACCTGATCTTGCTATTTAGTTACCTTCATACTCTATTTAAACCCAAGAAGAAAACATTATCTGTAACTATTACAATGTGTCTGCTATGAAAACATGAAAAGACATTCAGATCAGTAGGATTTTGTAGTAAAAAGAATTTTTTTTCTGGGAAATAGGAGAAGTTCCATATATTAAAAAAACAAAGCAATAATACAGGTTTCTCATATGTTTTTCTTAGACTTTAGTCATTCACACTGGGCTAAAAAAAGACTGTGGGCAATAACCCAGAGATAACCCCAGTCTTATCCTGAGAAAAAGCATCAGAAAAATGCCAAATGAGAACACTTTCCAACATACCTGACTAGCACTCCTCAAAACTGTCAAGGTCAGTAAACACCCAGAGATATATAGACTTGTGTCTATGGTTGGAATGTAAAATATTGGGCAATTTTTAGAAAATTATTGTCTTTGTGTAAGAGATACCAGATTAACACATTCTGTAAACTCTATGCAATAGTGAATGATGATCTTTCTTATTATTAATCCGCAGTGATTTTTATTTCTTAAAAAACTTCCCAAACAGTGGCATATATCTACTGGCCCACACTGCAGATGTAGAAGCTTAATGCATACCAAAATATTATTTTAATATATGATTCCTGGAAATTAAATGCATTGCCACCTTGACATTGCCGTGTCTGCCGCAAAGCATTATGACTTTCTATTTAAACTCAGGAGTAGGAGGAGCCTTGGTGGTTCAGTAGGTTAAGTGTCTGACTCTTCATTTTGGCCCAGGTCATGAACTAACGGTTGTGGGCTAGAGCCCCACGCTGGTAGCATGGAGCATGCTTGGGATTTTCTGTCTACTTTTTTCTCTGCTTCTCCCCTGCTCAAGCTCTCTCTCACACACACAAAATAAATAAGTAAATATTTTTTTAAAAAAAATGAACTCCGGAGTAAAGTGCAGTTAGAGTCAGGGTTACTGTGTTCTCTTCTCTCATAGCCTCAGCATTTACCTAGCTGGGTTACATTTGGTAAGTCACTTCTCTAACCCTTATTTGCCTCACCTGCTAAATAGGAGTTATAAATCTATAACTCTAAGTATAAATCCTACAAAAATGTTGTGAAGATGAAATGGACAACAAAGGTGAAGGCCCTGGGTACACTCAGTAATTAAAAAAAAAAAATGCTTGTTGCGCGTCTACCTACTGAATACACACAACTGTGTGTAATTTTCATTTTGCAAAAATAGAGATGGCTCTTTCCTATGTACAGGATTTAGGTTGTGCAATATCACTCCTATTGAATGAATGAATGAATGGACACATTAATTTGGAAAAAACTGTTATTTAAATTAAGAGCCATATACTTATTCGAATAATAAATGAATTTTATGGCAATGGAAATGATAAAAATACAGTCATTTTCCCATGGAATCTTGATTTTAGTACAAGGTTACATTTCTGAAGAGGTGGATTCCCAAATCTTACTAATCCAAACATGACAACAATGATTATAAGTAACAAATAACATTCCTTCTAATTATTCATCACAAAGCTATCTAAGTGTCCATTAATCAGCAAGTTAATACAGGAATGAAAACCATACAGAATATTCATTCACCTTTATTTAGCAGAACTAAGGGAGAGGAAGTGTGCTTGATTGAGAAGGCTTGTAGGAGGAACATGGAAAGGCAGGGGTTGGACATAGAAGTCTAGAAAAAGACTGACTACTTGAAGCTCCAGGCTGAGGGAATAGGTCACTGAGGTATTACTGACAAGATGCAGAGTTGGGGGGGGGGGGGGNAGTCCATAAATGAAGGCCAGTATGTTTAATTTCCTTAACCTATCTGAAATGGTGATAATAGTGATGATGATGGTATTGATGATGATGATGATGATTTTCTCCTTCTATCAATTGTAAGGTTTGTGTAATTGACCAAAGCTTATGGGGTAGAACAAGTTGCTCTTGATATTCCCTTCAATGATAGCTTGTTAATAATGGAAATGAGCTTTATATTCTCATTAATGAGGCACCTCGGTAAGTTTCCTGGGGGTTCCTGGGAAAAGTCCTTCCTTACTTTCAACAAAGAACAATGGAAAGGCAGACTCTCCAGCCAGAGGTGAATGAGGAAGCGAGTTGCCCTAACTGTTGAAGGCAGCTGTGTTACACTTAATGTAGTGATTAACAGGGTGCCCAGGTGGCTCACTCAGTTACGTGTCTGACTTTGGCTCAGGTCATGATCTCATGCCTTGTGAGTTTAAGCCCTGCCTCAGGCTCTGTGCTCACAGCTCAGAGCCTGGAGCCTGTTTCCGATGCTGTGTCTCCCTCTCTCTGTGTCCCTCATGCCTTCCAATCTGTCTCGTTCTCTTTCTCTCAAAAATAAGTAAACATTAAAAAAAAAACCAATTATGTGGCGATTGAGCTAAGGAAAAAAAAAATACGAACACATACAGAAGTGTGAAATTGAGCACTGCAGAAAATTGGAGCAAAATTCCCAAATTGGATCTCTCAAGCAATTTGTTCTTTATCTAGACCATTAGTTACAGGAAGTAATGAAGCCCCTTTAGTTTGGGATTCCTATTACCTGTCATTGTAAGTACCCTGATGTGCTCACATCCACTAGGAAACACATCAGAGACTTCCAGGAAAGCTGCTAAATCAGGTTCAAATGTAAGTCAAGCACAAAGTCTGACATTACCAGTAGTACTAAGCCATAACCAGAAGGGGAAAAGGACAATAAAATTAGGTGTGGCTATTATTGTGAAGAAATAATTTGTAAGAAGAAATTTTGTCATGCATTACTTTATGTAAAAGACACTTTAAGAGATGGAGTAAATAAGCTTTCAAATGCCAAAATAGATTGTATGAGTATGGATATCTCTATATTGGTTTGCTGCTCTCCTGGTATCGGTAGCTGGCAGCCTACTTCCTGAGTGCCCAGGATCAGTTACGGTCAGCCTGTGGCCCTAGGGGATGCATGCTCAGGTTATCAGTTTCATATCGTTCTCCTTATGGGTCATGGCATCTTATTCTCCATGGAATAAGTGGATTATTTTCTTATGGCAGGAGATTATAATGCCCTTTTGGTCTGGTGCCTGGATTCTTTCCTTGTTATTGTATAGAATAAAATTCATATTGTGCTTTGAAAAATACAGTTGTCTAGCAAAACACAAGCATTACTTCAGTAACAATGAAAATATATAAAATTAAGAAAAACAGGGGCACCTGGGTGGCTCAGTCAGTTAAGCGTCTGACTTCGGCTCAGGTCATGATCTCACAGTTCGTGGGTTTGAGCCCTCCATCTGGCTCTGTGCTGACTGGAGCCTGCTTTGAATTCTATGTCTCCCTCTCTTTCTGCCCCTCCCCTGCTCTTATTCTGTCTCTCTCAAAAATAAACATAAAAAATTTTAAAAAAACAATTTATCATAATACTTGGCAGCATCTGAGAGTTAGGGTTGAAAGTCTTCAATAAGAAGGGGAGAAGATGATGAGAACACATTCTACCTCTTTTTTTCACTTTTTTCAGGACTAAAAAAAAGATTTTATTTTTTTAAGGTAATTTCTACACCCAGGACAGGGTCTGAAACTACAACCCCAAGATCGAGTCACACACTCCACTGACTGGCCCAGCCAGGCGCTCCTCCTGAGGTAAAAGTTTTGCAACCACTTTGTGACCAGAAGAGAACTTGTAAAAATGGAACTGAATTCCTTTTTGCCCAGCCCATTTTCATTCCTCATAGCATTTAAAATCTAAAATTTAACTTGTACCTAGAGAAAAGACAATAAATCAAATTACACAAGCCTTGTGAAAAGCTGGTTTATTAACTAGCACTCTTCTCTGCTTTTTCCTTGATCCTCTGCCTTTTCAGGTGGAGTTATTTTCTCTTCACAACTCCTGTAACTTCAAGAATTCCACATAAGTTAAATGCTTCCCCTTGAAAAAATCACTTACACATTTGTCCTTTTTCTCGTCTTTTTAAGTTTGATATTAAGACTCTGCATGTGCTTCTACCTCCTAGTTATTGGAGGAAGCAGCCTTTCTTCCCTCCCCCTTCTCTCCTCACCACCTTCCTACCTGACTAGGGCAGGGGCAGCCATTACTTCCAATTTGGCCTGTTATTACAGCAGAACACAGAACAAAGAAGTCAATACTTAGTTTCTGAGCTTCACAAGGGTTAGCTGTAAAGTCAGTCAGAGCCACTGCTTCCTGTCTCTGGAGATAATATTCCAGTTTACCAGACTAGAAGTGGGGGTGGCGTGGGATATCAAAGGGTTAGATATTGTTGTGATTCCAGGGATTGGGCTCTGCTCCCTGGCTGATGTCTGAGGCCAAATACCAGGAAAGAGAAGAAGAGTAGAAACCCTACTTAGAGCAGTGGTTGGGGGGGGGGGTATAGTCTGAACCCCAGTGCAAGTAAAGTCCTGAGAGGCAGCAAGACCTCAAGGACCCCTTCGTCCAATATGGCGTGGTATGGTAGGAACTGCCTGTGGTGTGTCTAAGCACAAGTGGTCTGAGATAGCCTGAGAGAATTCTTCTTGTGCCAGCAGGGTTTGGGAGCCCAGCCAAGTATTTTTCCAAGCCTTTTAGAGGGGCATTGTGGTATTGAAAGAGTTGGAACAAAAAGCTTCACAGTTGGGGAGGAGGCTCAGCTGCCACTGATGTGCCTGCCCCGGGCCTGATCTGCAGACTAGATGGGCAGTGGGATGATGGACAGGTCAGCCGATGCCAGCATCAAGTGGTCAAAGCCACCACGGCCTGGTTTCCCTTCCTGTGCACCTGAGTCTGCAGTGTGATATATACTCACCAGTTACCACTCATGTTCTTCTAATTATTTTCCATGTTTAGTTCATTGAAGAAGAGGAATTAATTACTTTTAAATTTCTTTTAATTTTTGAAAGGTTTACTCATTTTTGAGAGGCAGAGAGAGACAGAGCTTGAGCAGGGGAGAGGCAGAGAGAGAGAGAGAGAGAGAGGGAGAGACAGAATCTGAAGCAGGCTCCAGGTTCTGAGCTGTCAGCACCCAGCCCAAGGCGAGGCTTGAACCCACAAATTGTGAGATCTTGAGCCAAAGTCAGACACTTAACTGACTCAGCCACCCAGGTGCCCCTGTTGTCATAAAACTTTTAACACAAATAGCATCTGCCTACATATGCATCACTTCAGGATTTTTAAAATATGTGTCCATCCCAAATACAATGATGAAACCGGGATTTGAGTCTGTGGAAAAGGCTGAGACAATTTAGAATATCGTGGACATAATTATTGGTTTAAAAGATTTTTATAATACCGCCTTTACTACTCTTGCAGCTTAAAATTGCAATATATTAAAAGTTCAGCTAAAAATGAAGATAGCATGTAAGCTCTGTAAATGGTTATACTGTAGTATATCCTGACAGATGTGCATGAGACATGAACAAAATGAAAAGAAAACACAGTTTTCAAATGTTACAGATGGTTTGTTTCACTTGGCCTAATGTCTTCAAGGTTCATCCATGTTGTAGCATGTGTCAGAATGTGCTTGCTTTAAAATTTTTTTTTAAATTCCACTACAGCTAAAACACAGTGTTAAGTTAGTTTCAAGTGTACAATATAGTGATTCACTAATTCCGTATATTACTCAGCACTCATCAAGGTTACTGTGCTCTTAATCCCATTCAGCAGATGGTGATGTTAAATTGAATATTTTGAAAAGCAGAAAGTTTACTTGTTGGGATGAGCACTGGGTATTGTATGGAAACCAATTTGACAATAAATTATATATTTTTTTAAAAAGCAGATGATTTAAAACCTCAATATGCATCATGCAACTGATAATAGAAAAACAGTTTTACATACATTTTTGCTAATAGAACTGCATGATCATATACAACAATTCAGAAAAAAAAATTCACCGTACCAAGCTTTTATTGAGTGTAACGATTAGGCCTTTTCCTGTAACTGTAATGTGAATTTTTTTACTCAGGTTTTATGAATCTAAGATTTTTAAAACTGAGGACATTCTAATAGTACAAAGTAGAGAGTTTCCAAATTGTGTATGATGGATAGCATCTACCATACAAAACAATCTTTGTTGAATGAATGGATGTTATCTCCTTTTCTAAATAATGTACTACAAGTAATTAATTCAGCTTAAAATTACATTATCTTAGAAACTCGTATTGAACACCGAATCAACTAAAAAATAACATTTTATTCTTGACACTATTTCTGTGAAATTATGTCTTTATTCCTGCATTTCATAGTGGTTTTCTATATTTGAGCACAAGACTTTTTGATTAATTACCTCTGGGGTGCCTGGGTGGCTCAGTCGGTTGGGTGGCCAACTTCGGCTCAGGTCATGATCTCCCGGTTTGTGGGTTGGAGCCCCGCATCGGGCTCTGTGCTGACAGCTAGCTTAGAGCTTGGAGACTGTTTCCAACTCTGTGTCTCCCTCTCTCTCTGACCCTCCCCTGCTCACGCTCTCTCTCCTCTCTGAAATAAATTTAAAAAGTTAAAAAAAATTTTTTTTTAAATTACCTCATGGACTTTTAAGGTAAACTGATTTGCTTTTTTTCTGTATTTTTTCATAGGTCTGAAAATATAGATAGGCTCTTTTGACCATGTTCCACAATGTTCAAGTTTTCGATTCAAGAATTAGAAACATTATTATTTTGTGTGTATAAATATCTAAGTTTATAAGTGTTTTACACTTCATAGAGCAGCTAGTGGTGTCCTTCCTCACTAGTACTAAGTTTAAAACGTTTAACTGAAATCCACAGTTATTATTCATTGTATTTGACTGATGTTGAAAATAATGATAATCAACCAAGAGCCAGTGTATGTGAGAGGGATGATAATAAACTGAATACTGCAGTGGACAGAATAATGTCTCCCATACACATACCCCAGGATTCATGTTCTCATTCCCAGAAACTGAAAATGTATTTCCTTACGTACAAAAGGGACTTTATAGAATCATTAAGTTAAAGATACTGAGATGTAAAGAGTATCCTAGATTATTTAGGTGGGTCCAATATAGTCACAGAGGCCTCACAAAGGGACAGAGGGAAGCCAGAGACCTTGGCATGAAGGCCAGAGATACAAAGATGAAAAAGAGATTTAAGGAAGCTAGGCTCTTGGCTGCAAAGGTAGAGGCAGGTGCTGCCAAGTAAGAAATGCACGTGGCCTCTTGAAGCTGACAAAGGCAAGAAAACTGATTTGCTCCTAGAGCCTCCAGAAAGAATACAGCCTCGCTGACACTCTGATTTTAGGACTTCTGACCTCCAGAGCTGTGAAATGTTAAGTTTGTGTTCTTCTCAAGCTGCACAGTTTGTGGTAATTTTCCACAGCAGCTAAAATGAATACAATTCTAGGACAAAAGAAGTTTGAGTTAAAGACACAGATGGGGTCAGCTCATGGGGGAGTGGGAGGTAGTCCTTCCTGATTCTGCAGTCCTCCCGGAAGAAGCCTTTCAGATCCTAACTTTGTGGAAAGCTCATTCACTGAAACCCTTAGAGCAAGAGGTTCTGAATTTGGAGAATATAGACCTCTCAGAAGTTCTTGAACTGTTCCCTCAACAAACTGTATGCATTTACTTGGGGAAAATGTCCATAGCTTTCCTTGGGTTCTCAAAGTTCAGGAGCCAAAAAACTTTAAGAAGTGCTACGTTAGAACAACGGCTTACTGTTTATCTATTTTTATGAAGTCATCTGTAAAATTAGGGGCATCTGGGTGGCTCAGTTGGTTAAGGTTTATGTGTTCAAGCCTTGCATTGGGCTCCAATAATAATAATAATAATAATAAGTAATCTGTAAAATTGCCCTATTTTAAAAAAGTGTGGAACCTACATTAAAAAAAGTAATCTGAAAAGTAAAATTTCCCATTTTCCCTAAGATTGCAATCATATCAAAATATGGAAGAAACTGGGGTGCCTGGGTGGCTCAGTTGGTTAGGCATCTGACTTCGGCTCAGGTCATGATCACACGGTTCGTGGGTTCAAGCCCCGCGTCGGGCTCTGTGCTGACGGCTAGCTCAGTGCCTGGAGCCTGCTTCAGATTCGGTATCTCCCTCTCTCTCTGACCCTCCCCTCCTCATGCTGTTTCTCTCTCAGTAATAAATAACATTTTTAAAAATTAAAAAAAATTTTTTTAATTAAAAAAAAATATATCAAAGAAACTGATTAGTGGCCACAGACAAGCCTTTTTTACCCTGATCAGGCGTCCATGTTGAGCACACTTAACAAATGTGGAATGAGCTCATTTAAGCTAATCCCTCTGGTCCCACAGGCTCTGTGTTGGTACCCCCTGGGCTTCTGGATTTTTGATCAGGCCTTTTACTTTGGTTGCTATTTAACTTAATATGTTCTCACTTAATTCTCACATGAGCCGCTGAGGGTCAGAGTCTCTTGAAGTGTGTGACTCATCATGAGTGATCTGGGATTTCAGTGCAGGCCTGAATTTTCACTGCACCCGGGCAGCAGTGTGATGGGGCAAGAATGAGTCAGGGCTTCTCAAGTGCCACACAAGGAACACAGTATTTTGAGCAGCTACCTCTAGTAAGGAGGGATTCTTAGGTGTGGTTTGGGACCAGCAGCAGGAGCATTAGAAATCTAGCTTTCCTCCACTCTCCAGTTCAGAACCAGACTTACTGAAACAAACTCTGGGGGCAGGACCCAGCAACCTGTGTGTTAACCAGCCTTCTAGGCATATTTAATGCCAAAGTTGGAAAATCCTGCTCTGAAGTATAAAATCCCTCAGCTGCCTGTAGAGGGTTTTGTATTGATTTTGTGTTCAAGAAAAAATACACAAATTTTAAGCCAGTTTCCCCAGAATTGGAAGGGAAAAGAAGAAAGGCAAAGCAAATTAACAGGAAAAGGAGATATTGATTTTCCCCCTTTTCTCTCCTTAAAAAAAATGCTAATACAGTCCTTTACGTGTGGCTACAAATAACTACTTCTTTTAAGGTAGCTGCCTCTTGATCTAAAAAGCATTGGATTCAGTGAGAAAGCTTCTAGGGGTTTATGAGCCTCTGGGGCATTTTTCTTGTGATTAGATCTTTATCATCAGGTCAGTAGTTCAGCCTTAGCTAATCTCCTGCAGTTTGAACAGGGACGCTTATAAAATCAAGCATATCAAGGTCAAATTACATTAAAGCAAAATGCTTTGGCTGGGAGTGGCTTTGGGCAAACACCAGTGGACATGGCAATCTAATTTAAAAATGTCTTACCCCTCTTCACTTGACATATTCACTTAACTTCTGCGTGACCTTTCTTAGTCTCATGTTCAACCAGGTGTGCCTAAATCTAGGCTCACCACATGACAAATGTTAAATAGGAGAGGATGCTGTGACAACAGATGTAAACCAGGCAAACAGGGATGTGGGACCTCTATCGAAATCCCAGAGGCCAATATAAATAGAAGATTACCAGGTGCAGTGAATTGTGGTGAATGCTTCAAAAACTCTTTCCTCAGCTCTTATTTTCTATCATATTTTTAGGCATGTCCTCCTCTTTGACTTTTGCCATCTCAGATATTCACCCCATTGTGACCACTGGCCTTTTTTTGGTTGATGGGCTGGACGTCCTTTAAGGCTAAGGGTGGCCTTCCTGATGAGAACATAGCCTTTAACACAACATCAGCAACTTTCTTCCATCCCATAATTGTCATTCAAGCTCAGTCTTGAATGCAGGATTTTTTAATTAAAATATTCTTTTTGGATTGGCTCACAGTATCATTTATCTTACTTAGAGTCTCTATTATGTGGATGACTATTACAAATTGTCTTATTTCTCTTAATTATATCTTTTGTATTAAACATCAACTTCAACTAAGTTTCCAGAGTAAAGCTTAATCAATGTATCTTTCATCATTTAAGGTGTGATCATGCATCATCTACACAGCTAAGCCTCTCCAAACAGATTCACATCTATATCTTCATTAAACAATGTTTGCCTACCCTCAGATGTTCAAAATGTCCTTCTGTTTTATGAGCAATTCTTATCATTACTTTCCATCCAGACCCTTCTTTGTCAGGGGCACTTGAGTGGCTCAGTAGGTTAAGCATCCAATTTTTGCTCAGGCCATGATCTCACAGTTTGTGAGTTCAAGCCCTGCATCAGGCTCTGCACTGAAAGCTTGGACCCTAGAGCCTGCTTCAGATTCTGTGTCTCCCTCTCTCTGCCCCTCCTGTGCTTATTCTCTCTCTTTCTCTCAAAAATAAATAGTTAAAAAAAAAAAAAAGACCCCTCTTTCTCACTTGGTATTTTCTCTATCAGCTGTGTACTTTTTTCCCTCTATTTAATCTTACCAGTCCCCTGGGACTTTCTGATCTCTCAGTTTACTCCTTCTGGGGGAAACAAGACCTTCCCTCAACCTTGATTCCTTTATAGCTACCATTCCATGTCACATGTCGATTACCTCTCTGGTTTCTCTCTGAGTTGCTGAAGGCCTGTAGATAAGTTCCTGCACTAGAAGGATTTTGCGACGTGGTGAGAATTTTATGGCTGCATCTTCTGACATCCCCAGTCTGTGACTACTATGACATACATCTGTTGTAGTTCCTTACCTGGAGCAGGATACCTCACCATCTGAAGGGAGATGTAGGGAAGCACCAGGTAACAGAAACCCCAGGAGACCACAACCCTCAATATTTAGGATTTCTGCATATGTAAGGTTTTTGGTACATCATTTTTGATGCCATAATGATGTCAAAATTGCTTTCTAAAAGTCCTTAATAGTCAACATATTGTTAAACCCAATGGCTTCTCACTATTTTCTATTTAGACTTCCAGGCTTCACTTGATATCTTTGGGTGTTTATTTCTTTGTGAAACTCTCAAATCTCCTGACTTCTTTGATATTACTTTCTCTGGATTCTCTTCCATGTCTTCTCATAGCCCTTTGCCCCCTCTTTGTAATCCAGTTTCTTAAGTTTGGTGCATCTTGGGATTTCAATCAATTGTATTTCTTAATCACAGTAAACTGCGCCATTATCTGTTCACTCAATTCATCAGGTTAGAAATTCTTTTCCGATTAGAGGCAGAAATTACTCCTTTGCTTCTCCCATGGTAAGATTTTAAAATACATCTCTTAAATATATCCCTGTGTTAGTCACCCTTCCCTCATACCCTTCTCAACCTTGATGATTCATACTCACTCTTCAGCAGCCATCACAGACTTTGTCTTTACCAAGAAATCTTTTCTACTTCACAGGCAGTCTCTGAACACAACTGCATTAAACAAAGCTTGAAGTATTAACATACAGTAACTCAGTCTATCCCTGGCCAACTGATTGTATATTTCCCATTCACAATAAAGGACAGCAACTAAATTGAGTTATTTAAGACTAGATCCCATGTAAGTTCTGGTAGCTGTCTCTTAGAGCCTATTAACTGGCCATACCATCTGGCATTGTTTTCATTATCAAGAATAAGCAAGCATAAAGCTACAAAAATGGGATGAGAGAAATACTCATGTGAACCCCCGATTCCTCATTATTTGCATACTAGGTGAATGAGCAGCTCCAGAGAGCCCTAGTAGAGCCTAGGAAAATTGAAGAAAAAAATGGAATTTGTCTTCTGCACATATTCATCTTTATTTCTGTCTTTGCTTTTAGTTACTGGTTTTCCTGTCTCTCTAGTATCTTCCAGATTATAAATATTTGGAGACCACTTGCCCCATATCCCTAATATTATATCTATTATTACCATGTTTTTCCTTAGAATTAGCTAAGCACAATAAAGTTGATGTTGAACATGCTTCCATAAAGTTTAGGTCCATTTGAATCTTGATGGAACTGAATACTAGGCATGTATTCATAGTATACAATAAATATAGTATTAATATAGTATATGCATAGTATATGTATTAATATTGTATACTAGTACATAGTATACAAGGGCAATGCATACAATAAACCTGTTAAACCCTTGACTTACAAATATTAAATATAATATTAATGATGAAACTCAGAGATTCTCTGACTTTTAATGAGATTCTGTGCTGTTTATATTCAAACCCTTATTTTTCATAAGTTTCAGAAATGAAGAAGCCATTGAACTAGATTAGGAAGGTGAAATGGTAGCCCCTATGCATGTGAAAAAAAATAATAAGGGTGGAATTATCTTTACTGGTAATGGCAAACCAGGTGACTTCCCACTGAGAACTAGAAAACCTGCAAAAAAAAATAGGTTGCAAAAAAAATAAAGTGATCAGGATCCTAATAAAGTAGCACAACATCACTGGGTGCGAAGACAGAAATGCAAATAACCGAGTCTTGACAGAAATGCAGAGAAATGGTGAGTCCCTTTGGGGCTGCTTTGGCCCATGGGTCTTGGGTTGACCAAAAGCAGTATCCGGGAAGCCCAGCCACACTAATGAAAGAATCTGGGGGAGCTGGGACAAAGACACTACAGAACCCACCAAGGGTAGGGACCCTTCCGAGTCTACAGTGCTTTATATTAAGCTCAGAAGATTGCGTTGTAGGAGTTAGGGTAGACTGGGAAGGGATCAGCTCCTGCAGAAACTGCATAGTATCTTCAAGACATCTGAGAGGTTCTGAAACAGCCCAATCCTAGTGCTCACTACAGTTACATACAATAGAACGGGTATTTGAATTTGTACCTAACCTCCATAGTATTTGAGCAAAACCTATAATGCTTCTACTTGCTTTTTATGTAATATGTTTCTTGGTTGTTTCTCTTTCTGTTTTTGTGCCCTCTTTAACCATTTCCCCACTTATTTGCCTCTAAAATTTTATCTTGATCACAATTTGGTGTTCTTGAATCTATGAATTGAAGTCTTTAGTCAGTTTCAGGAAATTCTTAATTGTTACCACTTCATATATTCCTTTTGTCTCATTCTTTGTCTCTCTTTTTTCCTTCTTGGACTTTAGTTACATATATGTTAGACTTTCTATGGGCTCAGTCAGTTGAGCAACACACTTTAAAAAAAAATTTTTTTTTAATGTTTATTTTTGAGAGACAGAGATAGAGCATGTTCAGGGGAGGGGCAGAGAGAGAAGGAGACCATCTGAAGCAGGTTCCAGGCTCTGAACTGTCAGCACAGAAGCTGATTCAGGGTTCGAATTCACAAACTGCGAGATCATGACCTGACCTGAAGTTGGACGCTTAACCAACTGAGCCACCCAGGCAGCCCCAGCAACCCACTCTGGATTTCGGCTTAGGTGATGATCCCAGGGTTTTGGTTGGGATTCTCCCTCTCTCTCTTTCCTTCTCCCTGACTTGTGTACACATTCTTTCTCTCTAAAATACATACATACATACATACATAATAAATAAGTAAATAAATGTTGCCCTGATTAAAAAGACGTTGTTAATCTGAATATTCTTCTATGACGTGAATAAAATCTGTAATAAAAGATTTACTATACAGTTAATATAATTAAGATATTATCATGGTATCACAAAGGTAGAGAAATTAAGAAAGAAACAGAACAGGGCAGCCTGAAAGATGGCCATGTGCATATGGACATTTGACTTGTGGAAAAGTAGTACTGGAGATCGGTGGGGAAATGATGCTGATTTCAAACTACCATGTTGTGAAAATTGGATATCCATGTGGAAAAGTAATAAAACTTGTCTCAACACCCTGCCACAAACAAAAATCAATTACATGCTAATTGCGAATTGAAATATGAATGGTAAAACTATGACACTTCTAGAAGATGAGACAATACAAACTTGTGATCGATAAAAACTTAAACAGAACCAAAACATATGAAAGAAGACTAATGTCTCTAATTCAATTGAAATTAAGTTCTATGTTCCTCTAAGCTGATCATTAAGAAACAAATTTAAGCACAGTAGGAGGAAACACTTGTTTTCTCATTTGAAAACACACACACAGAGAACTCAGGTTTTTGTGAAAATAATAATATAATATTATGTAAATATCTAGAGGAGCAAAAATCTATAACTCTCCATTAGCAAATAAACTTATTTTTGCATTTCATTCTCTAATATGTATGGATACGTATATTATAATCACAGTGTACATGCAATTTTAGATTATTTTATTATAACACAAGTGTTTTGATTTTCTACATTCCTTGTTTTTAAAGTATAGATATAAATAAGGTATTATTTACATATGATAAACTTGAAACTAATGTATATCAGTATGTTGAAGAGAAGGAAGTTTTATTGGTGCAAACAAATTTGACCTAAGTACATGACACATAGAAAATACCCAATAAATTAGTCTTTATTATTAATAGCTTATGGTTTCCATTATATAAATTGAATAGATTGAAATGAATCAAGTGTTAGAAAAGCTTTCATATTTAAAATTTTGTGATAGCCTTTAGTGAAATTAAAATTTTGGAGTTAAAGCGTTAGTGTTTAAATTAAATTTACCCCATTTGATTTAGAAAGTAGAAAAGTACATAATGGTACAATAGCATAAGCATTAAAAATATGCTTACAAATTATGAGAAATATTTTTACTTGCAAGATAAACATTTCATTTATTTAAAATTCCAGAAAACATGAACATAATGTCCCTAACATTCAAGCTATAATTTGATTCTTGTTTGAAACTCATCATGACATACTACTGTAGTTAATAAACTATTTCAGCATCAAAGTTATTAGATACATTGCAATATAATGATCAGGAGAACTAGATTCTATTCCATATTCTGCCACTTAGAAGTTGTATGACATTGGGGACGCCTGGGTGGCTCAGTCAATTAAGCATCAGCCTTAGGCTTATGTCATGATCTCTTGGTTTGTGAGTTAAAGACCCGCATTGGGCTCTGCACTGATAGCTCAAAGCCTGGAACCTGCTTTGGATTCTGTCTGTCTGTCTGTCTCTCTTTCTCTCTCTCTGTCCTTCCCCCACTGTGCTCTCTCTCTCTCTCTCAAAAGTAAATAAACATTTACAGAAAATTTTTGTGACATTGGATACATTTAAGTTCTCTGTATGTAGGTTTCCTTTATTAGATAAAGACACTGACATGACAAAGATTACACTTTTAATTTACATTACATTTTAGATATTTGTATACATGATTTATGCATACGTACATGCACAGGAATATGTAAATTATAAGGCATTCCTCCCTTTCAAGTTGTTTTTTCAAAGTTTACATTTATTGCTTTGCCATAAAGTTTATCTCAGCAGTAATAGTCTACAGTGTTTTGTACTGTTTTCAGTACAAAAGAGGTGACTTAATCTTAATAATAAACTGTTACTGATAACCCCGTAGTTAGGTTATGTTACATTTGGTAACTGTGTAAGGTTCTGCTTTCTGAATTCAAGAATATATGAGCAATTATACCCTACTATTCTAAAATAACTTTTAACAATTAAAATCTTGCTGAGTGCCAACATTAGCACACATCTGAATCAACACATGATATAGTTAAGATGCAGACTCTGATCCTGTAAGGTTCAGTAACTAAGATTATGCTTTCCCAGCCACTTCCCAGATAATACCTATGCTTCTAGCGTTCAAATCATGACAGGAAGGGTCAGCTTCCTCAACTGACTTCTCTTGAAAAGTTCCCCAAGCTTTTTTTTTTTTTTTTTTTTTTTCCCCAATTGCTTATTCCCTATGGTGTTTGGCATTCTATACTTCCTCCCAGGTTATTACCCCAGGATATTATCCTTCTTGAAGTGTTACCTACATATTAAAAATTACCCCCAAACTTTCTCATTTCAAATTTTATTTTTCAGCCACTGGTCTCATTATGAAAACATTTGTAATGGGAAAGTTTTCCACGCTTATTAAAAATATCCCTTTTCTTTTTATAGATCTATCTTCTGAAGGGAAAGACTCAGTTGGGACCAAACAAACCAGATGCCAGAGGCACGGATATTAGACTCTAGTCTAAATGAGCTCAGAGGCTGCAGACCTCATAGGCGGGAAGAAAGTGAGGTGGAAATAAACGCAAACTGCATTTGCTGGAGGAGTCCTGCGGTTTAAATATAGTCAGCCCACCAGGGAGTTTAATTTTGCGCATCTAGAAGCTGACAGAGAAGCCTGGGACAAAAGTAAACTGTGACTTCTCCTGATGTCTACCCATCTTTGGACATGTTATAGAAGATTTTATTTCATTGCATTAATTTGGCAAAGTACTGAGTAATGGAGTGTCTGTCTTTTCCAGGTACCATCCTAAACCCAGCTTTGGATGAAAGATCCCAGACAGCCTCCTGATGCTGCTCATTGGTAAGATTCACAGAAACCGCACTAAACTAGTGGTTTTTATCAGTTCTTTACTTTTTGAACTGGCCTTTTACTGCTTCCAGTCTTAGCAGGATTACCTGTTTCTCTTACACCAATGTATGAAGCGCGCGCGCGCGCGCGTGTGTGTGTGTGTGTGTGTTGGAAGGTGTTAACTTGTCTTTTAGTTGATAGTTCTCCATTTAAGAGTAGCCGTATCCAAACTTGTGGTAGATATGAAAGAATATAATGCAAAGTTCTAAAATAATGAGCATAATGACCTTGTAACAGCACTCTAACTGGTCTGTTAACTTGCTTCAAGTCCACACACTCCTTACTTTCTGAAATAAGTCCCATGATCTGCAGCAAGGAGGCCACTAGCCTTGAGGGGTGTAGGACTAAAACTCGCCCAGGCCAGAGAGGCCAGCATGTCTGATTGAAGCAACCTTGGCTTTTTGATGACCCTAGTATCTTGTTTTTAAACAAAATGTTTTCATTTTTCAGGTCACACAAATGATTTTACTAACCTCCCTTTGTGTATCTATCTGTAGGACCTTGCCCTCCTTTGCAGAATGAGCAGAATATTCCTGCATATCGTGGAACAAAAACTGAACCTGCTCATACAACCCCCCGGGGGGCACTGAGATAACATTGTTAGCTGGTACCATCGAGTCAGCATGTAATCAAGAAATATTGCAGAGCACTGCCATTCCATTTCCTGGTTAATTACCCTAAACCCTTTTCAAAACCCCGAGACCAGGCAGAAACCTCAGAGTTGACTCTTGGGCAAGAGTCCACCTTCTCCTCAGGTGGCTGGCCTCCTGAATAAACTTCAAATTCCTTTCCAGTCAAAACTGTCTCTTGGGTATTGGTCTTTCAAGTGACAGGCAGCTGAACTTGGGGCTTGGTAACACCGTGCTGAGTGGGTGGGGTTCAGGGGTTGTCTCTCTAGGAGTCAGGGTACATGTATTCTCTTTTTGGGAAGAGAGAGTGAACCAACTTAACCAACATTTGATAACCACACTGGTGGTCTTTGGTGGTCACTATGCTGTTTACCAAATGTTCCAGTTCATTTACTTCCAGGCTGCCATGGAAGATGTATCAGTTCCTGTGGAAGTTATAGGCAGCTATGGCATCTGCCGTAGACAATCAAGGATGATCAGAAATGGTGTATATCAATTGTGGGGAGGAAATTCTGATGATCACAGAAGCTTCTACATCTTGAGGAATATATATGTAAGCAAAAAATATTTTAATGGGGTTAGCCATCATTATTATTAGGGGCAACTTGTTACTGCAGCATGATCTAGCCCTGATTCTGACTAACACAGAATTTAACTTGCTCAGTCTCTATCTTCCTACTCTTTTCTGGCTTTCTTTCTTGCTTGCTTGCTTGCTTTCTTGCTCGCTTGCTTGCTTTTTTATATCTTCCCCCATCCCAGCCACTTCCCTCAAGCTTTAGTGCTTTTTCCAGTCTGTATTCCTAATTTGTGATGGGCAGGTAATCTTTTTCAGAGTCCTTCGTGGGTAACACATAAGTAGCCACCAATGTCTATTCTTAGGGCCAACCCTAGTAAACGCCAGAGCACTCAAATAGAATTCATGCTGACAATATAAATGATCTCTAATTCATCTGGAAATGACTCACATTAGCTAAGAACTGGCCTTCCAAGTACTGGCCATATGTTTTTGTTGTAAATACTATTAGCGGATGGGCTGTAGCCATTATCTAAATTAGCAGATATTTAAGCCTGGATGAGCAGTATGAAAATCCTTGAGAGTTGGCAACATTTTTAGATTCCGTTGTCTTTAGCTACAAGCTAGATGAGCTGCAAGAGGTTCAAGGGTTTTTCTATCTTTGATCTGTGTGGAAATATACATTTGTCCCCAAAAATCTCTAGAGAAGCACATATATTATTCACAAGAAAAACAACTTGAAAATAAATACAATTTCCCACCAGAGTTACCGAATCTTAGTTTGATTTTTAAGTTTGACAAGCAATATATCCAGCCACACAATACATAGTGGCATTTAGTGTACTTGTAGTGTAAAATGTGGTTAGTTTTGAGAATACATATATATATAGAGAGAGAGAGAACCATACTAGTGAGTATGTAAAGGACTATCACAAATGGCAAAGGCTAAAGTTATAAGTTGAAATCTATGACACGTTCACAGGAAGCATATATAAGAATATTCATTGCAGTATTTCTCAGGAATAGCACAAAATTGGAAATCTTAATCTATGGAGAATGAATGAATGGATTGTATTACAGGCACCCAATGAAAGACTATAGAATTTTAAATGAACTAGATGTATAGACTAAATGTGGAAATATATTGGATACATAATATTGCATGAAAATTAATTAATTAAAAGTTAATTTATTATTTATACATTTATAAACCAAATTTAATATTGCACTCATGTAATATTAACAATTCCAAATTATCATATATTTTTATGTAAAAATATGTGCACAGTCAGTTAAAAACCTGATCAAGAAGGCTACACATCAACTCAAGAAAAAATTTTCTCTTAGAGGGAGAGAGGGGTATCAGGAGGGATTTAATGGAATTTCAAATACATCTATAATATTTTATTATTTTAAATAAGTTTAACATAAGAAACAGCAAAAGCAAGAAAAAAACAGTAAAAGTCACTAAAAATTCAAAAACATAAAAAGTTAAAACAAAAAAATGAAGAATGATAGATAACAGTGGTTAAAATTTTGTTGCATTTTGGATTTTAATATAGCTTGGTAGTTTAACCTAATTAAATTCATATTCCTTACAAATATCTCCTACTTCAATGTATGTGCCCTGATTAACTTACTGATACATTTAGATTGTTTTGGTTTAACAAGAATAACTGTCATAGATATGTTTGTACATAACTTTAAAAGAGCAGTTATAATAATAGTAGACATTTGTGAAATGATTACTGTGTAACCAGTACTTTTGTAAATGCTTTGAATATATTTAATCTTCATCAAATCCCAATGAGAGTGAATTATCCACACTATAAAATGGAATAACATTTATTTATTTTTTTAAAACATTTTTAATGTTTTATTTACTTCTGAGAGAGAGAGACAGCGTGAGCAGGGGAGGGTCAGAGAGAGAGGGAGACACAAAATCCAAAACAGATTTTGATCTGAGCCAGCTGTCAGCACAGAGCCTGACACCGAGCTTGAACCCACGAACCGTGAGATTAGGACCTGAGCCGAAGCTGGTCGCTTAACCGACTGAGCCACCCAGGCGCCCCAATGGAATGACTTTTAAATTACATAAGGGCCCCAGTTTATGAAAGCCAGGGCCAGCATTCAAACTGGAGCCCACCTATCTGTCTATGATGCTTGTATATGCTCAGTATTAGGGCTATATTCCCACTACACTATGCTTTTGGTATTATATTCAGGCTTGCTTCTTAGGAAAGATTGAGGTGCCCAAGACAGCTACCTAAGCAACAAAAAATTAATTCCTTTTGTTTCTGAGCATGTAGGCTAGACTGTGTTTCTGTTTCTCTTGCGGTTGGTTGTCTGGTGGGTTTTCACCAGGGGATATGAAGGGAAGTGACAGCTGTCCTTCTGCATTAAAACTCGAAGTGAATACAATGCTCTCTCTTCTCTTATGTCTGCCAGATGCAGGTGATGAAGAATTAGGATATGGCGATGCCTTAGAAGGAAGGAGCTTGATCTCTGAATCACTGTATTGAAGAAAATTGCTCAACTGGGGCTATCACATGAATGAAAAATAAACCTCTCTTGTCTTTAAACCAGTTTACATGCTTGAATTTCTCAGTTATAGCACCTCAACCTGTACCGACTTACAGAGTAGAGTTCATAGATCAAAGATAATATTTTCAAGGTTCTTGACAGATGATGGCAAGTTGCATTTTAACACGATTATATTAATTTTACATGCTCGCCAGAAATGTATGAGGGACTATCTTATTTCACCTCCCAACATACAATATTTTTTAAAAACATTTTTATTTGATGCGGTATTATGCTTTGAATACATCTTTCCAATATTTTGCAGAATAGAAATACCTATTGTGGCCAGCACTAAGAGGATAGCTAAAGGCTATAAAGTGAAGGGCATGTGAGCTGTTGTGCTGGTTTGGTCAGAGAAGAATGAGATTCATATGGAAGGAAGTAAACTTCAGGCCAAGTGACCTGAACTTAAGAGTCTAGTGATGTGAAAAATTGTGTTTTGGTAAAACTCTGAGTATATGGGGGAGAAAAATAAAAAATGAAGTGGTTGAAAGGGTACTCTAAGGAATATAGACTTGGGAAAAGATGTAAATATAGAGCTTTTTGGATGGGGCTCCAGAACATGTATACAGAAATGGGCTACTTGATTAAAACAGCCTGACCTGAACCAAAAGCAGAGATGGATAGGTCTGAGATTTCAAAGGGCAGAGCCTTCAATGCTCTGTAACCCAAAGGTTACAGAATTGTCTGCTGGAATTCCAGAAGTTTGATGCCAAGGGATTTTCAGTCTGGAAAAGCCTTTCCTGAAATACCAGGGTTATAGAAGAATCTTTAACTAAGCCATGATTTGGGGAATATAGGAGTCTAGCAACCTCTTCTAGAAGGATCTACTGAGCTTGCTTATTGCTTATTGCCAACTCAAACATGGTGTTCCTTTGATGGATCTGTTAAAAGTCCATTCATTCAGCAGATACCTAAACTGCCTGCAGTTTATACAACACACTTTTCTCACATTATTCTAAAAGCCCTGCACTTAGAGTGATTGTGTATGTATAAGATGATAAAGTACACAGTGGAGCAAGGAGTCCTGCCAAAGAGGAGAAAGTGGGGAAATTCCATAATCCAGTACTGCCTTTAAAGGAGAGACTTCTGTATATTAGACTTCAATCTTGGCACACTCAGCCTAGGGGGTTCTATAGGAATTTTATTTTCATGGAATTACGATGGCAGCTAGTTTTTCAGGTCACAAATCTGGGTTTAAGTCCAGACACTGACACTTAATGGCTGTTTGATCTTGGGTAAGTTGTATGAACTCTCTGTGTGTCATTTTCATCAGTAAATATGGAAAATGATAATACCTTCCTCAATGGCAATGTGATTGAGTTACATATATAAAATTTGTAGTAGACTGAATCATGGCTCCCAGAGTTATCTGGTCCTAATTCCTGGGACCCATCTATGTTTCCTTCTATGGTAAAGAAGGTCTTTGCAAATTATTAAGTCAAAAAGATGTAGAGATGGGAAGATTATCCACAGGTGCCCTAAATGCAATTACATGTATCTGTATAAGAAGAAGGCAAAGGGAAATTTGACCACATTTAGATATAGAAGAAGGTGTTACATTGATGCAGGCAGGGATTGAAGTGATGTGACCATAAGCCAGGGAATACCAACAGCCACCAAAAGCTGGAGGAAGCAAGGAACAGACTCTCCTCTATAATCTCCACATGTAGCACAGGCCTGTTTACATCTTACTTTCAGCCCAGTGATACTGATATGGACCTCAGATTTCTGGCTTCTTTAATTGTGAGAAAATACATTGTAGTTGTGTTGTTTTTGTTTTGTTTTGTTTTGTTTTTAGTTTATTTATTTTTGAGAAAGAGACAGAGTGAGCAGAGGAGGGGTAGAGAAAGACAGAACCCCAAGCAGGATCCACATGAACTCACAAGCCATGAGATCATGACCTGAGCGGAAGCCAGGAGTCAGACAATTAACCAAGTGAGCCACCCAGGCACCCCTAAACTCGTGTTGTTTTAAGTAACCTAGTTTGAGGCAATGTGTTACTGCAGCCACAGGAAACTAATACAAATGCTTAGACCTGTACTTCTAACATACTAAACATTATAAAATGTTTGCTGTTAGTATCTCAAGAAAATAGCCAGAACTTCAGATGCTGAAATATTGAGGATCAGACAGCTCAAGGACTATTAACTATATATTTTCAAGGAATGTGTTTCTGTTTACTTGGCTACTGAAGGGATTTTCAGACAGAAGCTTATTCTCAAGAGGCAAGTGAAAAGAACCTGCCATCTGGCATCCCACCTTCCACCAGAAGACAGTTTAATCAGAAGCAACAAGGAGAAGAGGACTCAGAGAGCCTTACAGGGAAGCAGTGGCCACATTCCACAGCCTTCTCCTTCTGGTTAATTAAGATGATGTTCTACTCATAGTCCATGCAGTAAAATCACCTAGAAGGTATGTGACATAGTTGTTACGGCCTTAAAACGTGCCCCTGAGCAGTATCTAGAGTTAAAACTTTGTCTCCCAAAGAATAAGAAACTCATGCAAGAGAAGGTGATCCAACTAAAGTGACTCTGTAGTTACAAGTTACACGTTCCGAGCACCCACTTCCAAGCCCTCTCTAGCCCTTAGCCTTCTTTGTAAACTGAGAAGTGGGGAGGAGGGTGGACAGTGAAGCCACGTTTTCTCTTTGGATTTTTGTGTGAAATTAAATAAACACATGTAAAATGCTTAGTCTTAGACCTCGTGAGCAGGAAATATTCAATAAACGGTATCCAAAAAAGATTAGACCAAGGCACAGATTCAATCAGAAACAATGGAAGTTTAAGTAGACAATTGACTTAGGCGAGTTTGAAGAAAAGTACCAAAACTTGTGCACAAAAGATCCTACCATGTTTTTTGGTTTAGGTCCAAATATTGTTTGCCTTACTCTCTAAAGCATGAAAGCCTGGTGGCACAATGTTTGGGGGTAGCATATTAGGATTGGAGAGGTTATTCCTGAAAAGAAAAGTAAGTAATAGGAGATAGTCCAACTTTTTAATAAACTTAAAGCAGGGGAAAATCTTGCCAGTGAAAGGAGATGCTGGCATTAAAGCAATAATAATTACAGAAATCCTATTTTTGCCAAGTTTGAGCTCCAGAAAGGAGGTTATGACAAATCACTTAACTTCATCATAGCCAGATTAAAAATACTTTTAAATGGTTATTTCTTTTCGAGAGAGAGAGAGAGTGTGCGAGCAGGTGAGGGGTAAAGAGAGAGGTGGAGAGAGAGAGGGGGAAAGAGCATCCAAAACGAGAGCTCTGCACTGACAGCAGAAAGCCCAGAGGGAGAGGGGGGAACCTTAAGCAGGCTCTGCACTGTCAGCATGGAGCCTGATGTTGGCCTCGAACCCACAAACCCATGAGATCATGACCTGAGCCAAACTCAGGAGTCAGATGCTCAACCAACTAACCCAGCCAGGTGCCCAGCCAGATTTTAAATTTTAATGGGGGTGATAAAATTGACAATATAAAGTGGCCATAGAGGCCATGTAGGAAAGCCAGACATGCATTACCCGAGTGGAAAAAGCCTGAAGCCTCCTTGTCTGCTTCAACCGCAATGCTTCGCTGAAAAGCATCCCAAGATTGTGAGCTGTGTAATAATGTGTAAACTGAGCCAGTTGCCATCTGCTGCCTTCATGTAGCAAGGCCAGAGGTGAAAGGCTGAATTTGGCTATTCTTATAATTGTTTACAGCTCTTGTTCTTTGTTGTCCACTAGAAGCCATTCCCTCCTTCCTTAGACCACAATACCTACTTGCAAGTCCAATGATGGGCATGTGATCTGCTCCTGACCGATGATATGTCAGGAGAAGTTTGCTCAGGGGTTCTGGAAAATGTACTTTTTCTTTAATAATTGCAAGGGAAGGAGACTGCCCTTGTGGTGCCCTTGCTTTGAGCCACAGTATAGCTGTGTGATGCTTGGAACTGTATGGAGCACCAGGAAACTGCACGGGACCATGAAAGGAAGAGTAGCAGAATCAGAGACCTGCTTTAAATGACCTCATTGATCTGCTGCCAACCACCTTCTTCTTCGAGACTTCTAGGTACATTCGGCATATAAACAGTTGGTCAGCCATTTGTCCCTTGCAAATACAAGTACAGTAGTCCCTCTTTGTCTGCAACAAATACATTCCAAGGCCCCCGTTGATGCTTGAAACAGTGGGCACTACCGAACCCAAAATATACTATGTTTTATTCCTATACGTACATACCTATGATGAAGTTTAACTTGTCAATTAGGCACAGCAGTGACACAGAGATTAGCAATAACTAATAATAAAATAGAATAACTGTAACAATATGAGAAAAGTTCTGTAAAAGTGGTCTCTCTCCCTCTCGCAAAATATCACATTGTACTGCACTCACCCTTCTTGTGATGATGTGAGATGATAAAGTGCCTACCTGACAGGTTGAAGTGAGGTGATTAACTTAGTTATTGTGATGTAGCATTAGGCTGCTCTTAACCTTCTGAGGATACATCAGAAGAGTCATTTGCTTCTGGAAGGTGCTTGATTGCTGGTAACTGAAATGGCAGAAAGTGAAACTACAGATAAGAGAAAACAACTGTGTTTGTAATTGGTAGGATCTCAATAATAATAAATATATTTATATTTTTATATTATTTATATTTATATATTTTATATTATAATAAATAATAAATAAATTCAGGCTGTCAATAATTTAGGTGTAGGGAACTAGGAGCACACGAAGACATAAATCGTAAATCCACTGGAACATCTTTGGGGAAAGGGTGGGAAATAACTTCAAATTACTCAACCAGAGAATAAAGAGAACAAGGAAAAAGGTAAATCAATTACATTTAGTTATTCATTGATTTATTCATGTATTTGTTGAGTCTGTATTATTCAACGGACACTGTGCTCCTAGGAATACTTCTTTTTAATGTTTACTTATTTATTTTTAAAAGAGAGAGAGAGAGAGACAGACAGAGAGAGATAGAGAGAGAGAGAGCAAGCAAGAGGGGCAGAGAGCAGAGGAGACAGAGCATCCCAAGCAAGTTCAGTGCTATCAGTCCAGAGCTGGATGTAGGGCTCGAAGTCATAAACTATGAAATGATGACCTGAGCCAAAATCAAGAGCCAGATGCTTAACCTTCTAAGCCACCCAGGCGCCTCTAGGAATGCCCTGATGGAAGAGATGGGATTGTGCCTTTATATAGTGTCTACGCTTCATAAATAAACTTATGTAAAAGAATACAGAATGGCAAGTGCCAAGGAAAAAATAAAGACAGTGACAAGGTAAGACTGAAGAGATAGGATTGAGGTAATCTACTTTAGGCCGATTTGAAGGATGAGAATGGGCCCAGCCTGGGAAAATCCTGGGAAACAATCTTACAGGCAGAAGAAGTGCAAGGCTTTGAAGCCAGAAGATTCTAGAAAATTCAATGAGGCTGGAGCCGTGGGAGTTAAGGACAGGAAGAGAGGATATGAGAGCAAAGAAGTAGAGTAGGAGTCAGACTCTGTAAGGCCTAGCGGACCATGTAAAGGAAATGTATTTCCTTTCATTTTAAATCTAGTTGGAAGCTAATGAGGGGTTGTAAGCAGAGAAGTGCAATGTTCTCATTTACTTTGTTAACAGTTCACTCTGCAGCGTGCAGCATGGCCTCAGGGGCAAGAGCTAAATCAGAGAAACCGCTGGCAACCATCCAGGAGAGAGCTCCTGTGCTTTCACTAGGGTGGTAGCAACTTGAGCAACACTGGTTGGTAGAAGCAATGGGTATGCTGGCAAAATGAATGTGTTGGTGCTGGAGGGGGTAAGTCCAGAAGAGTTCACAGGTTTCTAGCTTGATCACTGGGACATGACTGCACTTTTTAAGATGAGGGAAGACTTTGAAGAAAGATACATAGAGTTCTGTTTTGATCACAGTGTGTTTGAGAAGTTCTGGAGATATCAGGTGGAGGGATCAAGGAGGCAGTTTGACATATGAGTGTGAACTTCAGGGAGGAGTCAACATCGGAGATAAAACTTTATTGTAACATAAAGATGGCAATTAGGGACCAGATCACATCAATTAGGGAAAGTGTGCAGAGATTAAAAAAAAAAAAAAAAAAAGGACTCAAGACTGATGTCTGCTGTGCGCTGACATTTAAAAGTCAGATAATGAAAGAACAACAACTTAAAAAAAAAAAAGTCTGCTGAAAGCAGTGAGTAAGAAGGAAAACCAGGGGAACATAAGGCAATATTAGTTGCAACCTAAAAAGATTTCAAAAAGCAGAGAGTGATGAGAAACGTGTTGCATATGCTTGAAAATTCTAGTAAGTTCAGAATACAGACATAACCCGTAGCCATAGGCATAGTCACGAGACGGGCAAGAAGATCATTGATGATACTGACAAGAACAGTTCGAGCAGAACAAGTTTATAATTTGCCTATTTCCTTTCCACCCCAGGAGTCTCTTTACTGAGAAATGAACCAGATTCCACATGGGACAGAAACTGCCTTATGAGATACGTAGCAGTTCTGAAATACAAAATGAAATAAATTATAAACACCTATCTATCTTCGAAAGATGGGCTATGAGGCAAGGAATCTGTTAAAATAGATCCGTGTTCTTTAAAAAGTGTATTCTTTAAAAAGAGACTAAAAAAAGACAGAGTTAGGAATACCAGGCCAAGCCAAAATTATGACTGCCTTTAATGTAATAATGTGTATCTAAATCATTCTAAGAAATAAGGATAATAGATAGTAAGGAATAAGGATGAATAAATAGTAAACAAAAGTATATATAATGAAAAAGAAAATAGACTCACTTATTTTCTTACTTGAAAGTTATTACTCTACCTGGATGTTTACCCAATTTCTCTGCCTTTCATTCTCAACAGAACAAGGATCCCTGTTCCTGAAAGAAGCATGACCCCCCCTTTTTGTGCTCCGGGTTCTGTCCTTTTCAAGGACTGTTCTCCTTCAATTATCCTCTCTCCTACTGTATTATAAATGTCTCCCTTTCTCCTGGTTAATTCTCACCACAGAATAATGATAATCCAATGTTTCTGGCATTTTCTATCCTCAAAGAATTGTTCTAAACTCCCGTCCTTCTTAATCTAATGAATTGGTCCACTCATTTCTCATTACCAATTTTCTCTTTGAACTCAATAAAACCAGGTCCTTATCCCCTCTATTCCACTGAAACTGCCCTTGTCAAAATCACCAAGAGACCTTATGTCCCCTTATTTTCTCTGCTTATTCTCTCCATGCTTGATGTCTCAGCAGTCTTTGACATAGTTGGCCATTCTATCTGTTTCTCTCTCCAGGCATTGCCAAATATGCCCCAGGGAAGAATCACCTCTTGCTGAAAACCACTGTTCCAGAACAATCAGCCCTCTCCTCTTGCCTGGATGACTGCATTTCCCAACCAAGTGGGTCTCCTTGCCTCTACTTTCAACGCTCACATTCAAGTTCCCACATATTACTAAGATGAGCTTTTTTTTTTTCAATCATAAATCATTTCATGTCATTTCCCTGATTAAAACATTTTACTTAAAATAAAACCAAATTTTGGGGGAGCCTGAGTGGTTCAGTCAGTTAAGCAGAGGACTCTTGATTTCAGCTCAGGTCTTGATCTTATGGTTTGTGAGATGAAGCCCCATGTTGGGCTCCAGTGCGTGGACCCTGCTTATGATTCTCTCTCTGCCTCTCTCTCTTTCCGCCCCTCCCCAGCTCTTGTTTTCTCTCTCTCATAATAAACTTTAAAAAATTTTAAAGAACCCACCAAATTCCTTATGTGGTTATAGCCATTGATCACATATCCTGTGTCATATGGTTCACTATGTGCCAACCACACCGTTTCTCAAACATAGTAGGCTTGTCACACTTTAAGAGCCCTTGTGCTTGTTCTTCCCTCTGGAAAACTGTTTCCTACCACTCAGATCACAGCTTAAATGTTGCCTTCTAAGAAAGTATATCACAGACAATTTATTTAAAATATCCTGCCTCCTACCACTGCCAAGGGACAGAAAGTCTGTTGGTGATTTTGACAAGGGCAGTTCAAGTGGAATATAGGGGATACGGACCTGGTTTTACTGTGTTCAATGTAGTTTCTTTGTTTTAGCTAACTGGGGTGATTTCACTCATCTGTTTTTGTTTACATGGTTACCTACCTACCTACCCCAGTAGACTGTCAGCTCCATAATAGCAAGGAGCTCTGTAAGAATTTTATCTTTCTTGTTCAGTACAGAATCCTAAGCATATAGTATTCATTGGTCAACTAGATGGAAAATTCAAGCAATTTAATTTTACATTAATATGAGTTTGAATAACATTATGGGAGATGGTCACAGATGGATGTGCCAGTAATCAACTTAAGATCTTTGGTGATGTTATAATGAAATGATAATAAATCCTGGCCATAATTTTCTGCTAGATGTTTCTAGTAGATTGTCTTAAGGTCTCTCCTCTGGTTTTTTATTTTATCTGGTAGCTCTTCACGTCATTTGATTGTACCACATTGCTTCTATGTATGAAATGACATCTTGACACCCGCCCCTTATCTTGCAGAAAATTGTCAGAAATCTCCACGGAGAAGGGTGTGAAGGCTGTCTGATACTTGACTTTCTTTGCTTTCTTTATCACAGTGTTTTCAGAAAACACCAATGGAGCCACATAATCTTGTGTGGGGACTTCTGAGAAATCCAGTAATCCCCTACTAATAGCTGTCCCGGGATTAATTTACAACATAGACAAAGCATTCACCTAAACAATAGTATCTTTGATTGAGCATCCCTCTGAATTCTCAGTACAGTTAGCTTAAAGATACATTCACTGTAACAACCCTTCATCACATTTGTGGAGAGTTTAGTACGTGCCAGGTGGTGTTCTCAGGCCTTGTGATATAGCAGGGAATGACGGAAACAAATTTCTGCTCTCACAATATATACAAATGGAAATAAATGCTAAGAAAGACAAGGAAAGTGAAGCAGGAAATAGGTGTTGGCTTACTTACTATAATCACAGTAAGTGATCTATCTTATGTCAGAAAGAAAGGGTGGACCTCCTTGATTTGAGGTTCGTATTTAAACATAGACCTAAATTCAGCGAGGCAGCAGATAGGAAGCGCCTTTAAAACCCAGATGGGATGTGGCTACCTGGGAGAAGAGTTCTCAGGCAGAAAAAATGGCAAGTACAAAGGATATGGAATGACAAGGGATCAGTGGGGAGTGAGAGTGAGTGCCAGAAATTAGGATCAGAGAACTAAGATATTGGATTGTACTTTTTATTTTTAATTATTTTAGGGTAAAAGTTTACATATAGCAAAATGTGCATGCAGATCTTAATTATGCAAGTGAAGTATAGGATATTTTTACCAACACAGAAAATCTTGAGACCCTCTTCCAATCCTTGCAATCCCTCCATAGGTTACCACTGTTCTGATTTCTATCACCAGAGGTTAGTTTTATCTGTTTCTTGAACTTCATTTGAATGGAATCACACAAAATATACCTTTTTGTGTCTGGCTTCATGTTTGCTTTAGTTGTTGTTTTTTCAGATTGACTTGTGTTGTTCTGTGTATCAGATATTCATCCTTTTTTATTTCTTGTGGTATTCTCCTGTGTGAATATATCACCAACAGTTCATCAAACCTCACTGGAATTTGGGCTATTTCTGGTTTTTGGATATCTTCAGCGGAGCTTCCATAAATATTTGTGTCTAAGTATTTGTGGGCATTCATTTTCATGTCTCTAGCCTAAATACTTTAGATCGAGATTTTGTGGATAAAGAATAGATGTATGTTTAACTATGTAAATAGCTGCCATATCAATTTTTCCAAAATGCGTTTTTGCCATTTTACAGACCCACTGAAATGTATAAAAGTTCTAGTTCTGTATTGCTCTTATTGTTTTTTTAAATTTTAACTATTTTAGTGGATGAGAAGTACTATTTTTATGTTAATTGAATTTGTATATTCCTGACAACTCGTGATGTTTAACACTTTCTTATATGCTTGTTGGACAGTTGTTCATCTATTTCTATCAAGTGCTTGTTCAAGCCTTTTCTCCCACTTTAATTGGGTTGTCTTTTTTTTAATGTTTAATTTATTTTGAGAGAAAGAGAGAGGCAGAGAGGGAGAGAGAAAATCCCAAGCAGGCTCTACACTGTGAGTGCAGAGACCAATGAGGGGGCTCATGAACCGTGAGATCATGACCTGAGCCAAAATCAAGAGTTGATGACTAACCAACAGAGCCACCCAGGCACCCCAATTGGGTTGTCTTTTTGTCATCAAGTAGAAAGAGTCCTTTTTATATTCTGGTTGTCACTGACATAGTGTCTCTCCTATAGTAGATCCTCTTGAGTGAGCATTACCATGAAACATGAAAATTGTCACACTTGGTGCTCCTTCCCATATAAGCATTTTCATGTCACCATCCCAGATCTCCTTGTTACGGGCCCTTGAAACTTCTTAGAGGTTCTCTCTCTCTTCTGGAGTTCTTGTGTCTTGCCAAGAACTTCTACAAATAGTTACCTTTTGTTTATCTTGTCCAATTAACAGGATGTTATTAATATAGTGGACAAATGTGATGTTCTGCCAGTTTGTCTCTGTCTTATGACAGAGGGAAAAACAGTTAACATAGCTTTGGGGTGAGAAGATAAACATATGGCTCATGTAGGAGCTACCCTATATGCACTGTGTTCAGACTATGTCTCCAAAGCTTTACCAGGGTGTTAAAATTTATATGCCGGGAGTATTTCTTAATTGATAAACTTTTGCTCCACATCCTTGATCACATGTCCTCATAATCCAGTGTTACACATACTCTTTCAGCTCTTCCTTTGGATTCTACCATTGCTTTGGGATATGGTCCCTTTCCTTTCTTATGAGGCCCGGTACACCTGTGGCCTAATTTTGCTGTTCCTTAAGGCTATGTTGGGCCTGGGTACTAGGAGAAAAACTGGGGGGGAAATCCTGGTGGGAGTTCACATCTTGTTATGGAAAAGCCTCTGCACTGTCTTCAAAAAAAAAGGAGGAATGTGTCACTAAGGAATCTGAGGCCTCATGATTTGGGGAATCATCAACCCCATTCCATGTGCCATGGTCCCATTTCCAACCAGCGCTCTGGCTCTGGCATAGAAAATAGCAGTTTAAGCTCTGCCACTCTTTTTTTTTTTTTTTAATGTTTTATTTATTTTTAGGAGAGAGAGAGAGACAGCGTGAGCAGGGGAGGGTCAGAGAGAGAGGGAGTCACAGGCTGAAACAGGCTCCAGGCTCTGAGCTGGCAGTCAGCACAGAGCCCGATGCGGGGCTCGAACCCACAAACTGTGAGATCATGACCTAAGCGGAAGTCGGATGCTTAACCAACTAAGCCACCCAGGCGCCCCGAAGCTCTGCCACTCTTAATATTAACTCCTACCCTTGGTCCTCAGCATTCCCTGCCTTCCTACTGCAGGAATTAAGAGCCTTTTTCAGTGCTACCAAAGAGGCCTCTGGCTTTCATTCTTAGCTTTTAATTGCATGTTATCTTTTCCTTATCTTTTTCTAGAGCGTCAGTGGAGCTTCGCAACTGTAACTCTTATTGGCACAGATTTTCACATCTGCATATGGAAGACTTTTCAATGGAGTTAATAGTTGCAAAACTCTTATTTTGGGTTTGATGGGTTCAGACAATAAGAGTTTTTAATGGAATCTCCCAAAGTTTGAGATAAAGAAAACGGACTATTTTTTAGTAGTTTGTGTATAAGTGAGCAATAAAGGCCAAATGACGGTCTTAGCATTATTTGAAAGCAGTTCTCAACTGGCAGCTAATGTGCCCCCTGGGGGATATTTGGCAATGTCTGGAAACATTTTTGATTGTGAAGACCCGGGGAGGAGCCAGGAGTACTGGCAACTAATGGGTAAAGGCCAGGGATGCTGCTAAACATCTTACAAATATAGGAGATACTGCTTCCCCACCACCCTCCCTTCCCCCCACCCCTGCCTTGAAAAACTAGTATGCTTTCCAAATGGCAACAATTCCAGGTGAGAAACCCTGACTTAAAACTTACTACCTTCAGAGGTGCCTGGGTGGCTCAGTTAAGCATCCGACTTTGACTCAGGTTATGATCTCAAGGTTTGTGAGTATGAGCGCAATGTCAGGCTCTGTGATGTGCTGACAGGTTGGAGCCTGGAGCCTGCTTCAGATTCTGTGTCTCCCTCTCTCTCTGCCCCACCTCCGCTCACACTCTGTCTCTGACTCTCTCAAAAATAAATAAAAATTAAAAAATCGTTTTTTTAAGTTACCTTCTAAGAAGAGGAAACCCCTAATATCTAAAAAGTGTTTAGACTCTTGAGCCTGTCTTCTCAGGATCTGATGTTAAGGAAATTTAGTTCATAGTGTGTGCTTCTCTAATTCCAATTCATTGTACACAGTTCTTGACAGTGTTCATAAGGCAGAGGATTATTTAATTTGCAGGTGATCCCCTTTACTGAAAAACAAATTCTCAGTTTGAATATAAAGTCTCGTTTTTTACTCATAGACCTCTCTAGAGTTTGCCATTCCCAATCCAAGGTCTCCCTGAAACTGAGTTGAGATAAAGGGAGGCCAAGATCTCAGACTTATTACCAGAGATACTGTGTTCCACGGGACTGAAAAAATAAGAAATTCTGAGCCTCGGATGGCCCTCAGGAAACATGCATTCTGCTGCTCTTCTCAGGCTCTCTATCAGCCTGACTTACTGGTTTTGCAAATACTGCTGCCACCCTCGAGGAGGGGTGACTATGCTTCTGCACAGGAATACCTGTTGGGTAACGCGTCCCGGCAGATTCAGCCAGGCAGCCCTGGGTCCCACGTAAACTCCCCGCGAACAGCGCTCCTTGGAAGGTGGGCGGAGCGCGAGGGAAGGTGGGGCCACAAACCTCCCCCGCGTACTAGACCCGAGGCCGGGCGGCCCAGGCAAGTCCGGGTTGGAGGGGGCGGTCCCGGCAGCGGGCGCAGGCGCTGGTGC
>NW_027530640.1:2803617-2820366 GCF_008692635.1 Crocuta crocuta
CGTCGGGCACGGTCCCCGTGCTCTTCTGCTTCTCGGTCTTCGCGCGGCCCTCGTCCGTGCCGCACGGCGCGGGCTACGAGCTGCTCATCCAGAAGTTCCTCAGCCTGTACGGCGACCAGATAGACATGCACCGCAAATTCGTAGTGCAGCTCTTCGCGGAAGAGTGGGGCCAGTACGTGGACCTGCCCAAGGGCTTCGCGGTGAGCGAGCGCTGCAAGGTGCGCCTCGTGCCGCTGCAGATCCAGGTGGGTCCCGCCGGAGGGCCGCGCGCCCAGCTTCTGCTCCAGGTCCCCGCGCGTCCGTGTCTCCGCCCCCGCCGCGCTCCTCAGGTGCCCCGCGCCGCCCTGGCGCCGGGCCCTGCGCGCCTCGCCGGCTTGGAAGGGCTGTGCGGCGATCGCAGTCCTCGGGGACCGCTCGGAGAAGGGGCCAGTCGTGCGGTGACGGCCGGCAGCTGTCCGCCCCCGAGGCGGGGGCGGGGGCTCCCCAGCGGGTCGCGGCGCGCGCGAACGCCCCCACGTGTGTGGTCCTCCGCCGTCCGCATCCGCTTTGTGTGCCTGGAGCAAGTCCAGCCGCCTGCGTAACGAAGGGCTGTGCGGTACTAGCTGATTTTATTTGGGGGTGATGCCCAATGGGGTAAAGAGTTGATGCAGAGTATTTGGCCTTAGGGTTTGTTACCCGGAGTTGTGTTTACCACTTGCGGCAACACAAACTTTGGGAGTCAGACCTTTCCCCCTCCCCAGCTTTCAGTTTCTTGAGCTTAATCTTCCCCTAACATTAAGCGAAATAATCATTTGCGTAGCCTCTTCTTGGTAACTGGCTGCCGAATCTGTTGATTACATATGCGTCGCCTACGTTGAAAAAGTCATTTGACTCTAGGACTCTAATACCTTTTAATTATCGAACTTTTGCTAGACCACGATTTTCTGGCTGAGAAAGTTGTTGCACCTGAGGATTATTTTATACTTTTTTTTTTTTTTTTTAAAGAGGTGCCCCAATACCATGCGGGGCTGTCTCCTGTCCTTTTTAGGCTCAGAGGATTCACTGGAGGATTTTTATTTTTGAAAAGAAAGAACGTAAGGTATATTTTAGATACTACACTATCCACATTTTTTTCTTTAGTTGAGAAACGGTTAAGCTATTTCTTCTGAAGACCAAACTGAAATGTGGGATTCAGGCTTAGAAGGAATTTTAATATTCAAATGTCATATTCTTAAGATTGCTTTCTAGATTTTTTTTTCCAGCTGTATTCGGCTGCAGAATTGGTCTTGTGTGCTATGACACCACCCATGCCAGAAGCTTCCAAAGCAGGTACTTTTAACCTGGATAAATTCCTTATGTTCAAAGGACAAAGGCCATGAGATTCTACTGTCTATTCCTGGAGATCCTACAGGGATATCTCTGATCCCCCAGAATTTGTCCGGCTGTCGATAGGGAAATGGTGGTTTGTAGGTGTTCATAATACTCCCCCGCTTTTATGTCTTCAGGAGTTTTTGTGGCTGACACCTCTTTGCAACCTTCCTTGTCAGTGTAGTTAGATAATTGCTGCCAAAATACCCAAGAAGTTGAATGCACCTTTGATAAATCCATTAATAAAGGCCAGAATCCACATACCAACTGAGGAGATCTGGAGCGATCCTGAGGATGCTGACTTCTTTCTGATGCATTTCCTGTAGCCTTTCTCCCCCAGATAAGATTTTTTTTATTTTGAAAAATTCAAGGCTCAGGTCTGCCGACTCTTTTTAATTAAACATGTGTGTACCTGAAACATCCTGGACATTCTCAAAAGGCATTATATAATTCAGGTCACTTGTGGCTTTTGAAATATTTTGCGTGGTGCAGGACACAACATAATTTTTTTGGTGGTGATGTTTAAAATAAAAATTATAATAGCAGAACTCTGTTCCATCTTTTAAAAAATGTTATTTATACCTCACTAAATAGTCCAAGAATTCCTAAGCCTCTGTTATATAATACTTTATATATTTCAAAGTTGTAAAAAATGTTTATTTTATATTATCTCATTTTAGTAATGATAATACTTTGACTTCTTCTGCTGGGTCCCTCCCCTAGCCTAAAAATAATGTGGAAGGACACACACCTCATCTATATCCATAAACCTATTCTGAAGCCTGTTTTTATGTATATGAGAAGATCTACACACACACATATGTGTATTTATGTCTGTGTATACTCAGAAGTGAAGGGGAAGATATTTCTTTTCATGATGTTTTGTTACATGTTTTTGGAACCTAGCTGTATAATTCTAAGGACGTGGATGTTTTGTAGCTAAATGAGACCATAGAGTTCATGACACAAACATTTGAGTGGCAGTATTAAGTGCCTGGCACAATGAAAGCAAACATGGATAAGACCCAATTCTTGTTCCTTACCTGATACTGTAACTCTCACTTTGCAAGAGAGCAGAACGGATGGTAAATTTCCCAAGACTCCAAGGTAATGGTGGAGCCGGCAGAGCTGGGAAGGGCCTTCCTCTAGCTGAGCATAGCATTCATCTTTTCTTTTTGTGCTTAATGAAAACATCAAGCAGCATAGAAGACAGGCCACAGACTTGGGCTTGTAATATCATTTGTTTTCCTGGTGTTCACTGCTCTTTGTTGTCGATGCCTGTCGCTTAGGAAGATTCAAGATGGCCCATCATTGAGGCCTTGCTACTGGGCATAGCAGACCCCTTCTCCCAGAGGCAGGGGCCAGAGAGCATAAGTTTGGCCACATGTAGTCCACTGCTTAAATAATGGAACTTGTTGTTTTCCTGAACACAGACCTTAGAGCCTCTAGGTTCCTGGCTCACGTACTGTATATTCTAGAATATATTCTTAATTTACATAGGGGCGGGACTTTGCTTTCATGCTTGTCTGACTGCTACTGCTGTTGACTTTGTAAAACACCATGGTCGTTTGTGCCATACTGTCTGCGCCCCGGTGGGTTACGCTGTTCTGTGGGGACTGATCTTTGAGACTCCTGTTGCCAGTGTTGGACTTAGGAGTGTCTTTGTCTATGAAATGTTCTGTCAAAGTGACTGAGTGTCCGCTGACAGCTCAGGTAGCTGAAGTCAGCTCGTGTTTCAGGCATGGTTTATGTGTCTTGTGCTTTGTCAGAATGCTTGAAGTCTCAGGGAAATTTTGAGACACAGAGGAAGAAATATAAATGAGAGGATTATACGGTGGGAATTTAGGTCATTTTATAATTTACGGGTTTTAATTTTTCAAAAGGTGTTTCCCAGGTTCTAACTAACGGGAACATTGAACCCTGGAAACGCCTGTAAATTTGATATCATACCACCAGCACTTTATTTTCCAGCTTGTCACCAGGGAAGGCAGAGCCCAAAGGAAGAGGGGAAGAAATGGACATTTTAAGGAGGATGCCAGTGAGGCCACTTTGCCTCTGTACCTAGGAGGGAGGCCCTGACAGCTTTGTGTGGGCAGGAGATCAGGGCTTCCCTGGGAAGGTTATCTTGACCTTTCCTGAGATGGTTAATTGGGAGGGGATTTGACTCCAGCTTTCACGTTCTTGAAGGCTTATTACTACTATTACTATTTTTAACAGGGGGCATGGACATTTTCTAGCTAGAAGAGACCCCAGGGTTCGTGGTGGGAAGGGAGAGAAGGCAGGGTTTAGAAAGAAGAGGGAAAAGGGGAGCCTGGGTAGCTCAGTCCATTAAGCGACTTCAACTCAGGTCATGATCTCACGGTTCGTGGGTTCGAGTCCCACGTGGGGCTCTGTGCTGACAGCCAGCTTGGAGTCTGGAGCCTTCTTCCAATTCTGTGTCTCCTTCTCTCTCTGACCTTCCCCTGCTCATGCTGTCTCTCTCTCTCAAAAATAAATAAAACATAGAAAGAAAGGAAGGAAGGAAGAAAGGTGAGGGAAACGAATCCGTACCCCCTTGAGCCTCCTGGGTTTGAAGGTGGTGATTTTTGATTACAAAACCTTTGCTGTGGGAGCATGTAGGAGGAGCAGATAGATAATAACGCTGAGATAATGTTGAGAAGCAGAGAAGAGGAAGAGGCCTGACAGATCTCTGGGAGGTGAGCAGTGTCGGGGCACCGAGAGTTAACAGCTGGATCTTGAGGGTGCGGTTTGCCTCAACCCCATCGGTTACATGGGGTTGTGTGTGTGTCATTTTCAAAAAAGTTAACATTTAACACTGTGGATTCCGCCCAAAGCATTGTATGCTTTTTGCCCCTTGTGGAGGTTACCTGTTTCAGAAAATACCATGTTTCAGAGTGGGAACTATGAATTTTTTGATCGAGTACATGCAGCTCATTGAATCCTTGACGAAGCCATCTGATGGAAATGCCCTTTGGTTGCTTTGTTAAGAAACTGCCATTTGAAAATGTCAATGATTTGTATCATTTCACGTAACTGAATTTAGTGAAATTGAGATTTGGTCTCAGATTCCAATGCCGCTGACAGCTCTGCCGTGTAGGGAGCCTTGTAACCCCAGGAGAATCCCATCATTGAAATCCGTTTTAAGGGAGTCAGTCCTGGAGGAAGGCCTTACTGTACTGTGGTAATCACATGTGCTTAGAAATACTGCTCAGTGAAATAATGATACTCCGTACCCCTTTGGACTCTCTCCCAGGCACATCATGCCTATTGTGTGACTATAATAGACTACCACAGTTTTTAACACATCACATTTACAATTCCAAACTTTTTTTTGAGAGAGAGAGAGTAGGTGAGGGAGGCAGAGAGAGAATCTCACACAGGTTCATTCCTTAGCAAAGAGCCTGATGTGGAGCTCAATCCCACGACCCAGGGATCATGACCTGAGCTGAAAGCAAGAGTCAGATGCTCAACTGACTGAGCCACTAAGGAGCCCCTACAATTCTAAACTTTAATCATTCCTAAAGATATAGTTTACACACTGTAGTAGTTGACCTTGGAAGACTGCTCTAACAGTGCTGCAACTGAGTGGCTTACACAACAGAAATCTGTTTCTACACAGTCCTGGAGACTAGTTATGAGGGTTGACTCCTTCTGAGGGCTGTGAGGGAGAATCTCTTCCATGCTTCTTTTCTGGCTCTTGGTGGTTTGCTGACAATCTTTGGCATTGCTTGGCTTATAGACCTGTTACCTTAATCTCTGCCTTCAATTGCAAGGTCTTCTCTGTCCAAATTCCCACCCCCTCCTTTTTTTTAATGTTTTATTTATTTTTGAGAGAGACAGCGACAGAGCGTAAGTGGGTGAGGAGCAGAGAGAGAGGGAGGCACAGAATCCAAAGCAGGCCCAGAGCTGAGGCACAGAGCCTGACACAGGGCTCAAACCCAAAAACCATGATATCATGACCTGAGCTGATGTAGGAGGCTTAACTGACTGAGCCACCCAGGCCCCCCCCCTTTAAAAAAATTGTTTTTTAATATTGATTTTTGAGAGAGAGATACACAGAGTGCAAGCAGGGGAGAGAGAGGGAGACATAGAATCTGAAGCAGGTTCCAGGCTCTGAGCTGTCAGCACAGAGTCCAGGTGGGGCTCAAACTCATGAATGGTGAGATCATGACCTGACCTGAATGAAGTAAGATGCTTAACCAACTGAGGCATCCAGGTGCCCCATCAAATTTCGCCCTTTTTATAGGGATGGTAGTCATGTTGGGTTAGGTACTCACCCTTCTCTGGTTTAACTTCATCTTGACTAGTTAGATTTTCAATGATTCTCGTTCCAAATAGGGTTACTTTTTGAGGTACTGGGGGTTAGGAATTCAACATATGAGTTTTGAGGGACACAATTCAACATACAACACTCACCATGTATTGCTTTATGGAAGAACAGAACTGGTGCACAGAGCGTCCCTCCACAAGGCCAGCCTCCCTGTATGTGCCTGTCCTGAGTAACCTGGGGCACTTAGCATGAGAGGTTCAGGTTCCTTGCACATGTGCAGCCATTGTGCGAAAATGGTCAGAACACCTGTAGTAGTGAAGAGGGGAAAATACTGTCATGAGAATGGTAATAATGTACTTGGAGGCGAAAAGTTTTTTGACTATGAAATCTAAGGTCAAGTATCAGCTATGACACTTTTTTTTTAATGTTTCATTTATTTTTGAGAGAGAGAGAGAGAGAGAAAGCGTGAGCAGGGGAGGGTCAGAGAGAGAGAGAGACACAGAATCTGAAACAGGCTCCAAGCTCTGAGCTGTCAGCACAGAGCCCAACGCGGGGCTCGAACCCGTGAACATGAGATCATGACCTGAGCGAAAGTCGGCTCAACCAACTGAGCCACCCAGGTGCCCCTGACAGTTCTTAACAAAATAGACCAAATAAATAAATAAATAAAATGGACAACAATTTATATTAGAACATTTTTTGAGGAAGCTATTGGCTTCGATCAATTTTTTTGTACTTAAATGTTTATTGAAATGTGTATTATCTGCATGTGTGTATGTAGGGGTGTTTGCAGATAGGTATAGGAAGGTGCGTATGTATATACACACGTATTTTCTTGTGTGAATTTTTCATGCTGCTTGAATATGCATTGATTTGTAATTGTATTTTACTTGTGATGGATGGCATTTGGCCAAGTCCACTTTTAATTTGCTATTCTGCAATTTATCTTCCCTGATCCATTCCTGGATTCTAATTATTTAGTTATCTTGTCTTCTTAGACCCCCGTGAAAGTTTCTCAGACTTGTCCTGTTTTTGATGTCATTGACAATTTTGAGGCATATTGGTCACGTATTTTGGTAGAATGTACCTCAGTTTTGGTTTATCTGATGTTTTTCTAAAGATTAAAATGGGATTTTGAGAGCCAGATCATCAAGATTGTTCTCATCAAGTTTTATCATATATACTATCAATGTGACATCACAGCTGTCTTTTCCACTGTAAAGTCACCATACTGCCTCTATATTCTGCTTTGAGTAAGCAGATTACTCAGTGCAGGCCATGTCCAAGCAGGTGTCAGGAGTTAAAGTCTGGATTACTGAGAGGAGGCGATCTGGGCATTTTTGAATAACTAAAGTATAATCCGTCATCGCTGCATAATATGTCTTGCCGATTACCTCTCTGGTTTCTCTCTGAGTTGCTGAAGGCCTGTAGATAAGTTCCTGCACTAGAAGGATTTTGCAAGGTGGTGAGGATTTTATGGCTGCATCTTCTGACGTCCCCAGTCTGTGACTACTATGACATACATCTGTTGTAGTTCCTTACCTGGAGCAGGATACCTCACCATCTGAAGGGAGATGTAGGGAAGCACCAGGTAACAGAAACCCCAGGAGACCACAACCCTCAATATTTAGGATTTCTGTGTATGTAAGGTTTTATTCCTTTAAATATCCCAGTATTGGATATTTTGACCATTTTAATATTGTGGTCCTGAGGTATTATATAATTTCACATTTTCTGAGTGAGCCTGCTATAAAATGATCCTGTCCTAGTTTATAAGTTATATACATACAGTTACGCCTCCACTAGAAGTCTAGAGTGTGGAACTAGTTGAGTTTTGATCTGCTTTTATTGTATTTTGAATCTTTTCTCTGTCACCTATCATTTCTTGCTGATACCAGTTTGCCTGTCTCCAGCACTTCTCCTTTCTGATCTGCTGTTTATGACCTTCTGTGAATTTAGCGTGTGCACAGCTCACTGTGTTAGGAGTGTACACAGAGTTCATCCATTATCTGAGATGAGACCTGTGAGCTGGAGATATAGCAGGTACGAGCTCTAAGGATGATAGTGCGTGGCCATCCAGCACGCTTCAGCCCTTCCCCGTTTACTTGGCCTGCTTACTGCGTTCCCAGCCGTGGAATGGCAAGAATAGCTGACTTGCGTTGCTATAATTTGAAGCAGACCAATCACGGGTAAACTGCATTTCGTAGTGCGCCCTAAACACATTGTAGACGCCTAGGGACTCATTTGGATTTTGAACCCTTTTAGCCAAAATATAATTTTTACTGAGAATTTTCAAATACATACTCATATATAGTGATTGGTTTTTAAAATTGTGTCCTGAGTACTTCTGTATACATGATACTGCTTTGGAAGAGGACCAAAATGGAGGCATGACACCTGCATTAAAAAGTGAAGTACGCGAACAGTTAAAGATAGAATATATAATTTAAGATGCTTGAATATTTGTTTTAACCAGACTTTATTGCCAAAATAGGAAAACCCTGTACATAATGTTAAAGCTACAGATGCCACACACGTCCCACTCTACCCTTGGTGTTGCTCATCTATTGCGTTCACACCAACGGAAGGTTGATGCCAGGATTCCTCAGACCAGCACATAGATAATAAAGTACAAAGTCACTAGGACGGTCATACTAAGGATAAAAGGTTTCTTTTAATGATTCATTTAATTCCTAGAGCATTTGTTTCCTGAGAGTGTGCCCTGTGCACTGGCACCAGGGCAGGGTCTAGGGCCAGGCTGGTGGGGAAGCCGCACCAGGTGATTGGGACAGTTTCCTCTATAGAGGAAATTATTGACAGGTATTATCCATGGGTGGTTTTAGGGGAAAACAGGGTAACTAGAGGCGAGACTTAAGCAGTGGCTAATTAGAGGAGGGGTATGGGTTCATTCAAGACCAGGCTGCTTTTGGGGAGCCTGGATGGCTCAGTCGGTTAAGCATCTGACTTTGGCTCAGGTCATGATCTCACGGTTTGTGGGTTCGAGCCCCACGTCGGGCTCTGTGCTGACACCTAGCTCAGAGCCTAGAGACTGTTTCGGATTCTGTGTCTCCCTCTCTCTCTGACCCTCCCCTGCTCATGCTGTGTCTCTCTCTCTCAGAAATAAATAAAAAAACATTAAAAATTAAAAAAAAAAAAAAAAAAAGACCAGGCTGCTTCCTTTGTATATGTGTTCTCTCAAATGAGGGAAGGTAGGAAGGAAAGAAGCGTGGGCCTTGAAGAATCCATGAGTGACATTAAATTCTTACATTTAACAGTCATTTTTACTTTTTGGTAAATCCGTATTGGGCCCAAGTTGTAGCCCAAGCCCTTAACAGTAATTAATATAAAGCTTGGTAATATAATACCTGCTTTTAACCTTAATTCGTTAACTTCCTGATTGTGATGAATATTTTTTTAAGAATGTGGATGTCACCTTTATGGCTGTCTATTTAACGGTGGTGATGTGTTTGGCATCAATTTATTGCATTTCTTTTTTGAACTCCCAAGAAGTTATTCCTGAGAACAGCATCTTAATATTTCTTTGTTTATGACAGCAGCAAGTCTGGAGTTTTTTGGGGTTTTTTTTAAGTTTGTTTATTATTTTGGGGAGAGGGGCAGCAAAAGGGGGAAGGCAGAGAATCCCAAGTAGGCTCGTCATTCTCAGTGCTCAGCCCAATGTGAGGCTCTAGCTCATGAACCAAAAAGAAGAGATCATGAGTCTAGCACTTAACTGTCTGAGCCACCCATGGAGCCCCATGGATTTCTGTTTTGTTTTGTCTTTTTTTTTTTTAGTTTTATGTTCTGTAGTATCTGCTACAGATTGTTTTCAATGTTACTTTTCATACTTGTAAGCATTGCATGCATCAAATTTAAGATGTTTACTATTGTAACGGTTTTTTCCAATAAAAGCAGTGCATATTTTTATTATTTATTATTTTACTTATTTAGTGTGGTGTTAGAGATCGTGGAGGAGGGACAGAGGGAGAGAGTAACAGAGAGAATCTTTTTTTTTTTTAATGTTTTTTATTTATTTCTAGGAGAGAGAGAGAGAGACAGCGTGAGCAGGGGAGGGTCAGAGAGAGAGGGAGTCACAGACTCCGAAACAGGCTCCAGGCTCTGAGCTGGCTGTCAGCACAGAGCCCGAGGCGGGGCTCGAACCCATGAACCGCGAGATCATGACCTAAGCGAAAGTCGGATGCTTAGCCGACTAAGCCACCCAGGCACCCCTAACAGAGAGAATCTTAAGCAGGCTCCATGCTCAGTCCTGACCCAACTGTGGGGCACCATCTCACAACTGTGAGATCATGACCTGAGCTGAAATCAAGAGTCTGACGCTTGAGCCACTCAGGCGCCCCAGTACATATTTTAAAATATCATTGGGAAGGGTTTTTAAATAGCATTTGGAGAATATAAGAAAACCATAAAGAAAAAAAAATATTACCAACACCCGTTAAAACAGCTAATGATAAAATATATAATTTAAATGCTTGAATATTTATTTTAATCAGACTTTATTGGCAGAGTAGGAAAACCCTGTACCTCATGTTCAAACTACAGATAGCACACCTATTCTGCCATGACCTTGGTGTTCCATGTCTGTAGAGATCACACCAAAGGAAGGTTGATGCCAGGGTTCCTCAGACCAGCACATAGATAATAAAGTAGGAAGTCACTAGAACAGTCATATCACTAAGGATAAAAGTAGTATTGGGGCCCCTGGGTGCTTAGTCGGTTGGCTTCTGACTTCGGGTCAGGTCATGATCTCACGGTTCTTGGGTTCAAGCCCCGCATCAGGCTCTGTGCTGACAGCTAGCTCAGAGCCTGGAGCCTCTTTCGGATTCTGTGTCTCCCTCCCTCCCTCTCTCTCTGATCCTTCCCTGTTCATTCTCTCTCTCTCTCTCTCTCTCTCTCTCTCTCTGAAATAAATAAAACATTAAAAAATTTTTTTAAACAGTGGTATCTAATTTTTAATACTCATATATTTGTTTCTCCTTGTTAATATGTTGACATATTTGCTTCTGCCTTCTATTTGTATTTTTACATTATTGAAATACTATTGAACTGTGCTCTCTTTTTAAGACTGACAGTAGATTATGAGCATTTCTTTTTAGATGGCTCAAAGTTTTTGAAAACTTATTTGCATATATTATTTTGGCTGTCTAAAAAAAACGTTTTATCATGTGAATGTGTTAAAATTTGTGTAGTCATTTCTGTATTGTTGGTCCTTGGTTTATTTCTAATTTTCACTATTGAAAGCAATTCAGTGAATGTCTTTGTGCATATTTTTTTTTCTTTTTTTTTGTAATTCAACTCATTTCTTAGGGATAATAGTTGTAGAAGTGACTTACTGGGTCAAACAGTAGGAACACTTTTCTCCTTTATTGACCTCCACTGAAAACAAATGTCGTTGTATAACGAGTGCTAAATCATTCTTTTTTCTTTTTTTTCTCAGCTCACCACCCTGGGAAATCTTACACCTTCAAGCACTGTGTTTTTCTGCTGTGATATGCAGGAACGATTCAGACCAGCCATCAAATATTTTGGGGACATTATTAGTGTGGGACAGAGATTGGTATGTTTGCTTGTTTATTTTTTTCCGGTTTGCAGAAGCATGATATACATTTATATATGTACAAATAGTATATTGCTAATTATCTTTGTTTGTTTTTTCCAGTTACAAGGGGCCCGGATGTTAGGAATTCCAGTTATTGTAACAGAACAGTACCCTAAAGGTCTTGGAAGCACTGTTCAAGAAATTGATTTAACAGGCGTAAAATTGGTACTTCCCAAGACCAAGTTTTCAATGGTATTACCAGAAGTAGAAGCAGCATTAGCCGAGATTCCTGGAGTCAGGAGTGTTGTGTTATTTGGAGTAGAAGTAAGTACCTGTTGTTATGCTTTGCGTACAATATCATTTGTAAAAAACTTGCTATGTCCACAGGGCAATTTTGTATAGAGACTATGTGGTGGGTGGTAGTAATGATGAGAAATAGCCATCATTGATTAAGTCTCGACTAACTGTGTGCATGGCAGTGATCTGCATCTGTTTGTTCATTAAACACTGCCCAGTGACTTTCCGAGCCAATTAAGCACTTTTAGTCTCCCCCTGTTATAGATGAGGAAACTAAAATAGAGATGTACATCTCGCCCAGGGTCATATGGCTGGTTATGGGATGGAGTTGAATTTGAATGTGGGTTGATTGATTATTGCGCCTTTACTTTAAACTACTTTTGGAGCACATTTTCATTAAAGGCATTATTTTTATTTATGTGTTGTAGGATTTCACCTTGGTCATGTTTTTGCCGTAGAAAAACCTTAGAAGTCATGTATTTCATTGTCCTTCACGCTTAATCACTTACATACCTTTTTAGAGGAACAGAATACCCATAGATTCCTAATGATGATTAACATGATTTTTTGATCTTGTTTTTGGATATATATAAACAGAATGCATGTATTTATTCATAGTATTTAAACAACTATTGAATTAAATTAAAAAATTATGAACACTATAAAAACAGTAGAGTCCAAATAGTGTTACTTTAATATACCTATGATGTGTTGATGGTAGGATTTATACAGTAGGTTTTAAGGTGTAGCCTAGGGTTTAGATATACATTAAATATTTCTGTATTTTGACTTTAAAAATGACCATACAGAGGAAGCTTGTTTGTATTAATGTCATGCCAAATACTGTTGCTGACTTTTGCACTTTTTTTTGCTCATTCAACATTGTTCTACCTCATGCCTAATCAAAATCATCTTTGAACAGTCCCACAGTGCTAATTTTAATGAACTGTCAGTTGATAATTTTCCAAAGCTCACTTGTCATGTGCACACAAGGTTGGCATCCTGGTATTACTGAAATGTGCTTTCACTGCTTATATAACCCAGGTATTGTTGGGACATGTTTTTACTCTGTATTCTCTGCTAATGAATTGTTACATGTTAGTACCTAAAAAATGGACTCTGTATACTACATCTGCTTGTGCTGTATACTGGATATTTTTTGCCTTTGTCATTTGTTATTTTTAACTTGGCCTACCTTTACTACTGAGTACCCAGTAACAACTTAGTTTTTCTACTTGTTTCTCAATATGCAGGACTGCTGACTCATTCTTTGTGTTAGGCACTCCCTGCAAGTTCAGAAATAAACCCGACTGTGAGTGGCATCAAAATGGAATGGTAGTATTCAGTCGTATGAAGGTCATCTAGATGACAGATGAAAATCTTTTAAAAAAAATTCTCACAGAGCTCTAAGAATATGTTCAAGTTCCTAGTATGAAGAAGCCTGATGTAATCCAATTCCTGACTTTACAATGAGGAAACCAAAGCCGAGATTCTGTTATTCTCAAGAGCAAGCACCTAGCAAGTTAGAAACAAATCTAGATGTAGGACAAGGTTGTGAGAGCTGTAGTGTTCTTTCTGCTTTATCATTGTGTCACACATTTGTAAAATGCTTTACCGCATTTTTACATATGATTTTTTACTTTCTTCCCAGACTCACGTGTGCATCCAGCAAACAGCTCTGGAGCTAGTTGGCCGAGGTATTGAGGTTCATATTGTTGCAGATGCCACCTCGTCGAGAAGCATGATGGACCGGATGTTTGCTCTTGAGGTAATTGTCCTGGCTTTAAAATAAATAATTGGTCAAATTTTCCAAATTAATTTGAAGAGTGGTGAAGAGTTCCCAACAACGAAAGATTTACCTTTTCAGTTTGAATTTCATCTGACCATTATCAGACTCATGGACTTCCAGTAAGTCTGTGCTTGACTGTGCTGACTGACTTTTGAGGTGTTGCCACCATATTCTGTTTCAGATCTTCTGTGTCCTGAGCTCTGGAGTTCTAGTGATACCAAAAGCTCTTGCACATCTTTCATCTTAACTTTGTTAGAGTTTGATGTTTGATTCTAAGAAGTATTCAGTAAGCTTAGTCTGAGTCATTCAGCGATTTGCAAATCAAAAACAGCCCACCTTGGTTTAACTCCCCCTAAGATGTAGCCCAGACCTTGGGCGTGGTGGGCTGAAGCCCAATTCAGCTTCTTTTATGCTTTCTCACATGTGAATCTCTGGAACGAGGAGGTCTGTCACTGCCTGTGGACACCACTCACTCACACTGATTTTTGGCTGTCTGCACCAGAGTGTTAGCATGGACTGTAGTCAGCGAATCAGTGATGTTTTGCCGGTGTTGCTTAACAGTAGTCTTCCGTAAGCATTTTCTTTTCTAAGACTGTCGAGACGCAAACTACCACATAATCCTTTGAAACATTCACTCTTCCTGTGAATTGTTTTCTTTCTCTCTCTCTCATGCTTAATTCTAATTCTGCAGTAATTTTAGTGTAATGTCTAGGTGGATTGAGATGGCAAGTTCTTTAACTGATTATTTCTATTGAGAACAGGAAACACAGAATCTTTATTTTTATTAGATCCTCTAGTGTTCAGGCACAAGCTGGCCTTTGAACTACTTTCTCTGTTGGATTGCGAAATCATTTCTTTAGCTCAGAGTGTGCCCAAGGGTGAGGTAGGGCAAATGAGAGAGTCAGAGGGAAGAAAGGAGAAAAGTCAGTGCAGAGGGCTGATGCAGAGGCATCTGGGGAATTGGCAACAGCAGTTGTTTTAAGGCCCTGATTGGCCTTCCCTTCTCTAGGAAGGCCAAGGTCCAGAACTTTGAATATTAAAAACATCCAAAAAAAAAAAAAAACAAAACTCACTTCCTTATAAATAAATTGCAAAGACTTTTGTCACACATTCAAGTAAGTTTTTGAGACGTGTCTTTATTATGGTATTTATTACAGAAAATTATGCTTGTTTGCAGTTCTTTCTTCTCACAAGACTGAGAATAAAAACATTGTCAACATATTTACTCATTCCTTCAGAAGTAGTCTTGTCTCAGTGATGAGGAGTCCAAACACTGGAGGGATAATCCTGGTTTGAATATGGGTTCTGGCATTTTGTAAATCTGTGTCCAAGGACAGTTTAGCTAGTACATATGCCTCAGATTTCATACTGGTAAAATGGAAATAATAATAGCCACTACATGGCAGGATTTGGTGAGGATTAAATGAGATAATGTATTGATGCCATTTAGTATAGTGTCTGAGAATGGTAAACACTCACAGGTTAGCTGCTGCATTTATTTTTATTTTTATCATTTATAGTTGTCTCCATGAGGTTAGTCTTCTCTGAAGCATAGAAGCATTATATCAGCTTGTAAGACCCAGAAGGGACCAGTCCTGAGAAGTTCTCAGGAGAGAAGGAAAGAATCTCGTCTCAGTGGCTTTGGAAGAGGCAGATCCCTGCCTTGGGGTCCCGTGTGGAGGTTGAAAAGTTAAAAAAGAATCAGGTCAGCTGCTGATGGAGGAGGCATGCCACATTTCAGAATTTTTTCTTAATTCTATATGAGAGGTGTTGTAGTTTATACATAATTTATGGGGAGAAATGTTAGGTATCTTTTAACCTTTGACTTTGAAAGTTAAATAGCAATTGGGCCAGCACCCCTTCTCTGTTCCTTTATATATACAGAGCATGAGTGGGGGAGGGGCAGAGAGAGAGGGAGACACAGAATATGAAGCAGGCTCCAGGCTCTGAGCTGTCAGCACAGAGCCTGATGTGGGGCTTGAACTCAACAAACTATGAGATCATGACCTGAGCCAACATCGGACACTCAACCGCTTAACTGAGCCACCCATGCCCTCCTCTCTGTGCCTTTATTTATTTATTTATTTATTTTTAACCGTTTTATTTATTTCTAGGAGAGAGAGAGAGACAGCATGAGCAGGGGAGGGTCAGAGAGAGAGGGAGTCACAGACTCTGAAACAGGCTCCAGGCTCTGAGCTGGCAGTCAGCAGAGAGCCCGACACGGGGCTCGAACCCACGAACCGCGAGATCATGACCTAAGCGAAAGTCGGACGCTTAACCGACTAAGCCACCCAGGCGCCCCTCTGTGCCTTTAGAACACAACTACTTAAGGAATTCCTGAGATTCCCCCTTTTGCCCATTGAGATTATTATACTAAGACGATTTATAGTTACCGTTAATGAAACTTCTGTGCCAGGGTTTGTGTGTGGGGGCGTTATTCAACTAAATATTTTGAGCACCGGCCATATATCGGGCATCGTTTCTTTCAACTAATAATTGTAGAGTAAATGCACAATAAAATAGAAGAAAACCCTCTCTGGAACGTGATACCCTTGTATTTATGGAGGGTTGTTGGCGCTGGTTGGAGATGTACTGGATTTAGTCTTTGTTTTCCCCTTTGCCCTCCCTGAAGCGGTCATGGCCTTGTGCCCTTGCATTTTGAGGTGTGTGGATCAGAGTAATTTTCTTTTTCTGAGGCCTCTTTGTACTGGTTTTCAAAGTGTAGGGGATGAACTTAAGATGCCTATTCAGCCATATATCTGTGTACATTAAAGATGTGCAGTTTTAATTGCCCCTTGTTAACCCAGGCAAGAACGAGAGTTTGGGACCGACCAGGCTCATGCTGTTGTGCACAAACCTGCCTATGTCTGCACCACCTGCTGCTTTTCTCTCTCTGCTCTGGCACCTTTCACCTGGGGCTGGCAGTCTCCACGGGAAGGTGTGGGAGTCTGTTCTAACAACTTAGCACATTGCCGAGCCACACCGCCACTCACACAGCTTATTGGCTTGATTATTTTTGAATCCAGTCACTACTGGTCGTATCTCCATTTTGGAGCTAACTAATATTGTGAAGGTTTCAGTTGACTAATACGTGTTTGTGTGCTTCGAGCTTTCCAGCCCACTCCTGCCACCGTGACCCGACTCAGCATCACTGAGGATTGTTGGCCTGCGGTCAACCAGATCATGGTCAGCAGAGCACTAGAGAAAGCTGACCTGGAGTCATCTGATTTCTTCCTTCCATCTGGGAACAAAAAGTTCTCTGTCCTTCCTGCCTCACTTAGGAACTAGAAAGATAAACAAGGACTGACCTCTGTCGGCGCTTTTGAGTGTAAAGCACTTTCACAGACACTGAAAGTGTATAATTGGGATTCAGAGCAAATCACTGAAAGTCCACTGATTCAGCCTTGGGCAGTGAGGAAGGCTGGGCAGGGCCACCAGCTGGTGAGGGAGGGAGCTGCTTCTGAAGACATTCACACAGCTGCGCTGCCTCTA
>NW_027530640.1:2820376-2851217 GCF_008692635.1 Crocuta crocuta
TCTCGGAAGCGAGCACACCATCCTGGAGATTTCTTAGGGTGTTGATACAGTAGTAAGAAGTTGACTAAAAGGCAAGGAGGAGGAAATTAAGTTTCCAGAAGTCCATAAGAAACTTAGAGATAACTTACCTGCGTTACTTATCCCAACATAAAAAGTACTAGCGTCATGATATGCTTGCTGTCTTTCCTCCCTCTTTCCTGTGTTAACAGCTGTTGGTTCATTTCTTTAGAGTCTGGTCAGCTGCTCTGCGTGCCCTTCTGCACTGGCTGTGGAATCCAAGCTTGTTTTCTGGGGACTAGGCTATGGCTTCTACTCCCTGCTGCATCCTTGGGGTAAAGAGGAAGGGTTTGGTCTGCCTGTGGGAAAATTGGGCAGGTGCATCTGTAGTCATCTGAAGGATTAACTTTCACTCTGCAAAGATGTCCTGGCTATTCATGGGACTCCTTTTTTATGAGGAGGTGATTGATCTGGGTCTTTTCTTCTGAACTGCCTAGGAATTATTTCTAAACACCTGTATTCCATGGTTAGTGGATGTTTCTTGGGATAGCAGTTGGCCAGTTTTTTCCCTAATGGTTTTTGATAACAGAGACATGCAGAGACTACATCTCTACTCTAGACTTCCCATTTCCTTCTCTACCCCTCTCTCTTGTTCTTGAGTTTTTCCTCTTTGTCCTCTTCTTCCCCTCCTTCCCCCCTTGAGATTTCTGTCCTTGGTTCTTTATTATGTTTCCACTGGGGCAGTTTGGCAAGGACATTCATTGACCTGTCAGCGAAACGTTAGATGGGCCTTAGATTTTATACTCTTTATTTATTCTGAAGTTTATGATGGTTCCAGTGGTGGTGGTTCTGTTATCATCATCCCAGGGGCACATTCTTAGACCTTGCTTTGAGGTCTTCTTGTTTTTTTCTAATTTTTTAAAAATGTTTATTTATTGAGGCAGAGAGACAGAGAGCGAGCAGGGGAGGGGCAGAGAGAGAGGTAGACAGAATCCGAAGCAGGCTCCAGGCTCCGAGCTGTCAGCACAGAGCCCAACGTGGGGCTCGAACTCATGAACCATGAGATGATCACCTGAGCCAAAGTTGGACTGAGCCAGCCAGGCGCCTTTGGTTGAAGGTCTTCTACCACCAGTCATTTCTTACATACGGGAAGGGCATGCATGCTGTATGTCAGATGTTTGGAGACAGAGAAAAGAAAGTAAAAAATCATTGTTGTACATTCATAGTCTTTATTTTCCTTCTCTCCCTGGCACACATAAATCATAATGTTAGCAATGTATTTTCTTCTGTTTGTTTTCTTGTCCCTATCACTAATGTAGTGAATAATCCTAATGGGTTTGTGGTGTGTCTCCATCCGTGACTTTGATGGTATGGCCAAAGACCGAGGCTTTACCAGAGGACACTAATTACTGTGTCCCACCATTGCTTTTGCTTCTGTAATACAGTTTCATTGTCACTATAGTTCTTGATTTGTCCTTATCTTTTTTTTTTAAAGCGTCTGGCTCGAACTGGGATCATAGTAACGACGAGTGAGGCTGTTCTGCTACAGCTGGTGGCAGATAAAGACCATCCAAAATTCAAGGAAATTCAGAATTTAATTAAGGCGAGCGCCCCAGAGTCAGGCCTGCTTTCCAAAGTATAAGGACGTTTGAAGGACTGGTCTCCTCCTCCACACCAGGTGACAGGACTGTAAGCCCAGACAAGCTCTCGTCTCTGCTAGAATTAAAACGTTCAAGTCAAAGATTGGCTCTTTTTTTGCGCCTCTTAGTAAAACATAACCAGTTAGACCATTCGGGTACCAGCATTTAGTTATGAAGGCTTCAGGTGCTGCTTTCTTCCTTTTTTTTTTTTTTGTTTAGTGTGCTTTTATTTATTAAAAATTAAAATGGAGGTGCCTGTTTTGTCTGTACTGTATCCACTGATTATTATTTTCTAAGGTAAATACTCCTGTGACGTTTTCTTAAATTGTGCACTGTAAAGAAAAAAATAGGCTAATCGTGATTTGACTTTTGTAGTACCGTTAAGATGTGTGTTGTAGTATGGATTCTGTGCTTTTACTCTATAGGTTGATTCAAATAAGATTATTAGATGAGAACTTAAAACAGGCCTGTAGATCATGTTACCCCTTTCTCTCACAATGCAGTCATCTTACTTGAGTGAGTTGCATTGATCTAACCAAACAAAATTGTATTGAATAATTATATATCTTTCTTGAGGATGCTAATTTTCCTGTTCTAGTCACCATCACTCATTCTCTGTTAATGTTCTTTTTTTACTGGGATCTTTTACCTAGAAAGACTCATTGGGCCACCATTTAGTTTTGTAAATGGAATGATTTGCAATGTTGTATGATTAGTGGCGAGCTGACTTTGACTGAATGTGTTTACAACAGTCTTGAGTACATATTTTAATATGCACAAGATTTAGCAAAGAGTTAAAGCCTGGGTAAAATCGAGTTTTTGAATGTCCATATTCTTGTTTGATATTTTCTCTCCCTACCATCCAAATATTACATTTAATGCAAAGGCTTGAGTAATGATTTGGTAGTATTAATTTTGTAGTCATTGCTACCCTTCAATAAATTTATTTTCATTAAAAACTTAGAAGGTTTTAAAACTTTTTTTTATATTATGTGAAATATGGAACATTGCTGTCTTTTATATTAAAGTAATTAAAGAAAATGTATTATGTGAATGAAATTATTTTGTTCCCCACAGTATACCTCTGAGTATTATACCAGGAATTCTAATATTTATTTAAAGGTGTAAAACTTGTGATGTTTAAAATCTCTCAACCAAAGGGAATTTTCAAAGGAAAATCCATTGCAGGTGGGGCAAATGGCTTTTACCTCAGGGCCTTGTTGTTATTTAAGAGCAGTAGACATGCTTATTTCTTTTATCATTGGGAATAACAGCCAGCAGTCTCCTTGTGGGTGTGGTTGAGTATTTTTTCCCCCAGCAGACTTGGGTGTCAGAAAAGAAGAATCAAAGGTTTCTGCACATTCTAAAATAGTTTTTAGTAACTTCAACATAGTGCTTTTCAAACTTTAGTAAGAATGAAGTTCAGCTGGGGATCTTGTTAAAATGCTCACTCTGGTTCAGTGGGTGTGGGGTAGGGCCTGACATTTTGCATTTCCAAATAAAATGCTAGTTTCCACCAGTGCTGCTCAGAAGGGATCACATTTTGTGTGGCGAGGATTTAATTACCACCTGTTTCCCGCCGCCCCGGCGCCCAGACCCTTTGTTTGTCGTGAAATCCCACCACAGCGAAGCCTTGTCAGAACTGAAACTAATTTCCCTGATCCCCAAGTTAGTTTCCTATGGCTACGGTAACAGATTACCACAAACATAGTAGCTTAACACAACCCAGACTTAGTATTTTTACCATTCTGTAGGTTAGAAGCCTGAAGTGGGTATTGCTGGGCTGCTAAAATCCCATCTTTCCCACTAGATTGTCAGCTCTTTGAAAGCAGGACCTGTGCAGTTTCTAGGCTCATTCTGGAAATATATTTTGAGAACCTGCTAAGTTCTAAAGAACGTACTATGTGCTGAGGAAAAAAGATGCCTGTGGGAAATTTCTGGCAGATGCAAAATCAGATGTTTCATAGCCTCTCAGTAAATGTAAATTAAGATAGGTTATATCAAAGGTTCAGGAATGTCAGCGTACCGAAGTTCAGAGTCATTGTGAATTCTGGCTTCTCCCTTTTTTCTTGCAGATTGTCCGAAGCAAGGTGACATGGCCTTATTATTCTGGGAAGAGTGAACTGATTTTAATACATTAGGCTTTGAGTTTGGAAGTGCCTACACTTGTGTAGGATAACAATATTCTTTTAACTGCTGTAAATAATAAAGTTGAGAACATAAGCAGAAACTTAGTTCAGTGTATTGAACTGTAAGGGGGTCAGGAGAAGGATTAAGATGCTTCATTCATCAAAATCTAAAAACATCTGCAGAAGTTTAAAATTAAAAGTAATGAAAGTGATAACCTTCTCCAACCAGGAAAGTAAATACCCTATTATAGCAATTTAAATAACACATTTCTCTAATTGGAATACTTTCCCTTTATAAAAGTTGGTGTTTGGCTAAATTTGACTAGAGGTGGCTGAAACTATGAAGATCATGATCTCAGAGGTCCATTTTAGCTCTACACTTCTAAAATGGTTTTATGTTAGAAATGTGGCTAGTGAGGCCCGGAGATAAATGGCCTTTCTAAAAATTCACAGATGGCTAAAGGTATAGTAGAATGGGAACCAGGTTTCTTTAATACATTGTCTTGTACTTCCTGACACGAGTGGTTAATACTGTAAAGATGATCGGAAGGAAAGGGGAAAAACAATGACAGGGATACGTGTTACAATCTATAAAACAGCACACCCATTTACTTAGCAAAGCTAATGGGATACTTCTGTGCCTATAGCTTTTCCGGTGCCGCAGTCTTCATCTAGTCTCTCCAGGTGGCTTTCTCACTAATTCGGGAGGATGGCCGATAATATAAAAATTATTTTCATTGTCAAATAACTACACATCAATATTCGCACATCATTAATGCTTCCTTAATCCTCCACGGAGCAGTACTGTCAACATCTAACCTTTGATTTAAAAGAATTTAAAAATCACTAGGTTACTGTAATGAGAAGATCAGTTACTTAGAAGAGATTGGAATGGATTTTTTAAGTAATTGAAATTGGCTTTTAGAATTCTTCCACATTGCTTTTCTTTATCTTTTAAGTCTGAATAGATAGCACGAAAGTTTATTTTTAGAAGAGATTGAAATACAAAATGGTGGTTAAGTAAAAATAATCTATTCCTGTTGAATAGAGTATGATCTCGATTTGCCGACTGTAGGAAACAAAGTTCTGAAATGACCCCCAAAGTTCCCACTTTGGCGTGGGAACACACACAGGCACCTTCTCCCATGCAGGCGATTAAACATCCAAGGTCAGTATGGCGTTAAAGGGTTTTGCTCAGGTGATTTGAGTTTCAAATCCGTGCATCTCTTTTTTTTTAAATTTATTTAATGTTTGTTTATTTTTGCGAGAGAAGGAGACCGAGAATAAACGGGGAAGGGGCAGAGAGAGAGAGGGAGACACAGAATGCGAAGCAGGCCCCAGGCTCTGAGCCGCCAGCCCAGAGCCCAAAGCGGGATTTGAAATCACGCACCGCGAGATCATGACCTGAGCCGAAGTCGGACGCTTCACCGACTGAGCCACCCAGGTGCTGCAAATCAGTGCATCTCAACAGAGGGAGACTGGTTGTGTAGCTTGTATCTATTCAGAGATCTTAAAAGGGACTGGGCTCTTTCTGAGTGAAGAGATCCTGAGTGTGACAGGGATTCCGCCAGAGAGAGTCGGCTGCTGACTTTGAAGATGGAGGGGATTGTGAGCCTCAAAATGCAGGTGGCTGGCGAGGGAACAGGGACTTGAGTTATGCAAGCCAAAAGAGCGGAATTCAGTAGACAGCGTGAGGGCAGTTTGGAAGCAGATTTTCCCACAGAAGCTCCAGACAAGGATGAGGTCCTGCTGACACCTTCATTTCTGCCTTGAGGGATCCTGACCAGGGAATGCAGCCGTGAGGTGCCCGCACTTCTGACCTACAGAACTGTGAGGTAATAATGTTTCTCTTATTCCAGCTCACTAAATTTGTGACAATTGGTTACACAGCCATGGGAAACTAATTTTCTTGATTTTATTTAATTTTTTAAATTTGTAATCCTGTTTCCACGAAGAAAAGGAGGAAGGAAATAAGTGGGGTGTCACCAAGAAAATAAAATAATGTCTACTTGTTTTCCAATTCGCTCCTATTAATTTGTTTCCAGAAAAGTGGGGCAGGAAGGAAAAATATATGTTCTGTAGTCCATTATGTTAATACTGGATTTTTTTCATTGTCTTCGTTGGCTTTTTGTATTTTTCAATGCACAAAATAGTCAACTTAGCACACACCTGTCATATGAGGCTTCATTTCCTGATATAATTGTTGGTTGCACAGTATATTTTGCTACCAAACTCTAAGAGTCACTAGGCTTTAGATTTATTCATTGTTTTCGCAGCTGCTTCCTTGTTAAATTGTTCCTCCCTCTTCAGGCACTTAAATGCAAGAAATAAAGGGGATGTGTCTCAGAGCTACAGTTAATACACAAGTACTCACTGTTGACGTACACTGAATACATGCGGCTCTGAATTGGGCTTTTGGAAAATGCATATTGTGCTTTCAGAATAGCCTCTTTGGCAGCCTCAACTGAAAGTGTGGAATGCTTTGTAAACTACAAGTTTGAAAGGTGGAGGTTTTTTTTTTTCCAAGAAACTAAGACCCTAGAGAAAATGCATGATACCTGTGAACAACAGCAGTGAAAATTGTTGGCTGCCCCCCAACCGTTAGTAGCTACTTGGTTGTATCGCTCGTATGCCAATAAGTGAGTGCTTTATTGTTGTAGAGAATTTGGCAGAAGCAAATATCTTAGGATGGCAGTATTGGATTTCATCAACTTATTCCTGCACATAGACAGCGTGGTTTCGATACAGCATTGTGTGTGTAGGTGTTCATCACCTTCCCTTCTCAGAAAGGCAGGGGAGGTTGGGTTTGTCGGTGAAGGGCATTGGCAGGAAAGAGAGAAGAATGGGGAGTTTTCTTACCGGAAAAGTAGCCCCTGGCTATGTAATGCTTTGAGATGTCACATCTGGCTTCATTATTAACAGCTCTGGCACCTGGAGCCAGTTTCTCATCTGTACAATGAAGAGATGGGATTGGACTCCATCATGAGTCAGGTTCATTATAGTTGTAAATTCTCTGCTGCAGATTCTGAAAGTGAACTAAGCTGAACAAGGGGTTGAGTGCCCATCATCTTAGGAAATGTGCCAGGTACCAAAGTGCGTTATGTATCTGTGAACTCAGTCCTCATAACCCTATGATGTAACTGAAGAACTGAGTGAATAAGTAACTTGCCCAAGGCCATTGAGCTGGTTAGAAGGGCAGAGGTCGAGATTTTGATTGCGGATTTGAACGTGGAATTTAGATACCTTTCTGCTGTGTGCCCTCGGGCAATCCCACGAGGTGCTATGGAGACCTCTAAGAGCAAGCCGTGATCACGCTTAAAGCATGAGTGACCACTAGAAGTTCTTTATCCCCAAGTTTTTTCTTTATATAGATAACCTCTGCCGTCTGAGATTTGCTATAAATAGCTTGATTTTTGTTTTGAAGACTTCACATTTTACTTTAAATATTTAATTTCTTTAGAGAGCTCCTTGAGAAACATAAAAATTTCACTAAATGTCAACCATCATGCTCTCTTTAAACTTCCTTTGAACATTCATTAATTGGCTTACATTTGCATTCAAGAATGCAGTTTTCTTCTCCACATACTGTTTTATCTACTTGTCCAAGCTTTGCGTTCATAACTTTCAGAGATAAATAGCTTTTCTCTGGTGAATACTCCATGACTCTGACAAATTTAATTTCGGCTTATTTAAATGACAAAATATACTTCCCTAAGACTGAATCTGTTTCTTAAACATGTGAATATTTTGTGTCTTGAAGGTCAGTGAAATAGAAATCTTTAGAGACCTGAATGATTAGGACCAAAAATAGCATAAGAACTTACTAGAATTACGAGAAATGGGGACACCCATACGGTATAACCCTTGGGTGTTTTTGTTTGCCATAATGACCAATCTCAATATTCTGAGGAATTAAAATCAAGTCATTTGCTATGATAACCTATAAACAAGAGTTTTCAAGCTAAAATTATGGTTAGGCCTGGGATTTGATGTTACTCAGAAGCGGAAGTGTCTGCAGAGGCACTGGAGTGGGGACTGCCTTTGAGACTTGCACTCATTGGGTATACATTGAGCATTTAGAGCAAGCAGTAAGCAAGCTTACTCTTTTTTTTTTTTTTAATGTTTATTTTTGGGAGAGAGAGATGGAGTGCGAGTGAGGGAGGAGCAGAGAGAGACAGAGACACAGAATCTGAAGCAGGCGCCAGACCCCAAGCTGTCAGCACAGAGTCTGATGCGGGGCTTGAACCCACCAACTGTGAGATCATGACCTGAGCCAAAGTCGGACACTTAACCGACTGTGCTACCAACGCGCCCCAAGCAAGCCTGCTCTGTGCCCAAAAGGAGTGGTTAACTCCCCTCTCAAGGTGACTGGTTGCATAAATAACACTGAGAAGTGTCCGGGTAGAAGTGTTCAGGGCCATAAAGACCTAGCACAGCCAGCCAGACCTGTGGGAGCATGAGGCGCTGAAGAACAGATCTTATCTGCCAGCAGATAGAGGGGGTGTGCTGCAGTGGGGGAGGGCAGGGTCTGGCAGAGTTCAGTAGTTGTGCTAGATCACACTATAGTGGCCCTCAGAAACTTTGTCCGAGATCTCAGGGTTCTCGCCTACAGCAAGTGGAGTTGGGGGAGATGACAAAAAGTATCTACTCCTCATCTAGCCACTGGGTATTAGAATTGAGGCTTGGAAATTTTTCACATAACCAAACAATGCAAACACAGTATGGCTGACTGCCCTTAAGTGTTAAATAGATTCTTAGAAGGAATCATTGTAAATGCTCAATCAAGGATGCCCTTTGTAATTTCAAGAGAAATAGATCTTAGAAAATGCAAGCACAATTAGAAATGTATGAGTAAGAAATACTACCTCATTTTCTTTTTCTTTCATAGTCATAAGAAACCCAATGATTGGCCATAGGGTGTTGTGAGCATTTAAAAAATGGTCCTCTAGGGGCGCCTGGGTGGCTTGGTGGGTTAAGCAGCCGAGTTTAGCTCAGGTCATGATCTCGCGATCCACAGGTTCGAGTCCCGCATCGGGCTCTGTGCTGACGGCTCAGAGCCTGGAGCCTGCTTCCAATTCTGTGTCTCACCCTCTCTCTGCCCCTCCCCTGCTCATGCTTTGTCTCTCTGTCTCTCAATAATAAATGAAATGTTAAAAAAAAAATTAAAAAAAAATGGTCCTCTATGTGGAATGTCTGAACTAGCTTAGAGATATTTTAGAGTGACTGCATTGTTTGAAAAAAAAAATTTTTTTCCCGGGAACAAATGGATGAGGAGTGTGTGGGTGGCTCAGTCAGTTACGTGTATGACTCTTGACCCTAGGTCATGATCTCAGGGTTGGGTTTGTGAGTTGGAGCACTGGTCTGGCTCTGCCCTGAGTGGGCACAGAGCCTGCTTGGGATTCCTCTCTCTCTCCTTCTCTGCCCCTCCCGCCTCCTTGCACTGACTTGGATTCTCTCTTTCTCTCTCTCAAATAAATTTAAAGAACAATTGGAGAAGTTTATTGCTTGTTTTTTTGGAAACACCTTTGATACATTTTTTATATTAAATAAATGGACAGGAATAAACTATGAAAACCGCAGTTTTGCTGAATGTTACCACACAGCTTGGTTGGTCCGGAGTAGGTTAAACATACCCTCTTTCTCTTGAGTACTGCCATTCGAACACTGCTACTTAATGAAAGACCTAATAAAGGTAGAGATGAAAGATATGTGGGAAAGTATTCAGTGATTTTGGTCTAACCTTGCAAAATAATGAGGCACAGTTCTGCTAAAACCAATCCTCCTATCATTGTTGATAGTTTATGTACAATCCAAATTTTAACAATTTGAGCTAATTGGGGTGTGGCAAATGTAAAGTTCAGGTGCACAGGGATTCTATTTTTGTGTTAACGTCCTCCAGCAATGGCTTTCTGCCAGCATAGATTGTGAAGTACTACAACAAAAAATAATGCAAGCAGACTTGAGCCACCAGGAGCTCTCTGGAATGAGTATATGTGGGTTTATTCATTCGTGGAGTGCTGCTTTATTGATTACACATCCTGTGAAAACTTCCCCACTGGGGATAGAGCTGAGAGAACTATTACCATTTCTGAAGGGACTCAGTCTAGTGATGAAACAAAAGCCACAGAGCATGGTCAATACACAGATGACACACTGGACGCAATCAGAGAATGCCCATGACAGATTCTCCCCTACGTGGATTACAGCTTTTTCAGTCCACGACATGCCTGTATTTTTAATTTTGTTAGTGCCTGGTGGCTAGTTTGGTTTGATTCGATAAAATATTTTCTGCAAGTGTGAGAGGGGCAGAGGGAGGGAGGCACAGAATCTGAAGCAGGCTCAGCATTGTCAGTGCAATACCCAACATGGGGCTCAAATTCACAAACTGAGATTGTGACCTGAGCCAAAGTTGGATGCTCAACTGACTGAGCCACCCAGGCGCCCCTGGCCTTTCCTTAAAAAGAACAGGCAATTTGGGGCACCTGGGTATCTCAGTTGGTTAAGTGTCTGAGTTTGGCTCAGGTTATTGATATCATGGTCCATAGATTCCAGTCCCACTTCAGGCTCTGTGCTGACGGCTGAGAGCCTAGAGCCTGCTTCGGATTCTGGGTCTCCCTCTCTGCCCCTCTCCCTCTCACACACTGTCTCTTTCTCAAAAATAACGAATAAAAAAACAAAAATAAAAGAATCGGCCATTTTACAGCAAATTCAGTCTGTTTCAGGAGCTTACAGTCTAGTTGTTTGAAAAGATCTGCATGGCCTGAATGGGGCCTACTCAGCTCTGTACACAGATGAAGGGCATAGACAGAATGGTAATAGCAGCTTGACCTTGGTGGACATCACATACAGAGGTCAAGAACTTGGAGCCAGGAGATGTAATGGGTGAACTGTTTAATGGGCTTGATCACTAACTGTGTGGTCTTGAATATTCCTAAATAGCAGGTATGGGAAAGACAGTTCATCAATACAGATACAGTGTCTAAAAACTGAAGAAGCTAATGACTGATTTTATATACAGTCACTCTGGATTGAAGCAAGCGCTGCTGGGGACTTGCTAGTTGTGCCAAGCGACCTGGAGACACTGTTGACTAGACATGGCCTAACCCAGAGTTCTCGAACATGACTGTCTTTAGGGAAAGCAGGTAATACAGAGGAAGGGAATGGACAGGTAGGTCTGACATGAAGAAAGTGCAGTTACCTTCTTTTTAAAAATTTGTTTTTAAATGTTTATTTATTTTTGAGAAAGACCGAGCATGAGCAGGGAGGGGCAGAGAGAGAGAGAGAGAGAGAGAGACCTAGAATCTGAAGCAGGCTCCGGGATCTGAGCCTTCAGCACAGAACCCGACACGGGGCTCAAACCCACAACCATGAGATCGCCACCTGAGCTGAAGTTGGATGCTTGACCTACTGAGCCACCCAGGTGCCCCAGACTGAATTCTTTACATGTGGGACATTTGTTCACTTTTTACCTAGCAATTAGTGATAGTCTACTATTTTATCAGCAATTTGGGGGTAACTCAAACATTCAACAGAAGTCACACAATCCACTGACTGAGCCACCCAGGTGCCCCAAGTGTACTACCTTTTGATGGGACAGACTGTATATAGTCCCACCTGCTTGCTACCATGGGGGAATGAGGATCTAGTAGTAGCAGAGCTTCTGAGTATTGTAGAGAAGCAAAGTATGATTTGTCAGATATTGGTGCAACCCATTACCTGTACAGGATGCTTTTCTAATTCCTCTCATTCATGGTTTTCGAGATAGTCTTGGGCTCTTTGACTCTTTACAGGCTAAGGCAGTGGCCTCACAGTTTGCTGCCTATTAGAATCACCTGGAGAGCTCTTAAAAACCCCAGTACCCTGAGCGTGCCTCGTGCCAAAGTAATCAGAATCTCCATGGAAGGGACTCACATACTATTGGGATGTTAACTCCCTGGGTGATTCTAGTGCACAATCAGTTTTGTTTTTTTTTTAATGTTTTATTTCTGAAAGGGGGAGAGAGACAGCGTGAGCAGGGGAGGGGCATGGAGAGGGAGACACAGAATCTGAAGACAGGCTCCAGGCTCTGAGCTAGCTGTCAGCACAGAGCCAGATGCGGGGCTTGAACCCACAAACCATGAGATCATGACCTGAGCTGAAGTCGGACGCTTAACCAACTGAGCCACCCAGGCGCTCCCATCTAGTGCACAACCCGTTTAAGAACTCATGTTTGAAGGATGTGGCTACCCAGTGTACCTGTCAGATCATCACCATCATGCCTGTGGCAAATGTAGAATCTCAAGCCCTACCCTGTGCTCCTGAGACAGAACCAGAAGTTGAAGTCCAAGGCAATTCCTCTGTGGCTTACAGTTCAACAGCATTGCCTAATAATTATCAAGTGACAAGTTGGACTGCACTTTTATTTTTAAACCTTAAGACAGTGGTTCTTTTTTTTCCCCCCCTTAGAGCTCAAGTAGGGAGATGGGGGAAGGGGGGGGAGAGGGGGAGGGGGGAAGAGAGGCAGACNATGAACTGAGGCACAATCTGGAGTTGGATGTTCAACTGACTGAACTACCCAGGCATCCCAGGACAGTCATTCTTAATCATCCCTACACATTAGAATCACCAAGGGGTAAAAATGAACCTATATTCATACATAGCCTGTCTCTGAAGATTCTAATTTAATTGATCCGTGGTCAGTCCTGGGCATCAGTGTGTTAAAACTTAACCAGAGTGAGTCTACTGTGTTGACAGCATTGAAGATAAGTGCCATAGTTCAGTTTTGTTCATTTCATAGTCATCTGATACCTTGGAAAGGCAGAAAGAGAATTGGGGTTATTAACAAACCTGCTAGCTCTTCCGTCGAGGTGCGAATGTTTTCTACTTATACTGATTAGCTCCTTGGTTGCCACTCCTAAAGATAGATTAAAGAATTTGTTTTTTAGTTACAGTATTTTCTTTTAAAAAATTTAAAAAACTTAGTATTCTTTGTGTGCCTGTACTTTAATACATGATACTTGGTTACATATTTTATACTGTTCTGCCTCATTGCGCTTTCATTTGTAAACAGCAGCCCTTTGCTCTGAGGTTTTTCATCTGTGTATACAGCAGTCACTGAAAAACATAGTGCTTTTACGGAGCCCAAAGAGAGGATCTGATGGGGCGAAGGGAAGAATGAGTTCAAAATGTGCAGTCCCCGGGGCGCCTGGGTGGCTCAGTCGGTTAAGCATCTGACTTCGGCTCAGGTCATGATCTCACGGTTTGTGGGTTCGAGCCCCGCATCGGGCTCTGTGCTGCCAGCTCAGAGCCTGGAGCCTGCTTCTGACTCTGTGACTCCCTCTCTTTCTGACCCTCCCCTGCTCACGCTGTCTCTCTCTCTCTCTCTCTCAGAGATAAATAAAACATTAAAATTAAAAAAAAAAAAAGTGCAGTCCCACATGGCCCAGAATACCACACACGGAATGACTGTCAGCCAGGTGTTTAACTGGAGGAGACTTGGAGATCACCTGCTGTGAACTCTGGTTTCTTCAGCTATTAAAAAAGAAGATAGGATCTTGTGTTGTTCAAAAGCCAACTTCATAAAATGTTTATAAACCAGTTAATACAGTGCCAAGTCTTCCATGCCTCAAAGCCTAATCCAACAGGGCAGAAGGTCTTCTCTGGATGGAAGATACTTTAAATGGCATATATCAAGGACCTTGGCTTCCCCCGTCTTTAATTTAGACCCAAATGAAGGCAGTTTTTTTTTCTTTAAAAGAACTAGTTGTATGCCTTATGATCACATAAAATAAGAATTACTTTCATTTATGCAGATGGCATGGGTCATCATAATGAAATGAGGTATCCCTGATAAGCCAAATGGTCCTTATTAATGTGAATATAAAGTTCTGTTCTTCCGCCCCAGACAAGTTAATTAATTCAGATGTGCAATTGAGTTTATCCAGCATTTTGGGGCAAAGCTGGAAAGCTAATGCATGTGGGTGAGCCTGCAATCCTCTGTTCTTACTGAAGGTTCTTTGGTCACAGGGGCAGAGGCCACACTTGGGTTAATGTTGGGTAACAGTCTACTCGTTTTTTTTTTTCTAAAGATTTTAAAAAACTTTTTAAACTTTATTTTGAGAGAGCAAGCACATGCACAAATGGGAGGTGCAGAGAGAGGGAAAGAGAGAACTCCAACCAGTTTCTGCCCTGTCAGCACAGAGCCCACCCAGTGTGGGGATCCATCCCACGAACTGTGACATCATGACCTGAACTGAAATCCGGAGTGGGAGGCTTAACCCGCAGAGCCACCCAGGTGCCCTCAGGCTACTAATTTATCTTGGTCATGTACAACGATGTTTTCCAGTCTTGGTATCATAGCAGTGGCAAAAATGAAAGGCTAATATCTGTAAGGCACTTTGAGGTAAACTGATAATATTGGTCCAGGAGAAGCCACGTGCTCGAATCCGTATCACAGGACTAGGTGGGATCCTGGTCACAGAACAACTGCACCAGCTCTATGGCGCCCCCTTGGGGCACACTGTGGAAATAAGGCTTTCAACACGGCTTTGTCCATCCGGAGCAGTCTGACTCTTAGGTTACAGATTTTTAATGTTACAACAAAATCTTAATTTATAGGAAATTAAAAGTCCTTTATTTTGTAGCGCTTACATTCTGGAGGTAGCTGCACTTTGATTCTATAAAAATGGATTCAATAACCTACAAACCACTTAAAGAAAATGAAAAGTGTGGATCACTTTCTTACTGACATGTTTTCAACAGTCCTTTGGATTTGCTTTTAGGCACACGCTGCTGTATTAGACGATGTGATTTCTCCATCAATTATGGAATTTTAGAACTGAGTAAGTGCAAGCTGGGTAAATGTATGATCTGATGAGTAAAAGATTCCCAGGTATTGTATTTCTCTGGTTTTCGGTTCTGTTGACAGAAAGGCATGTATCTCCTGTGTTGATGTTAATAAACCTCCATGGTGAGCTGCACTGAAAGAGTGAATGCCTAATTACAAAACTAAAAAATTCCCAGTAAACACAACCAGGTAACTTACCTGCCTCTGCCTTCATGGATGAGATCCTAAGAGGCAGACACCCATTCTCAGCCATCAGTGCGATCAGCGGTCTTCAGCGTCTTCTAACCAGCCCCCATCAAGGCCTTTGAGATTCCCTCACAGCTTTGAGGGGTTGGTGCTGACTTGGTAACTAAAGCTTTTAAGGCCTACTAGCTTCAGATACAGAAAAGCTGCATCAGGATGTGAAAACTAGGGATTCATGATTTATTAATGTGAATTCATAAACTGGAAAATTATTTTTGAATTAGTATGCCTATCTTTTAAGCTAACAAGAATCCTATACTGTTACATACAAATTCCTGAGGGGCTTCTAACCCACCTATTTGTGATGTTGCTGAATGCATCACTGGGATGAATATTTGTATTCCCTCCCTTCTGTGCACTGTGAATGCAGGGAGGCCTGAATGAGGAAGTCCACTTAGAGGGGAGAAAATGAGCAGTTGTGGAAAAGCTGCATCACTCTGCCAAGAGTTCTGATGAATTTCTTTCCCTTTATTAAAAATCACTAGCCAGAAATTGGACTACAATTGAACTGGACAGGGATAATTACACATCTCTAAGATGTGTTCTATCTCCAGCTTTGATTTTTGTGTTTTCTCCTTGTCAGATGTATTCTGATAAAAAGACACTAATAAGGAATGATCTTATTTTAAGGCACTTACATATTATTTTTTTAGATTTTTTAAAAATGTTTTATTTATTTCTGAGAGAGAGAGAGAAACCGCATGAACAGGGGAGGGGCAGAGAGAGAGGGAGACACAGAATCTGAAACAGGCTCCAGGCTCTGAGCCAGCTGTCAGCACAGAGCCCGACACAGGGTTTGAACCCACAAACCGTGAGATCATAACCTGAGCCAAAGTCGGACACTTAGCTGACTGAGCCACCCAGGCACCCTAGATCACTTTAAATGCCAGATGGGCTTGAGAGCTTTTATCCTTTATTTTTTAGTAATTCATTCCCCTTTTTAAATTTTTTATTAAGTTTTAATTTGAATTCCAGTATAGTTAATGATGTTACATAATGTAGGTCCTTTAAAAATGAATTTTAAAAGAATACAGTTGCCTTTTCAAGATGGCTGATTTTGTCCATCCTTCAGTGAGGATGCACAGAGGTGAACTGGCATATTCAGGGGGAAAATAATAAGCTTATCTATAGCCTCTAAACTGGATGTTTGTTTTCTGTCAAAGAATCACACTTAGAAGTCAACTGACAAAGACTACTGGGCATAATTTAAAGTTCATCCACAGTAGTAGAAGGACTCAGATAGGAGACTAAGAATAGGTTTTAATATTACAGAAGCAAGAATGATAGTAAAGTATTATTTAAGGGCTACATGATGAAAACATATTCTAAATACTGATGCTTAGAATGTGTATTTCTTTCATCAAATATATTAACTTACTACAACAACATTGGTCACTGATGACTCATAATTTTGAAATTATGGCAAAATTGTAATCTGAACTAATGACCCCCCCCAATACATAATGAGCAAATATGCCCTCTTGACTGCTTCAGGCTTATCTTTGGGTTGAAAAAGGTCCTATAAGAAATTACTAATGAATGTGACCTCAACATAATGAAAATCTTTTATTGGACAAAACCCTATAATACTCTAAAGCAAACAGCAACTGGGGGAAAGTCTACAACATTTAGTTAGAAACTCAACTTTCTTATGTAAAGTTTCTCAGTAGAAATTGGGGCAAATAGAAAATTAACAGGCATTAATTAAAAAAGAATGCAAATGACCATAGCATGAAAAAATGTCCAGTAATTACTCATCAAAAATTTCAAATAGGAAGCTATCGCTGTTCACAACGTTTACGCAAATAAAGAAAAAGCCAATCTCCTAGAGTTTGGAGTATAAATTGGTACAAACTTTCCAGAGGGCAATTGTTAAAATGAACAATATGTAATATATTAGTTATTATGTGTTCCTGACATTTAAAGAACAGTTTTGGGCACCTGGGTGGCTTAGTCAGTTAAGCGTCCGAGTTTCGCTTAGGTCATGATCTCGCGGTTCGTGGGTTCGAGCCCCGCGTCGGGCTCTCTGCTGACTGCCAGCTCAGAACCTAGAGCCTGTTTCAGAGTCTGTGACTCCCTCTCTCTCTGGCCGTCCCCTGCTCATGCTCTCTCTCTCTCTCCCTCCTAGAAATAAATAAAACATTTTAAAAAAATTTAAAAAAAAAACAGTTTCTCATTCCTGTTTATAGCCTAGATGGCTATAAATGGTTGAGAGGAAATTTGTCAACATGTCCATTAGCTATCATTGACTTTTGAGTCCCATTAAACAAATATTTATTGAATAGCCAGTTTGACTATTGTCAAAGCACCGTGTATAGAGCATTGCCTGAAGCAAAAAACTCTGCTTTGAGCATGTACATTCCAGTTGACGTTGGTATTTAGTGTCTTACATTTTTTTCTATATGGTTTCCATTATTGACCATTTTTCTCCAGTGAACGTACGTGGTTCCTTAAATTATCAGAAAGCAGATTATTTAGCTTACTCTCTTAACAAGATGAACATCTATTTGTTTAAATATCATCAAACAAATATTTTGATGAAGGTGGTTCTCTGCCACGTTCCTTACGTGTTTGGACATGTTAGATCATTGAAAGCCCCTGGCTGTGTACAAAAATGTGTAACTGTATAGTAATTTTTCTCTGTATAGCCATCATTACACTGAGCTAATCATATACTTGCTGAACATCATTGTTCCCAATATCTTCTGAGAGAATTTTGAGAATGAGAATGCCTGTTAAGGGGCTTTCTTTCCACACGTATATCCCTGGATCATTTGGGTTGGTGCTATTTGGTTGCATCATTACCTGTTGACCCTGAGTGGTAGTTCTTAATCTGGGTGTCAGAATGACCTGGGGAGGTTACTGTAAAGCAGATTTTCAGGCCCAAGAAATTGTGATTCTGCAAGCTTGGAATTGGGCCAAGCCTCAAAATTTATCAGGATGTCTGCAGTGGTTCTCTGGGCTGTGGCTACATGATAAAAACACTGAGAAATAAGTGCCCGGGGGTTAAAGCATATGCACCAGTAAACTTGAGGGTATGAAATTGTTTCCAAGCTCCTTTGCTGCTCAGTGCTTTTGGAAGTCACCGGCACAGTTAAATGCTGAGTGTTTCTTACAGGTCCATTTAAGGCACGCTCCTTTTCTCTTGATAGATTCAGACTGAGTGGAAAAGTCTAGGTCACCTGGAGTGAGAACAGTGTGGCTCTCTTCACAGGTTTTCCTTACTTGATCTTTGTGTCTCAAACTTGAGCCATGTGTGCTCAAAGGGGAAACCTCTTTCAGGTTTAATAGCCTTCCAGATAATTTTGTTGGACAAATACTAACCTGAGGAACGGATACCTAATTCCCAGAGAATGTTTTCCAACTGGAAGTGTAACAGCAAAAGGGAATTTTTTTGCTTTTTGGTTAGCAGAACACATTTTCCTTGGATTCAACATCAAAATGAATACATGAAAAGTCAACACTCAAATAGAGTTGAGGGATTCCTAAATGTGTATGTAAGTCCTGTGGATCCTTGGCTGCCAGTTTGAGGGATATTTTTAAATCTGCTTAAATGGTGATACTTAAAGCATGGTCATGGCCTAACATTGGATCAGATTTATGAAGTTGATTGAGGAGGTTACTTACGTCTGCTTGCTAATACTAGACTTGGTAAAGTGTTGAAGTGTTGACGACTACCCCCCGCTGGAAATGGGGTCACCAGCTCTCTGCTATGTGAGCTCAAATATGTCTTTTTTTTTTTTTTTTTTGAGTAACCCTACACTCAGTGTAGGCCCTGAACTTAGGACCCCAAGATCCAGAATCTCCCACACTATCAACTGAGCCAACCAGGCACCCAACACCTGTCTGTCATAGATGCTAATAGTAACTTCCAAATAGCAGATGATTTTTGGCATTTTGTAGATGGGTATTAGGCTCTTCGGGAAGGATGTTGAATATGAGTAAGAGTCTAAAAAACATTGGTGAAGGGCTTTGGGGTTTATCTCCGAAATAAAAACCCTTGAGACTCTTCTTTTCCCCCTGTGAAACCACCCTGACCTTGTGATATTCCTTCCTCAATATTGTCAAATAGGGTAGTCACAAAAATACCTTCCTTGTCATAGAATTAAAATGTACCTCTGAATAAATGTTGACTTCTATTTTCCTTTTACAGTTTCCTAAAGCCAATTAAAGATATGAAGATGAGGGGCGCCTGGGTGGCTTAGTCGGTTAAGCGTCCGACTTTCGCTTAGGTCATGATCTCACGGTTCGTGGGTTCGAGCCCCGCGTCGGGCTCTGTGCTGACTGCCAGCTCAGAGCCTGGAGCCTGTTTCAGTCTGTGACTCCCTCTCTCTCTGGCCCTCCCCTGCTCACGCTGTCTCTCTCTCTCTCTCTCTCCTAGAAATAAATAAAAATATATAAAAAAATAAATAAGATATGAAGATAAATCTGTATGAAATCCTGTGAATAATGTGTATATGAACATTGACCTCTATTTCCTATAAAGTGCTATGAAAATGGAGATTACATTCAAGTAATGGCTTTTGCATGAACTAACTATACTGTGCAAAAATTGTATGTGTTGCCTTATATCATGCAGACTTAGGACAGTGGTGCCATAAAGTACATATCCTGCTGGAAAAAATGTGCAATGGTAAAAAGAGCAAGAAAACAGCTACACTGACTCGTGAAATAGTACAGATGTGTTTTGTCAACCCATCAGATACTAGAGCACTTACATGGAGTTAGTGATTTTTAGTCTTGAAAGGGTTTTGTTTTTGTTTCCTTTTGAGAGTCTAGAGATGGAATAGAAGCAATAGGCTGTAAAAACGTGCATGATTAAAACTTGTTAATTCAGAACTTCCTATGTTGCCTGGCCTGTAGGAGGCCCTCAGTAGGTATTTGATGATGGATTCAGGAAGTGTTAGGTATTGACAGACTCCAAGATGGCTGGGCAGAAAGTACACTGGGTTAAGTCTTGTCCCTGGCAGACGATGTGAGGCCAAGACATTCATTTCACCCAGACTGAAATACTCATCAGATCATAAATTTACCCAGCTTGCACTTATTCAGTTCTAGCATTCCATAGTTGATGGAGAAATCACATTGTCTAATACAGCAGCCTCTTTCACAGATGGAGAGCCTGAGGCCCAGTTGGGTCAGATGATTGGTATTAAATAATTAAGAGCAAAACTTCCTGATTCTCTTCCCAGCTCTTAAGTGTATACTTTCACTTAATGGCCCTCAAATTTCTACAGAGTGTAACAGGATGCTCATAGTGCTGAGCTCACATTGTAACCCTTCAAAGACTATGTGTGGATGGAATTTAATAGCCCACTGAACAGATGGGGACAGTGACAAGAGAAGTTAAGTGACTATTCAAGGACCTGTATTTTGTAAGAGAAGCACTCCTTTTTGTTTATCATGGTATTGACTCTGGTTGACTGTTGAGCTTTCCTAGGTCTCTGCTAGAACTATAGGTAAGGTTGCTTTCATTGGAAATTGCAAAAATCGGAAATATTTTGGTTTTCCCTTTTAATCTTTTGGAAATAGTGAACTGCCATCTGATGAGTGAAACTTGAGTTAACTAACCAGACCCATCAAGTAGGGGGAAAAAAAGACAAAAAGAAAGACATGGATTCCCTGTAGCCAAAATTTACAGGCTTTACCATTATGGATTTTTTTTCATTTAAAAAAGTTTGGTTTTATTCTTGAGAGAGAAACATCGAGCCTGAGGGAGAGAGGGGCAGACAAGAGAGTGATAGAGAATCCAAAGCAGGCTCCAGGCTCTGAGCTGTCAAGACAGAGCCCAACGCAGGGCCTGAACTCATGAACCGTGTTGATCATGACCTGAGCTGAAGTCGGATGTTTAACCTACTGAGCCACCCAGATGCCCCTTTCTGGATTTTTTAAAACCTGCTGTCTGAGTTTGTAAGTAAAATCTCGAAGTGTCAGTCGATGGGGGTTTTTAACTTGGAACAAAAACTGATAAATTGGTGTGATTCTTAAAAATTAATAAAATCCTTAAGGGTGCCTGAGCTACTCAGTTGGTAAAGTGTCTGACTCTTGATTTCAGCTCAGGTCATGACCTCAGTTTGAGCCCTGCCTCAGGCTCTGCACTGAAAGCGTGAAAACTGCTTTGGATTCTCTCTCTCTCCCTCTCTGTCTGTCCCCTCCCCTGATCACATGTGCATACTCTTTCTCTCTCAAAATAAATAAACGTTTTAAAAATCTTTAGAAGGAGGAAAAGTAAAGTTTCTAAATTATAAGTCAACATTCAGTAAGCCCAAGTGTTCAAAGATAGTAAAGTATTAAGTGAGCCTAATTCTCACCTTCATGTGCTATATTCTTGTTTCCTTCAAAAGATGGTCTGTTGAAGATCTCACGCAGGGGAGAAAAGTCCACATGGAGCGAGGTGACTTGGGAAGGGGTAAGGCACTGAAGTTTTGTTTCCTCACGATGAAGACTTGGGACCCACATGAGGCAGAACCGGCATGCTGTTATAAATAACCATGCTTGGGGCGCCTGGGTGGCTTGGTCGGTTAAGCGTCCGACTTTCGCTTAGGTCATGATCTTGCGGTTCGTGGGTTCGAGCCTCGCGTCGGGCTCTGTGCTGACTGTCAGCTCAGAGCCTGGAGCCTGTTTCAGTCTGTGACTCCCTCTCTCTCTGGCCCTCCCCTGCTCGCTCTCTCTCTCCTAGAAATAAATAAAACATAAAAAAAAATTAAAAAATAAATAAATAACCATGCTTAAGAACTGGTTTTCCTGGAATAGTAGAGGTTAAGCTAGTTCTATTGTGACACTTGGCCATACGTAACGAAGAAGATGGTGTTTCACCCTTACTGACGAAAATGCATCCATGGCATTTAGAAATTGACAGAAAAAGAGTATTGAGGTAATGCTCTGATGTGACTGTTAAGGAAACCCGCATTCAGGGAGGAGGACAGACTTGTCCACGCTTTCACACAAAGGTTCCAAGTCAGACTCCAAACCTTCTCTTCCTGAGCCCCTGTTACTAACATGAACTGTGTTCCTAGATAATCAATAGACATCCAGTTGTCTGGGACAGTTGCACATGTGCAGAATGGACAGGCTGGCCTTTCTGCCAAAGATCAAGAGTGTACAATCACCCAGGTCACAGGAGCCATTTACACTTCTCAGAATGAGATGAGTTCTGATAGGGACATCTGAAATAAAGGTGGAATTTGTCCATCAAGACTGCTCACAAGCCAGCTTTGGGAATAACAACTACATGTTGGGGGAGGTCATGAAGAGGACATGACCAGAAGTTGACCCCACATCTGGATCCTGGCAATCTCATCCCTTCCCGGTCGGTGGAATGGAGTTCTAGCACTGTTGCCATAGCTGGGGACCGTTTCAAGGATGTAGCCTTGAGAGAGTAAGGTATTGCGACCTTGACCATATACGCAACTGTGTGTGTATTTTACATATGTGTATATGTGTAAATATACATATATGTATAATACAGATAGATACATATATATAAACTACAATTTTGGCATGTGGGTGCAGATACCTCCCCATCTGGCAGCCACCCAAGCCAAGCCTGGTTACTTCCCTTGTTGGTTAGAACTGTCACCTGTCAACCTAGCATGGTCTGATGCTTCCTTTGGTGTCTTCAGATCCAATGGGTGAATTGAAAGGTATGATAGAGTGGTTTCGGGTATAGTTAGTAAAATGCCAAAAAAATTTTTTTAGGTTTTAAAACCAAATGGCAAAAATCTAAGAAACAGGCTTACACACAAAAGAGTCTCTTTTTTGACTCAAGAATATAGAACTACCTTTCACCCACTGAAGGCAAAGAATTTGTATTCTTTTAAAGAACCCTGAAGAGAAGTTGATTTTTGATAGTATGTTCCGTGTTGGTACCTCATGTATATTAGGAGTTGTTTAAACCGCAAATATCACATGATGAGGTTTAAACCTGAAGGTAAACAAATTAAACCAATCCTTTTTAATACTTACTTTTGAGAGAGAGAGACACAGACACAAGTGGAGAATGGGTGGAGAGAGAGGAAGACACCGAATCTGAAGCAGGCTCCAAGCCACCTCCTCTTTCTTCCCTTCTCCCTCCCTGTGAAAGTAAATTCTCTCCTGATGTACAATGTAATAGGTGAGTTTTGCTTGTTGTTGAACTTGATAAAAATGTTTCTACTCTAATAATAGTGTATTAATCGTCAGCTTTAGTTCCATTACTGTCTTTCTTCATACCTTTTTTTTTTTTTTGCCCTGTTTTCTAGAGAAGTTATTCAAGACATCATTTGTTAGAGCAGTTTTTGTAACAACAAAATTGAGGGAGATAGAGGTTTTCCATATACCCCATGCCCACAAAAATGAATAATCTGTTCCCAATACTAATATCACACATCAGAATAGTATTGATGGACTTAATTTTTTTGAAGGATGAACCTACGTTCATCATCATTACTCAAAGCCCATCATTCACCTTAGGGTTCCCTCTTGGTGTTCTACTTTGTGTGGTTTTGGACAAATGTTAAATTACATATATCCATCATACATGTTACCTTCCCAGCCCTAAAATTCCTCTGTGCTCTGCCTCCTCTCTTCTTGCCCCATCTCCACCTCCTCCGCCCATGGCAACCACTGATGCTGTTTGCATAGTTTTGCCTTTTCCAGATTGTAACATAGTTGGAATCCTACAGTATGATTGGCTTTTCAGAACTTCTGCTTTTACTTAGTAATATATTTCTAAGTTTCCTCCATGTCTATTCAGGCCAGGATAGCTTTTTCTTTTCTTTTCTCTTTAAGCACCAAATAACATCCTGCTGTCTGATTGTGACAGTTCTTGTTAACTTCACCTGCTGAAGGCGCCTTGTTGTTGCTTCCAAGTCCTGATAATTACGAATAAAACAGCTGTAAACATCCACGTGCAGTTTTTGTGTAGCCATGAATTTTCAACTCCTTAGGGAAAATTAGAAAGGTATGTATTTGCTGGATTGTATGTGAGAATATGTGTAGTTTTGTGTAAAAAAAAAAAAAAAACAACTGGCAAACGTTTTGCCAAAATGGCTGTACGATTTCACATACCTTCCAACAGGGAGCGCGGGTTCCTGTGGACGCATGCCTCTATCAGCACGTGGTGGTTGTCTGTGTTTTGGGCTTTGGTCACTCTAATGACTGTGTAATGGTTCCCTTCATATCTTCAAGTCAAATACAAATGAACTTTTGTTTTCCAGGTTAATTAGATATACCTAGGATTTTGCCTCTCTATTGAAACTACTGCATATTCTCAGCATGTTTGATATCGCTGTAACTCTGAAGTTGCTACTTAGTCTTTCTGTCATTGACTGGCTCATTCTGTATATGTTTATAGAGTACATACTATCTAGTAGGTGCCATGTTTTACGCCGGAGATGAAAAGGTCAACCGGATAATTAATCTCTCTTCTCGTTGGGGCACCTGGGTGGCTAAGTTGGTTGATCAAGTGTCCGACTTCAGCTCAGGTCACGATCTGGCAGTTCGTGAGCTTGAGTCCTGCACCGGGTTCTGTGCAGACAGCTCTCTCGCTCTCAAAAATAAACAAACATTTAAAAAACAATAAAAATTGAAATGACTTTTAAAACACACATTTGAAAAGGAGTTTAAAATGTCTTTTAACTCAACAGTGTGCCTGTTCCTTTCTTTCCCACCCCAATTCGTAAACTGCAACCACTTTTTAAAAAATCAACTTTTTAAAATAACTGATGTACAAAAAAGTATACAAATCATACCTGAGTATCTAAATGAATTCACAAAGTGACCAACTCCCATAGCCAGCAAATTGAGAAATACATTATCAATTTTTTAGAAGGACTCTTTGTGTGTTTCTATCTTCTTTTCTCCTTCCCTTTGAAAGTAAATTCTGTTCCGGCATCTAATACAATAGAGTTTTGCCTGTTGAACATGATAAAAATTTTTATCTGCCCTAATATTAAGGGACATGTGTGTGGTTTCCACTTTGGGCTGTCACGAATAGGATTGCTTCAAACAATCTTGGTATATCTTCTTAGTGAACATCTGCTCAGATGTCCATTAGGTAGATTAGTAAAATGGAATTACTGCATTGTAAGTAGTACATCTACAGGAATGTACTAGAAACTGCCACACTGATTTTCAAAGCAATTCTATCCCTTTGCAAATGACTACTGATAAAACTTTGTATATGCACTTAACTGCACCCACCCACCCTGTTCACCTTTCTCCAAAAGCTATGCTTCATTTATCTCTTCTCTGGAGTATATGTTTAACTTAATATTCCTATTTGTATTTTCTGTCAGCTTTAAGCAATTTTCTTTATGTGTCTGTTATGTCAGATGTACTGACTAACATAGTATTTTTTCTATGAACTTATTTTGAGTTTTAGATTTATAGAAACACTACAAAGATAGGAAGTAGATTTCTCACTACTGTTAACTTCTTTATTATTGTACCGTTGTCAAAAATGAAAAGCTACCATTGATAGATCACTAATAATGAAGTACCAGATTTGATTTCTACTTCCTGAGGTTGCTACTGTCCCTTTCTTGTTTGACCTTCCAATGCAGGATACTTCAATGGAATTAACTCCTCATTTGTCCTTATTTACCATGAGTCTGTGACAATTTCTTGGTTTTTCCTTGTTTTCAGTGACTTTGATGGGTTTGAGTGTTGTTGGATGTTTAGAAGAATGTACTGTCCTTTTTCTCAGGCTTCTACTGGAATTATGAGATCAGAGGAAGAATCCCACAGGACTGAAATGTCCACATCACGTCTGGGGCGCATGACATGCCTGTGAAATCCCTGGTGATGTTAGCTTCCATCATTAGTTAACATAGTGTTTGTCAGGTGTCTCTACTGTCATTTTTGTTGTTGTTCTTACCGGATTCTTTGGAAACCAGTCGTTACATTGAACCAGTACACACTTGTAAATAGTGTGGTAGGCAGAGTTATAAAGTCTCTTCCTGAAAGAGTGCAGGGCTCATGAATCTAATGGGACAGCAGTGAAGGTGTCAGCATAGTCCATCCTGTGACTGTGTTCTGCTATACGAGACAGAAGGGAGGTTTTCCTGGTGGATTTGGAAAAGTAAGCCCCCTGTTGGGAGAGTGTCACCTGGTTAAGAACTGTGAGTAGCCCCTAAGAATTGAGAGATTTTAGGTACTTTGTTACAAAGCAATAAAAAGCAAATGCCCCAAATGACAGGAAATGAATACAAATACTTAACACATTGTCTTTTTGCTACCAACACAGCCTTCCCCGTGCCTTGTCTATGGATTGAAGCTAAATGTAGAAAAGCAGTAAATAATAGGCATTATTGTCATGGTATATGCTATTGTCATGTATATGCTATTTCCTGGGTGCAGACATTCTATTTATTACATTCTAAGCATACAAGTCAGGTGAATTTCAGTTTCTCCTACTCTACTGCTCAAAAATCAGACCACAGTTTAATTTACTTCAGATTTGGTTAAAATATTCTGTAAAAATTTTATTTAAAACCTTTAACATTTTTAACAGAAATACCCAAATCTCTGCAAACATTTAGTTACTTCTATTTATTAAATACAGTCATGATATTTTTATTTTAAAGTAGACCTTTTAGAGAGTATTGATTCCTATTCTCATTTGGACCATTTCCATTCTAGGCCTAATGAACAGATTTCATTTTAAGGTGCAGTATATGCTAAGATATGTAGAATCTGGGCAGCTTATTGCATAAAACCTCTTATTGTTGAATTGCTTACTTATCAAAATGCCTTTTGTTGATCTGACTCTCTGTTGCTGAGAATCTTCATATGGCCAATAATCCATGGTTGTTGGCTCAAATTTAGGAATATAAAACTGTGATAATAAAATCTTTAAAAAAGACAAAATAAAATGGGGCACCAGGGTGGCTCAGTTGGTAGAGCATGCAACCTTTGATCTTGGGGTTGTGAGTTCAAGCTCCACATTAGGTATACAGATGACTTAAAAATAAAATCTTGAAAAAAAGCAGACTGATGATAGCAAGTCTTTGGTATGGGTTTCTGTTGCATATGTTCATGTGCTTTACTCATTAGGACTCTCCCCTGAATGAGAATGCTGAGTGTAAAGTCTGTCTCTCTGTATTTCTCTGAGTAAGTCTTACTGACTAACAGTTCATATGGTCGAGCCAGAGAATTGCCTTGTAAATTAGGAGTTCCCCAAATGCCAGAATGAGGACTTCTTCTGGGATACCCACACCCACAGAAGTACTACAGCATTTTCCAAGCAGCTCTTGACAAGATCTTTGCAAGAAGCTAAAAGCATCTTATGATGCAAGAGGGAGGTAAGCTGTGTGTACGTGCGTACTTGGCTGGTGTATTTGCTCTATAGAGAGACATGAAATGAAACCTTTCATTTTGTTTTGCTCCTTTCATTCCTACACTCTTGGCTGCATGCACTGAGCTTGGGCTATTCTGGGGTTCCACTGCAGATTTAGGCTTTTACCTCCATTTGAACTCCTTCGTGGACTTTACTTTTATTAGCATATTTCCATGTACTTTCACAGTTGCAGAAAATTATTAGTCTCTAATTTCCCCGTGACCACCTACAATTCTCTTGAGTCTTTCCAAGCTGATTTATGTTTATGATGCTTGTTAGTGACTTGTCTCCATAGTTGTTTTTCTGTTTACCTTCCAGTAGCCAATATTCTCATGGACATGGGTTTCTTAATGGTAGTAGTTGCAGGCTCAGATTCTTGGGTTTCATACTTGGCCCCCAACTCTGCCCAGTGCACCGCTTGAGGAGGATTGCTTAATTTGTGCCTCAGCCAGGACACAATCAAGATCATTACTGTTGTCTACTGCATCGAGTAATCTGACTATGACTTCATTTTCATTGCCACAGCATTTCTAAAACTGTCTTAGGATTTTAAAATAACCTTCTTTGTCATAAAGACCATAAGCAGATTCAGAGAAATGCCAGCAGGCAGAGGTAAACTGAGAATTTTCCAATGTTCCATCAACACATCTTGAAAATTCTTCATCAATTTCACTGGTGAGTGATTCCTGACCAACATCCAGAATGCTAGGCTTAGGGGCCAACAGAGAAGAAAAACAGCAATATAACTTTGCTAAATCCTGCGCCTTGGTATAACTTATCCTCAGTGTTGATTTCATGATGATTGCTTTTTTTATAATTCTGTGACTAAATGAGAAATTGATGAGTCATTACATAATTAAATAACCATGAAACAGCAGGACGCACACTCTGGGCACTCTCAAGCAGGCAGGACGTGTTTCCACTTCACTGGGTTGATAGAGGAAAGGTGACTCTTCGGGAAATTGTTTTTTCTTACTCGTAGGTTTTTTTTTTTTAACATATAAAACATGTGCATCTAGGGATAAAGAAAGAATCCACATCATACAAAACAAGATGTGTATTTGTTATGTAAAATTTACATGCTATTAACCAAAGAGGAGGAACAACCTTTAAACTTTGCGTTTGTCTTTCCAGGATTTAGGTTAAATGATCTTGTCCATCTAGGTCTGGGCTCTGGCTCTAGCAGAGACAGCAAAAGATTATTGCGAGAGGGCTTAGTTACTGTCCCAACGGTGTCCGAAAATTACTTGCAGAGCCAAAGTACACTGATTCCTTAAGTAATCAATGAGGATACCAACATACATGTGAATATCTCTAGAACTTGAACATTTTTTCAACACTTAATACTTCAGGTTAAAAAATCTATGATGAAAAGAACTCTAATAATATGACTGCTGAAAAAAATCCCTCTTTTTCAATGTATTTTATAGGGCACAGATGAGGTTCTCCTTGGTGACTCTGATGACCACTGTCCAGTGTCAGGTTTAGGTGTTAGGAAGTTTGGAAATGGTCCCTATTTGGTTTACTACTGTTGATGGGCTCTGGAGTTTGTCCCGCTTTCCACCATATATATCAGTATACCCACTCTCTTGACCTTGCCTGGATGGTTTCTATCCCTATAATCTCTACAGCTCTCTTTCATCTCTCATTAGACCCTGGAATGTCCAGAGCTGTTTTCTGTGGCCATCTGCAAACTCGCATGTTTAGTAAGACCTGTTCTTTATGCTACTTCTCTTTGAAATAAGCCTGCTGGTACTGTTAGGGGTTTTGTTTGTTTGTTTGTTAATTTATTTTTGAGAGAGCGAGAGACACGCAAGAATGTGACCAGGGACAGGGCAGAGAGAGAGGGAGCCACAGAATCTGAAGCAGGCTCCANAAGAGCTGTTTACTGTGGCCATCTGCAAACTCACATGTTTAGTAAGACCTGTTCTTTATGCTACTTCTCTTTGAAATAAGCCTGCTGGTACTGTTAGGGGTTTTGTTTGTTTGTTTGTTAATTTATTTTTGAGAGAGCGAGAGACACGCAAGAATGTGACCAGGGACAGGGCAGAGAGAGAGGGAGCCATAGAATCTGAAGCAGGCTCCAGTCTCCGAGCTGTCAGCACAGAGCGAGATGTGGGACATGAACCCACAAATGGTGAGATCATGACCTGAGCAGAAGTTGGACGCTCAACCGACTGAGCCACCCAGGCTCAATATTGTTGTTTTTGTTTTTTTAACATGAAAAAGATTTTTCTTTGTGCCAGTTACTCATAACAAAAAAGTCTTCCCCTTCTCCGCTTGGAGTATTTAAGAGCACTTCCGGATAGACTTTCGATACTGACTTCTGAAAACAGAAGACCACCGCTGCCTCTTGGACTGCCTCGTTCCACTGCATGCAAGAGATTGTGTTTAAGTAATTTATAAAATAACTTGTCTTTCCGGTCAGTTACATTTACCAGAACCATTAATTTCTTCTAATTTCTTCATTGCTTAAAGGCAATGAAACTTGGAGGGTCATTTAAGTATTTTCATCACTTCAGGGCATCTGGGTGGCTCAGCGCTCTGCCCTAACAGTGTGGAGCCTGCTTGGGATTCTCCCTCTCTCTCTCTGCCCTCCCTTGCTCGTGCAATCTCTGTCTCTCTCAAAGTAAATCAATAAACTTATAATAATAATAAAAATTTCTTCACTTTGGTTAAGCAAGTTCCAACTTTTCAAGAGAGCATATGCTAATACATACTAAGCCATTCAACCTCGTGCCTGGGGCTTTGTTCATCCACAGTCAAAGCACAAATAACTTAATTTCTGTTGTTTTAATTGGCCTTCATTTAAGGTGTGATGAAACGTAACACTTCCCTGTGTATGCATTTTATAGTTTGTCCTGATGTATAAATCTTTCAAAACTACGAGTTAGGAGCACACATTCTAAGAAAAGGCTCTTAGAATTTTGCTTAGTTCATGTAGTTTGATACCAGTCAAGTGCTATATGTTGTTTAGTGTCTCACAATTCCTAGGCAAGGTGTGAAAATTAATGTTTTACCAGAAAACAATTGCTACTTTGTCCTGTAGGAGAGAAGACTCAGCCTTTTAAAGAGCAAGCTGGGAACATTTGGTGACTGGGCAGCTCCTCAGGTCCCGGTCCTGTAACTTAGCATTTTTATTCAGTGAACACTTCTTTCCTGTCTTCTGGGTGAAAAGCACTGTATTGACTGCAGCAGTTACAGGGGTTTTATTCTCCTTGAACTAAAGCTGATTACAATTTAGTAGAAGAAACAGGAAGAACTAAGTATGAGGTAAAACAAAGACTTGACAGAGGTAGAAATTTCCATGGGATCAGTGAGAGAGCGGGCTATTGCTTGCATTTGTAGTGACACGCAAAGTGAGGAGGAGTCTGCATTTGAACTAAATTTGTGTGCCTCTCTTAGCAGCCATCTCTTGCTTGGAGAGGGAAGAATGAAGTGTCTGTCTGATCCCACCCAACCAGCATCTAGTCTTGTTTGCAACCTAAGTTTCTTGCCCTGTACAATTAGTTTTAAGGAACTAATTTTGGACCTTTGGAATTCCTTGCTAAATTGGACGTGGAATGCAGAAGATGAAATAGGTCTTGAACTTTTTGTGGGCAACACAATGAATGCCTTGACAGTCGCTCAAGAGTTTTTAATATTTTCAAAGGATTTTTTTTTTTTTTTTTTTTAAGAGAGAGAAGGC
>NW_027530640.1:2851273-2854920 GCF_008692635.1 Crocuta crocuta
CACCAATGGGGTGGGGAAAGGATAAAAAGAGAGAATCTTACTCAGGCTTCACACCCAGCAGAGGAACCAGACATGGCTTGATCTCAGGACCCTGAGGTCATGTTTAAGCTGAAATCAAGAGTCTGACCTTTACTGACTAAGCTACCCAGGCGCTCCTCAAGGAATTACTGAAATAAACAGGGAGGTGTAATTAAAATTCGTGATTTTGGCAGAAGCATTTAGATGTTTCACTTGAGTTGACAAGTTAACCTCACATCTATTTATAGTGAAGGTAAAAGTGACAGAAGAATGAGGAACCTGGATGTGTTTGTGTGACCAAGATCTCAAGAATAGTGTCATTTTGTCCATTTTATCATTTTGGCATGCTCTGTTTTTTTGTTTGTTTTTTTTTATATATATATATTTCTGAGAGAGAGCGCGAGCGAGCGCACACACAGGGGAGGGGCAGACACATTTGGAATCAGGCTCCAGGCTCTGGACTGTCAGCACAGAGCCCAAGAGGAGGCTCAAATCCATCAACTGTGACATTATGACCTGAGGCAACATTGGACGCTTAATGAACTGAGCCACCCAGGCGCCTCTCTCTGTGCTGTGTTATACATTAGTGTCTTGTACTTACCTGATGACCCACTTACCTGCTTTATGGTGCTGTTTCATTATTATTACTAACAGGTATAAAAGAAGGCAACATTAAAACCAAGTAAACGTAAAGACCTCAAATAGGGCAGAGTATAGTGGGGGTACAGCTAAGTGGGAGGAGGCCCCATTTTCAGATTTTCAGCTGCTTTTTTGTGGCTCTGTTGGGTTTCTAGTTTTGTTATGTTCTCTGTGTCCTATCTAATAGAATAAGGATACATTTTGTTCTCTCAAAGGTTTCCATTATTAAATTTTAATAATTCTATAAAGCTTTTAATAATTCTATAAAGACTAGTCCTTCTATGTTTTGCTAAAGCCATTTTTAAAAAATTGAATGACTGATGTTGCCTTGAAGCCATCTTACAATTCTGAGCTGTGGAGAGCAGAAATTGCTGATGCCTGACTTGTCTCTGGTGGAGGGGTGTCTTTGGATCAGGCACCCTATGGGGTGAAGTTGATGAGTATGAACATTCTACTGAACTATCACTGTTAAACCTAAAACAGTTTCTTTCTAGAAGGATTGGGCTTCTTCTCTGGTCGCTGACTTTTTACAGGCAAATTACTATTCCCAGGGTACCTTCATATATACCCCTGTTCTTGGCTTTTGTGGATCTGTGTACCAATAGTAACCTTGAAGCAGGGATATTATTAAGCTGAGTGGCTTCAAAATCTACTCAGTTTTGTAATTAAGCAGTATTAAAACTTAGTAAAAATTATAGGTTTTAAAAATTAAGGTAGTAAACTATAGCTATTTTTTTAAATTTAAAATAACCATTTTTTAAATTTCAGTGCTAAATAGGGGCACCGGGGTGGCTCAGTCAGTTAAGCATCCTACTTCCTTCAGGTCATGATCTCCTGGTTGGTGGGTTCGAGCCCCGCATCGGGCTCTGTGCTGACAGCTAGCTCAGAGCCTGAAACCTGCTTCAGATTCTGTGTCTCCCTCTCTCTCTGACCCTCCCCTGCTCACGCTGCCTCTCTCTCTCTCTCTCTCTCTCTCAGAAATAAAGCATTAAGAAAATTTTTTAAAAAATTTTCAGTGCTGAATGTTATAAGACAAATCATAATTGTCTGGGGATTATATGTTTAAACTGTATGATTATAAATAATAATTAAAAGCTATTCTCCAGTACAGGTAATCTTATACTTAAAATTTTTTTTTTTAATTTTTATGTTTATTTTAGAAAGGGTGAGTGAGGGAGGGGCAGAGAGAGAGAGAGAGGGAGAGAGGATCTGAGGCAGGCTCTGCTCTGACAGCAGTTAGCTTGATATGGGGCTCAAATTCATGAACCATGAGATCATGATCTGAGCTGAAGTTGGACACTCAACCAACTAAGCTGCCCAGGTGCCCCGGAAATCTTTTAACCTTTAACTGGATAGTATCTAAGGATTCTCTCGTTTTCTTTCTTTCTTTCTTTCTTTCTTTCTTTTTTTTTTTTTTTTGATTCTCTCGTTTTTTGCATAGACAAATAAATGGTGACAGGAATTCTTTTCTACCTGAAAAAAAATTCCCAGAAGAGTAAGTTACATATTTCTTGTAATTTTTTTAAATACAAAAATTTTTTAGTGTTTATTTTTGAGAGAGAGATGAGTGGGGGAGGGCTAGAGAGAGAGAGGGAGACACAGAATCTGAAGCAGCTCCAGGCTCTGAGCTGTCAGCAAAGAGCCGAACATGTGGCTCAGATTCCTAAGCCATGAGACCATGACCTGAGCCAAGTGGGACGCTCAACTGACTGAGCCACCCAGGAGACCTCTTATAACTTTTTAATAGAATTGCTCTTAAAATTACTTAACATGATACATGAGATGGCAGTTTAAAGGATTGTTTACTCTGTAATAAACCTTGGGTCAGAGGTAGCCTGTGAATATTGCATTCTTAACATAGGATCTGTTTTGCACTATAAAATGTTTTATTAAAGTACTAGTATGTTGAAAAATCCCTACAGTTGATTTGGTAAGAGGATTTTACACATAAACAATCCTGGCAATCATGATCTTTCTTATTCTGTTTCACTTTTTCTTTATACTATTTCTCAAATCACTAACTACTAGCCTATTTTATTAATCTATCATGTGTATAAATTACTTCTTTCTCTCCATGGAACAATATAAGGTATGTGCCGGAAGAGACCTTTTTCTATCTTGTTCATCTACAAGCACTTATAACAATGCCAAGAGCATTGTAGGTATTTAGATATTTGTTGAATGAATCCATTAATAAGAACAATGGGATTTTTTTCTTAAATAAAAAACATGGTTCTGAACTGTGCTATAATTTTTATTTAAAATTTGCTTAGAATTAGATATTTAAAATACACTATGGAAACTTAAGTTATTAAAATCTTATTTGAGAAGTAGGGGAAGATAGTTGGAGAGAGGGAGGGAGGCAAACCATGAGAGACTCTTGAATACTGAGAACAAACTGAGAGCTGATGGGGGTGGGGGAGAGGGGAAGGGGGGTGATGGGCATGGAGGAGGGCACTTGCTGGGATGAGCACTGGGTGTTACATGGAAACCAACTTGACAATAAACTATTTAAGAAAAAAAAAACTTCTTTGAGCAGATGACATGATACTCTACATAGAAAACCTGACAGACTCCACCAGAAGCCTGCTAGAACTAATCCATGATTTCAGCAAAGTCGCAGGGTACAAAATCAAAATACAGAAATTGGTTGCAATTTTTATACACCAATAATGAAGCAACAGAAAGAGAAATCAAGAAACTGATCCCATTCACAATTGCACAAAAAAACCATAAAATACCTAGGAATAAACCTAACTAAGGATAGGAGATCTGTATGATGAAAACTATAGAAAACTCATAAAGGAAATTGAAGAAGACACAAGGAAATGGAAAAACATTCCATGCTCATGGATCAGAAAAATAAATGTTGTTAAAATGTCATTACCCAAATCAATCTACACATTTAATGCAATCCCAATCAAAATTGCACCAGCATACTTCTCAAAGCTAGGACAAACTATCCTAAAATTTGTATGGAACCACCAAAG
>NW_027530640.1:2854950-2861954 GCF_008692635.1 Crocuta crocuta
CAAATCAAAACCACACTGAGATACCACCTCATGCTGATCAGAGTGGCTAAAATGAGCAAATCAGAGGACTCTAGATGCTGGCGAGGATGTGGAGAAACAGGCACCCTCCTACACTGCTGGTGGGAATGGAAACTGGTGCAAGCCCTCTGGAAAACCGTGTGGAAGTTCCTCAGAAAATTAACAATAGAACTCCCCTATGACCCAGCAATAGCACTGCTAGGAATTTACCCAAGGGATACAGGAGTGCTGATGCATAGGGGCACGTGTACCCCAATGTTCATAGCAGCACTCTCAACGATAGCCCAATCATGGAAAGAGCCTAAGTGTCCATAAACTGATGAACGGATCAAAAAGATGTGGTTTATCTATACGCTGGAATACTACATGGCAATGAGAAAGAATGAAATCTGGCCATTTATAGCAATGTGGATGGAAATCAAGGGTGTTATGCTGAGCAAAATAAGTCAGGCAGAGAAAGACAGATACCATATGTTTTCACTTATAAGTGGATCAGGAGAAACTTAACAGAGGACCATGGCAGAGGAGAAGGGGAAAAATAGTTGGGGAGAGGGAGGGAGGCAAACCATGAGAGACTCTTGAAAACTGAGAACAAACTGAGGGCTGATGGGGGTGGGGGAGAGAGGAAGGGGAGTGATGGGCATGGAGGACGGCACTTGTTGGGATGAGCACTGGGCATTCTATGGAAACCAACTTGAAAATAAACTATGAAAGAAAAAAAAGCAGGCCTTACCTTGGGGCTTGGTTCTTAAACAATTGGCATTTGGTCTGTGCTGAGTGCAGCTGCTATTAATGGAGTATTAAGGAGGTGTTAATGAGCTCTCTGCTCCTCTTTTCCTGGCAACCAACAAGTAAGGCAAACTGATATAAACTCTAACCTAAATATTTGCAAGTTACCCCATTAGGTAATAAGTAGCTATAGGTAACCGTACCTTAGTGATACTTTCTGGAACAAGAGTCTATGTAGGATGATTATGTTTTTTGCTTATTTGGACCCTGTTCAATCTCCTGGAAAGATGCTTCTTTTGCTTCTAGTATGTCTTTGAAGTTAGGCTATGAAATTGTCTTTATATAAATGTTTTTGGGTTTTGTGTGTGAATGATACTTTGGCATCCTTTTTTTTTTTTTTTAACAGCTGAAACTCTGGGGATTTAAAATGAGGATCCTTTGTCATGACCTTCTTACACGAGAAGCTTCATGTTCCACATTGTTCTGCCAAGCATTATCTAAATAAACCTTTATGAGTTTGCTGGCATCCATTTTGACCTGAATTTTCTTGCCAAGTGTGACTCGGGAAGACTACATCCTTTAGGACCACATGTACACAGCTGTCAGAGTGTGGTTTCTTGAATGCATTTATTTTTTTATATAGCTTTTTCAAGTTGGCTTAGTCAGAATTCTCCTCAGAGCATTGAAGACAATGTGCTTCCCACTCAACTTTTTCTCTACCTCATGTACTTAAGACTTTTTTTTCTGGAAAGACTTCAGTTGAGGAATAGAAAGAACAAAATATTATAATAGCTTTCTGATCACCATAAACTTCAATTTCCTTGACAGCTATTAGATTCAGCTCCCATAGTGAGGTCTTAACGTATCAAATAATCTCCAGCCTAAAGATTGTCTAAGAGATGGTAGACTAGAAGTGACGTGGCTTTTTATCTTTAGGGTTCCCAGTCTTTAGGCTCTACCTGAATTATGTCCTCCTGGTTGAGCATTAGCCCAGGAAGAGAATACTTCATTTTTACAGTATCCTCAGCAGTGTGTTAGATATATCAGATATTGTGGTATTAAACAAGATGACCAATTAGGCTGTATTTCAGTTCATAATCTACTTCATCAACCCTGGCTCTTTTTTTTTTATGTTTTTATTCATTTTGAGAGATACAGACAGAGTGCGAATGGGAGGCTTGCAGAGAGTGAGAGAGACACAGAATCTGAAGCAGCTTCCAGGCTCCCAGCTGTCAGCACAGAGCCTGATACGGGCCTCGAACTCAGTAACCATGAGATCATGATCATCTGTAATCAGATGCTTAACTGACTGAGCCACCCAGGTGCTGCAACCCTGCCTCTTTAATGTCACTCAAATGTATCCCATCCTCTCCACCTTGAATACCACAATTTCTGTCTAGATTTTTTAAATTACTACCTTGGTTTATTGACACTGATTTCCTAGCATCCACTCTGGAAGTCCAATAATTCCTTATCCACATAGCTATAGAGAGTACACAGCATTTTAAAAGGACAAATTACTTGGAATGTGAAATCCTCCTCTGTATTAAGTGTAAACTACAGTGAAAGCAATGAGATGGGGGGGGGAGAGAAAATATCCTTGAAAGAGAACAGAAAAGCATAACATTTTGAACAGTTGGGTTCTTCACTCCTTGAGCCATACTTTCTTAAGGTTGCAGGCTTTTCTTTATAAGCTATAGTATATATTCAGTGAAGTATTGTATGTTCTCTGTCCCACTGAAAACCATCTTGCTCCCAACAGAGTTACTCACTGTCTGTCCCACTGATGTGGAAGTAATTGCCCATGTTGACTGCCACTTTGAGATTAACAGTTTTTGGAATGCCTGCTGGCCAGCTAGTGGCAATCTTACCGTCCAGATAAATGAACTCATTTTATGTCTCTTGATAGATTTCCTACCTATGGAAATAAAACTGCTTGGCCATCAGAGCATATCATCTCAAGAACACAGAGCAAAATTTTGCTAGTAAGTATCAGGGGTAGTACTAAGTGGTCCCACTGCCATTTTTCCTCTTTGATATTTGGAGCTATTTATCCTAGCTATTGGAAGAATAGCACCATATTTTGGATGCTGATTGAGAGTACCCGTGTAGAGAACCTTGATAAAGACCTGCAATGAATTGCTACTTAAACGGCACCGTGAGTCTGCAAAAGGCCATTACTCTGTTTTATCTAGCTAGTTGCTTTGGGGGTGGTGAGACCCCACCCCATGGTAAGACCAGTGACTTTTGTGAGCGTGGATCCATCACTGCCCTCCTTTTGCTATATAATGGTTTCCTTGATCTAAAGCATTGCTTTGTGGAATACTAGGATGATTGATAAGGCATTCTGTAAGTCTATGGCAGGTAGTTTGGGTAGAAACATTGAATGGAGGGAAGACAAATCAATAGACTAAGGGTCTGTTCCAATAAGGATAAGATATACCCTTTTTATGATGGAAGTGATCCAAGGTAATTAACCTGCTAACGGCTGATCACCTAAGGGAGTGGTGCCCTATTGGTAGCCCTATTTGTTTCTGCTGTTGGCTGATTGAGCACTTAGTGCTGGTCATACCACATTGGCCTCAGTAAGTGGAAGTCCATGTATCTGGTCCCATTCATATCTACACCACTGCCATCATGGCCACTTTGTTGATGAGCCCATTGAGTGTTGACAAGAGTGACTGTGGAAAGAAGTTGACTGCTATCTATAGTACAGGTCATCAGGTCATTCTCTCCACGTGATTATTAAAACCCTTTGCAGCTCAAGTCACCTTCTGGTGAAAGTTTACAGGGGACACAACTACTGTTTCCTCCCCCTAAAGAGGTCTGGCCCTAAACTTCATCATAAAAACATTGTATTTCAAGTTTTCTAATTCCTTGCATATCCCTGTTCATTAAGCCAAATCATTAGCTACAGCCCATGAATTGATAATTGTGTATCTGCCCATTTCACCTTCCAAGCAAAGTGAAAAACCACCGTGTGCACTGCCCATGGAAGATTCTCTTCCCATTTTCCTTCAGGGATTTCCCGCAGAATAATACAGTGCTACCGCTGCCAACTTGAAGATGAGACCTGCATATTGTGCAGAACCATTTGTAAACTAGACTGTAGTCTTCTATCGGTGATTGTGAGAAAACATCTATGAGGCCCCAGATAGACGCTGGGAGAAAGAAAGCAGTGTGACAGGAGTAATGATCAGGGGCTTTGAGCCCCTTTTTGGAACTTGTATCTTCAGAACCTGCTCAGGGTTGGTCATGTGTACCTTTTCCGTGTGATGATGGAGTGTTGCTGTGCATACCCAACTTTCTGGCTTGATCAGGTATCACCCTTCTAAACTAGTTGCTGTTTATTGCTCACTAGGTATAAGAAGCTTATTGTCATCACTATACTAGACTGCTGTGCTCCCTTACAGAAGGTAAAGGTGGTCAGTACTTCTCAAATAAATTATGACATGTGACTGGAGAGTTGGGCTAAACACTTGAGGTAGGACCAAGATTAATCAGCTAAGATCATAGCTTTACATAAGTGAAGGTGTATCACTGCCTGGCCAGTGGACATTCTGGACAGAGAGGGAGAAAAAGCTGTTTTCCAGATGAACGGCTGAATACTTGGTACCAGGGGATGTGTTAATTTGCTCAAGTAATGAAATGACATCTGGTACCGGAGCTGCAGTTGTAGGCAGTACCTAGTTAATCTTCGAGTAACCTACTGTCATTCTCCAAGGCCCATCTGTCTTTTGCTCTGGGAAAATGGGAGGCTTGAGTAAGCATGTGGTGTGTGAATCTGTCTTTCAAATCCCTGATGAGGGCACCAGTCTCTGCAGTCCTTCCGGGAATGTGGTATTACTTTTTGCATTATTTTCCTATGTAGAAGCAGTTGTAATGGCTTTCACTTGGACTCACCTACCAGAATAGCACTCACTCTGTAGGTCAGATATTTCATGGGTCTGGGGTTTCTACCAGTTACTGAGTAAGTCTGTTGTAATTACACATTTTAAAACTGGGGGAATACTCACAGGATTGGTTGAGGACCACGGGGTCACCTGACTGACCAGAGCAAAAACTCCACTGATCACCTGACTTCCATACATCCCACTTGGTGGGTCATGGTAATTTAGATCTCCTGGAACTAGTGCCAGTTCAGAGCCAGTGTCCAGTATTCCTCAAAGTTATGGTTATTTCCTTGTATTGTTACCTTGGTAAAAGGCCAGAGGTTCCTTTTGTGAAGGCTGGGTGAAATATGAACTGTATAAATTTTGGGTAGTATAATCCGGTCCTTGCTGGAATGGACCTGGCCTACTCTCTTCAGTGGGTTTTAGAGCTAGAAACCTCTGAGAATGAGGAGCCGTGATTCTTTGTGATTGGGTTTACACTTCGGTTCATTTAACGTAGACGTTTTTGGTTATACAGATTTAATAAGAATTTAATAGGATTCCCATCTATTCACCTTGTAAGAACACTAAAAGTAGTTAGCCAATATAATAGGTTTACATAAGTCAGACTGTTGTGATTGCTGCTTTACTCAGTATCTATTTCCACACATTCCTCAGATTTCTGTCTGTATAAATTTAAAAGGTCAGGAACTTCTTTTGGAGTGTAACACGTATCTTCCAGGGTCATACTTTTTACCTCACCTGTAGGGAGCTGCTGGGGCTTGGGTCTAGTTCCAGATCCAGAAACCAAGGAGGGCACTGGGTGGGTCCTGAGGAGAATTCAGAGGAGGCCATTAGAATTACATTAGACAATACAGGTTTCCTCACCATAAGTGGAGGGAAGGCAGACACTGTGTATGTGTGTGTGGAGAGGCCTCTTCTACTGGCCAAACAGTCTTATCAGAATTAGGGGCCCAATATACCCAGATGCACCTTCATTGTAATTCAGCTGATCATAAGATTCAATTTTGCCCTGGATTTTCAGGAATTTCAATCCTGAGGGGACAGGAGATAAGGGTCTTCTCAGGACACACATGGTACTCTTAGGCTACTTATGCTGTGTTTGAGCTCGGAATTCATATCCCTATGCTCATCATTTGTACCACTTTGTCCAGAAACATTAGGAACAACCATATGATTAATATTTTTGGAAAACATGAATTTAGAAAGTATCCTAGAGTCACCCAGGTTCCTACTTCTTATAAGGACTTGATTAGAAGTGTCCAGCTATTTTATGTATCTCTAAGCCAAATCGTACCAAAGGGGTATCCATGAACTCCATTACTAGACATCCTACAGCCAATTTTGGAAAATTCATCTTTAAAATTCTCTTCTGAAACCATTCTTTGTACCTGAATCTGGAGTAGTGAGAATTCCCTGGAAAAATAGAATTAATGGGGGAAATTATATATATATATATTCTTTGTATATATCTGTATATGTCATCTTATCATCTGTAAATATCTGTTCTGTTCTGATCTACTTCATATATGTATATGCATATATACATATAGATCACATACATGTAATGGGATCTAATAGGGATGAGCTAACATGATAATGGAGGCTGAGAAGTCTCAGAATCTGCCACTTGCCTGAGAACAGGAAAAATCAAATCATGTCATTCAGTAAGGATCGGAAGTCCTGAGTACTAAGAGACCTGCTGGTATAAATCCTAGTCTAGGGCACGGGTGAGATGAGGTAAAATGAAATGTCCCATTTTACCCAGTGGGACAGGAGGAGAAAGGGTGAATTCCTCTTCCTTCTATGCAGGATTTACTGGATTGGTTATGCCCAACCACACTGGGGAGGGCAATCTACTGAGTACACTGACTAAACTAATCTCATCTGAAACAATGTTACAGATACCTCTGGATACCATGTTTGATCTTGACACCCAGTGGACCACTCAAATTGGCAATACAAATGACCATCACACTGAGAAATCTATTTTTTAGTAATCCTCTAAGCAGATGATTTCCATGTGTACACATTTGAATTCTACTGGCACACATTATTCCTTTGTAAGAAATTTGATATCCTGCTCTATAAATGTTGAGTAAAATGTTCACCCAAATATGCACACTCTAGAAAGTAAGTGAAAATAATCTAATTTTAAGTTCTTGAGAAATGTTTGGACATTTAATCTTGGAGGATTTACTGGGCTACTTATAAAGGAGTGCTTAAGTAGATGTGATAGTGCAATAGGAAGTAGAATTATAGAATGCAGTAGATAAATGGAGTTCTAATAAGAAATCGTACTGGTCACCCTTTTAGTTTGTTTGGTTTTGTTTTTTGCCTTTTTTTTTTTTTTTTTTTTTTTTT
>NW_027530640.1:2861962-3066034 GCF_008692635.1 Crocuta crocuta
CTGTGATACCCATTATTGGAAAACTTACCAGCAGGTGGTAGCATTGTTTAACAAATAGATCCCTAATTACAAACTATGCATTTGTGAATGAATTAGTGGCTGCAAGTACAGCACCATTTCAGTATGTCACTGTATGGAATTGTGATTCAGAAAACCTGACTTCAGGTCCCAGTTACTGGCCTCATCATTTTGCAAAAATAATTTAATTTCCTTTATTTCAAAATCATAAGTAAAATAGAGATAAAGCATTACAAACCAGGACAGTTATTGTTCAGGGTGAAGCAAAATGCTTGTGACATCAGTGAGAAGGATATGATGCTGTGTAATTCCAAATACTTATCCTTACTTTAAAAATTTTTGGTTACACTCTCATTTATTTTAGGATGGCTCCTTACAAGCAACAATGGGTCATCTTGTTGGAGCTTAAAAGGATGATACTCATAAGGGGAAAATGATTTTCCCGTTGGTTATATGTTCAACTATTTTTTGACCATTTTTAATTCCATTTTATTTCCGTGATGTATAAGTTGCCAAACCCACAAGTTTGTTGGGTTTAAGAGTGGCTCTAGCTTCTGAGCATTTTTTTCAACACAGCCATTGCTTACCTACATTTACACATTCATGAAATAAAGGGCTCACGTCCCAGAGAACCCCAGCAAGTGCAAAGTGTTTTTCAAAGGAAATGGCATCTGTAAGTACCATCTGTAATATTTAAAGTATTAGCTACATAGTGAGTATTTACTGTGCATTTACTATGTATTTACTCAGTTTACTGAGTATTCACTATGTGCTGAGAAGTATCCTAACCACTGAAGGAATTCAGAGATACAGAACCCAGAGGATCCTAAAAGTTAAGAACTTTTGTTCTTTTTTTCTTTTTTTTAATCTCACAGATACTTATTGGTCACCTTTACTAGACCAGTAATTGCTGAGACTATAGGCTATATAAGACATCTGTATTCTCAAAGTTGCATCTTCCGCAGATGAATTATAGACTACCTATAAACAAGAGCAAACAGCTAAAGTATGTAAGGCCAGAGTCAAGAGTCAGGAAGAGGAAGCACAGCTAGATTGTTACTGTTACTTACTGTTCGTTTATTTATTTAATTATGTTGGTTGGTTGGTTGGTTGTCTTGTGTTTGAGAGCAAGAGAGGGGGCAGAGAGCGCAGGTGGAGGAGGGACAGAGAAGGAGACAGAATCCCAAGCGGGCTCCTCACTGTGCAGGCAGAGCCCGACATGGGGCTGGATCCTATGAACGATGAGATCATGATCTCAGCCAAAATCAAGAGTCAGATACTTAACTGACTGAGACACCAGCCACCACCCANCAGATTGTTACTTAGATTGAAGCCAACTTGGACAAGATGGTAGGAAAGGAGATTTTAGGTGGACAAAATGATACCTACCAAAATAGGTATTTGATATGAAAACAGTATAAATACTTAATGACTATAGGCTTTGGAGTCAGAATGACCACAAATGAAGTTAATAACTCTACCACTTAGAAACCGAGTGACCTTTGGCAAGGTACTTTTATTTTTTTTGATGGTTGGTTTCATCATGTGTAAAAAAAGGGATAAGAGGATCCTGTATAGAATTGTGAGAATTCTATGTTAAAATTAGTGAACATTTAATTCCACTTGGGGAAATAACCAATTTTCTGGAGGTGCCTAAAATTAAAAGAACAGTTTGTTAGGCACTGCAGGCTGGACACTGAAGTTTGACTTTGTTATAACAGGCAATGAGAAGTATAGATTCTTGTATAAAAAGAGGAATCAGTGAATAGATATTTAAAAGGTCTCAGGTGCTTAGGTGGCTCAGTTGGTTAAGTGTCTGACTTCAGCTCAGGTCATGATCTCATAAATAGTCCATGAGTTTGAGCCCCACAAGGAGCTCTGTGCTGACAGCTCGGAGCCTGGACCCTGATTTGAATTGTGTGTCTCCCTCTCTCTCTGCCCCTCCTTGCTCGCTCACTCTCTTTTTTTCTCTTCTTTCAAGGATAAGTAAACATTTAAACAAAGATACTTTTAAAAGGTCTTACATCAGTGTGTACAGGGTGTTTGAGGAGAGAGGAATTGGACGCAGGAGAAGGAAGATCATCTCATGCGTATGGAGGTGTATATGACCTTAGATTTGGGTAAGGAGGTGGAGACACTTAATGAATTGTATATGAGATCAAGGGGGAGAAAGGGTTGAAAAGTTACTCTAATAAAATAAGCCTAGGGAGCTGGGGGGATGGTTGTATCTTTGGCAAAAATAAGAGGTGATTTTTTTTATATGTGTGAGGAAAGCAAATACATTTATTCTTTTGGGAAAGAAGCAGTCAGAAGACAAAAAGCACCAAGCGGACGGGTCAAGATCAACACTGCACATTTCATTTGAAAATAATCTGCTGCCTTTCAAATTGCTCATTGAAACCAGCTGCTATAGCATGGTTGAAGGGAATAAGGGGAAAAGGAAATAAACTCACATAAGTATATTCTGAGAAAGACTATTTCTGGTGCTGACAGAACATTCAAGAAAGTGATAAAAGCTTCACAGCAAGCCAAACTCTGTTTACATGAACTTGGAAGAGCAATTGCCCCTTCCTTTGCAGGGTTTCCCCCAAATCCTTAAAGTCCCATCCTCCTTTAATGATGTCATGACTTGAATTATAATTCCTGAGTCTAACACTTAATAACTAATTTAGCATCTGGCTTAGGCATGTATAGTAAGGTCAAATAACAAGTACCTCATATTCTTTTAAATTACTGTGTTCTCGAGAAAAACTTAGTTTCCCTGGGTTTGCTATATACAGAGAATGGAATGTGTTTCTGGAACAAACTGACCACCCATAAAACATGCAAAAAGATGGAACCATAAAATCCTTTTCTGAGACTCTGGGAAGAGTTCCCTGAGATCCTGTCCCCACAACTGTGTCCGGAAACTATCCTGAATACTGAGGTAACATGCCTCCTTATTTCTGTCAGCATGCTTTCATCATGCTGGTATTATCTTTTGGTATTAGCTTTTTACATGAGGGTGTGAGAGTCACTAAATGTTAAGAGCATTAAAGACCATAAAAAGACTATTAAAAAGCAGTTCTATTAAGATCTGATATATATTTGTGTGTGTGTGTATATATATATATGTATATAGTCACTGATTTTGTCAACTGTATGTATTCTAGTAACTACTAGTATATTTCATGATGTAGAACATGTCCATGACTGAAAATACCCCAGTGTCTCTGTGCTGTCAGCCCCATTTCCCCCAATTCTGGCCACTGGCAATCATTCCCCTGTCACTGTAGTTATAACTTCTAGAATTTATACAAAAGGAATGACACAGTGTATACTTTTCTGTGTCTTTGTCACTTAGCATCATGCGTATACTGTTGCATGTATCAGTAATTTGTTCCTTGTTATTTATTTATTTATTTATTTATTTATTTTGAGAATGAGAGAGAGAGTAGCTTAATTTGTTGAAAATCTATGTTCTCAAGAAATATTTGTCTGTTATTTTCTGGCCTTGTCTTTTGCCTGATGGTGTTATCAAGACCTCATAGAATGAGTTAGAAAGTATTCCCTTCTCTTCAGTTTTCTGAAAGATTTTTCTGTAAAATTGGTATGAATTCTTCCATAAATGTTTAGTAGAATTCACCATTGAAGCAATTTGGGTATGGAATTTTCCTTTGTAATTATAAATTAAATTTCTTTAATATAGCTAAGGCCATTCAGGTTATCTATTTCTTGTTGGATGAGCTTCAATATATATATTTCAAGGAATTTATTTCAAATGTTTTTGAGGTTCCATAAAGTTTTTCATATTTTCTTATCTGTTTATGTATATACAATCTGTATTGATGCTTTATCTTATTTCTGATATGGTAGATAACCCTTTTTTCTTTTTTAGTTTGGCCGCATGTTTTTAAATTTTACTGAATTTTTCAAAGAACCAGCTCTTGGTTTATTTTTTGCTATTATTTTGTTTTCCATTTTTATTGATATTTTCTCCCTTCTGATAATATTTTATTCAATCTTCCTGATTTGAGGTCAGTTGGCTCTTCTTTTTCTGCCTTCAGTTGGAAGCTTAAGTCATTGATTTCATACCTTGTTCTTTTCTAATGTAGGCACTTATTTTTATAAAGGCTCCTTTATGTGTTGGCATCATGTCATGAATTTTGATATGTTGTCTTTACATTTTGAGGTAGAGAAAAACACTTAGTATTCTCCCTTTTGATTTCTTCTCTGATGTATGGATTATTTAGAAGTTCTCTATACCACATGGCTTATGTACCATAAAATTGTTCCATTGTGGGGGCACCTGGGTGGCTCAGTTGGTTGAGCATCTGACTTCAGCTCTAGTTATGATCTTACAGTTTGTGAGTTTGAGCCCTGCACTGGGCTCTTTGCTGACAGCTCAGAGCCTGGAGCCTGCTTCACAGTGGTTCTCTCTCTCTCTCTCTCTCTCTCTCCCCCTCCCCAATTTGTGCTCTGTCTCTCTCTCACTCAAAAAATTTTTTTTTAATTTTATTAAAAAAAATTATTTCATTTAAGCTTCAAATTCAATGATTTTTTTAAGTTACCTAGGTTCACAACAATCATCACTGTCTAGTTTGTCCACATTTCCATTGTCTAAAAAGACTCCTGATGTCCATTTGCAGTAAATCCCAGGTCTCATTCCCAGCTGTTGATAATCACTCATCTACAATCTGCCTATATAAAATTAACTTTTGTGGGCATTTTCTATCAATAGAAACATAATGGGTTATTCAGAAGTATGTGGTTTAATTTCTAATATTTGTGAATTCCCTGCATTTCCTTCTTTTGTTGATTTCAGACTGGGCTTTGAATCATTTTGATTTTTAAAAATTTATTGAGGTAGGATTTATGGTCTGCTATATAGTTTATTTTGGAAAATGCTCCATCTGGATTTGAAAAGAATGTATGTTCCATGTGGTGTATGGAGTGTTCTAGAAATGCCAGGTAAGGTAGGTTGATAGTGATGTTCAAGTCTGCTATATACCTGCTTTTCCTGTCTGGTTGGTCTTTTCATTATTGACAGTGTAATACTGAAATCTGCAATTGTTAATTGTTGAAATCTCTCTTTCTCTGTTCAATTCCATCATTTTATTTACTGTGTTTTTGAAGATAGTATGTTAGATTAATATGTTTATATTTTTTGTATTTTTGTTAAAGTGACCATATTAGCATTTTTTGGTCTGAAACTGTACTTCTTTTCTTTCTGATATTAGAGCTCTGTTGTGGTTTTTGCTAGCCTGATAGAACTTTCCTCATTTTTTACTCTCAGTCTCTTTATGTAACTGAATTTCTTTTGGGGAGATAGTCCAAGTGTGTCATATTGCTACAGTTTGAATTTTGTGAATCTATGTATTTTGATTGGAATATTTAACCAATTTACATGGAATGTAATTGGAATGGAATGTTTGAATTTCTATCAGCCATTTTGCTATTTGCTATTCCTCCTTTACTACCTAATGTTGGATTAAATATAACAGATTAAATAGAGTATCACGTATCACCTAAAAATTGTTTTGGGGTTTTAGTTTTTCAGTGATTCTTTAAAAATTATAATAGACATGTTAATTTAAAATCAGCTTCAGGTGAATACTAACTTAGGTCAAATGAAATAAATTTTGTTCTGATAAGCTCCTCCCCTCTGTTATCCTTTGGGCTAGTCTTTTTTTTTTTTTTTTTTTTTTAGAGAAAGTGAGAGATGGAGAGATTGTGCAAACTGGGGAGAGGGGCAGATGGGGTTGAGGGAGGAGAGAGAGAGAGAGAGAGAGAGAGAGAGAGAGAGAGAATGTTTCTTAAGCAGGCTCCATACTCAGACTGGAGCTTGATGCAGGGCTGGATCCCACAAATGATGAGATCATGACCTCAGCTGAAATCAAGGGTCAGACACTTAACCAACTGAGCCACCAAGGTGTCCCTCCTTTGTGATATTCTTATCATAAATATTACATTTGAAAATACCAGGCTAGAAGTTATGAGTTTTATTATCTTTTAGTGTACATTTCTTTTTTATCAGTTAAGAGAGAAAAATATATTCAAACTTCATTTTATATTTAGATAACAAATAACTTTACTGGTGCTTATAATTGATTTATGGATTTAACTTACTGTATATAAAAAGCCATTTACTTTTTACCTGCAGGGTTTCCATAAGTATTTCTTGTAAGGCAGTTTGCTAGCAATGAATTTTCTCAGTCTTTGGTTATTTGGAAATGTCTGTCTTTATTCATTTGTTAAAGAATACTTTGGGACATGGTGGTGGCTCAATCGAGTATCTGCCTCTTGATTTCAGCTCAGGTCATGATCCCAGGGTCATGGGATGAAGCCCTGTCTTGGATCCGCACTGGTCTCTCTCTCTCAAATAGTAAGATGAAGAAAAGGAGAAAAAGGAGAAGAAGATGGATAGTTTGAATGAAGAATTCTCATTGCCCTTTTAAAAGTATCACGTAGGCCATAGTGTTGCTAGGAGAGTCTAGCCTTGTTTTCAGAGAAGGAGTCTTTAATAATTTTCTATTGAACATAACAGTTGCATGGAACATCATCATCACAAAGGCAGTCAGTCACCATATGGATCAAGACCAAAACAAAACCATTGTGTAGTCATATCTGAACACACATACTAAAAAAAGAGAACATTGCCAAAACCACAAGAACAACCAGACCTTTTCTTCCCATGATTAAAGTAATTGTTATGAGTGACGACTGCCACTTCATGAAGTACAGGTTAACTTCATTTCATTCTTTCTATTTCATAGATAAGAGATTTTAAGATAGAATCATAAAATTTCCTCCACTGTGTGGCATAATCTAATCCTTAGCCAAGACCTCTTTGAGCGCTCTTCCAAAGCATCCAAATCCTGTAACTCCCTCTTACTGAGACACTCCGTGGTTCCCCATGATGTGTGATCTCCCCTCATTGCAACAAGTTATAAATTCAACTTTATTCAACTACAAGAGAGTTACTGGTCTCTTTGGCTGAAGAACACTGCTACCTGAATTAAAAAAGATGAAGGTTATGGGGCATGGTTAACTTGGTCGTTAAGCAAGGTTCATGAGTTCAAGCCCCATCTCAAGCTCTTAGCTGATAGCATGGAATCTGCTTGGGATTCTGTCTCTGCTCCTCTCCTCCTTGCTGTTTCTCTCAAAAATAAATAAACTTTTTAAAAAATATGAGAGTTAGAATGGGAAAAGACACACTACTTGATTGGAAACAAAACTAAGTCACTAAAAAATTTTAATTCAAGGTACAACCTTAAATTAGCTAAATATAGGTGAATAACAAAGGATAAAATTTATAATTAAAATCTAACTTGCAAGTCCGTAGATATTCCAAAATGGTCTAAACACAAAGAAAGCTCTTCCTTGGATATTTTTGCTCTCTAGATTAGCAGTCAGGAATTTCTTTTGTAAAGGGTCAGATAGTTAATAGTGAATATTTTCAACTTTGCAGATCAAATTTCTGTCGGAACCACTCACCTTTGCCATTGGGTTGTGAAAGTAGTCATCAATAATACACTAATGTGTTGGAAGAAATCTGTATTTATTTACCTGAAACTGGAACTTTATGTAACTTTGATGTGGCACAAGTGGTGAAAACTATTCTTAGCCCATGGAATGTGCAGAAATAGGAGAGAGACCATATTTGGCCTTTGTGCCTTTCTTGACCCCTCTTCTCTAAGGTAATTATTGCCTCACTACCTCCCATCTTGACTATAATGTCACCTTCTCAGTAGAGGCCTTCCCTGATTGTCTTTTAAGAACAGTGCTCTCTCCTACCTCCTTCTTTTCTTTTTGTTTCCCTATTGAACTTAGAATTAAAGCAACTATGTATTTTATTCATTTGTTTGTTGTTAGACACCCCTCATTAGAATGTACACTCCTTACATGTTAGAGTTTTCATTTTTGTTAACAACTTCATCCCCACCCTCTATGAAATTGTTGAGTGTATTGTATGCTCCTAATGAGTATTTATACAATGGATAAATGAGCACCTAGCAGAAGAATCACAGCAGCAGATGTTAGTGGTCATCTGGCTCCAAGGATGGTCAGATTTCATTGTCCTCTATTGGAGAACACACACTAGTCATGACAGTGAAAAGATGGGGCTTTTATTCAATAGTCTTGAGATACTGGAAAAGACTGTTCAATTAGGGAGTGTAGCCTAAAAATCCAGTTTGGACTAAAGGTATTTTCCCCCCTAACAACCATCTGGTGACAACTTATGGGGAATATTAGATCACCTGTAGATAGAGTAGTGGTAGCCATACAAGAGGAGGTCTGGCAGTTTAACTGAGTGGAGAATTTACTTCCATTTAGATTGTTTGCATGACATGTAAAGGGAGGGCCCCAGAATTTCCATACTCTAGAGTCTTAGAATGCTGATCTGATAAGATTGGGGTGAAGACAGCTTCTTTCGAGTATGTGCCTGCATGGTGGACACACTTGTTCAGAGGGTTGGCTTGGAAAGTGTGCTCAACATCATGGGGACCTAAGGCCACTTGAAACCACTTCTGGATTAGATACAAATGTAAGCGTTTTTATCTTTCCTATGGTTTTAAAGATAAATTTTTAAAGATATGGATGAAAATAGAAAGTATATCAAAGTAAACAAATCAGAATGTGGGATACCAAAGAAAAATTTTTTGTAATTATCTATATCTTTATTTCTGCAACAAACAAGAATACAGTGTATTCATTTTTAAAGCATTTTCCAATTTTCTTAGAAGGTTAATAATGAGCAAGGTTGTTGTGAATTTTTACTACTGATAGACTGTTGGGCATTAGAAGACACTGCAAGTATATACATTCCTGGTTTAAAAAATACTATGACTGGAAGAATAGAATTCTGAAGCCAGTGTCCTACCTCTTCTTAGAAAGGAACTATTGCTTGTTTTCCCTTTCAGAAGATAATTCAAATGCTTACAGACAAGTCTGTTAATATAAATGCAGGGAACATTACCTACTGTCAGATGAGGAGGAACAGTGAGGAGGGTAAGAACCCAGGGGCCCTACCATTAAAAAGCACAATAGCCATTCAGTAATTGTTAAACGGCCATTCACCTACTAAAGAACATTGAAAATATAGGCCTGGTCTTGCCATTCTTCGAATTTATTAAGAGAAGATGGCAGTCTAGGTTTGTATATGAGATTGATCCATTTTTAAATGTCGGTCCAGGGGTGCCTGGGTCAAGTCGGTTAAGCGTCCAACTTTGGCTCAGATCATGATCTCACAGTCCGGGAGTTTGAACCCCATGTCGGGCTCTATGCTGACAGTTCAGAGACTGGAGTCTGCTTCGGATTCTGTGTCCCTCTCTCTCTGCCCCTCCCGTGCTCGCTCTGTCTCAAAAATGAATAAACATTGAAAACATTACAGTTACAGTGCAGTACCAAGTTGATAGTATCCAGGAGGAATAGTGGAGGGTAGGATATACAGCTGAGCACATTTGTGCTCCTACAGTCTTGAGTCTCTCACTGTCTAGATAAATAGATCTAAGAAAAGGCATAGACACATAGATGATAGATAGAGTCACCTCTTGTCATGGGATCATCTTTAGCAATGGTAGTCCCCCGGCAGTTTAGGAAAGGTCCTTTCAGATACTCTAAACTTTGGTATCATAATATACATCTACAACTTTGTGAAAGAAAACAAATAGTGTGACAATTTTAAAAATTGAAGTGAAGGTAACTAATTAAAATAGTGTAATTGAAACCATGCTTGGAGAACAATACGTTAAATAGCTTCTTGAAAACTTTTGAGGGAAATAAATCTTAGTTATAGTATGGTTTCTATGAGAATAAATTCCAAGTACTCAACTATTTATATTCCAAGGAACATTTAAAATACAGCCCTTTCAGAAACTAGAGGCTGCCTGCCTGTGGTCTTTTCTCCCAGAGAACAAGATTTGGCGACAAGGAACATTTTCCCTGTTCTTGGAGCGTTGTGTAGCTATTGAGCCAAATTATTTATAAAGGAAAGAAAAAAGAAAACATTAGCTGAGGGTGGCCTATGGAATGCTACCTGGGTGCCTTACAAACACAGGACTGCCCTGAATTTGAAAAGACAGACATTTATATTTCCTTTTTTCCGCACCTCCTGATAAAAAGCTTCTCTGTTCCTTCTAGGGGATACTTGATCAGGCTCAGCAAAGAATGACCCCACACAGACCTAACTGGGACCCTTGGGCAGCTGACCAAACTTCACAGGCAATTCATCCAGCCCTTCCTCCTACCTCCGATGCATGATTTTCCTCTCTGCCACTTTGTAGAAGCTGAGACAACTTTGCAGTTTTTAGAAATGTGTCTAGAAATGTGTCAATCTTGGATAACACATTTCCCTCATTCTAACTTCTACATAGTACCTCTGTTTAAAATATATGTGAATGTGTAGATAAATTTCCATTTACTTTATGGCTTTTTCTCACATACTGCCAAGTCAAGACCATATCCTAAATTCTTAGTAGCATTTAAAAAGCTTCTTACGACGTTTCTTCCTGATATTAAAGTGTTAAGGAAGCAATAATCTTTTAACAAAAAGAATGATACTAAGCACGTAAATTTTTGGCACTGTAAAAATATTAACATAATCAAAATACACATTCTTCTTTACTGCATCCTTTGGATTTAGCCACCACACTAATAGTTGTATCTTCTTTTTTATTAATTTTTTTTAAACTTATTTTTTTATGAGAGAGAGAGAGAGACACAGAACACAAGTAGGGGAGGGGCAGAAAGCAAATGAGACGTAGGATCCGAAGCAGTTTCCAGGCTCCAGGCTGTAAGCACAGAGTCCGATGTGGGGTTCTAAATCAAAAACTGTGAGATCATGACTTGAGCCAAAGTCCGATGCTTAACTGACTGAGCCACCAAGGCGCCCCAAGAGTTCTATCTACTTAAGTGTACTAACCTATCCCTCATCTCCAGGCTTTGAAACTCTGCTCTAGTTTATTGTAGATATTCAGGTTCTGCCTTTTCACAGCAGTGGTGTAAAAAGAGATAGATCCTATTACCAACAAGCTTCATCAATCTCTCCACTGTGTGCTGTCTCCTTGAGCAAGTAAGTTAAATCCTGTTTCAGACTGGGAAGCCTTACCCAGCGCCCATGTTGGCGTAAGAGAGCATGCTCATAAAAGACAATTTTTAAAACTAATTCAGTTACTTGTCTCTTTAGAGCCAATTTAAATCTGCTCTCCTTTGAGATGATACTTGCCAGGCCCTCACTGGGAAATTTTTAAAATTTTTATCTCAGGAAAACAAAAGCTTTTTCTTAATAATTATTTGGTTGCTGGGTTTATCATTCCTGTCCCCTATTCCCTCTCTTACCTTGACATAGCTACCTAGCTCATCTTCTCCTTTAAAATGATGCCTCCCTGCTCCTAAGAACACTGACCTCCCAAAGATGCTTTATCAGAATTGCTCTCCAAACTGCCTTCCCTTGAATATTCAAATTAGAAGCTTTCTTCATAAAGAGCATGGTGTGGTCAGTAGAATGAAGGCCCCCCCAAAATGTCCATGCCCTAATTCATGGAACTTGTAAAAATGTTACTTGACATGGCAAAATAGATTTTGTACATGTGATGAAGGACCTTGAGTTGGGGGGTAATCCTGGGTTATCCATGTAGACCCAATGTAAACACAAGGGTCCTCCTAAGGGAATGTTGGTGGCCTCTAGAAATTAGAAAATACAAGGAAGGTCTGTCTCCTAGAGCTTCTGGAAAAGAATATGGTGGGCTGACATCTTTTTTTAGTTTATGTATTTTGAAAGAGAGCGAACACAACCTGTGGAGGGCCAGAGAGAGGGGAGAGAGAGAATCTTGAGCAAATTCCATGCTGTCAACATGGAGCCTGACTTGGGGCTTGATCCCACAAATCGTGAGATCATGATCTGAGCCAAAATCAAGTCAAATTCAATTGATTGAGCTGCCCAGGTGCCCCCTGGCATCTTGATTTTAATCCATTAAGACCAATATCAGTGTCAGACTTCTGACTTCCAGAAATGTAAAATAGTGTTGTTTTTAAGCCACTAACTTCATGGTAATTTTCAAAAAAAGGTTTTTTTTTAATGTTTTGCTTTATTTTTGAGAGAGAGAGTGCAAGTGTGGGAGGGGGAGAGAAAGAGGGACACACAGCCTCTGAAGCAGGCTCCAGGCTCTGAACTGTCAGCACAGAGCCCGGCGTGGGGCTCAAAATCATGAACTGTGAGATCATGACCTGAGCCAAAGTTAGACGCTGAACCAACTGAGCCACCTAGATGCCTCTGTGTTCATTTTTTATAGCCAAAACACAAAACAAATAGAGGCAAGGAGACTTTACAGTTGTACTCATTACTAAAGAATTCTAGCATAAGTATTTTTATTAAATATTTCAATAGCACAGAAGCTGCCACATAACATGTATGTATGTATATTTATATATATAATGGCATACATGTATGTATTTGTAGACACATGAACATGTATGCCAAAGATGATAATTTTCTGAAAATAGCTTGAAAGTTGGAAAATAGTACTTTAAGATATGTTAAGACGATAATTGCCCATCTTGGCTTCAGAATCCTTCCCAGGCAGCAAAATATGTAAAAACACATGTGAGGTATATTTATATACACTGTCACTTTGAGCTCTCCCTTCTGTCTCAAAGTCTATACCAGGTAGAGTTCTGTAGTGAGCCATTTCTTAAAATTTATCAACCATTACATCAACACTTGTAATAATTTATGTGCTTTCATAGTGTAAAAACTATTTCTTAAACTTTTGCTCCCTATAGGTTAACTTCGACTGTTAGAGAGCTATTGAATTTTCATGTTAATAGTTGTGCAAAGTGTTATTAAATATTCATCTTGGTTAAAACTGGGCAGTACCAACTTTGTCTTGGTAAATGTTAAATGCTCTATAAAACACATAAATATTGATGAAATGACTATAATACCTTTGAACAGAGCATTATGATAATGATAGGCTAAGGGTTTAATTATGATAGACATAATTTGGGAATTTTTTAAATAAAAATGATACATGCTCATTAAAATTTAAAGTGAAACAATAAAAAGCAAAGTGTTCAATATATTTTGGTAGATTTTTCAGTCAAGATTAAAATTTTTAATATCCTTAAATGTGACAGACAGTAACTAAATAATTGAAATTAAAGCGAATATTGATGTTTGCAAAGTATTTCTTGACTGTGAAAGCTATTTTGAAAAGTGTTTTAATGGGGTGTCTGGGTGACTCACTCAGTTGAGCGACCAGTTTCAGCTCAGGTCAGAAGAAAGTCTCTCTCTCTTTCTCTTTCTCTCACAGCTAGCTCAGAGCCTGGAGCCTGCTTCAGATTCTGTGTCTCCCCCTTTCTCTGACCCTCCCCTGCTCATGTTCTCTCTCTGTCTCTGTCTCTCTCAGAAATAAATAAAACATTAAAAAATATATTAGAAGTGTTTTAAGATCATAAATTAGAAGCATCATTAGGTTGGGGTTACTAGTTTTCCAAATGTATATTTTAAGTTTGACAGTATTAATATAATCATTATGATGAAAGATGAGTAAAAGATGTTTCAAAATTTCTACTTTCTTTCCCCTGCCTGTGGCAGAGATTTTTAAATGGATCCTGCTTCTCTTCACCCCCTGAAGCTCTTGACCTTATGTATTCCCTTCTTTTTGAGTATGAACATGAACTTTGACTTGAATCTGACCAGCAGAGCACAGCAAAAGTGATAAGATCACATTACATAAAATTTTAATGTCTGTCTTGATCAGATTCAGATCCTTGCAGACTGTTGAACCAGGAGCCTCTGTTTCTGGCTGCCTTTTTTATAGAGCCATCCTCATTTTTTTCCCTCTTGGTTTTAGCCTCTTGATTAGTCAAAGCCAGCAGTGGGAGGTTTTTGGTAAGAGGATCAAATGATGTCACTTGTAGATGTTTTTATTTCTAAGAAATGAATGAAACGGTAAGTCTCACATCGATCCTTAAAATTGACCCTATTGCTTGTCTTCTGGGCTGGAAATGTGAGATGAGGAGGGAGGTCGGGTAATGGGGGGCTTAGATTTTTTATATTACCTGGCAGGGAAGCTACTTAGAACCAGGAGTCATGTTATTATTGCATTTGCTTATCTCTTAAAAAGCCCTAAGTTACTTGAAGATGCATGAGAATCAACTTGGGTTTTGAAAATCAGCAATAAAATTAATAAGCTTGTTTCTAATTCCAGTGGTTCTACTTATTTAATTTCAAACACAAAGAGTTATCTGCTTATAATGGAACTTAATCCGTGTAGTTAGCATTTGAATCTTTTGCCTGCTGCACATACTTTTCCCTGGGTGAGTTTAGCTTCTGTAATTCTACTTGATTGGGATTGCACTGTCAATCATGTGCCCCCCACCCTTTCCCCGGCTAGAGGGATGGGAGCATGAGCCAGTTTGATGGAGCCACAACAGTGATGGGAGCTAGTAGTGTCCAAATGCTCAGGGAAGACTAGAGTCCTTTAGGACATTGTTATCAATATTGAAGAACATAGTCAACTTCTTTCTTTATTTTTCTTAAGTTTTTTAAAACGTTTATTCATTTTTGAGAGAGAGTTTTCAGTGAATAGCCTGATGTGGGGCTTGAACCCAGAAACCCCAAGATCGTGACCTGAGTCGAAATCAAGAGTAGGTCATTTAACTTGACTGAGCCACTCAGGTGCCCCTAAGAAGATAGTGGACTTCTGATTGAAGCTACTTTGAGGAAGGTTTCTGTCCCTTGAAGGTGGAAAGACTGTGACAAATATAATTTGTTATGCATTTGGAAATCTAGGTAATGAAGGCCTCTGCTTTTGGCTTCTCCATTAAACTGCATGTATTTGATTTCATTTCTGATAATTGTCTCCTAATGAAATGAGTTATATCTTGGTTACTGAAGCAAGGATGTATAAGAGGATCTCCTATACTGTGTTTCAGACTGAATGAGAAATCCTCACTTGAAGTGTTATAAGCTTTTTGTGCCCTCAGTGATGAAGAAACTACATTTGGGGCACCTGGGTGGCTTAGTTATTTAAGCATCCGACTTCAGCTCAGGTCATGATCTCACGGTTCATGAGTTCGAGCCCCGTGTTGAGCTTTGTGCTGACAGAGCAGAGCATGGAACCTGATTCGGATTCTGTGTCGCCCTCTCTCTCTGACCCTCCACTGCTTGCACTCTGTGTCTCTCTCTCAAAAATAAACAAACATTAAAACGTTTAAAAAAAAAGAGGAAATTACATTTAATGTAGTTAGATACCTTAATTTTCAGGGCATAAATGATGCTCACATCCAAAAGCTAATTTGTTTTTGTTTGTTTGAGAGAGAATACATATGAGAAAGAGGCAGAGAGAGAATCTTAAGCAGACTCAATGCTCAGTACAAAGCCCTGTTTTAGGCTCTACACCGCAAGCTTGGGGTCATGACCTGAACAGAAATCAAGAGTCAGATCTTCAACCAGTTGAGCCATCAGGAGCCCCTAAAGCTGGTATTTCTTATTATCTATTGGTCATGTTAGAAAACAGAGAAAGTAATTTGTCCTTGTGGAATATAGAAGCTTCATACTGTGCCAGAGTAGAATGTGATATTGCTTATATAGTATATATGATAAGTGGGGAATACACACACACACACACACACACATGGCAGTATGGGTCTATCTTGAAGTATAATGCTCAGGGGAAAAAGAATATATGAAATACATAACCCAATAATATTTACTAAATAAAGACACACAAAGAACAATAAAGTTTTTAGAAGAACATACCATAACTAAAAGATAAACCATAAATTCATTAGAACAGCTGTCTATGAAGTATGACAAGGATATGGAAATCAGAAATGGGGATAAAAGAGTCAGTAAACATATACTGGAGAAGGAGGCATTGAACAGATAAACGGCAATAATGTCCAGTGCGTTGACATAGCTGACTCATTCCTCCCCACCTGCCGGTCCTGTCTCATGAAAAATATAAATGCTTATATAAGAAATTAAATAAAGGTGCACAGACAGAAATATAATATTCTTACTGTCCTGTCCTGTTGTTCAAGAATTCCTGCTTAGGTATAAACATTTCCTCATAGTAGTCCATAAAAGTAAATAATTTTAAACTTTAATGTTGCTTTTAATTTTTAATGTTTATTGAGAGAGAATGTGTGCAAGCAGGGGCGAAGCAGACAGAGTGAGCAGGGGACAGAGGATCCCAAGCTGGCTCCATGCTGACAGCACTGAGCACCTATCAGTGAGGCTGTAGTCAGATGCTTAACCGACTGAGCCACCCAGGTTCCCCTTAAGGTTTCTGTTACACAAAACACCCAAATCTCTTACTCTTGGGTATTTAAGTTGCTTTGAATATTTTATTATTACAAATAAAAATGGTAAGAATATCTATATGATTAAAATCTAATCGTATCTTACTTTTTAAGGAAATTTTTAATTACTAAATATTATTGACAGGTTTAAAGTTTTTTATAACAATGCTCTATTTTCTCTAATAAGATAATATCAATACATATCCTCAACCTTCCTTTTTCTAAACCATAAATTTGGGGCACTTGGGTGGCTCAGTTGGTTGAGCGGCCCACTCTTGATTTTGGCTCAGGTGATGATCTCAAGGTCATGGGATCAAGCCCTATGTCGGGCTTGACCAAGCTCTTCTTTCATCATATATTTGTCTTTTTTCTAAAAGATTCAGGTCATAGAAAATGCTGTTTTTATAATTTCTACCCCCTTACACCCTACTGTGTTCCTTTCAATTCCAGATATTATTTGAGACTATAATTCTATATGCTAGATAAAAGTATATCTTGTCTTTATTGAAAAAGAACATGTACTTGGAAATATTTTGAAAGATTTTTAACCTTAAAAACTAGATTTAGAGAACTTATTCTTTTAGCTTTTGGCAGGGGGTGGAAATCTCGAAAGCTGCAATCAGCATATTTATATCTATATTCTACACAATGTGTAGACTGTAATTTTCTTTGTTCTAATAACTGCCTTTTTGTAAAAAAGACTTTGATTAAGTGTGCTTTAAAAATTTTATATGGAATTGACCATTCATTCATAGCTTGCATATATAGTATTCAGGGTAGCAAAGCAGTATTCATGGTAACTTCTTAGTCTGTCGGAAAGCATCACCATAGTAGTAATTAAACTGTAATGTCAAAACAGCCAGAATCAGTTGTTCAGACATCTTGGCTGTATCTCCACATCAGACAGATGAGATCAGGGGTACACTCATCAGACAAACACACCTAAGAATGAATCAGTAATCATTTACTGGGCATAGAGTGTAGGCAGCAGATGATGTGTGCACAGTGAGAAAATGGGAGGGAAGAAAAGGCACATCCACTGTCTTCCTGAACCTTAAATTCTGGGGAGATATGACAACATACAGGAGGAGTCGGGTTGTAAGGTAGCCTTGTGTTGTCTGGGAAGTAGAAGAAATAGTGCTGGAAGACTTTCACAGACAGCGGGACAGACTAGAAGGGTCGGGGAGAGTGGTATGTCAATGATGACATTTGAAGAACAGGTAAGATGGGGAAGGATGAAGAGAAATCAAGAGAGCGTTTACAGTGCATAAGGGCGGTGGGGGGTTGGAGGAGTGAGGAAGGATGTGGTAGGTCATGGTGCTGCCAGAATCCCAGCAGTGTGGTTGAACCTGGCCAGTAGTGGGCAACACCCTCACAGAGGCTGCGTGGTGCAATGGGGCTGCATGATAGGTGTGAAAATTCCTCCTTAAAACAGGGAGCTTTCTACAGATTATGTGAGGAACCACTCTCCAAACAACTGAAGCTTCCAAGTTTCTAAGTTGGATCAGTTTATTGACTGATCAGTTTACATTAAAAACCAGGGACATTTTCTCTAGTCCAGGTTAGGTGTGGGTTTTGACTTGCTGAGTAATAATCTCTCTGCTTTGCCGATGTTTTTCTCAAATATCACTGAAAAATATGCCAAATGATAAGTCAGTGCAGGAGTCTGGGGGAGGGGAGGGCAGAGAGGAAATGAATTCTTGACGGAGTAGGAAAAGGCCTTGCAAATGATGCTAAGAGTAAGTGTGCTTTGGATTCAGGAGAAGCATGTGTTTCAGGACAAGTACTTTTGAAAATAAGGTGAACACCAGTGAAATTATACGCCTAGAAATCAAAATATTTAGAATTTCTCAGAGACTGACAAAATTATGACCATGGAAAGAACAAGATCACCCTCCCTACAAAAAAAAACAAAAAACGAACAAACCGAAAACCAAAAAAAAACAAAAAACAAAAATAAAAAAAGACACTAGAACCCAAGTTCATCCAGGAAAACCAAAGTGATTTGAAAAACCCTGCTTTAGCATTTTTATTGATTCTTAGCAAATTGAGAATCTGACCAGGAAGTTGCCAAGCATAACTGATGAGGATGGGGATAGGCATTTGCCATAAATTACTGAAGTCCTCTTGTAGTAAAACAGTATGTGTGTTCAGCTTCTGTGCTTTATTATTGCAGTGCTGAAACTTGAAAATTACTTGCCTTAGGTCTTATATTAAATTGCAGAACTTGGGCTGGAAAGGGAGGAGGCTGAAACCCAGATAGTAGAGTTTTTAATCTCAGGTTGTTTAGTTTACTTGTGGCAGTCCTAAAAGGGGAAGTTGTGTTTCAGAGTTTTGAGTGTGCTTTAGAAATTTAATAGTCTGTTGCGAGACGTGATCGATAATACTTGTGATTTTATTTTGTTAATTTTTAAGAGTTTATTTATTTTGGGGGGCATATGAGTGGGGGAAGGGCAGAGGGAGAGGGAACGAGAGAGAATCCTAAGCAGGCTGCATGCTGACTGTACTTAATGTGGGTCCTGAACTCATGAACTGTGAAACCATGACCTAAGCCAAAACCGAGAGCTGGATGCTTGACTGACTGAGCCACCCAGATGCCCCAATAATACTTGTAATTTTAGACGTGAGTGTTAGAAAAGACACCATTTTAGTTCCCCCTTAGCAAGGTGACTGTTCATTCACAAAGATTCCTGTTAGAAATAAAAGGAAGAAAACAAGAAGTCTGAACATTTTTATTTGGGCTTTCACTCCATAAACAAAGATTTATTCAGAAAGGTCTACATTCTGCTTCTGTTGGTTTAACCCTCCGTAATGTGAATGGATTATTCATAACAAGGTTATCCATGGCATTCCTCCTGATCTTTGTTAGAGATGGGCAGTGTTTCTCTGTAGGTCAGATAGCAAGTCATGTATGCTTTGTAGAAGGGCTAGATGGTCCCTGTCACAGCCGCTCAGCTCTGTTGCGGTAGCCTATGAGGACATTCAGTAATGATGGCTATGAATGTGCTCAGGAAATCTTGGCGAAAACAGGTGGTGGACCTGATTTTCCCAGACCAGTTTGCTGCCTCTGGTCTGGGTTTTAAGAGAACCTTAAATAGAGAACAAAGTGAAAGAGATAGAGAATTGGCTATTTCAGAACTTCAGGCCATAGTTGACATTATCTTTTCTATTCTTAGTGTGACATTGGTACAAATTTTGTAAAAATGCATGAATTATTAATATTATTTTGAAAAAGTCACCATTGGAACTAATAATTCCAATAGAATTAAACTCTGAATTTAAAAAAAAAATATATCTCTTCATTAGCCAGGGAAAATGTGATTTGTTTTGTAGAATATGTACTATATATAAGCTTATGCCATTTCTGCAAGTCCTAACCATATCCTAATTTCCTTATTTTGGCTTGTTTAAAGAATACCACCAGCCTTTGGTACAAAATGGATATATTCCTGTGGTGGAAAAGGGGGGAGATACCAGCAGAGGAAGGGAAGGCATCCCTGACATTACTTAATGCCTTTACTATTTTTGAAAATGGTAGGTAAAATTTGTAGGCAGAGTGAGTAGATTGTAAGTGGTGAAAGGCAAGTATGTCTTAGGCACTGTGTTAGAGTAGTTTGTTCCTGTTATTGATGTTTGGTAAACAGAATTTGCCCCAGTAAACCATTTATTGAGATTTTATATTGTTATGAATCTTAAATTCAAGCTCTTGCTTTGCTAGAGGTTTTTGAACCGTAAAAGCAACCTTGCAAGGTATTTTTGCCTCTTGATTTGCCGCTGAGAAAGTGAAGCTCAGAAAAGTTAATGTCACAGTAAATAGCAAAGCCAGTATTGAAACATGAGGCATGCACTTACAAAGCCCAGCCTCCTTCCACTGTACTACATTGTACAGATGTGATTCACTAAGGCAGTGGAATGTCTGAGGAAGACATCAGCATCTTTGAGGAGTCTGGAGATGGCTTTCCTCTGCAGTCTTGGCTGACTGTTAGGGATGCACGGATTTTTTAGTATGAAGGGGATGGTGTTACTCAGGAATTGTAGAGGCCAGATGGTGCCACTTAACTCTATGAGGCAAAGTGGACATAATTATTTCAAGAGTTCCTTGACCCACAGATACCTGCTGATGGCTAATAAATCCTGTTGTACAAATGGCAAGATTGGTAAATGACTAATTCGGATGTAACTTAGCTTGTATGAAACACCTCTCTACCTGCCCCCCTCCCCCAAATCCAGTCTTGGCAAGCAGGAGGTTGACGTCAGCTATTGTAATGGAAAAATCAGTTCCTCACCCAGTTTCCAGATCAAAGCCAGTTCGCTGACCCAGAACCCACTGATTAAAGATCCTTCTAGAAGGACCTTGCAAAGCTGCAAGTACATGCGATAAACATTCCTCTGATCCTTTCCCAAAGGAATGTACAGGCTTTTGCCAGGTTAACTGTGCACTAGAATGAGTAGAATATTTAAACTGATTACAGATTCTCAGATATGATTTCTGGAACTGATGCTGCTACCGGACAATCTGAAACACCATCACGGTTCTCCGCCTATAAAGGAAGCTAAGGAGATGTTGGCATTCTTCCTCAAGATGATGTTGCAATGCTTCCTGGTGGGTACCTGTGCATAGGGTAATAAGGATACATACACTGACTACCCAACAGAAGAGTCACTTTTTTAAAAAACTGACCTATAAAGTAACAGCCAATAAAAGCCAAGCAAAAAGTACCAAATGGGAAACTTTCCATCCTTTCAAAAAAATTCAGTCTGAAGCAACATCACAATCCACACCAAATTTCAAGAGATTATCCTCCTCTTCAACGATTTAAAGGGATTAGAAAGAGGGGTTCCCAGTACGATACCCTTAAAATTCACCTTTTTGGACACCCCCACCAATAGATGATTTGATGCCTGTCATGCTGCTGTACTGGACCTTATGATTTTACTGCAACAGACTGAAAACAGCTCTGATATTTGGAATGTGCTTGTTACCTTTTAAATGTGTTCTTTTCAATTCTTATAAGGGGAATCAATAATAATTTACATTCTTATGGAGGAAGAAGTAGGAGATACTTGTTTTCTTGGTTTGGGCTATGTTCTCCCTGATTTGTGTAACAGCAAAGTTTGCAGGGACCTTTGTCATCTTGCTATCCTGTAGGACATCATGCTGGTAAATTATACTGCTGACATTATAATAAAAAGATCAGGTTGCAGGAGGTGGCATGTATTGCACAAGTATTCCAAAATGAACAAAAAGGCACATGTTTATGGGTAAGAAGCCCTGTGAAGATTCAGGGCAGCAATATTGGTGAAGTCACAGATCATCCCTACTACCTAGCACTAATCAGCTGACAGGGTGGACTGCACTTGGCAATAATGCACAGTCCCACTTTTTGGGTGATTTAGAAGACTATCTATCAACTTAGGGGCTTGGAGTAAGGAGAAGGGTCTACAACAGGTTTGGTACCATAAAATAGGTGACTGTGCTAGAAGTTTCCTTCCTAGAAAAGGATGCCTGTGGTATCTATGGCAATCCCAATAAATAGATGTAGCACAGACTTTGAGAATTTAAAGTACAGCCTTTTCTTTTGCAGTGGATAACTATTTGCCATTTTAAGAATAGCTCCTGTCCTTTTGTGGGATGTTGGTAAAGACTTAGTGCTTGACCATGCAATGCCAAATGACTCTGCAGTTGCTATGACTATGACTTGAGTTCCATAATAATAATAATAATAGTATTTTCTAGCCTTCATTTTTGCAAAATCACTAATTATGTGGCCATAATAAAGATCTTTCACGTAATTTGTTTCTACTATAAGTCTTTACAAATTATATTTCCTTTTTCTTCCAGTAGTAATGTAATATATATATATTTTTTATAATAGTAGGGGACTTGAACACCCCATTTAAACCAATGGCTAGATCATCCAGACAGAAAATAAATAAGGAAACAATGTCTTTGAATGACACATTGGATCAGATCGGCATAACACATATATGGAATAGAATATTCCTTCCCAAAACAGAAGAATACATGTTGTTTTCAAGTGCACATGGAACATCCTCCAGAATAGATGCCATATTAGGGCATAAACAAGCCCACTAAATTTGAGAAGATTGAAATTATACCATGCATCTTTTCCAATCAAAACTAGTGGATCAATGAAACAATCAAAGAAGAAATTAAAACATCAGGGAGCCAAATGATAATGAAACCATAATGGTCCAAGATATTTGAGACACAGCAAAATCAGTTCTAAAAGGGAAGTATACAACAATATAGGCTTACCTCAAGAAATAAGAAAAAGATAAAATGAATCAATCTAAACTTAGACCTGAAGAATCAGAAAAAGAACAAACAAAGCCCAAAAGTATATCCACTGTTACTAAGTAACAGGTACTATGGGATACCTGGCATATACTAGTATTACTGTAGTTAACTGGATATAAGGTCATCCTACTTAGGGATGATACCCTATGATCAATTGAAAGAGAGAGAAACACTTAAATCTAGTTTTCAGCTGCTAAAATGGAACACAGTGATGGTCCTTGTCAGAAGTGAACTCTGGCTGCACTCAGACCATTGGAAAAGGGAAATTTCCCTAGGAGGCAAAGCTGTGACCTGAATTCTTGGAAGTTCACTTTGCATAGGTGAAGAAGAGGTATGAATGTATAGGGCACCTGAGGAGAAAATAGTGCCTGAGCTGCTTGGTTAGGAGTCTCAAAGGAAGAAAATTAAAGTATCAGGGTTATAAATACAGAAGAAATTGGAATCTGGATGGTCTTTCGGGAATAGTTGCAAGATGGAAATTTTTGTGCTTCATGTTCATATCCAGCAAAAAGCCTCCCTGGCAAGAAGTCATCAGTAAGTAGGGAGACAGAAAGTCTTCTTCACACAGCCTTGCCACTCCAGTGCTGATGCACTGTGCTACCTATGACCTGAGTGCTGGTGATGGCTCATAGCAGGGACTTGATCTTAGCAATAGCCACTTACAGGTCCAGCATGCTAGGGTCAGAGCCAGTATAGGACTGTCGTTCAAAGACATAACCTAGCCACTTAGGGGTAGATTGATTATATTTGATCTTCCATCCTGGAGGGGGCAGTAGTTCATCATTATAAGGATATGTATTTTTCTTGGCTGCCTACATTACCTCTGCAAGCACTTTTCTAGCCCTCAGAGAGTGCCTAATCTACTCTCATGGTATTCTATACAAAACAGTCCTAGACAGAGAAACACATTCTGTGTTAATAAGTGTTATAAATGGCTCATTCCATGGAATCCGTCTTTTTATCTACCTCATGACCCAAAGGTACAGTTGTGGAATGATCTGTATTACAGGCTCAGGTAAGAAATTAGCTTGAGGACAAAACTGAGGGTTTGTATTGCTGTACTGTAGGCTGTGGTATGTGCCCTGAACCAGTTACCGAAAGGCAGGCATGCTTTTCCATTAGCTGTAACACATTGCTCTAGGAACTAAAAGGAAAGAAGCAAGATTGGTTCCTCTTACTATCCCCTGGGGGTGACCCACTTCTGAAATTACCATTTCTGTGCCTCCACTTAGGAACATTTCTGGATTTTCAAGAGAATGCTATCAGAGGATACAATAAAGCTTCTACTGAAATTGAAGATATGGCTACAACCAGGACACTTTAAATTTTTTTAATGTTTTCTTAATTTATTTCTGAGAGAGAGAGAGATAGCATGAATGGGGAGGGCTTGAACCCACAAACCGTGAGATCATGACCTGAGCTGTAGTTGGACACTTAATCGACTGAGCCACCCAGGCGCCCCCAACCTGGACACTTTAAACTCCAGGTCACTGTCAATGGACTATCAGGCCAAGAATAGAATTAGCATATTACTCTAGCTTTAGGCAGGAGATGATGGGGGCATTTGGTGCATTTTGCCCAGTGATAATGGTGATTAAACATTCATGGCCTGACAAGAACAGAGGCCTTTCATTTTCTGACATTAGCATATTATTGCTTACATTCAGTATATGTTTGTCATCTTTTAGAATACACACCACACAATGCCAGATATTTGTTTTGTTCATTTATGTATCATAAGTGGCTAGAACATAGTAGGGATTCCATAAATACTTTTTTAATATATGACCAAATATTAATGTCACTACTAAAAATTGAGAAGGAGCAGAAGAATTAGAAGTTCGCGTAAGTGTACAAATTCCTCCTATTTCACATATGGGTATTAATATGTCAACTCATGATTTGGTAAATCAAAACATACAAATTAAGTATATCACTTGAAGTTTAATAGTAAGTACCAGAATGAATTCAAATAGACATTGTTATCAGTGGTCCACTAGAAAGTATAGATGGGGTAGGGAAGACTACTTTTGTTTATTTTAAACTTTCATTTTTATCAAGTAACTATACATAGTTAAAACCATTCTATAAATTTTATAAAGGTGCTTACTTTCAATTTCCAGTCCTTTTTATTTGCATTTGACTCAATTTTTCTAAATTGTAGGTGTACACTGCTATTTTTAGATATTACCCGTCAGTTACTCAACATTTACATGTTCATGGAAATATTGCTCCTTGCTGATTCAAGAAATGTGCTGTATGCTTGTCCTTTTTTAGCTTAAAAATTGCTTTCTGTGCTTAGTGCGTCCCCCCCATATATACACATAGCTGAGTAATACATCTTATAGTAATAAATCTAAATGTTTGTTCGCGGTTGGAACATCTCTATCGGCTTTTATTTCTTCCCTCTGAGGACCACCTTTGCATAGTCCTACGTTGTTCTGCTCCAAACTAGCCCTCTTGGGCCAGTCTTCCCTTCATATCCCCTTTCTTGCCCTCTTCTGTCCTGTTCTTGGAGAAGTGGAGATGCAACAAAATAATTTCCAATAACAGATGTATAATTTGGAAACAAGGAGGGGAACTAGATCTGTGCCTTCCTTTTTCTTAGTTTGCTCTATCATTTGATTTAAAATGTTTTTCTGGTAAATACTTAAGAGAACATGAAAGATAATACATTGGAATGCTTGCTTCACTGAAATAGAGTTTCATTCTGTCTCCTCTCATGAGGGATAATTTGGATGTATTTAGGATGGTACACTTTGTGCTATGTATGGCCTCCTGGTATGCAGTGTTGGAGAAGCCAAAAGATCTTCTCCCGCTCATACTCTTTATGGATGTTCCCCAGGAACATCTTCCCTGGAGCTGTACGGATCTTTATTCTTCATTAAGATGATGTCATTTTTTTCTTCCATCTGTCACGCTAGGCACTTGATGATCAGTTACAATTTTGATCCTTGTCCTTTAGTTCGGAAAAAATTGCTGGCATAGTTCCCTCAAAACTTCAGAGGAAGACTTTCACTTTCCCTGTCAGGTTCTGTTGCTGTTAACTTTGCTATCTTCGTCGATCGCTTCTGTGATTGAGACAGGAGCCCAGAGACTCTATTAGCAAAGCTCTGATAATGCAGAAGAAGCTGATCTATGGTAGAAGGGGATAAAGTCCATGTGTAGAAGAAGCAAAGATTAGAAATAAGCAGGCAGTCCTAACCACCTGTACCTCCAAGTCTGGAATCATTTTTGTGGTTCCTGGAAGTCTTTTCCCCTCCCTTGAGACGGAGACTTTGACTGAGTTACATTTTGATTTAGTTTGATTTGTGTTTCTGTCGCAACTCTAAAATGAGTCCTGAATATTATAGGGTATATTCTTGAAATATGGAGAAACAGGCACTCTGGTTTGGGCTACTTGTTTTTAGAGATCATGTAATTTTATTAAAATTCCCTTGACTCTTTGGTATCTAGCCATGGATAAGAAACTCTTGTTCTCCCAGTAAGGGACCAACATTGAAGAGAAGAGATTATTGTTTGAAAGAATCTTGCTTGGTGTTAATTTCACGACTCTGAGGATATTAAATCTTATAAGACCTTACGGAGGAAACTGAAATCAGCATTCTCAGTGTCCTCACAGAGAAGATAATGTAAATTATTTGGAGATAATTTCGTCCTATTCCTGCCCAAAGGCTGAAGGTTACATTTAATCAATATTTTTCTAAGTGTTTTCCAGGAAAAGTAGGGTAAGTTCGCAGATAGAAGGCCTACGTATATACACTTGAAAGACATTATTGTCATGATTAAGATGTTGTGTTTTCACGACATCAAAACTAAGCACTTATGCAGAAAAAAAGTTAAAATCACTAAATATAAGAACTTTTGTGTTAAAATTTGTTTTTATAATTTTATAAGCCTTTTATACCTTACAGCAACATATGTCATTAGTATATATGAAAATGTAAAACCATAAACATCAAAATTGTATGTCTTATGAATAGTTATTTCTATTAAAAATATTTTGTTCACCAAGAGATCTACCACAGAAATTTTAACATAAAGTTTCTTTTAGAAGACTCAGTTTATTTAAAACTGTTCAATTTTTCAGCAGCATTTGCTAGTAAAGGGCATAAAATTCCTTAGACTCTTGCCACACTTGAATTTTGTAATCATACGGAATGTTTTTCTACCTCTCTAAAAAAACTGTAACCATAGAAAATTTAGAACAAACAAAGTTGCATATATTTCAAGGTTTATGTCACAGGACATTTAAAGATTATCTACCATCCCAACACCAGCAAGTTTCTTTGTTTTAGGATTGACACATGGTATGGACCCTGGCAGATCATGTGTTTTATAGGAGGGGATCAGCGTGTTACGGAAATGGGAGTGGAGAGATGAAGAAAAATTAGTTTTATCAACGTTTTAAATCTTTTTCAGTGTATTTGGTTTTGCATCCAAAGTAAACATTTCAACTCTCATTTTTCATCTTTAGACTTCAGTGGCACAGCATTGATCATTTTAGGTCACGGGTTTTTTGCAACATCAGTTAAAGAGGGATTTAGTTGAGGAATGTGCTGTGCTAACAGTTAGTAGGAGTAATGAATGGAGTGAAACATACCCACTTTGTAGACTTTGCATCTGTGGGGCTTTTGTGAAAAGGAGACTGACTGGGGCCAACTGGACCCAAGATGGTGTGATTAGGGAATATCCTTAAATCAGAATTGGATTCTATCAGGATGTAGCTGGCATTTTTTAGGAGAAAAATTTTCTATTTTGGGAGCATTGAACCCTGGCCAACTTAGGAACATAAATCCTACTTCTCTTTCACTAGGTTTTCATACATTTTGATATATTCTTAGGTTCATCTAGATTTAAAACTTAGAAATGAACTCTTCTTAGGGAATAGAAATTTTTTTCACCATAAAGTGATTATCTTTGTCTTTATAATGTTATTTTCCTTGATATCTCTGTTTTTTTGTATTATTGAGAGAGAGAGAGAGAGAATGAACATGTGTGAGTGAGCTGGGAGGGAGCAGAGTGAGATGGAGAGAGAATCCTAAGCAGGCTCCTCACTGTCAGTGCAGAGCCTGATGCATGGCTTGATCCCACCAACCCCATGAGGTCACGCATAATCTGAGCTTAAATCAGGAGTCGGTTGCTCCATGGACTGAGCCAGCCAGGTGCCCCTCCTTGATGTTTCCTTGAAGTCTCAATTTATCCTGGAACTGTTTCTTGGTGATAGCATGGTGAAGCTCATACCATCAATTTACCTTGACCCTTATGTTTTGGTGTGTTGTCTTGTAAGTATGTTGAAGTTGATTTTCAAAAAATCAAGTCAGACGATCTTAGACTTCCTTCATATGCTTTTGCCTCCATGTTGTACATTTCTTTTTCTTTCCTTTCTTGACTACTGGGATGATTAATCTTTTGTCACTTATTTTAATACTGCTAATATAATTAATTACGTAATTATAACTAGAACTGTACAATATAATTTGGAAGTTATAAACTCTGGTTCTGGAATATTAGTCACTACATTTCTGTCCAAAATATAACAAAATCAAAAATCAAGTTTTAAAAATCCATTGCAGATGATATAAGGATATTAGAAAATGTTGAGTTTATTCATTTTCTTACCTATTTAAGAGCTCAAAGTTGCTGTGCCTTTAAGCCTTTTTAAATAACTAAACAAGACATTATTATTATTATGGATTACTCTTATGTTGTCAGTGTTTATTCAGATTTCTATTAAATTTTTCCTAGGATAAAACTTGAATATACACATTTGCATTGAAATATTTTCTCTTTATCTGTGTCTTGGCATTTCATTTTCTTGCAGTGACTTTAAAAAGCAAATCTGTCTTTTACAGTTTTAGCCTTCATGTTAATAATGCATTTAAAGTTGATTTTCACATGTGTTATAGGGAAAAGGTCAGGATTTAATATATTTCTACATAGAGATATCTGGTTATTCTAGTCCCATTTCCTGGGAATATTTTCCTTAATACATTGAATTTTCTTGAAAATATAATGGAAAGTCAACAGACCATCTATATGTGAATGAATTTCTGACCTTCCTATTTTGTTCATTTGGTCTATATAAATATCCATAGAAATATCCATAGGAAGTTTTGGTTATTATACTATAATTGTAAGTTTTGAAATTAGATAATGTAATTCCCACATTTTTCTTTTTTCTTAAAATTTTTCACATTTATTTTTGAGAGAGACAGAGAGAGAGAGAGAGAGAGAGAGCGCGAGTGAGTGTGCAAGCAAGTGAGGGGCAGAGAGAGGAGACACAGAACCTGAAGCAGGCTGCAGGCTCTGGGCTGAACTTGGAGGCTTAACCGATGGAGCCACCCAGGCACCACACCACAATTTTAACTGGGTTAATGAAAAATTTGTGCAGGCTCTATTAGATCCTTTACATTTTTATATGAATTTAAGAATGAGCTTTTTATATGAATAAGCATGCCGGAATGTGCAATGTTTTAAAAGTTACAGGGGTGCCTGGGTGGCTTAGTCGGTTAAGCGTCCGACTTTCGCTTAGGTCATGATCTCGTGGTTCGTGGGTTCGAGCCCCGCGTCGGGCTCTGTGCTGACTGCCAGCTCAGAGCCTGGAGCCTGTGTCAGTCTGTGACTCCCTCTCTCTCTGACCCTCCCCTGCTCACACTGTCTCTCTCTCTCTCCTAGAAATAAATTAAAAAAACATTAAAAAATTTAAAAAAAAATAAAAGTTACATATCAGATTGAAGGAAAGTGACATCTTAATAATTTAAGTGTTTCAAACTGAACATGATAGACCTGTGCAATCACTTAGATTACCTTTAATAACTGTACAATATTCATAGTTTAAATTGTAAAGTTCATAGATATTTTAAGTATGTCCCTCATGTCATGTCTGTTACAAAGGTATTTTAAAATTTTAATGAATGCAGCTTAAGCTTTATATTTAGATACATTTTGTATATGGTGTGAAGTATGTTTGAGGTCTTTATTTTCCCCTCATGGGTCTGTTTCTGAACTCTCCATTCACTCTTTTGATCTATGTGTTTATCCTTAACCAACACCTTGCTGTCATGGTAACTGTAGCTTTATATTAAGTCATGAAATTGAGTAACGTGAGTCCACCCATTTTTTCCCCAGCATTGCTTTGGATATTATAGTTCCTTTGACTTTTCACACTGATTTTAGAATAAGCATTTCAATGTTTAAAAAAATTCTTGCTGGGATTTTGATTAGGATACCTTTTTTTTTTTAAGATTTTATTTTTCAGCAATCTCTACATACAAATGAGGTTCAAGCTCATGACCCTGAGGTCAAGAGTCACATACTCTTCTTTTTTTTTTTTTTTAATAGTTTATTGTCAAATTAGTTTCCACATAACACTCAGTGCTCATCCCCACAAGTGTCCTCCTCCATGCCCATCCCCCCCTCCCCCCACATCCATCAGTCCTCAGTTTTTGTCAGCATTCAAGAGTCTCTCATGGTTTGCCTCTCTCCCTTTCCCCCACCATTTCCGCCCTTCTTCTCCCCCTTGTTCCTCCGTCAAGTTCCTCCTAATCCTCCTATACGTGCAAACATATGATATTTGTCCTTCTCTGAATGAAGAGTCACATACTCTTCCACCTGAGCTAGCCAGGTGCCCCTTGGTTGGGATGTTTTAAATCTAATGTTGTTTTAAGAAGAACTAACCTTTTAAAAATAGTGTTTTTTCAGGGGCACCTGGGTGGTTCAGTTGGTTAAGCGGCTGACTTTGGCTCAGGTCATGATCTCGCGGTTCACAAGTTTGAGCCCCGCGTTGGACTCTGTGCTCACAGCTCAGAGCATGGAGCCTGCTTTGGATTCTGTCTCTCTCTCTCTCTGCCCCTCCCCTACTCATGCTCTGTCCTTCTCTTTCTCTCAGAAATAAACAGCAAAAACAATTTTTTAAAGTTGTTTTAGGGGTGCCTGGGTGGCTCAGTCAGTTATACATCTGACTTTGGCTCAGGGCATGATCTTATGATTCTTGAGTTCAAGCCCTCTGTCAGGATTTGTGCTGACAGCTCAGAGTCTTAAGCCTGCTTTGGATTCTATGTCTGCCTTTCTCTCTGCCCCTCCTCCACTTGCACTTTGCCTCTCTGTCAAAAAAATAAATAAACATTAAAAAAAATAGTGGTTTTTCTACTTCAGTAACATGGTATAGTTCTCCATTTATTTGGGCTCTCCATTTATTTATTACCCTCATCTTCTTGTGCTTTTAATTTGCTCCTAAGTATCTCCTAGTGTGACCAAAAATGGTAGTTTTCTTTTTTCAATTCGAGTTTTAAATAACTAATAACTAGTATATAGTGATACATTTTTCATTTATTTAGATACATTGCTTTTGTATTTTGAAACTTTGTTAAATTCTAGTAGCATTTCTGTATATCCCTTGAGGTTTTCTATGTAGACAGTTATAATCAGTGAATAGAAATGGTTTTTATTTTTTACTTCACAAACTGGTTGCTTTTTTATTTCATTTGATTGCCTCATTAGACTGGCTGGGACACGGAACAGAAGTGATGAAGGTGGACATCCTTCCCTTATTCATGACATTGGGGACACAGCATTCAGCCTTTAGCCATTTACATGTTAACTGCTGGAGTTCTGCATATGTTCTCTATCAGGTTAAGCAACTTTCTTTCTGTTCTTCATTTGCCAAGTTTTTATGATGAATGGATGTTAAATTTTAGCACTGCTTTTTCTGCATCTGTTGAGATGAACATGTGGGTTTTTTTTTTTTTTAGTCTGCTGATACAATGAATTCTTGTGGCCATAGTTTGAATATTACATCACTTTTAGGGTCCCCAGATAAATCATACTTGCTCGTGAGGCATTCTCTTTTTTTTCTGCTGAATCAAAATTGCTAATACTACATTTGGGGGTTTTCTTTGCATTTATGTTTATGAAGGATGTTAAATTGTATTTTTATATCTTTTACTGGTTTTATTTTTGTAAAATGATTTTTTGGAGAGTTTGTATGAAATTGGTATTTTTAATGCTTTGGTAGAAATTCATTAGTAAAGCAGTCTGGGCCTTGATGTTGTTTTGCTATAAGTATTTTAACCATAAATTCCTCTGGTTGATAGAGGACTATACAAAGAGTCTATTTCTTAGGGATGTGTCTATTGAGGGATTTACCTATTTCATTAACTTGTTGAGTATTTGGGCTAAAATTGGTGATAATACTGTCTCCATTTTTTAAAAATGTCTTTAGGAGCCATAAAAAATGTGCCCTCGTTTATTGCTGATATCTCAGGTGTTTATTTTGTTTTGTTTGTTGTTTGTTGTTTCAGTCTCTCAAGAAGTTTGTCAATTTTATTGATCTCTACAAGAATTCAACTTCTGGTAACATTGATTTCTCTCTCTCTCTCTCTTTATTTTATTGATTTTTGTTCTTTTCTGCTTGCTTCAAGTTTATTGACTCTTCTTTTTTTAGGTTTTTCAGATGAAAGCTAAATTTAGTTGACATTTTTTTTTGTTTTTCAAGTATCAGCTTTTAACGCTATAAATTTTAAACACCATTTCCACTGTGTCCCATAGAACCACATTCTGTGATTTCAGTTCTTTGAAATACCTAATAGCTCCTTGTTATGGGGGAAACAACTCTCCCTGTATTTCCTGTATTCCTGCACAAGTCAAGTGTGTGAGCAAAGGCTGTGTGAGCAAAAGGCTGAACCAGAAATAGGCCTTGGAAACTAGAGTTAGTGTCTCCCTAAAGATGGAGACCTGGCTATGTCCCAGGATTAATAGAGCTTCCTCCGTACCTCCACAGAGACCTGTGTACTTGAAAATAATACGTATCACATATTCTCTTGTTTGGTGTGTTGTTTTGTAAATGGAACTTAGGTTTGCAGGCCTTCTTTGTTCTTTGTGACTTGTTCTTGTTTGGTAAATTGTTGAGACAGTGTTGAAATCCCTAGCTGCAGTTATGGGTTTGTCTCTTTCTCTTTCTAGTTCCTTAAATTTTTGTTTCCTGTGTTTTGAAACTCCATTGTTAGATCTAGGACTGTTCTGACTTTTTGGTGGGTGAACGCTTTTATCACGACGTAATGGATCTCTTTATCCCTGGTAATATTCCTTATTTAAAGTGCAGTTTCTTTGAAATAAATATTGCCAGTAAATTTCTCTTTTGATTAGTGCTAGTACAGTGTATTTTCCATTGTCTTGGACTATATTTCTGGATACTTGATGGGTGTTGGTTGTAGAAAGCATTCACATATTGGAGTCATGTTTAAACCCAATCTGACAATCTGTTCTAAATGATAAATTTGGACCATTTCCATTTCATGTAATTAATTATATGCTTAAAAGCTACCATCTTGCCAAATAACTGATAGTTGTTACATCATGTTATCTTTCTTTTCTGCTGCATTTTAATAATTGATTTTTTTTTCCTTTCACTTCACCTGCACTACTGGTTTACACTTTATACCCCTTTTCTCATTTTTAAAAAAATCTGCATTCCTTATGGCTTACCATGTACATCTCTAAATAACCAGTCTACCTTCAAATAATATTATTGTACTTTGTATGTAGGGTAGGAATTTTGCAACAGTAGATTTCAAATTCATTTCTCACATCTTTTGTGTTACCTTGACACTACGTATTATTCCTCTGTACTAACCCACAGTATATTGCTACTGTTTTTGCTGTATGTCATGAAGTACCTTACAACGTAATTTAACATTTTACATTTATCCTTACTTTAACCATTTATAGAGAAGAATTCTCTGTGCTGCCATGTTCATTTTTTCTTCAACTTGTTTTAACATTTCTTGTGGTATACCACTTCTGGTAATATATTCTCTATTTTTCTAGTTCACTGAAACAATATGTTCATGGTGTGAAGACTGCTGAATTAAGATTTTGGCTTGTTTATTTTCTGAGAAGTCTGCAATAGTTCTTACCTTTGTTCTTCCATAAGTACTTTTTCTTGTTATTTTTCTTTTGGCTGCCTGCAAGGTTTTCTTTTTCTGTCTTGATGTCAATAGATTGTACGTGATTTTTTTTTAGATTGTACATAATTTTTAAAATACTGTATGTCCTGAGCTTTATAGATCTATAAGTGGCTTTTTAAAATAAAATTCTCAGCCTTTTCTCTTAAAATGGTTTGTTCGGTTTTTTGTTTTTGGGTTTTTTTTTTTTTTTTTTTTTTTTTTTTCCCTTTTTNTTTTTTTTGGTCTCCCTCTGAGTCTTCAACTACATGTGTCTTAGACCATTTGATACTTTGCCACAATTATTAGATGCTGAGGTTGTGTTTTTCTCTCCCACCACACACACTGATTTTCTTCTTAGTGTTTCACTTTGGGCAATTCACACTGTTTTTCCTCAGATTCACTGATTTTTACTCAGGAACGTCCAATATACTTTTGGGCTTAATGAGGTCATTCTCTTATTATTTTTTTATGTTTATTTTTGAGAGAGAGAGAGAGAGAAAGAGAGATAGATACACAGAATATGAACAGAGCAAGGGGTAGAGAGAGGGAGACACAGAATCTGAAGCAGGCTCCAGGCTCTGAGCTGTCAGCACAGAGCCCGATGCAGGGCTTGAACTCACAAACCATGAGATGATGACCTGAGCTGAAGTCAGGTACTCAGCTGACTGAGCCACTTTGAATATTTGGGGTATATGTGGTGTGGCTCTGTTGATTACTATTTGTTTTTACAGTGCTCTTGAGTGGTTAATTTGTATAGGTATGATGCTTATTTGCTTTATAATTTTATTTTGGAATATTCCTTGTGAATTGGAAGGGAAGGTCTTCTCCAGAGAGCATATTTGGATGATATTGCTAATGCCCAGACACGATCAGAGTTCTGAATGATTCTCAAAGAAATTCTTGCCTGAGTTTTCTCTCAGTAAGAATCATTTTAATTTGGGTTTTAGAACAGGTTTTGGTTGCAAATGATTAGTGGTGATATTTCTCTTTTTGAACTCAGTACCCAGGGATGAGGAATTCAATTCCTGAGGCAGGATAGGATTTCTGGATGACTCCCGTACTGTGATAGAGTCCTTGGGAGGAACACACTATTACAGTATTGGAAAGGCAAATAACTTCAAGGTAACTGCACTCAGTAGTTTTCTACTTAGATCCCTAGAGTCTCTTCTTTCACATTGTTTTTTGGTTTTGGGGGTTTTTTCTCCTTTCCTTCCTCTCTGCCTCCATCCTTTCTTTCCTTCCTTCCCCTGAGAATTTCTTACTCTTAGGCTAACTCATTCATGTATCAAGGAAGATATTTTTCCATGTTATTATCAAGGAGTACTTAGGATCTTGGTGGAATGGTTAATTCTGGCAACTAGCCCATTTTATTGTCAGAAATGGAATTCATCCTAGTTCTTACATTTTATTGTGATGATTTCATAGTATGACCTCAGTATTTAGGTTAGAGTTTTGAAAGTTAAGCCCCAGGGTTGACTGTGTCTTGTTAGGGAATCTGTCATTTTAGGAATTTGAAAAGGAATAAAATTACCTTTGATTATGAAATGTATTTATGTATCTTTAACAGATACATCTATTTTGTTTCATAACCACATTTTATAACACCTAATTATGCTACCATTAACACTTTCATATAATACAATACCCAAAACTTAGTTGAGTTTTTTGAAAAAAATTTACTACCTGGATGATTGTAAGATCTAAACAAGGTCTACACATCATGTTTGATTATTTCCTTTATGCACACTTTGTTGTAGAGGCGTGCCCTGCTCTCCTCCCTCTCTTTATCCCCTGCTGCTGATGTGTTGCACATAGAGTTGTCTGTCCCACATTTAGTGATGCGCCAAGTAATCAAGTGACAGCTTGCAATCTCTGTTGAAATACTAAATTTCCCATCAGTCTCTTTTCTGTTTTGTCTGTTGATAACCATGACATAAATTATGTTTTAAGGATAACAAAATGGGGACTAATTTTATTATTCGTTCCATATTTATTAAGTGTATGTCATTCTGTCTAGTGATATTGAATTAGCATTTGGTTTGGGGGTTATCATCATGAACTCGAGGGTTTTTAGTCTGTGTATTTTCAATTACATTCATTGTTCAGTAGACACAATTTTTTTCTTTCTTGGCTTTATAGGAGCCCCCTTTTGTTTATTTTAGTGTCATTTAAAATTGGTGTTTGATAACTTTCTTTCTAATATTACCTATTTCTTATTTTATTCACTTGATAGCTATATCCATTTACTCTTACCTGAGAAAAATGGAGGTATTAGTAAGCTTACACTCTCCCCATGGGGAAGGGAAGTACCAACTGGTACCTTTGGGGTTATTTCACTGCCCACAGGGCTAATGACTTCAACCCAAATCCCAGTAATAACTCAGCTTTGTGGCTTAATTATACTTAGTTTGGGGTGATGGTTAATTACAGTAGGGCCCATTCTGAAAACTATTAAGCCTGTAGGAGAGGTTTCCAGGCCCAGACATTGATGGTTTTGTTTGTTTTGACTAATGGATGGTTAAGGCCTGTGTTTTCATCTGTGAGTCCCAGTTGTCAACTCTGGGCAATAGAAATCCCATTGAACCTCCTATCACAATTTTTGCAAAACTTCCAGGTTCGTTGGCTGAGTTTTTAGTCCCTGTACTACAGCAAAGGTGACGCTCAGTGATCTTTACTTCTCTGAAGGTGAATCAGTTCCAGTAATCTTTCCCACATGGCCATGAGTCCCAATTTCCTGTATGCTCACAGGTGGGGTGGCCACTATTCCCATGGACTATTCCATGTTAGCTTCATTTACCTTTCTCACTTAGAATTCTCTTTATTGCTGGCACCTAGATGTTTTCTTGGTTTCAGGATTGGTGTCGCACTAAATTTCAGTTTTAGTGACACATCATCTGTAATCTCTATATATCTTTGTATAGAGTTCCATTTAGTCTTGTCCTAAGGACAGGTAATTTTGAACATTCTAACAAGAAATTAAAATTAGACATTTAAAGGTCACTTAAGAGTTTTCTAGTAGACAAAGGTGAAAAAGTTGAAAAAGTTTTTTTCTCCTTAATGTTTCAAAAAACTTTTAAACTCTCAGGAGAAAAATAAAAAAACCTTAATTACTTTAGTAAGCAAAAAGTTGAATAATTTCAGTTGAAGATGCAAAGTTTAGGTGTTTTTAGTTTTCTCCATTTGAACCCCAATTAAAATGACTCAAATTTTAAAAAGTAAGCCCCATCATCCATGACACTAGTAGACAGCCAAAGCAATATACTCACTATACCCAGGAACAGGCAAGCAGTGTGAAATTTTTTCCCAAGGCAAGGAACATACTAAGAATTCTATATGTTTTGGTGTATCTTGGATACCGTGTCCTTCAAGACTTGGGGGACCTAGTCAAGAGACACTTAATTGAGACATGGAAACATGGGTACATGGTTGGGTCCTGGAATTCTTTGAGATTGGAAGGTACTATGTATTCTGTGTAATTTTATACCGTAAGTAGAAGTGGATTCTTTTTTAATTTGGTAAAAATTGTAACTGTGCAAATTCCAGTATCATTCTCAAGGCTGAACTAGCTGAAGGTTTTCTGTCAAAGTGCTCATTACCTTTAGTGTTATGTAGGTAGGTTATATTGCTGTAGACCTATCAACCAAAGACCTATGTTAGGTAGGTTATATTGCTGTAGATCTATCAACCAAAGATATTCAACAAATTGTATAAAGAGCTTTAAGAACTTAAAAGTTAAGAGATGCCTTGGTGGCTCCGTCCGTTAAATGCCCGACTTCAGATAATCTCAGTTTGTGGTTTCGAGCCCCACTTCAGGTTCTGTGTTGATAGCTCAGAATCTGGAGCCTGCTTCAGATTGCCTTCCTCTCTCTCTACCCCTCCCCTGCTGGTGCTCTGTCTCTGTCTGTGTCTGTCTCTCAAAATTAAATTTAAAATGTTTTAAAAAAATCCTTAAAGTAAAATTAGCATTTTGATAGAAAATGTATTCACAGAAAACCTGAAATAATAGGCTGAAAAAAATTAGAAATAAGAAGAAAAGCATCACATTGGGGTACCTGGATGGCTCAGCTGGTTAAGTGTACAACTGTTGGATTTAGGCTCAGGTCATGATCTTAGGGTTTTGTGAGTTAGAGTCCCACACTGGGACTGCCCTGAAGGTGCATTCTCTGTCACTGGCTCTCCCTCTCTCTCTCCGTCCCTCTCCCACTTGCACTGTTTCTGTCTCCCTCAAAAAATAAATAACTTAAAAAGATCATATTTACAACCCCAAGAACATAATGAAGTACTGACATATAAATTTAATATTGTAAATTAATAGGACTTAATTAAGAGAAAACTTTAAAACATAGAACAAGATTGGAAAAAATAGAATGAGTTCATTGTTCTTAGACACTAAATTGGTTTTCTAGAGATTACACTATTCTAAATTATATATGTTCAGTATTTTGACAAGGAAAATGATTTTTTCATCTCAAACTGTTGAGGAAATGCAGAGAAATAAGCACTGAAGTAAAATGCAGAAAACTTACAGGGAGTAGTGAAAGGCTACTAGCTTTGCAAGATTTGTAGTATTTCATAAAGTTGGACTATAGACAATTTTGTCACAGTACATGAGAACAAAGATCAATGTATAAAAGAGGATGTTACACTATCAACAAACACAAATGTAGAAATAGAGTATATGACGATGATGGAAGCCCTGGGTAGTTATTTGGGGGGAGAAAGAAAGCTAGAATTTTATTTCTAATGTCCGACCAAACGCACAACATATACACACCCTAACTCCTATTAGATTCCCAAGTTTAAAAGATCTTAAGAGTTAAAAAAACAAAGCAAAACTCTTCAGTGGAAAATACTGGTCATTTTTTCTGTAATACTGGTATGAGGAACCTCCAAACACAAAATTTGTATTTGATTTAAAAAAAAAAAAAAAAAAAGGATGACTGCAGGAAAAGGTAAATATTATCAGTGATAAAAAAAATAATAATTAAAATGAAAGTACCAAACTAAGAAAAGAGTTTTACATCCCCTAATGTAAGGCTAGTTTCCTTACTGAGAGTTTTATTAATTAGAATTCACATTTTCCACACATTTCAGTATCTCTGGAATGACAACGGGATGTGTGGAAGCTTCCTAAAATGGCCTCTCTGTAGGAAACACAAAGCTAGGACACATGGGTAGGTGGTGTATCAGACTCGTTAAGCAACATTCCTAGGGCTGGAGTCCAGAGCAGTCTCCCTCTGGTAAGTTGAAATGCTTTAATGCATGTAAGTGATGAATCACTGGATTCTACTCCTGAAACCAATATTACACTATATGTTAACTGTCTAGAATTTAAATTGAAACTTAAGAAAAAACAAAAGGAAATGCGTCAGTGCCATTGCTCTTGATTCTCTAGAGGATCCTGTCTGAGGAAAGATCATGGACGTGGATGACTCAGTATTGCTTTAAAGTGATTCTGAAGAGTCAGACTTTGAATCGGAGAAATTAGTTTTGCTTCATTTATTGTGTATGTATATGAAAGTGAAACTTGACCAAAACACCTACTTACCTAAAAGAATGATTTTAATACATTCAAATTAGAAATTACAGGTGATGAAAAAAGCACTTTTCTAAATTTAATAGTCAAGGATTTTTTTTCTTGTTACAATTAATGATGTCTAGATTTGATGAAATATGAAATATAATGGGCTTTGACAAATCAGAAGATAAACAATCCAAATTCACATTTAAAGAAATGCAGATGACGCTTAAAATATGAATAGATGTTAATTCATATAATTTTCAAAATTTTTATAATTTTGAAAATAAAAATTTTAGAAAAAATGGAAATGCCGTTATACCTGTTGGACTCATCACAGCTCAAATACAATGTGGATGTATAAACACACATCCTCAAACAGGTGTGGCAGTGGATTAAACACTATTTGCAAAGGACATATTGATGTCCTTAAAAGACTTTTTGATGTCCATCAAAATTTGAAAGAGAAATAGATTTTTGACCAGCAAGTCAATATTTGCCAACTTACTTTATAGATCTATTCATGTACATGCACAGATAAAGCCCTATAAATAAAGTCACTGCATTTTTTTAAGTAGGCTCCATGCCCAATGTGGGGCTTGAGCTTACAACCCAAGATCAAGAGTCACATGGTCTCCTGACTGAGCCAGCCAGGTGCCCTCACTGCATTTTTTTAGTTATAAAGAGTAAAAATAAATTAGTATTAGTGACTAGTTGCATAAATAATGGGACATCTAATCAATGCAATAACATCTAGTCTGTTAAAAGTGAGGCAGATTTTTTTATGTGCTAATAAAGATCTCAAATATATTTTCAGCAAAAAGAGACAAGTTCAGCATAGTGCCTATGTATATATAAAGTATGCTTTGTTTTCTAGGGAAAATGAACAAACCAAATATATACATACATTCACAGAGGCAAAATTTTAGAGACATATAGTCCTAACCATGTCATTTTCAATTTCAAAATGTTAGGTTAAAAAAAAAAATAGACAAAAGTCATCTGTGTGACATTTTGCTATTGAAAGTAAGTAGTCTCAGGCAGCTTTAGGTAGCTGTACACAGTGACTCATATTTGTATGATTAATCTGCTACCTGTTGACATTGAACCTGTTTAGTGTTTATCGTTTCTCGGTGTGAACCTCACGGGAGGAACAGGACTTCTTACCTTCATTCTCTTGTACTGCTTTGTCTAGCTGAGCTAAAATGGACTCCTGTACTCTTAGTGTTTTTAGAGTTTTATGGGTATTTCTGGGGTCCCTCTGCTGAAAGGTGCAGTTCTGGTTTCTTGGTTTGTTCTGTTTTCTCTAAGCATGAGCAGTTCTCCTTGTGATTCTTAGAAAATAGGTTATAGAGCTCCACTCATTAAGTTGGCAGTTTCTATTCTTTGTCCTACCTATGTTCCCAATCATGCACTGTTAGAGAGTACGCAAAAAGCCATGTTGTCACTATGGCTGGAATATGTCTGTCCTTTCTGGTGATTGTTAGGACAAGCACTTATTATTTTTCCTCTTGCTGGTGTTGAATGATTTATGAGTGAACTATTTAATTTTTGGAGCACTTGACATTTTTGACCTCTCATCCATCAACTCTTTGGAATTATTTTGCTTGGTAGATTGAAATACCGCTTCATTCCTTGGCGGATATTTTCAGTTTTCCTTGTCATAGGAGTTACTGCCCTGGGCTTACCCATGAGAATTATCAGGGAGGTAAGCAGATGGCTTTCAGAAGCAGGCCCCGCGAAGACACTGCCAAGAACATCTGTGAAGAACAATGCTGCTGTTTAAGTGCTTTGCTATCATTAAATTCTTAAAAAACTGCTTTTCTTCCCCCTTCTACATTGCACTTCTGTCCTGATGGTAAACCAAAAAAATCTTAGTACCATCTTCCTTACAAAGACACAATAATAGTAGTCCTTTTATTCAGTTATTTAGCTAAAAGCATTCAAAATTTTTATTTATAATGGAAATAAGGCCTCTTTATTCTAACATTTGAGAATATCATTGATGGTCAATGCCTAATAGTTGAACTTCAGCAAACTTGGTAAAAGCCTTCTAAGAGTGAAATTGGTAAATAAATCAGATGCTATCAGTACTCGGGGATAACGGGTAACCTTGGTTATAGAGCATATGATTGATAAGACAGTCCTTTGGTGTCTACATTTGTGACGTTTAACTTTAAACTTAAGGGCTAATTAGACTGATTTGTCAGGATCATATCTTGGGTCTGGAGGCTTCATTCAGAAAGATAAGGCAGAGTCCAAGACTTCATTGTGAGTGAGATGCTGGAATGGAAACAGCTCTTCTCTTTATACTAACTGAGCTCAAGTTCCAACTGACTCTTTATTGGGTCTGTGCTAAGAGCTATTTGCTGGTGTCTAGAAATAGTACCAAATCAATCATTTTGTCCCAAGCATAACTCCTGGGGAAGTGTTCAAAGAACAAACATCTTTGTTTATTATGCCCAAGAGTTTTCTAAAGCATGAAAATGGAACTGATACCTAATCATCAGGAAAAGGTGATGTTTTTCTTGCTGTTGAGTAATTTATAATTGAGCCCTATGTAAGATATAATAAACATTTTTTGAAGATAATGAAGTATACTTTTGTTTTTAAAATATTTATTGGTTTTGAGTGGGAGGAGGGACAGAGAGGGAGAAACGGAGAGAATCCCAAGCAGGCTCCAAGCGGTCAGCACAGAGCCTGACCCGGAGGTGTGAACCTACGAACTATGAGATCATGACCTGAGCCAGAGTCAGATGCTTAACCTACTGAGCCACCCAGGAACCCCACTACGTAAGACATACTACAGTAATAACGTTGTGCTCTCTTCGTCTCCTTGTGTCCTTCTTAATGGTAGAAAACTTTTTCTCTGTTAGGACCTGTAGACAAATTAACCTCTAAAGTTTGAGCCAGTTAGAACCCTAGACATTGAGTGTCCCATTCCTACTCTTAGGAGGATATTCACATTGCCCTAAGAATCTTAAAAACATACATTGATTCATTCAGCATAGGTCTGTTATGTTCCTACTATGTCCTGGGCACTTGCCTATGCATTGAAAATAAAGCAATAAATGTGACAATGAGTCTGCTGGTAGGAAGCTTATAATCTAGAATGGATTATATTCTTCCATATGCTGAGGAAATGAGACTCTTTTCCTAACTGAGGTTTCATAGATCAATGATACTCTGTCATTTAAAAGTAACTTCTCAAAAAAGGTATCCTTAGGTTTTGCTTCTCTAATTTACTCCACGATCTCCTAACATTTACTTTTAGAAAGAAAATCTCCCCAAGTCTAAGCAATTTTCATTTATCCTAATCTTAAGAAATGGTGAACTATCAGTTCATGACCTTGCCAAAAATGATTCTTAAACTTATCCTTAAATTAAGGATAGTGATTCCGTGCATCTAGGCTGAAGATTGTTCTGCATTTCTAGCAGGCCTCCAGGTGATACTGTCAAACCTGGTTCACCAAGACCCACAGTGCTTGTCTCTAATGTTCCTCCCACACAGCAGATAGTATAGAAATCTTTATGGTAAAGATTATGGTCATTCCATGGGTCATTCAGTGCATCATTCAATGCATTTATGCAAGAGCAACTAGGAGATTGAAGAACATAGTGGTTAATAGTTAGGGATTAGCACCGAGTGTTGTATAAGTGATGAATCAATGAATTGCACTACTGAAGCCAATATTGTACTGGATGTTAAGTAACCAGGATTTAAATAAAAATTTGAAAAGATGAAAAATATAAAAACCTAGGGAATTATAAAGATTGAGTTGAGAAATTGGTCGTAAAATGGTAGAAAGGGAGCTTAAACTCCCTGTGCAGTGTTTATTTCTGCAAAAATAAAGTTCATTTTTTAAAAAGTGGGGGTTTTGGAATCTGAATCCCTAATAACCTGTCCTTTCATCTGTAAAGTGGAGATAGTTGATAATACTTGCCACATAGGTTGTTAGGAAAATTAAATGAGACGATGACTATGAAACATGCTCATAATTTCTGGCACATATTGTGTCATCAGTAAATGCTAGATTGGCAATTATTAGAATATGCAAGGGGTAGAGAAGATAGAATATAAGGCAGGCTCTTATCCTATTCTCACAGAAAACACAATCGACCATCAGATAAGATTTGTGTGTTAATAACTAATTCAACTTGGAAACACTGGTAAAGAACAAAGTGCAGGCAGAGTCAGAGCGGCAAGTGATGGGTTTTAGTTTGGAAACATGACAGCTGACTCCTATTGAGAATTTACTATGCATTAGTCAGTGATCTAGTGCTTTCCATAGATCTATATATAATCCTCACAGTAATCCTATAGTAGGTTAAGTCTTTAATCTTAGTAGAAAAGGAAGCTGAAGTAGAGGAAGGTTTATTTGCCAATAACTATGAAATCGTTGATCCAGGTGCCAAATTGAGTCTGACTCCAGGATCTGCCTGTTAAACACAGCGTTAATCTTATCTAAAAAGACATAACACTGAAGGTAATCACTAACCTGAGTTTTAGCAACAGGCAATCCTAAGATTAGGGTAAGAAAAGGAGCGGAGTCTGTCATTACAGTTCCTGAGAATGGCATAGGCAGAGACAGAGAATGGAAACTGGGAGCAAATAGGAAAATCGGGACTGCTGGTGTATGGAGGCACATGTTAATAGGGGCTTGAAAGAATGGGTCAAATAACTAGGATACTCTGAGGTTTTATTAAAATGGCATTAATCTCCAGGGAATAGAGACTGTTTGGGGACTTCTCAGGTTCCCACTGATAGCCCTGTTTAGGAAAGACAACCTCCATGAAAAAGACCACAAAAGCAGAGCCGCTGACATCAGTTTAGGAGAGATGTGTTCCCTTAAGGATATGAAAAACGTGCATTTTCCCATGTTAGATTGGGGTGAAATGTGTGCTGTTGCCTAGTTTTTAAGAATGGTTTATTCATTCACATGTATTTTTCATCATGCAACGCTGCTGTAAGAGGAATAAATGTTTGCCAGACTTGAACATTTATGTTCTTGGACCCCTGGGGTTATTTTTTCTCCTCACTCAGCAGCTGGACATGTACTTGGATAGGGACTGTCCCTTCTATCTGGTTTGTTACCTTTTAACTTCAGAGATGATGTATAAAAACCATAGCTGGCCCATGGCTACCTTGTTGTCTCCTAAAACACCCTGCCCTTTGAATGCTCCCTCTCTCCTACCCTTCCTCTCACTCAGTGGACACACAGGATCCTAGAGGCTTGGCTATGTTTCTGTCTCTGCCATTCAATATGCACACAATATTGAAAGAGCAGTTGATATTCTTGGGGTCTCTTGTGATGCAGGGGGTAAGGACTCTGAAACTTACCAAGATACTTGAGGGTAAAGTAGGCAAAGTAATTTACTTTTCTCAGGAGAACATTTTGCGTATGTGAAGTTTTAGGTGTTATTTAGTTCCAATACTCAGGATAATCTTTATTTTTTTTATAGATGTTTTTATGTCCCAGGAAAAAACAGCAGAAAAATACCTTTGATTATTATAGTTCTATACAGCAAAGTCAAGACTCTAAGATTTTATAATGGAAACATTTTGCCTTAGAAGACGTCACTCTGGAGAAGGGTTGTATCTCACTTGTGTTGTTTTTGCACTCGTATTTACTGATAGGTGTGGCTTTGTCCTTGCCAGATGTAAGAGGTCTATCTTGGTACTCTATTAAGCAGAACATTGAGTTGAGTTTTGTTCTTCTCTTCTACCCCCAACAATTGTCCCCCATTTTGGCCATTTTCTACTTGAGAAGAAAGAGTAAATGTTGAGATACAAGCTAAAATAGCGGCTGTATTTTGCTTTGCAGTAGGCGGAATAATGGCAGACAGAAAGTCTACATCCTCATTTCCAGAAAATGTGATTATGTTATTTTTCATGGTAAAAAAAAATTGTACAGTCATTAGGTAAGCATCTTAAGGAATGATAATCCTGGATTATTAAGGTGATTGTGGTGTATTTATATACAAGGGTCTTTATGAGAGCAAAATTGAAAACTTCCTGAGAAATGTGCTTACAGAAGCAAAGTTTGGAGTGACATGGGGACCGGAACCAAAGAATGTGGGCAGTCTCTACAAACTGCAAAAGTCAAGGAAAGATTCTCTCCTAGAGTTTCTGGAAGGAGTGCAGCCCTGTTGATGCCTTGATTTTTAGACTCCTTTTGGATTTCTGACTTGCAGAACCATATGATAATAAATTTGCATTGTTTGAAGCCCCTGTGTTTGTGGTAATTTGTTACAACAGCAATAGGAAACTAGCAAAGCTTTTACCAGATACATTCAGAGTTGAGTGCACACTGAAACTAAATTGCTGAGTTTCTACTCCTATTTTATCATGCAAAGATTATTCAGAGTAGTGACTGTTAAAAGTTTTACTATATTCAGGACGCCTGGGTGGCTCACTTGGTTAAGCATCCAACTTCAGCTCAGGTCATGGTCTTGAGGTTTGTGAGTTGGAGCCCTGCGTCAGGATCTGTGCTGACAGTGCAGAGCCCAGAGCGTGCTTTGGATTCTGTCTCCCTCTCTCTCTCTGCTCCTCCCCTACTTGTGCTTGCTTGTGCTCTCTCTCTCTCTCTCTGATAAATAAATGTTAAAAAAAGTTTTACTCTATTTGATTGACTGAAATTGTCAGGATTATGTTTACATGCTCTATTGACGTTTCAAAAGAAACCATTAGTGAAACAGAAAGTTGTAGTAACTAAAACATTCTTTCAGCTATCAATATATAATTTAAATTTATACTAGTAAAGTGGTGTTTGTTTTCGTCTTCATATTTTAATTTTAAGATTCTTGAAAGTGATCCGAAGTTTCTTCTTACAGCCTCTATAGTAGCAAGTAAGTATCTGAGGTTGAAAAATAACGGCATTCAAAACATTGGAAGAAGGAAAGTCATTGAGGTTGTGAAGAAAATGCTCAAGCTCTGTGGCCATACTGCTCTTGCAATTTCTTTAATACTTGAACATGTACAGGGAAAATCTTGAAAAGAATTTTTAAAGTACTCAATAAAACTTGCCCTGTTAATGCTGCTAAGCCCATAATTTAAGAGCTTCAGAGCCCCTATCTGAATTTCCTAGATAGATGAACTTGGGTAAATTGTACCAGGTACTATTAATTCAGATGTGATGTAGAAATAATTGCGTACATATTCAGACACCCTTATAGACAGTGCCCCCACATGGCCAGACACGCCATTATTGAAATAACTTGTTTACTCAGGTATCATACAAGTATTTAATTTTTTTTTTTAGTGTTTATTTTTTAGAGAGAGACAGAGCACAAGAGCTTGAGTGGGGGAGGGGCTTGAACTCATACACTGAAATCATGACCTGAGCCAGAAGTTAGATACTTAACTCACTGAGCCACCCAGGTGCCCCAAAGTATGTATGCATGTATGAATGCATGTATTTTAAATGATCATTTATGAGAGAGAGAGAGAGAGAGAGAGAGAGAGCAAGAGAGCTTGAGTGGGGAAGAGCAGAGAGAGGGAGACACAGAATCCCAAGCAGGCTCCAGGCTCTGTCTGAGCTGTTAGCACAGATCCTCGCATAGGGCTCAAACCTGTGAACCACAAGATCATGACCTGAGCCAAAGTTGGATGCTTAACTGACTGAGCCACCCAGGAACCCCTTTAAATAAATATTAGTATTATGCGTTATAAATTGAGTGATTTGGGAAGAGGGATAGGTACAAAAATTTATGTTTCTAAGTGTGTTATCCCATAGGGGTAATAAACTGGTAAATTATCTAAATAATTTAATACTTTATAGAGTAGGGATATTTGATCCTATAAGATGGCTGGAATGAGTTTTAAAAAACTTAGTTGGGCTTTGATTTTAAGGGCACACTTTGAATTATTAATGAGATAAATGGCCTGCTAATCCTTCTTTTAAGGTTCTTAATACTAAGTTGTTTTTAAATAAAGTATGGCCCATGAATAGTATGACTGGGTTCTTGGTTTGCCCAAGTCAGGCCTATTAACACCTGTTGTTCTACTGTGGAGACTCATAGTTCCTTTCACTGTCAAATTTCATGGAAAAACTTTCTGGTTGCCCTCTCCATGTGCAATCCAGACAATTAAAAAAAACCTGAAATTTAGTTCTCTAATGCAGTTCTTAAATTTTAATTCTCTTATACAAAATAATGTATTGTTAATTAAATAGAGCTTAAGAATTTATTTGTCCAGATGAACCTCATTTTTAATTTCTTGACTATATGCACACTGCAAAACATCCCCCGCCCCCCAGCTAAGTTTGGAAGTTATATTTGTAGTACATTATATTTTTAACTTAATTTGGAAAGATTTAACATCCATAGTCTTCTTCCTTAGGGACCTTGATTTGTTTATATAGATCTTGATTTTGGTCCTTCAACAAAGCTTTATAAATTCTTTTAAAAAATTGATCTAGTTCATTTTTGTTGATTTTATTTCTAGGAACTTGATAGTTTCTGTTGGTGCTGTGAATGGAATTTTCTTCTCACTATGTTTTCTAAATAGTGATCCAACTCTAAAGGAAAGCTATTCATGTTTTTGGTTGACTACATAGTTTGACCATCGTTTAGAATTCTTGTTAGTTTCAATAATAATCCACTAGAGTTCTTAGATTTTCTAGGTTTATATTCAAATCATCTACAAATAATGGTGATGGGTTTTTTTCTAATTGGTACTATTGATTTTTCTTCGTTCATTTAGTGATTAGAATCCCTAAGTATTCTTACATGATGACAATGGATTTGGGATATTCCTATCATTTGCTGAATCCTTTGACTCTGAGAGAATTGAAGACGTTTTTTAACCCAGGAAAATTCCTTTATTTCTTTGGTTATGGATCGTCTAGTCTGTCTGTCTTTCTTGATCTGGCCTTCCATCTTCCATGTCTCTCTTCTTCATTTTCCATTTCATCACTTTCTTCATGTTTCAGGCTTGTTTCCCTGGAAGCCCAGCTTGGGATGGGGACTCCAAGGACAGGCACTTACTGAGGGACTGTCCTCGAGAAATCTGTGAGGGAATAAGCAAAGCTGACTAAGACAAGGGGAAGAAGGTAGGCAAAGACTGAGGTTCAGCTGAAGCTTGGCCTTGACCTAATACCACAGGGAGTTCCAGTGTATGAATGGCATCACAGAGTTATTCTCTTTGAGCCAAGAGGGCTAATGTTCCCCCATTGTCAGACAGTTCTTTGCAGGGAGCCATGCCTGAGGGAGTATTTCCACAGGCCAAAGTTGAATCACAGGAGATAGGTGCACCTCTAAATAGCTGGTAGGCAATAATTACGACAGCTTGAGAATGGGTGCATTGGCCCAACACATCCAAGTGAGTCACCAAAATCACCTATTAAATATTCTGTGTTGAAGAGTAATTTCCAAAGCAATTTCTTTAAAAAAAAAAAAATAAGGACAGCAACAACAATAACAACAAAATGTTATTAATGGGTTTTCAAAAAAATTTATTTGAAAACAACAACAACCCTAAGCCATCAAGACCTTCTGTTAGCTCCAGAATTTCTTTTGGTATCTTCTTGTTTAAAATTCTTCTTTAACACATCTATGTTGTCTAATTGGTATGCTTCTTTTTTGTTGGAAGAATAGCTCCCTAGTCTTGAAGATATTTTCTTAGTAATTTTGTTCTAATTGCAAAACACAAAAGTGGCAGCTTTTAAATTTCCTTTCCCTGAACATCATTTAACGTTTGTGTCTTAGTGAAAACCCACTCATCTTAAAATGTTCTTAACTGGTTTTCCTCATAAATTTCTGTGCAAAGTCCAAAATGGCTAGTCTCTGGTTGTTTTTTTTTTAATGTTTATTTATTTATTTTGAGAGAGAGAGCAAATACGCACCCAAGAGTGCAGGAAGGACAAAGGGAGAGAGGATCCTAAGCAGGCTTTATGCTCAGCACAGAGCCTGATTCGGGGCTCAATCTCACAAACCATGAGATCAAGACCCAAACCCAAATCAAGAGTTGGTACCCACCCAGATGCCTCCAAAATGGCTAGTCTGTTAATCATAGAATTTCTGGGGACCAAATTTCTTAATGATGTCCATTTATTAGTTTTTAAATTGAGGTATAACTGACATAAAATGTGCTGTTAGTGGCAGGTACATATCATAGTGATTAGAAATTTTTATACAGTATGAAATAATGCCTATGATAAGTCCAGTCACCAAAGTTATTACAGTATGATTGCCTATATTCCCTGTACTTGCATTTAGTCTTATACCAGGGGAACAACTATGTGAGAAGTTTCTTATTGTTAGGATAAAATTACTGCTTATTAGAAAACTATTGTTCAATTAAAGTTTTTGGCAGAGACTGAAAATATGAAATGAATCTAAAAACAATAAAAAGCTTATTTCCTTGTTATAAATAAGTGTGTGTACAGGAAAATAGGATGTTTTGTGTAGGAAACTGTAATTTCATCCAAGTACTAAAAATTCAGTTAAGAATTCCATTTCTCTTGGGGCAGCTGGGTGGCTGAGTCAGTTAAGCATCCAACTCCAGCTCAGGTCATGATCTCTCAGTTCGTGGGTTCAAGCCCCACTTCGATCTCTGTGCTAATGGCTTGGAGCCTGGAGCCTGCTTCAGATTTTGTCTCCCTCTCTCTCTCTGCCCCCTCCCCCACTCATGCTCTGTCTCTCTCTGTCTCTCAAAAATAAATAAACATAAAAAAAAAAGAATTCCATCTCTCAGTCTTGACAGGGGTTTAGAGCTAACCTTTCAAAAATGAAAAGGATCAAAACCAAATTAGTTTTTAAATGACCCTAATCTTGTCAGTGCTCATGAAATTGGAGACCATCTGGAACAAGAAGAACGTTGTGTACTGGAGGATGAAATGAGTTTCTAAGCTTTCCTTTCCTTTTGAAGATGGTTGTTGTCCTCCACTGCTATGACTAAAAATCGGTAATTATGTTGTTCAGTGGAATGACAATAACTGTTTACCAAAGCCCATCAATATGTTTAGATTATATAGTGCCATTGGGATTTGATTAGATAGATGTCTTTCTGTATTACATTTTTATTGAGTGCTGATCTGTTTCTATAAGCTGTACCTACCTGTCTTTCAGAAAGATTTTGGCTCCACTGGTCGAGGCTTCAGATAATGTTTGACTAAGTCATTTGTTTCATATGAGAGGAAAAATTAGGGAGTTTTAAACATAAATTATTCAAAATTATCTAGAACATAAACATAATTGTGTGAATAACAGATATGTGTATTAAAGGATGAGATTATTTTCGACAGTCAGGTTTTAAAGTTGCAAAGCCCTAGAGATGAAATGAAGGAGCTCATTTTTTTTTTACAATAGTTTATTGTCAAGTTGGTTTCCATATAACACCCAGTGCTCATCCCCACAAGTGCCCTCCTCCATGCCCATCTCTCCCCTCCCCCCCCACACCCATCAGTCCTCAGTTTGTTCTCAGCATTCAAGAGTCTCTCATGGTTTGCCTCTCTCCCTTTCCCCCACCGTTTCCCCCCTTCTTCTCCCGCATGGTCCTCCGTTAAGTTCCTCCTAATCCTCCTATATGTGCAAACATGTGATATTTGTCCTTCTCTGCCTGACTTATTTCACTCAGCATAATACCCTCAAGGTCTATCCATGTTGCTACACATGGCCAGATTTCACTCTTTCTCATTTTTAAACGTAATGATGGTAGAAACCCGGGTAAATCATGGGTTTGTTTTATATACTATGGTAACACTATTCTAGTAAGGTTAGATAGTTTGAGAATAGAAAAGAGAAGCCACGTTATAAAAATTGGTAATTTTATAGGTCTCATGATACTGATTTATTAAGAGCTATATTAGCTTCCTATGGGTCTGATAACAAATTATTACAAAGTTTGTGGCTTAACATACATTGACTTTCTTACACTTCTGTAGGTCAGAAGTGTAACATGAGTCTCACTGGACTTAGATCAAGGTACTAGCAGAAATGTGCTTCTCTTGGAGGCTCTCAGGGAGAGCTCACTTGTATATTTGCCAGCTTCTAGAGGCTGCTTATGTTCCTTGGCTTATGACCCCTTTCTTCTCTTCAAGGCCAGAAACACTGCATCTCTCTGACCCTTATTCTATTTTCATATGTCTCTGGTTATAGCCAAAAAAGTTTCGAACTTTGAAAGACACATGTGATTTGATTCAGTTCACAAAGATAATTCAGGATAGTCCCCCTATCTCAAATTCCTTACCTTAAATCACATTTATAAAGTCCCTTTCGCTGTGTAAGGGAACATACTGATTCTAATTGGGGTATAGACATCTTTGATGGGAGACCCATTTCCTTCCACAGAACAAATGATTTCTAGGTGAAGTAAAGGAGATAAAAACAAATTTCTACCAAAAAAGTGTATATTTGTTCTAATGCAGTCTACTTTGATGGCATATTTCTGATAATCACATCACTACACAGCTCACATAAAGTTTATAATCAATTGAAATTGCAATTTAGGCTTCTTTTATTCAGGGCTAACTTCTGAACCGATGGTATTTATTACATTAGTTTTTCTTTCTTCAACTCGCTTTTTAATCAATTAAATTCATGTTCAAATTATGATTGCTTCATTTGGTATACCTGATGTCCAGTGAGGCTTTAGAGTTAGCCCTCCCAATCAAAAGAGGATTAACTTCTCAACCTTGGAACAAATAAAAATTTACCTGTGGTTCTTAGAAATGAATTTTAATGAAAAACAATTATGTTTTTTATAAGGAGGTCTGCTACGCTTTTAGATCCTAAGGCATTCTCACGACTTAGAATAAATATAAATAAAATTATGCTTTCAGTGTGTACCAAATCCAGCTGGCTGTAGACATGTACAAATCGGCTGTCTCTTTTGCAGCTCTACAAAGAGTTCTTTGATTTCTTCATTGGTATCTCTGACCTCTGATTTTTCCTTAATGTCTGGAAAAATTAGTTCTTGCAGACTTTGAGCTGTTTATCAGGCTGATAGTGTGGGAAGAAGAGAAGCTCATCATGCCTGAAGCACTACACATTTTGTGCTGGGCTTTCCTCCAGGCAGAAGAAAGCAGATGTAGGTCAAAGAAACCAGGCAGGCAAACTGATTTTTCTTAGAAGCCGAGGTACTTTAAGATTGCAGCAGTGACAACCAGCTCTGTGAAGGTAAACAGTTAAGACTTCGCTTTCACTGACCTTTTGAAGTTTAATGAAAAACAGTCACCTAGAGAGAAATCGACAGTGAGGCCAGAATAGAAAATAGGACCAGGCATTAATATGCACCATCGTATAAGTAGGACCCTGGAGTTTACAATAGAAATTTTAAAACCCAACTCAGTTCAGGCTGTCTTTAAGCACTTTTCTTAAGTAATAAGTAAATCAGAAGAGACAAGAAAGTACACAGCTAATACATATATGTTAGTTACGGACGATGCGCTAGTAGAGAAAAGAATAAAGTTGCTGAAGGCTTCACTTTTCTTCAAAAGTTTTTGTGCATTTTTTCTGCTGTATTTCTTGGGTATGCAGCCTGATTGGGTTGACTGAATACCACAGCTCAGGCAACCCTCATCCCCTATAGAGATTGACATTGTATCTTCTCATCGTATTTTTCCGGAATAAACTCTCCATTCATCATCACTTGAGTAGAGTTGTAATCACATGCCCCCATCCTGTAGGCAACAATAGTCCCCATTTGCCATCTGAACAAAGTCTTCCGGGACATGGGACTGTCAGTTAAAATTGGGACAGTCCTGGGGAAACCATTTTGGTTTGAGTATGTTCCTGACATGCCAAACTTTCAGTGCTAAAACCAGGAAAGTCATCAGCCAAATGAGAAAAGTTGGTGACCTTACCAAGTCCCTTGCCTTGAAGTATACTCCAGGTCTTTTATGTAAACTACTTGGAAATAGCTGCCCACTGTTTACTACAAGGGTCAGTAAAGTTCTTGCTACCTGGGGAAAGATCATGTCCTGAAAATGAGTCAACACACTGAAAACACTACTAAGAAGACAGTAAAAGGGTGAGTTCTACTTTTTTTGCTATTTGATACTGATTGCACACCTGCATCTACACACCCCAAATTCTTAATATATTCTCTGGATTTTTAATTTCTGTTTGTAAATTCCTATTTTTAAAACTTGAACAGGATTGATTCTCTATTATAAGTCACATTTTCTCATATAGTGGCAAGTTATATGTGAGATTCTAGATAATTTTTTTTTTATCACCAGCTTTTAGCTGAGTATTTTAGACAGTATTTGATGTAGACAGGCTTTAGTTTTTGCCAGCCAATGATGTTATATGATACTAAATGTTAGTAGACTTTGAAATTCCTTGAATAATAGTGATGTTTAAAATGTCTTTTTTTTTCTTTTTTCTTTCTTTTTCTTTTCTTTCTTTTTTCTCCTTTTTTTTTTTTTTTTTTTTTTTTTTTTTGTNTTTTAAATTTTTTTTTTTTTTTTTTTTTTTTTTTTTTTTTTTTTTTTTTTTTTTTTTTTTTTTTTTTTTTTTTTTTTTTGCTTTCTGGAAGTCTTGAATGATATTAGTATTCTAAATTCTTTGACCATTTTGGCATTGGTTTGTCTTTTTCTAATTGGTTGGTTGCACTTTATTTTACATATTCTAAGTTGTTGCCTGCCTTCCAACATTGCTTCATTAGACATTATTGTTAGACATACATAAATTTTTTGTTTGGTGTAGTGAAATTTATTGATTTTCTTTTGTAGCTTTTTGTGTGAGTGTATGTTATTTAAAAATTTTTTTTGAGAGAAAAAGAGAAAGAGAGAGAAGGAGGAAGCAAGAGCCAGGGTCAAAGGAAGAGAGAAAGAGAGAGAGAGAGGGAATCCTAAGCAGGCTCCATACTTAGAGCAGAGCCAGATGTGGATCTTAACCCCAGGACCTTGGGATGATGACCTGAAGTCAAAACCAGGAGTTGGACTCACTCAACCAACTGAACTACCCAAGTGCCCCATGTACATGGAATTTTTAAAACCTTAAAAATTACTAAATCACTAAAGAAGTCAGAGAGGTTTCTGGAACCATGGAAAGGAAAGTGGAAAAGATGAAGCTTTAAATATGTTATCTATTTTAAAAGGAAGTCCAAGTATGCCCATTGATCTCTTCACTGGTAGAATTTATTAATACTTCTATCACTTAAAATGGTCTGAGAGAAACAGCAATGCTTTACAAGTACTCAGAAAATATAAGCAACTCGCCAATGTTAGTTACCAAGAAGGATTATATATCTAAGCCTCAGTTTACCTAAATGTGAAATTATAATGATAGTAGTCGCTGTTGGGCAGAACTGCTCTGCAGATTATGTGACATAATTAAAGTAAACTCTGGCATCTAGTAGATACTTACTAGTTAGTGATAGTTAAATGCCTTATAAAATCAACACCCTTTATCTAATTGGAAAATACTGAATACTTAATTCACTTAATTCCTGCTTCATGATGAATAAGTCTTTATGGATTCTTTGTCAATCCCTCTTCTTGTTAAGGCCATTAAGTTAGATGATTTTATCTTTCAATATGGTTTCAGCAATTTGAGAGTTTTCCTCAACTATCTAATTGTTTCCCTGAAGTTAAACAGTTTTATGACTTTGAATTGTTTTTCTGATTCTAGCCAAGGTGTATAGCCATATAAATCTAAGGGTCTTTGTATACGGCACCTGGATGGCATAGTGGGTTAAACACCCCAGTCTTGATCTCAGCTCGGGTCATGATCTCGGCTCCGGTCATGATCTCACTATTGATAAGTCAGAGCCCCACATCAAGTTAAGTGCTAATGGCACAGGACCTGCTTGGGATTTTTGTCTCTCCTTCTCTCAGCCCTCTCCCCTGCTTGTGCACTCTCTCTCACTCTCTCTCTCTTTCTCAAAATAAATAAATAAACTTAAAAAAAATTTTTTTTAAAGATCAACAGCTCTGTATAAATTCTAAACTAAGGTAAGTATGTATCTGTTTAGTGTTTTCACGGAGTACCTTAACTAACAATAGCAAATCCAAGTCAGCACTTGATGCTATTAAGACTTTAGGGGGTAGGTGTAGACTGTTGGCTTTCACTTGCTTGAGGCCACATTTTATGACCTTATTCTACACACATGCAGTTACAAAGACTATTCAGTCAGCAGTAATCTTTCCTACTACTGGTTTGATGAAAATGGCCCTATGAATCTACCTTATGAAGATTTATTTCCTGGGGAGCCTGGGTGGCTCAGTTGGTGAAGCGTCCGACTTCGGACGCTCAGGTCATGATCTCACGGTTCGTGGGTTCGAGTCCCGTGTTAGGCTCTGTGACAGCTAGCTCAGAGCCTGGAACCTGCTATGGATTCTGTATCTCCCTCTCTCTCTGACACTCCCCTGCTCATGCTGTCTCTCTCTCTCTCTCTCAGAAACAAGTAAAACATAAAGAAAAAAAAACCATTTATTTCCTTGCCTCAAAGGGTAAAAATATCCTTTAGCTACATGTATAATTTTCTTCATGGAAGATTTTAACACAGAAAAACATGCAGGAATCTGAAAATTCTTCTTAGATGTAAAAGATGGTGTTTAAGACTAATTTCTAGCTCTTCTTCTCATGGGATGAGCAAAGTGATACCAGGAGCCCTTCATGCCACTTTCCTTAATGACGCACTGGTCTATATACAACTCAACAAATGTATACGTGGCAGCCATGCCAGGTCTTGGGCAGGTTATATTCATGAATGTGAAACAGTTGGAATTCACATTTTTCAGCATCTGTCATATGTCACAAAGTGTGTTGCATGCCTGTAATAGCCATGACTTAAATTATCTCACTAATCCTCCCAAGCACTCAAGAATGCTATTAGCAGTGTCTTTCTAGAGATGAATAAACACATTCAGAACATGAAGAGATTTTCCGAGGACTCAGCTTAAAGCCTAGGATTTAAACTTGGTTTATGTTGCTCAAAGCCCATTGCATTTGTATACAATTAAATGCATGTGTATGTAGATATACACATAAATATATGCATATTTACTTATGTACATGGACATATACTTATGCATTTATATAAAGATCTATGGGAGATCAGAGTATGCAGGAACTGGGAACCTGGGCCGAATTGCACTAGATGGGGGAAAATGAGTTGAAAATAAATTATCCAATTGAAAATCAATATTATATGCTATATTAAGGGAATAAGACAAAAGCATTTGACAATCTAGTATTTATGATAAAAACTCTTAACAATAACTGAGGAATCAAAGAAAACTTTCTAAAACTTATAAAAGGAATTTATTAAAACTACAGCTGTCATCAAATTAATGGTAAAACACTGAGGGCATTAAGATTGGAAACAAAACATAGATGCCCATTCTTACCACTTGCAATCAATATTGTATTAGAGAATAGTGTCATTATAATCAGGCAAGAAAAAGACAGAAAAGGCAGCTAGGTTGGAAAGGATAAAAATCAAATGGTCTTTTCAGACCTTTTGTATATAAGAAAACTTTGCAAAATCCATACATACACACAAAATAAAAACCTCGGAACCTATCAGATTAAATAAATTCAGTAAGGTCCAAGGATTTAAGACAAATATAAAAAATTCAAAAATATACAAAGCATACAAATACAAAAAAAAGAACTGTATTTCCATATGCCAGTAATTGTATTTTATTTTCTAATAATCTCAAAATGATATTAAAATGACAATTCTATTCATAATAGCATCAAAGATGATCAAAATATTTAGCAATAAATTCAATAAAGGAAGAGTAAGACCTGTACACTGAAAACTATAAAATATTTTTGGAAGAAATTTTTTAGTTTTAAATAAATGGAGATATATTCCATATCATGACTCAAACATAATAGTAAATAGAGTATGATGAGAACACTCTCATCACTATTATTCAGTACTGTATTGAAGATCCTTGTCAATACAATTCACACACACACACAAATACAAAAAGAGTGGGCTTTGCTTCCAAATGATATAATCACATCAAATATTCAAGAGGCTACATGAAAAAATTATTAGAGGGGCACCTGGGTGGCTCAGTCGGTTAAGCATCCAACTTTAGCTCAGGTCATTATCTTGCAGTCTGAGTCCTGCGTCAGGCTCTGTGCTGACAGCTCATAGCATGGAGCCTGCTTCTGATTCTGTGTGTGTGTGTCTCTCTCTGCCCTTCCCCTGCTCATGTCTGTCTGTCTCTGTCTCATGAATAAACATTACAAAAAATTATTAGAAATAATATTGCTAGGCACAGAACACAAACATGTAAGTAAAGATTCGTTCCAAACTATCTGAAATGAAAAAAAGTAAAAGTTAGAGAATTTGGGGATTGATTTCAATACAAGTATAATAAAAGTTAGAAATTTCTTAATGGAGAAAATTGTAAAACTTTATTAAAGACATTTAAGAAGATGAAGTAACAGATTACACCTTATTCGAAGAGAGGAACACTAATGATATCAATTCTCCCTAAACAAATCTATATGACAATTGCAGTTCTGATCAAAACACCAAAAACATTTTACATGGAACAAACTTTCTAAAATTCATGTAAAAAAAGAAGATAAAGGGGCATCTGGGTGGCATAGTCGGTTAAGCATCCAACTTCAGCTCAGGTCATGATCTCACGGTTTGTGGGTTTGAGCCCTGCATCAGACTCTGAGCTGACAGCTTGGAGCCTGGAGACTGATTCAGTTTCTGTGTGTGTGTGTCTCTCTCTCTGTTCCTCCCCTACACATTCATTCATTCATTCATTCCCTCTCTTTCTCAAAAATAAACAAACATTAAAAAAAGAGTGAAAACCAGAACCTCCAGATGTCAAGATTAACTATAAAACTGCAGTATTTTTTTCAACTATGTTGTACTGATGCAGGCATAAATTAATCATGCTGTTATATGTACTAGAGGACTCAAAAATAGATCCAAGCATATATGATAAACTCAAGTGAAGAAGGAATGTTATTTTATGCCAGCTCGGGAAGGAATAAATGGAGTTGACTTTCCCTCTGGCTAGGTTTAGGTGTCTAGCTCACACACAAAATTAAATTTAGTAAAGACCTACATATGAGAGACAACAAATTTTAGAAGAGAATATGAAAAAAGTCTCCTATTAGGGACAGGATAAGTTTTTATTTTAAGTTTATTTTTGAGAGACAGAGCATGCACATTTGTACAAATGGGGGAGGGGCAGACAGAGAGAGGGAGAGAGAGAGGGATAAAGAGAGACAATCCCAATCAGACTCCACACTGTTAGTGTAAAGCCCAGTGCAGGGCTTGAAGTCAGAAACCATGCAATCACAACCTGAGCTGAAGCTGTATGCTTAACCAATGGAGCCACCCAGGAGTTCTCTTTATATGTGGATTCCACTTTAGAAGGTGCTGTGTCTAAGGATAATGAAACATGTATTTAGCATGTGTTTTATGGCTATTTACAAAGTATGTTCGTAGACAATCTTCATCACTAATTTATATTTTATACATTTAAATATAACTCACCTCTTTCCTGAGATTGTGGCATTTTTAGTTCTTGACTGCTCTCATTTGTATAGGAATAGAGCACTTGGCTTGAAAGATTAAGTGTGCAGGAAGAGGGAAGTGGTCAGGAGATCAAATCAAATTCCCTTTGTTAAATTTACCCTGTTTCTATGTTGATACACAAGCTCCAAAAGGGTGTAAGATGTTCGTGAGAATAGATTCACAAGTAGATATTAAAACTTAAGTCACACTCACACCAAAATCTGTACATGTTTTGTTCCATCTATTGTTTGAGTCCTAGGCAACAGAACAGGCCTTTATCTTGCTGAAGAGAATGTTTATAAACCTCCAACTTTTAAAGATTTTTCTTGGGGCCCCATGATGAAAATAGAGAGAAATAATAAGGAATTATAAATTGATGTCAATGTATTATCTGTCTCTAAAACCTGGCAACAATTAATTTATATTATTTGGGGGAAAAATACTGGTTATCTTTGTTACCAGGGAATGTATTTCATTAAATAGCAGTAACTCTTGACTTGGGCACCTTTGTGGCTCATTCGGTTAAGCTTTGGCTCAGGTCATGATCTCATGGTTCACGAGTTCCAGCCTTGCATCAGGCTCTGCGCTAACAGTGTGGGGCCTTCATGGGATTTTCTCTCTCTTCCTCTACCCCCCCCACCTCTACCCCACTGTCAAAATAAATAATCTTAAAAAAAAAAGAATAACTATTAAGTTGACAAAGATTATTTACTTAAAATACATAAAGATATTTGTTTTTTGTGTGTTGAGTTGACACATGAAAAGGTGCTCAACATCACTCACCATCAGGGAAATACAAATCAAAACCACAATGTGATCTCACCTCAAACCTGTCAGAATGGCTAAATTTAGCAACTCAGGGAACAGCAAATGTGGCGAGGGTGTGGAGAAAGGGAAACCCTTTTGTGCTGTTGGTGGGAACACAAACTGGTGCAGCATTCAGGAAGATAGTGTGGACCTTCCTCAAAAAATTAAAAACAGAGCTACCCTAGGGCCTAGCAATTGCACTCCTAGGAATTTATCCAAAGGATACCAAAATGCTGATTTGAAGGGGTACATGCACCCCAATGTTTATAGCAGTGATATCAACAATAGCCAAAGTATGGAAAAATTTCAAACATCCATCAACTCATGAATGGATAAAGAAGATGTGGTACATATATAAAATGGAATACTACTTGGCAGTGAAAAAGAATGAAACCTTTCCATTTGCAACAACATGGATGGAACCTGGATAGTAGTATGCTAAGCAAAATAAGTAAGTCAGAGAAAGACAGATATCATATGATTTCACTCATATGTGCAATTTGAGAAACTCAACAGATGATCATAGGGGAAGGGAAGGGAAGGAAAAATAAGATAAAAACAGACAGAGAGGCAAACCATAGAGACTCTTAAATACAGAGAACAAACTGAGGATTGCTGGAGGGGGCAGGTGAGTGGAGGTGTGGGCTAAACGGGTGATAGGTATTAAGGAGATGTCATATGTAAGACATGAATTACTGTGTTTTACTCCTGAAGCCAAGACTATGCGATATATTAACTAACTTGAATACAATTTTAAAAATACAAAAGGATATCATAATGGTTTGTGTAGTTATCATTAACTATTTTTCTTTTTTTAACATTTATTTATTTTCAAGAGACAGAGACAGATCATGAGCAGGGGAGGGGCAGAGAGAGAGGGACACACAGAATCTGAAGCAGGCTCCAGGCTCTGAGCTGTCAGCACAGAACCTGACGTAGGGCTCAAAATTCTGAACTGTGAGATCATGACCTGAGCTGAAGTTGGACACTCAACCGACTGAGCCACCCAGGCGCCCCATATCATTAACTATTTTAAATGTCACTGTAAAGAAAAAATTTTTTGCTGTCCCTTTCTGAATGGATATTATTCCTATGACCATTACTTGGAAATGGTATTACCAAAACAGACCACATTTAAAACACAGCTACAAGGTATCTTTGCTGCCTAGACAACTGAAAAAAAATCTTCTTTTGATGCGCTAATGACTCTCTTGGGGGTAGTCTATGCCTTGAAGCATAAATAAGCTTGGGCTATAGATGGCTTTACATCCTAAATGCTACTCAGGAGCCATTAAACACACTCTTGTGATTTCTATTCACATGAAGGTATTCAACGTAAAATTGTTAGGGCACCTGCGTGCCTCAGTCAGTGAAGCGTCCGGGCTTGATTCCAGTCACGGTCTCACAGAGTTTGAGCCCTGCATCAAGACCTGCACTGACAGCTCAGATTCAGATTCTCTATCTCCCTCTCTCTCTCTGCCTCTCCCCCACTTGTGCACGCTCTCTCTCTCTCTCTCTCTCTCTCAAAAATAAATTAACATTTAAAAATGTACAATTGTTGGTAAAAATAAAAAATAAACTTGACATGATACTGGCAAGCATAGAATTTGCCAGTATTGTTTGTGACTTCCCATCTCAGACAGTCTAAAAGTTGATGAATCTATGTTTGCTTCTGCAATAGTAAGTAAAAAATAAATATTAGAGGAATAAATTTGGTGGAGCCAATCCACTGTACAACTTAACAAGGCTCCCCAGGGTCATATGCTTATATTCAGAATTCATACTGTTCTGAAAAAGCAGTTTTCAAAATAGCCTTTGGTTCTCACAAGGACTAATTACCCACTGTGGGAAATCTCCCCAAAGTAAAGGCAACTGTGGTGTTTCTGCTAAAACGCTTCATTGTCCAGTGATGTGCTGGGATTTTTCTACAGGCAGTTATTTCTGGTTGTGTCAGATTCCAAGTCTGGAGAGCCACTGATGTTGAAGACTGTCACTCACTGAATTTCAAAGTTAGTCGAACTATGTAGGGAAAAACCTCATCCTCTACTTTGTCCGGGTAACGTTAATGCCATGCCTTTCGTGCACCTTGAGGATAGAGTTCTGAGGCTTATGACAAAGTCACAAAAGAATGGAAGCACTACTTTGAGGCTAATTAATAATAGTAGCTTCAACAGATGTGTGCCATGACTAGAATTCTCATGTATTATTTAGTCTTGGAGCTTAGGAGAAGAACAGTTTTGACTGTTAGGTGGGGAATTAGGTGCTGGACAGAAACCTTAGGGCATCAGGAGGGATCAACAAGTAATAAGAAACTTAGTTCAGTGCCGTGTCCAGTAAACCACAGTAGGTGGGGGGATGGTGAGTGTGAATGTGATTCCTTATATATTAAGGAAAAACCACAGTCTACTGAGAGGAGGGGAAAGGTGTTGATATGCTCTCCTATGACTTAAGACTCCATCAATGCAGTCTTACTGAGGTCCCCAGTGATAGATGATTCAAATGCCATAGCCGATTTCTATTCTTCATTCTACCTCATTTAATCTCCATCATATTTCACATCAAAGGTATCCTTCCACATGGAAATCTTTTCTCTGCTGGATTCCACCCATTAATCTCAATGAAAACACTCAGTCTTGCAGTGTCTTCTGACCATTGTGACTGGCTTGCATCCATAGACCTAGTTCATTTTTTTTTTTTTAAGATTTTATTTTTTAAATAATCTCTATGCCCACTATGGGGCTTGAACTCACAACAACCCCAAGATCCAGAGTCATATGTTCCAGCAACTAAGCCATCCGGGTGCCCCCATAGAAAAATTTCTTGAGTTTACTCTATTAAATAGAACTCTCATCCCCAGTTTCCTGCCCACCCAGTGAACAAGGAAACTCAAAAATAACATGATAAATCAAATGTGTCTCCTTTTTTTTTAAAAAAAAAAAGTTTATTTATTTTGAGAGAGAGAGGGTGAAAGAGAGTGCAAGTGAGCACAAGCAAGTGAAGGGCAGAGAGAGAATCTCAAGCAGCTCCACACTCTGGGCTGAGCCTGAGGCAGGGCTTAGTCTCATGACCATGCCATCAGGACTTAAGTGGAAATCAGGAGTTGGACACTTAACCAGCGGAACCACCCTGGAGCTCAAAATGTGTCCCCTTTCCAAGACACAAGAAAAGACTCTGAAACTTGCCTTGTTTTGTCATCTTTTGTGGATTCTCTTCCAGTTAATATTCCTGTTTAAATTTTGGTGGTTTTCAGAGTTTTGTCTTAAGTCCTCTTGCACTCATTCTCTGTATACCTTCTCTGGATAGTCAGTATCATGCACTGAACTTGTATTATGATGATGGCTCCCAAATGCAACTATAACTCTGGCTTGTTTCTTGAAGCCCTGATACATAAGCCGCGTCTCCTATTGGACACCTTCATCTGAGTGGTCACCAGACCCCACAGCCATACCACGTGCAAAGTCAAACTCATTACCCTCTCCTCCATACGCCCTCCCTTGTTCCTTTGTCTTAGTTAATAGTGTCACTCACTTTGCAGAATGCTTTTCAGTGGGCTGACCTTAGAGATTTGCAAACATCCTATTTTGATTCTCATCTTCCTGGTTCAGGAGAATTCAATACTCCAATGACAGCTGAGGTAGGAAAGTGAAAAAGAATTTAAAAACCAAGGCCTATTTGTGAGGATTTGTGAACATTTAATTGTATCTTGGGATCCCTGCCCAAATGACAGTACTGATCTTTGCATCGAAGGGAAAATAAGCATCAGCTATCTCTTTCTCCATGTTGTCTTCAGTCTCTCCCTTCCTAATTCTGGAAGAGGACATAAGTGTAAGGCCAACTAGCTCTACAGCAGTGCCACCATCTGATCAGGGCTTAGACTTTGAAAAGTGCTCTCACACCAAGTCCTTGTCATCAGACATACATTGACTTCTCAACTTTTGCTTCCCCTTAAATTATTGCACTGGATTTTGGAAGGGGTTCACATTTTTAACTCTCATTAACTAATTGCTTCCCAAAACCCAGCTAATGATGTGAACTAACTTTCAACTACTGTTTTTAAATTGGAGAGAAAATATTAATGAATCCATATATCATCCTGTCTGGAGCATGTTGACTGGGAATCACCAGTCACCAACCAGTGATGAGGCTGAGGCTTCGAGGTCCAGTGGTAAAAGTTAAGAGAGGCTGCAGCAATCACAACAGAATCTGTAAGTATTTAGATCTCTCCAAAATGACGGCTGGGGTTCTCTATCTGGTACCAAATATCTAATCCGCTGAGGCATCGCTGAAGCCAAAGATCATACAAACAGTGATAGAGGAGGGTAATGGTAAGTACTTAAAAAGTTCTTCATATGTCTTAAAGATAGTTTTATTTTCTTCCATGCTAGATTTGTGTGCATTTCTTCTTGGAGATATGGTGGTGGTGATGGTGAAATTTCTCACTATGTCAGTATGTGAAAGGACACTCTTATGGAAGCAGGGCACAACCGTAGAAGGAATGCATGTCTCCTAGAGACCTTGGACTTGGACCTGGATGTGGTTACTGATAATATCTTGAATGTATGCTTTTTAGAGAGTCATTACCTATTATGTGGTTGTTCTTGGTGGTGGTGTTCTATGAGGACTACTTGAATTAGGCAGGATTGAGTTTGTTTTGCTTGGAAGCACAAATAAACATCCTAGGTTTGGATGGCCAAAGGTGAAACTCTCTAGTAAACATTTATCATTTTAGGAGGTGCTGGTCATGGGTACGTCTATCTTATGTTTGGGAGTCACTTCCCTCCTGTGTCAGAGATAACTATACTCTAAAAGCTGAAAATGCCAAACACTGCCCTTGGCAGGTGTCTGCATGGAAAACCCATGACTGAATCCCTACCAGGAAATCACCAAAAAGGAGACTTTCAATCAGTAGCTTATGACATAAAGAGGCAAGTCGACCTTGAGATGTGTTGTCATTATGACCAACTATGTAGTAGTGGTTGTGGTAGTAATTTGCATGCTTGAGCAGTAGGAAAGGCACAGCAGCTATACTGGTGATGTTTCGCGGCCGGGGTTAAGTAGTACTCGCTGTGGAGCCGAGGCTTAGTGGTGGTAGCGGTGATGTTTAGAGCGGTCTATTATAATGGTCAGAGTCTGCTCATTGTTAACTTTGTATTCTAGGTACTCCAACACTCATGGAGATTGGAGTTATATGATATCCTTTTCATAAATTGTTTTTTTGGCTTAATGTGGCTAGAGTTCATTTCTGGTGCTTTACCAAGCTAAATACTCAATTCTCTGTTTTATTTTTTTCTACTTGTATTTCTTACTTTCCTCTTGTCCCATCCAGGTGCCTACTCAGCCTTCTTGCCTCATTGCCTAAGGAAAGGGACACAACTACATTAAGCAGAAATTCTGGCTCTGTTTTCGAAACACTGAAGCTTTGGTATGGGATTGATAAAATGTCCGGGACTGAATCAAGGTTAAGCGTAGGTCATCTCAAATTAGAGGTTTTTGAGGACTCAGAGGGGGAGAGTTAAGGATAAAAAGGCGCGGGAGAGATGTCTATGTAGGCTTTGCGAGCAAGACCCCACGGAGGAAACAGCTGGGGAGTGCATCTAGGTAGACGAAGTCATGAGTGGTTTTAAAACAAAAGATTGCTGTGTCCTGAGCAGGGCATTTTTTTTTTAAAGCTGTGAGTTCTGAATTGCTGTGTTGATGGGAGGTGAACATGTTGGGCCAAAAGAATCAATGATAAGGGCTGTTTCCTCCAAATCTGGCTTTGTGAGAATCCTTCAGACTTTTTAGAATTTTAGAGAGGTTAAAAGGAAACATAAAGGCCTGAGATTAGGTTTCCTACCAACAAAGCAGGATTGGAATTCAAATAAAGAATTGAGTCAAGAAAAAGTAAAATCATAATTTCTGCATTCCTGAGTTTATAATTTGAAAATTACATCCACTAGGAAACTGGTAAAAAGAAGCAAGAGTGAAAGTTGGAGATAAAATTGAGGAATTTTACAAGATAACCTTGGATTAAGGAAGCTATTGTAAAAATGACATTAAACCTTGAAACATAGCAATTAAAAGATTGCTGCATTTGAAGATTTAAAATAGTTAAGTTTTGGGGTACCTGGGTCGCTCAGTGGGTTAAACAGCTGACTTCAGCTTGGATCATGATCTGGTGGTTCATGAGTTCGAGCCCCACATGGGACTCTGTGCTGTCACTCTGGAGCCTGCTTCAGATTCCGTGTCTCCTTCTCTCTTTGCTTTCCTCGCTCATGCTCCGTCTCTCTCTTTCTCAAAAATAAATAAACACTAAAGAAATAAATATTTCTTTAAAGTTTCTACATGGTAAACCATGCGTCCCATAAAAGATAATTTATTAAATGTTGAGAGTGCTTTTATACAGTATTCAGAGAAAGCCCACTTTGCAATAAAAGGTGAACTGAAATACAAAGCAGCAGCTTACAGCAAAAGAAATTCATATGTTTTATTTTAACCTCTGAAGATACATTCAGTACTGGTAAAATTATTAAAGTAGAAATAAAAGCATCAAGAAGTCATTTCTTCTCTCTTGAGGTAATATTGACACTGATAACAAGTCTGTAGTAAGAACAACAACAATAATAGTACAGGTTTGCTGAACATTTACTGTATGCCAGGTACTGTCGCAAGTGCTTTACATGAATTGATTTATTTAATCCTCATAAAATCCTAAGGGGTCATTTTTATTATTTTTCTCTGGAGTTTAACATTCATTGATATGGGTAAATTTGTCAGCTTTATTTACTGTTGGGCTGTTAGTACTTAGAAAAGTGCCAAGCTCACGATATGTACTGTATAGATATTTACTGATTGAATAAATTTTTGTTTTACAAGTGACAAAACTGGGGCACAGAGAAGTTAAGTATGTTGCCCAAAGACACAAAGCTCTAAAGTGGCTGAATTACTTTTTGCTGCAGTCACTCACCAGAGTCTGAACTCTACATCACTTCACACAGAAAAACATTAAGTAACACAGTGTCTGGAAGATACCAGCGGAAAGACGTTATCTTTACAGGGCAATTGGCAACACAGATCAGAGTGAAAAATACACCCTTTAATTCAACAGCTTTACTATGGATGTACTCACGTGCACAAAGATTTACTTAGAACTGTGTTTCTTGGTGCATTCTCTGTATTAACAAAGGGCTTTAGGGAAGCTAAGTGTTCATAAATAGGGTTGAATAAAATGGGATGCCACTTTACAATGTGGTGGCTAAAAACCACCATTCTTTGTGCGCTGATTTGGAAAGATTATCATCAGGAAAATGCAAGGACTGGAAGAATTAATATATTCTTGTTTCTGCCAAATGAATCCAGTATGTTCTATTTCTATAGCTCTATGTCTGTACCTCCACATACGTCTTATACACACATCACACATATACTCAGATGTAAGCTTGCAGTTTTTCTTGGACAGGGATTTGGTGTCTGTTTACAGAAAGAGGCTTATGTTGGATTATATACACTTTTGCAGTGTTTGAATTTGACCATGGACAAGCTTTACGTTTTTAATAAAAAGCTAAAGCATAAACTAAATGTTTGCATATATCCAAATACATTGATGTCACTCTATGAACATTCTCTCCATGGAAAAAATGAGAACAGTAGGAAGGCAGCAGGATCAGAGTCAGGAATTGCAGGGAAGGAAGCCTTTCTTCTTTAACGATGTTTAGTGTTTTATAATGGGAATATGCGATTTAAATTACTTTTTAGAATGAACTTCTGGCTTTTCCTTTTAATCTGGAGGTGCACACATGTGTAACAAATTGAACTGTAAAAACAAAATTTTAAAGTAAGTTGAGTCTGGAAAAATTGAATTGTTTTTAAGGGTATAAAGGTTTATAAATGTTGAAGATGTGTTACTGTATAAGCCATTCATGTAAATGTGGATGCTACCACACAGTGTGTGGAAACTGCAATTACTGTGCACTCAAATTCTAAGTTTTGTTGGTAATATTTACTTCAGATGTCAGGGTTTTTTAGTTTGGGACCTAGTATTACTGTACTGTGATAAATAACATGAAGTCTAAGAAAATGTAGAAAAATTTGAAGTTAAAAAATGCAGCAGAACAATGGTTTCCTTCTGGAATTTTTTAAAATTGTGATTTTTCTCTCAGTTCAAAAAAGAAAAAAACATGTTTCCACTTTACCTATTTCTCCCACTCCAGTAATTTCATTCCTGAGGCAGTAGCTGAGACTAAAAAGAGACATTTCTTAAAATACCCAAATGGCATCATGTCCTTCTTGTACTTCACCTTCAGCAGAAAGGACCCAAGTAAATTACTTGAACAGACTGAAAAGTCAAATGCAGATAAGCAGGCAAAAAGCAAAAGCAATTTCAGGTGTTTTGTAAACCTGTCGAAGATGCCTCTAGTTAATATTTGGCAGTTACTTAAGCCTGCTTTCAACTATGTGCACGTTAATGCATCAGGCCACTAGTACACTTAGTTAGGGTTTTCAGACACTAAAATCTTGAAACAACCCATTAAGCAGGAGTAAAGGGCATATAGAGCATGTACTCTCTCTCTTATAACCACCTGGAATAGCAGAGTAAAAATAGAATAGCACAGGAGTCTTAAATTGTTAACCAACTCTCAAAGAGAAAATATGAAATAAAGGGTGATGATCATGATCCAAATTGTCAGGGCGGGCTCACCTCTGTGTGGATGATTTAGAGAGAAAGAAACACAATGTAACTCCATGTTCAGTGAAGGAACTAGACAGGGGGAAAAATCTACTCTCATACTCTAGAGGGATAAATGTGAAAAAGACTATCCTGTATTTCTCAAAATAATTGGAGTCTTAGGAAAAAAAGAAGACTATCACTGGAAGGTTCTTCAGAGGTTGAAAGACTTGATGTTAGAGACAAAGTGAAAGAGTATAGTCATTCAAGGGGGTGAAGATAGTTGAGCAAACAGAAAGAAGCTGGAGAAAGCTAATGGTGAGTATAATGAGGAGGTTGACTGGTGAGCTGGTGAGCTGTTTTCAGTCAGTTGAGAATAGGGTTGGGTGCTCACAGGAGAACTTGGAATGCAAGACTCGTTCTCTCAAATCTGACCCAAAAGGCAATAGTGGTTCAGTATTGTTCTTAAGCAAAATAGAATGGTAACAGGGGTATTTTGAGGGGTTAATGTATTAGGGTTAGAAAGACTACGTGAAACAAATCAACCAAGATTGTTTGACACTATACAAAAGAGAATGATAAAAGGCTAGAACAATAGGGTGGTTATAAATTTGGACATAAAAGTCAAAGCTGAGGTATAAGGTAGAGAAGGAACTGAGATACTCTCCCGTCACAGATGGGCTGGCCCTTATACTAAGTGTTTCGTTTTATGTAAAATCTCTGCATACTGCCAGTCTTCTCTGGAGGTCACTCAAAGTAGATGAGGGAAGGAGAGCTATCCCAAGACATATGAGGGAAAACTATGAGAGAGACTGAGAGGCAAAAGAGAGCAAGTGATACACCCAGAAAGAAAGAGAGACAGGTGGAGAAAAAGATGCAGAAATGCAGAGAGGCAGAGAGGCAAAGACATGGGTGGAGAGAAGAGACGAGATTTTTCTTACCCTTCATTTCCCCCTGTTTTCAAATTATAGGACCTCTTATAGCTCCTGTTTCCTTTTGGGACTCCATTTGTGTTTTTGCAAAAGGTCATACACACCATCGTAGCAAATGCTGGAGCACTATGGGATGCAAGGAGTTTCTGAGATGACCATCATACTAGGGATCTTCCTTGTTCCCAGACACAGTTTGTTCAGATATTCCTTACTCTTGGTGTATGCTCTTACTAACATCTGTGACTATGGGACAAACCTCCAGTTTTTCCCTTTGACCTTAGAAAATTGTGTCTGCTGCTGGTAGATGTAGGAATTGGAGCTCTATGCTACTCCTGTGTCTGTCAAGTGCTGCAGAACGGACAAGAGTAGTTTAACCTGCCTATGTAGAGGTCTTTTAAGACTTGGTTTTTAGGGGCTCCTGGGTGGCTCAGTCAGTTAAGCGTCCAACTTTGGCTCAGGTCATGATCTCATGGTTTGTGGGTTCGAGCACCACATTGGGCTCTGTGCTGACAGCTAGCTCAGAGCCTGGATCCTGCTTCAGATACTGTATCTCCCTCTCTCTTACCCTCCCCTGCTCATGCTGTCTCTCTCGCTCTCAGAAATTAAAAAACATTTAAAAATGTAAAAAAATAAAAGAATTGATTTTCAGGGATGCCCAGGTGACTCAGTTGAAAGAGCATCTGACTTGATTTTGGCTCAGGTCATGATTCCAGGGTCCCGGGAAAGACCCCTACCTTGGGCTGAATGTGGACCCTGCTTATAATTATCTCTCTCCCCTGCTTACGTGCTATCAAAAAAACTTTTTTAATTAAGGAAAAGAATTTGTTTTCATATTAGAAGTAGAAAAAATGGCATAAGCATAAAGGTAGCATTTTCCTTGTCCTATATCATGTTGTATCTTCATTTTTTATTGGGAGTCAGTATAAATCAGAAATACTTTTGTTTATATTGTTAGGGTTCATTATGAATACCTATAAAGTAAATATGCCTCAATTTTGTTCTCTTTTGATAAATATCTGTTGATTGGGATTTGCTTTTCTTTATTATATGAAGCTATCATGAGATTAAAAGCTAAATACCATATTCTCTTTGGTAAAAATAACTAATATTTGTGAAGCATTTACGATATGCTGTGAAGGCGCTGTGCTAAATGCTAAGCATATGCATGTGTGGTGTATATGTATAAATATATGGACTCATTTAATTATTACAATTGACCAAAATAAGTGCTGTGTGCTATTAATTCTTTCACAGATGAGAAAATGAAGCACTGAGGAGCTAGGAACCCAGGTCACAGAGGTATTAAGGCATAGAGCTGGGGTTAAGGCCAGTCTCATGGCAGAGGCAACGATTTTTAATTAATACATTTATCAAAAATGTAGCATTTTCTTTGCATTTTGTACCGTCATGCTGATTTTCTTGATAAAATACTCTCATTTTCTTTGTTTTTTGGTTTTTACTTTTTTAAACATCAGTTAAATAGGTGGCCCTGTGATTTCTAGGACAAAAGAAAAGTCTGTCCTGCTAAAATATTCTATTTCTGCCGATTGTATTATGCTTGAAATTCCAGATAGGAGAGCTTGATTTCTTTTATCTGGGGTTCCTTTAAAATACCAGTAATATTGTAGAACACTTTAAATTGTTTCCTCTCATTTCCTACGTAATACAATTAAATTTTCAGAGCCTTTATGACCATTCCTTTTTATAGGAAAGACGGAAGGAAAGCATGTGTGAACACAGCCTGCTTGCAGTATCTCACTGAGCAGGAGAAAAGGGAGGATGGGAGTAGTTTTGCTTATGTTTGACCCAGGCTTTGTGTCTCTGGCTCTCTTACACATTCATTCTAAAATTTTATAATTTTGCCTCCAATATGCTAAGGTGGGCTCATCCATTTGGCTTCTCCAAAGCCTTCCAAATGCTCCATATAGGACCATTATAATCAGGGCTGCTACAATTCATCAAAAAATATTTTTAGATTACTATATATCAAGCATAAGTTGCCTTTAAATTGGGTTTTAGCAGTTGATTTAAAAATAAATTTAAAAATAATGGGCTAACATAAAACATCTATAGCAACCTTGACTCAAATAACTTCAAATACCAGAAAATAAGAAAAGTGGAAAGAAAAATAAAAGCCAGCTTGGGATGAGCGCTGGGTATTGTATGTAAGTGACAAATCACTAAATTCTATGCCTGAAATCATGATTACACTATATGTTAACTAACTTGGATTTACATTTTTAAAAAAGAGACAAAAGGAAAAATAAACAATGTCAAAAAAGAAAGGGAAAAAATCAAATTGGTCATCAGAAAAAAAAATTTAACGGGTGAAGTATCTTTAAAGACAAAGGTCTTATATGTACTTTTTAAAAGACTACCGATGTAGCTGCTTCTAAGGGAACCACCTCAAACAAAACTGATAATAAGGACTCGGACCCATATGAACCAAGAAATGACAAACAGCAAAGAATAAAATGGAAAATTTTAATGAAGAAAAGCCTTTGTTGGGATAAAAAGGCAAAACTACCAAAAAGATAGACCACGAAAGATATTGCATCTTAAATAGCTTCGAAACTGGTAAACCAGCTAGAACGAGAGAAAACAAGGACCATTGTGGGAAGCAGTAAGACACTTTTTTTTCATTTTAAGAAAAGACAAGACTACATAAACAATAAAATATTTGAGGATCCACAGGTTTTGAAAAAATACAGTTAAGTTTAATATAGGTACCTAATACCAATACAGGTGCTACTCAGCAAAAGATAACATCTACCAAATTTAGAAAATAGGCTTGAGGAAAATATTCACAGCATGAATAATAATGGGTTAATAAATAGGCAAGTATTTAATTTTTTTTTAACATTTCTTTATTTTTGAGAAACAGAGAGCACGAGCAGAGGAGGGGCAGAGAGAGATGGAGACAATGAATCTGAAGCAGGATCCAGGGTCAGCACAGAGCCCAACGTGGGCCTTGAACTCTAGAGCCATGGAATCATGACCTGAGCCAAAGTTGGACACTTAACCGACTGAGCAGTCCCAGTGCTCCTAAAAAAATTTTTTTAATGTTTACTTATTTTGAGAGAGAGTGCTGGAAGGAGGGGCAGAGAGAGGAAGACAGTAGTTCCAAAGTGAGCTCCACACTGATGGCAGAGAGCCCCATGTGGGGCTCGAACTCACAAAAGTGAAGTCATGATGAGGGAAAGTCAGATGCTTAACCAACTGAGCTACCCAGGCTCCCCTAGCCAAGCCATTTAAAATTCTCCTAGAAATCAACAATAAATCAGGAAAATATATAACAAAAGTAAACAGTACTGAGATAAAACTATTACTACCTGATTAAAGTGATTAGAAATATTGGAAATAGTCTCATTAGGAGTATGGAGAACTGGGCAGTTTGTAGACACTGTAGTGGGAGCATAAATTTCTAGAGTATCTTAGCAAACATTTGGGAGGGATTCATTTTTTAAAAAATCTGTCGCATACATAAGGCCTAACACACATCAAAAGGTTAATATCCAAAGGTATTTATTACAGCTTTATTTAAAAATACAAAAAAAAAAAAAAAAGGGAGGGGATGCAACACACCTGGGCAGCTCAGTCAGTTGAGCATCCAACTCTATTTCAGCTCAGGTCCTCATCCCAGGGTTATAATCAAGTCCCACGTCAGGCTCTGCACTGAATGTTGGGCCTCCTTGAGGTTCTCTCCCTCTCCCTCTGCCCCTCCCTACCCACAGTTTCTCTAAAATAAAAATTTTTTTAAATGCAAAAAAATATGTCTGGGTGGCTCATTCAGGTAAGCATCAGACTCTTGATCTCAGCTCAATTCTTCATCTCAGCATCATGAGTTCAAGTCCTATGTTGGGCTCTGTGCTAGGCATGAAGCCTACTTTAAAAAAAAAAATGGGGTACCATCATGGTAAATGTAAAGGATGAGCTAGATTTTTATGAACTGACATGAAAAGTGTTCAATATAAATTATGTGAAAAGTGCAAGACTGCAAAATAATTAATGCTTATATATGTATGTATATATGTAAAAGTGCACCCATATATGCCAAGACCTAAGCACAGAGATGCGCACAGGGAAACAAAGCCCCCAGGGATATATATTTACATTTAACATTGTTTTGATGCTGACAGGGAACTGAGTAAATACAGGGAAAGGGTAAGGACTTTGGTATTTACTTTAAAAGCCTTTTATTACATTAATTTTATAAGTATATATGAATTCTGTAAAAGAATAATCAGAAAGAAACCTAAACTGCATTTTGTGAAAACTGAACATCAAAAGACCACCCATAAGTCCCCTTTTCTATTTTGAGCTTTTAAACTTTTTTCTCGCATTAAAAGGAGTTGTATTTATAAAAGATTCTGTGTGTATAGAAAAAGAATATGTGATTTGTCATCTCTTTGCACTAACAGTTACGTCGTGTATCCTAACCATTGTGGCATTTTCTTGCTTCAAGATCAGACTGGTTCTTACCCCACTCCACGAACAAGAGCCATAAATTCTCCAGCATCCTTGTTGGATTTTCCATATACTTAGACCAAGTCATTCCTAAAAATTGATAAACAAATAGTAACAAAAACTGCCGAAGTGCCTTGTCACATCGGGTATCTTCTAAACTTTGCCTCTCCATACTTCCCTAGGTCCATGTTTAACATTTGCCCTTAAATTTACCTCTGTCAGACACACTTTCAAGATTCATCAGTAAGCTAGAAGTGCAATTTGCACGATTTAACACTCAATTTTTAGGTATACTTAATTAACATGTTTCCTGTTCATTTGGAAAATGTATTTCCTATATAATACGTAAGATATTTATGTTTTGCTTTGAAGAGTGAACAGCACCATGCCGTGTATAAGGCAACATACAAGTACAGGACCCTTTAAAGGATTTTTATCTATCCATTTATTCAAAATAATGTATTGAAGGCTTCCATTTCTAAATAGGAAGTAGTTTCATGCAGACCAACACACATTCAGTCTTGACTCTCCCCTTACAGAAGTGGCCAAATTCTTCAAGTCAAAAGACAAGAGACTAAATAAGATATTTCCAGAGAGACTCTGGAAAGTAGAGTGAGGGTTTCAGCATTTTCACTCATTGATGAGGGCAGAGAAATTGGAATTTAGAATCAAAGAAGAGAAGTCCTGTTATATACCCTGGGCTTTTCATTTGGGAGTCCTGAAGAGCGGTACTCCTAAAAGGAAGTAAACAAATTTACAGCACGAGAAGCCAGCCCAGGTCAGCCCAACTCCTGATTGTGTTAAAGTGATCTGCCCTCCTAGAAATGGGTATCCCTCCTTGACAGAATTAACATATTCAGAGCTTCTAATTTTTTTTAATATACAAGGCCTGTTAATTAATAAAAACTTGCCTGCAATAGCCCCCAAAAGAAGGCCAAAAGGGAGATAAAGGAAAAAACAGACAGATGTGCCAATTTAAGGTTATAACAAACCACGATGTCATGAAGAGGTTCCTTTAAGACCAGTTGCCCACCAGGGTGCCTGGGTGGCTTAATGGTTAAGCGGTTAAGCGCTTAGGTCATGATCTCACGGTTGGTTCGTGGGTTCGATCCCCGTGTCGGGCTCTGTGCTGACTGCCAGCTCAGAGCCTGGAGCCTCTTTCAGTCTGTGACTCCCTCTCTCTCTGACCCTCCCCTGCTCACGCTGTCTCTCTCTCTCTCTCTCCTAGAAATAAATAAAACATTAAAAAAGAAATTTTTGTAAAGACCAGTTGGCCACCCATTCTTGGGATAACCACCATTAACTGTGGACAGAAGTACTTCACACTACCCAAACAAAATTAGGAAGGACTGTCAACTATGGAAAAAAGAAAAGAGCAGTGAGCGAGCTTCCCTTTTTCATAGCTTCTAGCCTGTAAGCAGGCCCCATTCTGTGCCATGTGGCATGACTAAAAAACTCGAACCAGAAAACCACAGTATTTCTGGCCAGAAGATCCAGAGAGAAAAATTGAGGGCTACAAAGGACAATGGAAAGAAGTAAGGAGGAAAGGCTAAAGAAGGGAAAACCAAAATTCTGCATATACATTTTGCAAAACCTCTGGCCAATACTTGAAACAAAGGTGCACAGGATGGATTAAAAAGGGCCTAGCTTAGGGGCGCCTGGGTGGCTTAGTCGGTTAAGCATCCGACTTTCGCTTAGGTCATGATCTCGCAGTTCGTGGGTTCGAGCCCCGCGTCGGGCTCTGTGCTGACTGCCAGCTCAGAGCCTGGAGCCTGTTTCAGCCTGTGACTCCCTNTAAAGGGCCTAGCTTAGGGGCGCCTGGGTGGCTTAGTCGGTTAAGCGTCCGACTTTCGCTTAGGTCATGATCTCGCAGTTCGTGGGTTCGAGCCCCGCGTCGGGCTCTGTGCTGACTGCCAGCTCAGAGCCTGGAGCCTGTTTCAGCCTGTGACTCCCTCTCTCTCTGACCCTCCCCTGCTCACGCTGTCTCTCTCTCTCTCCTAAAAATAAATAAAACATTAAAAAATAAATAAAAGGGCCTAGCTTAGTATGCAAGAGCTGAATCTGAGTTCGAGTGGCTGCCTAAGAGACAAAATTGCAGATCACTTCCAAACACACTAATTGCCTGCTAAACCAAAATCAGCACCCTTGGGAGGAATGTAACAGCACACATAATATCCAGGATAAGCTACTCAATGACCCCAAATTCAATGAAATAGAATATCACACTTTCTCAAGAGAAAACAAAATTTATGGAGAAAGAACTTGGTGTAATCCAAATCATGGTCTCTCTATACTAAAATCATCAAGACATTAATAAAAGTTTAAGAGACTTGAATATAAAGAGACATTTCCCATTCACATATTAGAAGACTTGCTGTTGTAAAGATGTCCATTTTCTCTAAACTCATGTATAGGTTAAGAGATGCTCAACCAAGGTAAGAGTTGCCATGCGTTAGAGTTCAAAGCTGATTCTAGAATTGATAATAAGTGTATAGAATAAAAAATTTGGCAATTAGAGGAGGAAGAGGAAAAAGAAGAAATAACAACTGCATTGAAACCAGAAGCCTTTAATTCAATTATTACACGGATGTAATTGTTAAACCAGCTAACTGTTCTCAAAAGAGAAAACAGACAAATGGAGTCAGTTGGAGGGTCCAGAAACAAACCCAGTATTTACAATCACTTGACCTGTGACAAAGTTTACGTTACTGCCCAGTAGAGACTGGGTGGTGCTTCAATAAATAATCCTGATTCAATTGGATACCTGTATTTTTAAAAATGGGGAAAGAAACCCTTACTTCATTTCACCCTCCTCCTGTTTCTCAGTTTACACAAAAATTAACTTTAGTTAATATGTAGATTGAAAGGGGAAAGATACAAGGCAGTCTGGACAAAAACAAAGGTTATCTTTGACATTGAGAGTAAGGAGACATTTTCAAAACATATATAAAAGCATGAACTAAAAAGGAAAAGAGAAACTTCATATATTGTGCTATGTCAAAATGAAGACTGTTCACCAAATTACACAGTTAGGAAGATGAAATAGCAGATCTGTCAGTAGGAAAATATATTTGCAATAAATATGACAACAGGAGATTTTTATCTAAAAGAAACAAGAAGCTTTTCTAAATCAGTAAGAAAATAAAGTTACTAGAAAAATGGGCAAGTCTAAAAGGTACTTCCTCTTGGCTGACCAGCTTGCCTCCAACTTGGCAGTTGTTCCTTCCCGTTCTCAGACCATCCAGCCAAACCCTCTTCCTCTGCTTCAGAGTCCACAGATAGTCTTCCCGCAACTTTCTCTCTTTCCATGTAAACCAAGAGAGGCAATAGGCACCTAAGCAATGCCCACATACACATTCTCTTTGAGCACCACCAGTGAGTGGGCTATAATGTAGCTCTATTCTGACCAACACCGAGAGAGCGAATGGATGTGTCTTTGAATCATCCCTGTGTTTTCTCTTCCTCTGTTCAACTAGTCATTAGGAACCTCCTAATACCAACTGCTATGAGATCACTGGTGCAAAAGAGGTAGATGACATGGTGTGGGGGGAGGTCTGAGATAACTCTTCCTGTCATTACCTTAATGTCCTCAGAACATTCTAGGGCTTAATCTCAAATGTACCACTCCTGTCATACAATGGATGGCTGCTGTGCCCACCTGAGATTATAAACTTGGTAGATTTGATAGCAGATAGCTCACAATGGGCAGCTGTGGTGTCTAGGTATTTGGCATCTCAGGATCAAATGCTCATTCCCTACCAGAGTCAGATGGCATGGAAACTGTTTTCTAAAAGGAGAGCCTTGCTTCCGAGCCCTAGACGTCTGCACACACATCCTGTTGTGGCATGCCAAAGACTCGATATTACATTTTATGTATCCCAGGTATGTCTAGCGCCATAGCAACTTCTGGGTCATGTGGCCCAAGCCACCTCCCACTTGGTTGTTCATCGCCTGTCATTGCTCTACTCTTAAATCTTGAAACAAAAATAGATTGGAGTAGTAGTCTCAAGGAGTGCACGCTGCCTCCAACCCCTGAAGCAGACTGCCAAGCTCTCTGCCTCTTGGCGATACGTGATGTGAATTGCTCTTGACCTTATTGGGGATGTTGCAATATAACCAAGAACTTGAAGTTAGTGGGTCTGCAGCTGTCTCTGTTTTACCCGGAATGCTGTATTGTCGTGATTAACTGTCTCAGCCAGAGGTGACTGTTTCCGAGGGCTCCACTTGGAATATCCTACTATAACAGCTCTCATTCTGCAGGGCAAAGAGCCAATGTGTGGATTCTGGCAGCTCCCAAATATGTCCATTGTGATTAGGCATTCAGAAAATGACCACCAGGTGGGTTTTTGGATCCTCTGGCCTCACTATGAGATGGAACTGGGCCAGGATATTATTACCTGGCCTCCATATGTCCTTAAGTAATAGAGGTCCTATAACAGTGTTTGGGGCCCTTTACTCAGTAGTAGATCAGTTCGTATATGCAGAAGCTTTGAAGGTTTCTGGACCCTTTTCCAGTGTTCCTTTACTTGGTAATTGGCCACAGATCCCCTTTTATAACTGCTCGTTTTTTCTTTAGTATTCCAGAGTCCATCCTGATGCTTCTAATCCTCTCCTTCAGTAAGTGGGCACTGGCTCTGAGAATTTCCTCGGGACTGGAAACTGGGCAAGCAAGGGATTGTGATTGTTTCTTCGAGGAGAATAACACCCTGTATCAAACTACAGACTTCTTGGTGTCTCATGTATGTTGCCCCTACGTTTATTAGTTACGAATCCCCGTGGGTCACAGTCCCTTGGTTAGCAATCTGGATTTGCTGCCACCTACAATAATTCCATCAGACATTAATCTTCTGGTTAAGTACTGCTGTGTGGCCTCACTTATTTCAGAATCTTCTCATTTTAATGGTTCAGGATTCTATTTCTGTGACACCAACACCACCACTGATTGCGTCCAGCAGAGGACCATTAAGGAGCCATTATGGAGGTCAATGAGGCTTTGACTCTTGGCTAGCACATTTCATTATGGCACATTCTGTTGTCTTCCTAGTGAATACAGTCATGTGATATGTTCTTGAGTCTTCTATAATAGATCTGTTCGAGTATGCTACACCTGTGACTCTTTTTGTTCCCTTTGCTGTCATTGCCAAGGCAGTTCTAGCACATTTACCTCATCAGGAGCCCCTTTAACAGTTGTTGCAGGTGCACAGTTTCCAAGTCAGGGGAGACTATCCCCAGTCAGCAAACTCTGCCTTACTCAGCTACATACTGTACCCTGGTTTAGTACATGAAAGTCCTATGCCCAGGCACATTCTCCGAGTTCCCTGCTGGAACCTATTTTTCAGGTCCTGCACATCCTTAAGGGAATAACATCATCATCTTAAGTAGGGTCAGTCCTCTCCAGCCTGGACTATGCAGAGGATTTGATTTTAGTTATTAGCGTATCAGCCAGAGGGGGAAGTAGGTTGGATTTTGAGAAGGGCCAGGACATGTGCCTCAGTTGAGGCTTTGCAAGCACTCTAGATGGCGTGTGTGTGTAGAGGAAGGAGCTGCTTTCCCCTAGCTTATTACTTTCATTTGTTAATCTATCTGTTCTTCTTAAAATTCTTGAGAGATAATACCTGATTGACCTAGCCCCCACTTACAGAACTCTCTAGGTCAGGTGTAATCGGAAAGGCATGAACTTTACATATGCACTCCACAGTTCAGCAGGCGATGTGTACCAAAGCTCACTTCTAAAGAATTGGGTTTTGGCTTGGCTAGCACCTTGAAACATTACTATGGCAACAATAAACACTGAGACCGCTTCACAGTGCAGGTATACATAGAAACTTCTTTTAGTTTAACAATTGTACTGAATTAAAAGGTACAAAGCAGGGAATGTTTGATATTTTTGTTCTTTATCCAAGTTATAAGCACTTGGGACCTGTGTAGGTTCTGGGGTTTGTTTTCAGTTCTAAATCATGTCTGCTATTTCTATTCTGTGTATTAACACTAACAAAATGAAAAGCCAGTGAAAAAGACTTTGAAGTAACTTCCAACTAGGTTTTATAATGCTTGAATGATCATAAAACAAAGCTGATTTTTAAAAATGTGTTTAACGTAGTAATTATGAAAGAGAGGTCACTTTCCCCCCCTAAATTCTAAGTCTTTTTTCATTGACCCATTACTTTTGGTTGTGACCCACTTTTAGTGGTTTCTCAGTACATCTGGCATCAGGAGGTAAGTTTTCAAGTGGTAACAGTCTGTGAATAAGAAGCTGCATTTTATAAGTTCTTGAGCTCTGCTTTGCCTCCGAGGATCTGGGATAAAATAAAGGGTAGGTCCCGTAGTCAAGGAGAGAAGTACTTTCTAAGTAAATAACAGGAAACCTCTTAGTACACATACAAGCCATATGAAATAGAAATACCAGAAATCAACTTTACAGATGAATTTTAGCTTATTGATAGAGTTTTACTACATTGTTTATTGTTTCCTTCCTGCTCTTGTTAAGGTGGCTAGAATATAGGGTATCCAAAAGAAACTCAAAATTAGAAGGCTAATTTTTCACTATTTTACTATAATTAGGCACTCAATGTAGACTGGCTGTTTGCTCTCAAACTTCAAGATAAGTGACACTCTGATGTTTCTCAAGGTTTATCTATTACAGCTTATTCTCAATTAAAAAAAATGAATGCATTTCAATTTAGATTTGTTTGGTTTGAGTTTTCATTTTCTTCTCTAATAAATTAAGGGGCTATGTTGGTATGTTCTTATAATAACTATCGTTTCCTAAAGTCTAAATTCTTTTTTTAAAAACTTGGTTTATTTACTTTGAGAGAGAGAGACAGAGAGAGAGCACATGCGAGCAGGGGAGGGGCAGAGAGAAAGGGAGAGAAAGAATTCCAAGAAGGTTCTAAGCTGTCAGTGCAGAGACTGACGAGGGGGTCGATCCCATGAATCATGAGATCATGACCTGAGTTAAAATCGGGAGTTGGATGCTCAACTGATTGTGCCACCGGGATGCCCTAAGTATAAATTCTTATCTATTGTAGAGATGACATAATATCTGAAGAAATTTCTAATTTTCTTATATATAGTCTACAAGAATGGTTAGTTTTAACAGCAACACTGTATCTATACATAGTATAAAACTCTATATAATATATAAAGCAGTAAAGAGGGGCAACTGGGTGGCTCAGTTGCTTGAACATCTGACTTCGACTCAGGTCATAATCTGACAGTTCATGGGTCTGAGCCCTGGGCTGGGCTCTGTGCTGACAGCTCAGAGCCTGGGGCCTGCTTCAGATTCTGTGTCTCCCTCTCTCTCTCCTCCTCCCCAACTCGTGCTCTGTTTCTCTGTCTCTCTCTCTCAAAAATAAATAAACATTAAAAAAAATTAAAAAGGAAATAAAGATACCCCCCAGGAAAAGAAAATCTCAACTTGGGAGGTAGGAGGGAATAAAAATTCAAAAAGTCCAAATGAGCTAAAGGAAAACCACACTACTAGCCTTATGCTAAGAAAGATGTATATAGAACACTTTGAGCTTATTTGGTAAGCTCAAGGCAAGATGTGACTGTAAAATTCTCAGAGTGTTTGTGATATACCTGAAATGGGTCCGTCACGGGTAGATTAGTCTATGGTTTAAAGAAGGAGAAGTGGGTGGTTTTGTACCTATTATCTTCTGTGCCAATGGTTGTCACATATCACCTGTCACAGGACTTCTTAAAAACTAATGAAGACCCCAAAGAGCTTAGCTGAGAATCTTTTAGAAGACACAAGGATCCCCAAGCACCTATTTGGTTACATGTCAGAGATGATGGCAGTGAACGAAAACTAACCCTGGAAAATTTCACTGTACGCTGAGAATGAGCTTAGCAAAGGCAAATAACAAGTCAGTCGTTATTTTAAAATCGTTTTGAACTTCTGGACCTCCGGAGGTCCCCAAACTGTACTTTGAAAACCATGGCTCAACCCACTGTCTAGAAAAATAGGTTTGAACAGAGGGAAGAAGAATTTATTAAATTTAACTAAATCATATTGATTCAATATCTTCACCGGGGAAAATGTGCTATCTATGGCAAAACATGTTATGTTAACATTATGATAATTATGTGTGGATGTGTATTTAAAAAATAACAACCCAGCTGTTGTAGGAAGACCAGGAAAGCCTATGTTTACCTGTGAAAGATGGAGAGTCTTGTGCAGTGCAGACTCTGAGTCCCCTGAGCGCAGGGCGTGCCGTGCGTGTTGTGACTCTAGTTTCCTGCTGGTGCATCCTGAGGGATTGTTACTCTGTGCTCGGGAATTCTGTTCCGGGGAATGGATGAGCTAGGACACTTGAGGAGGGGAATACATTCTCCGACCAGAAGGTCCTCTGAAGGTAAAACACTGAAAATGTCTTGAGGAAAACTGGAGGTCTGCATAGAGAAAAGGAAAAACAGAATTTACCTGTGAGAGAAAGAAGGGGAGACCTTAGAAAGGTAAAAGCTAGGAAAAGGGAGGTTTCCCATAAGGAGTTCCCTTGGTGAAAGACTAACGTTTAATGTTTTTTCTTAGACTCCCAAAAGACTCGTCTTCAGAAGATAGTTTTAAAACTGTCTCCTCCATGGGGTGCCTGGGTGGCTCAATCGGTTAAGCCTCAGACTCTGGCTTAAGTCATGAACTTGCAGTTTGTGAGTTTGAGCCCCGCATCAGGTTCTGTGCTGGCAGCTCAGAGCCTGGAGTCTGTTTCAGATTCTGTGTGTGTCTCTCTCTCTGCCCCTGCCCCACTCATGCTCTGTCTCTCTCTGTCTCAAAAATAAACTATTAAAAATTATTTTAAAAATTGTCTCCTCCTTCCTACCCACATCTTTCTTTGTTAGAATACTTTCTAGATAATTCCTTTCAGTGAATTGAAGTTTTCGGTATACAGAGAACGAAGCTGTGAGAGAAAAGGCAGCATCCTCACTTTTCCTTCCCACTGAGGTGGCCGTGTCAGAACAGCCTTGTGTGGAAGGCCACCAGCCTGGAAGTCCCTGGTGAGCTCTGAGGGAGAACAGTGAGGTGATCATCGACCGACCACAGAGTAGGGAGGAGTGGGGGCGGATGGGGCGGGGAGCTATCTTGATGACCAGGAAAGAGGGCACTTGAGATAAACCCTCTTCCTTTTTCAAAGATACCAGCAGAGGATGACCCCTGACATCAGGGAAGGAAAACTAGAATGAAATTTCTTTCACTGTTGTTCTCCTTAAAAAGCAACTTCTTTAGGCTTACCTGGGCATTTGCAACCCACTCTCATCTTTTGGCCTTTAATGCAGATCTGTGATGCACAGTCGTTAAAATAACAGTATGTAAACCTAGCCTGCTAGTTTTAAAGGGATTTCTCCTGGATCTGATTTTGAATTGGTTGTCCTTTTAGACCCATCTGTTGATTTTCTCAGTTAGACATTTATTTAAATGGCAGATAATTTGTTCAGTACCTATGATAATAAGAGAAATATCAGGCCTACTGATTACACTCTTTTAAAATAGTTTGTTTACTTAAAATAATCTGTGAGGTATTTCTCTATATTTGTAGAAATTGCCTTCTATCTCTAATTAAAGCCAATGAGATACAAATTAAATCCTACAATAAAATAGCTACCTCCTTTTAAATGGCCTTCCATTAAAAAGGTGCCTGGATGGCTCAATCATTTAAGCGTCTGACTTTGGCTCAGGTCATGATCTTGCAGTTCATGAGTTTGAGCCCCATGTCAGGCTGTGTGCTGACAGCTCGGACCCTGGAGCCTGTTTCAGATTCTATGTCTCCCTCTCTCTCTACCCCTCACCTTCTTGCGCTGTCTCTCTCTCTCTCTCTCTCTCTCAATGATAAACATTAAAAAATATATAAAAATATAACGGTATTGATCCTAATATCAATTTCTTTCATATTTATTAAAGGATATATATCTTTAATTTTAAAAGTATATTAAATAGAAGAATGTGCATTGTGTATATTAAATATATTTATATGTCCTTTTTAATTAAAAGAGAGTGCCTGATAAGTAGCACCGACTGTCAGGAAATATTATATACCACATTTCGTGCAGCCATTCAGGTCTTCCGCCTCTCCAAAAATGTAATTACAAATCCAGCTGGCCCTTGGAGCAGGTTCCGAAGCCACATCTGTCCAATACATTTTGTGGCCTCTATTAATCTCTTATGCAGTATGTTTAAAAATTCTCTGAAAATAAAGGACTCTTTACGTGTAACTAAAGTATAATTCATTTATTTTGAGATTCCAGAGAGGCATAAAATTTAACAATTCTCCTGTAGAGAGAGCTCCGATCTTAATTAAAAATACTGTTGCAGATTACTATTAGAGATCTTTTTTTTTTACAGCCTCACTGTGTTGCTATAGTCTTAATTCTACTACAATATGGCATATGAATACGTGAAAAATATTCCCCCCCCCTTCTTTCTAGTATTGCATATCAGGAGTTAATCATAAAACAATGGACTCTTAACAGCCCAGAATACTTAAATGAGTCAGGACCATTCAGAACTTCAAATCCTTTTTGAATTGAGGTATAGCATAAATGAAAAAATGCTCAAGGGTACGTAGGTGGCAGTATCATGAAACATAATGAAACCATTATAGTATGATAGTATCCTATTCATCACCCATTATTAAAATTCTTCAATTCACAGTGCTTAGTGATGACCTTCAGTCCTTCCTTTATTTTCATCATGCCCATGTACAAAGCTTTTGCTGTGAGATTTTAATTGATTGAGAAATGTAGCTAAAAACTGCTATACTTTGTCCCAGAAGGGGAAATATCATAAAGTCATAGATGTATCAAACATGAAAAACTGTTACTTTTCACGGAATCCTCCGAAGCAGTTCAAATAACTTTTCCTCCTGTAAAGACTAAAATATCACAACAGAATGTCAAAAGTTCTTCACTGTTTTTTGAGAGAGAAGTTAAGTAGAAAGCAGAAAAGAAAAGAGAAACATTAACAGAGGACCTAGAAATCAAATTAATACCAATGTGTTAATAGTTTATCAAGATGATATTCTTGCACATTGGAAAAAATTCTGCATTTGTTTTCTTTTTTTTTTTTTTTTGGATTTATGAAAGGTGTAGGATTTATTTGCCCATAAAAAATATCTTCTCATAGTAATCCTGTTATAATGCATCATATTTACTTTGGAGAGTGTTTGGGTACATAATCTTTCTCCTTTCTCATAGTCTTTCAACAGATAGTGCATGCACACTTACTAGTTGTTAACCACTACACAGACCCCCTTTCCTAGGCTCTTGTATGGTAGATTCATTATATTAATGGTCTCAATTCATCACCCTTTTTTGAAGCCAGGCTTTGCCATGTAAACTTTCTAGTTCCTCTCAGTAAAAAGGGTCAGTCTGGTTCCCCATAGCTCAAATCTGGGTTTTCTTTTTGGCTTGCTTTAGGGAATAATATGAGCTGAAGATGATGTGTGTCAGTTCCAAGCCTAGCCTCAGAGAGGCAATACATGTATTCATTCAACTCGTGTATTCCACAGTCACCACCAAAATTCACCCGAGTTAGTTGCCTGGAGAACAAAATAGCAAAACCAAGTCATGTACGCTATCCCAGAGGGGGCCAACCTGGATTAGCCAAGAAAATGGAAATCTCTGTATATGCGAGTGAGCCTGTTTTTCCTGCAGATTTTGTGTGGGTGAGCCTTTGTTTCAGTGGATTGCTAAAGTTCTGTCATTTGACACATAAATACCACTGATATCATCAACTTTGTGGAATTTTATATTTACATTGTAGCTCTTTAATGGGCCAATTTTTATCAATGTCCAATATATATATTTTAAATAAGAGTCTATTCCCTATTGAATGCAGAATTCTCTTTATCAAACTTTATTAAGCATAGTATTTAAATCTTCTTTGTCTTTGGTTGATTGGAGTCTGTTTGTTGAATTCTTAGAAATTTATATTTTATTGATATGATTTTTATAATATTTTCTCAGTGTGATTTCTCAGTTTCTTCTAGTAGACTCTATCAGTTTTAACTTTATATATTTCAAATCTTGGATGATAAGTGAATAGTAATACATTTCTTGATAGATTAAATATTAGTTTACTGATGATCTTTTTCATGGTTTTCCTTTTATAGTCCAATTTTATGGTCTTAATATTTTTACTTTTTTAGTTAAGTGTACATTAAGGTTTATTAATCTTGTTAATCATTTCAAACAATCTTTTCTTAAAAACGTATTGGAAGATTTAAATAAAACATAAGAAAATTTTTTTCTTATTTTGCAAAGAAAATTGTTGGTACTTCTTAAACAGATTAATGCAAGTAGACCCACTTTCTCTGAGATTATAAAAGAAATGAGGAAATATAAAATACAAAATGAAAAGGAATAGCTACATAGATAACAGAAGTTAAACAATATTGAAGAATATTTAGAGCAACCATATAGGAATAATTGAAATCCTTTGTGAAACATTTTTTGGAGAAATGTGTGAAATGTGAAAATTTGGCACATGAAGAAGAAAAATAGACCAGTCAGTAGAGTAATAGTTCTTGAAAACCTTAGGTGGTGATGGAAAGCATTTCCAAGACTGTATAAGGAAGACATATTAGAGGAAAGTCTGAGAAAATTTCAATTTTACAGATAAGAATTTAAAAAGTTTTTCTGGGTACAGTGTACCTAAATATTGCTGTGATATTAGTGTATCTTTGAGATCTAAACTCACAGACAAGAAATAAAATCATAATCCATTTCATGATGACCCTAGTGATAAAAAAGCCTGCGTAAAATACAGTTGTATTTTCAGTCGCTAATATACGCTGACTAAAGTTTTATTTTCTAAGCTATGGATATTAAAAAATAATGAATTGTGTTTTTTGAGAGTTAGCATTTTTTTTAGCACTTTTGAGTTCTCTATTTTATAGTTAATCCACCACTTGTAAGAGTTTGGAGGGGTGACTGAGTGGCTCAGTCAGTTAAGCATCTGACTTCGGCTCACGTCATGATCTCATGGTTCCTGAGTTTGAGTCCCACGTCGGACTCTGGGCTGACAGCTAGCTCAGAGACCGGAGCCTGCTTTGGACTCTGTGTCTCCCTCTCTCTCTGACCTTCCCCTGCTCACACTTGCTCACTCTTTCTCTCTCAGAAATAAATAAAAAGAAATTTTTTTAAAGAGTTTGGAATCTGAGTGCTTTTTAAAGCATCTGCTGATTAAGTTACTTGATCAGAAGTTTCAGTCAATTTTTGCTTTATATATATAAGGTTGGGCTATTAAGTGTATACAATTTTATAAATGTTTTACCTTCAAGATGTCTTGAATTGTTTTCATTATGTATTAAGGCTTTTTGTATGCCAGCATACTTTTTGATTTAAATTTGTTTTTTTGTAGACAGTTACATCAATCTTCATTTTGTTAATATTTGGCTATTATCTCTTTTCCTATTTTCGACATTTATCCTCTATTATTTTTTATGATTTAACTCTGTTTACTGTGCATACTGTATAGCTAAATACAAAGATTATCAAAATTAGGGGAAATTTTCTAGTTGTAGATGACCATGCTAGCACATAGTAACTGAATGTCAACTTTTTATTCCAGAAAACTTTTCTTTATGGTTTTCTTAATATATAAAAGTATGTCTCCGGCATTATATTTTATTTTCTGAAATGAGAGGATAAAATTGTCCATGGCATATTACTTTTTAAATAGAAAATAATTAATAGAATGGGGTTTATAGCAGAATCCAAGCTGGTTAACCTCCGAGGTTCTGGAAATGACAGAAATTAGCGTTAAGTTTGATAACATGTTTGATTTCTAATCTACTCATAAAAATCTCTTTACTTTACCATTCCCCATCCCTGCCCAGTATCTGCTCCATCTCTCTGCTTTGCTTTATTTTTTAAAAATTTTTTAGTGTTTATTTTTAAGAGAAAGAGAGACAGAACCTGAGTGGGGAAGGGCAAGACACACACACACACACACACACACACAGAATCCCAAGCAAGCTCCAGGCTCTGAGCTCTCAGCACAGAGCCTGATGTGGGGCTTAAACTCACAGACTGTGAGATCATGACCTGAGCTGAAGTGAGATGCTTAACTGACTGAGCCACCCAGGCACCCCTCTGCTTTGCTTTGTACAACACTTTGGATAAATTGCCCTACTGGTTGTTTTTAGTTCACTTGTCTCATTTTCTCCCGAACCATTTCCACATATACCATCCCATTAAAATTGCTCTTATCAAGATCACCATAGTTAATTTTTCATCTTCATCTAATGGACTTATCAGAGTTTAACATAATTCATCATTTTATTTCCCTTAAGGCCCTTTTCCCTAAGCTTCAAGGACACTTCACTGATTTTCTTCCTATTAGCTGCAACTTCTGAATTTCATTCTTTCTGAGCTGTTAGTAGTAAAGTACCATAAAACTGACTTCTTGGAATTCCCTACTATAGTATACACCCTCCCTTGGTGAGCTGATCTATTTTGTGAGCTTATCCATTTTACAAGCTTGAGTTTCCACGTGTATACCTCTATTCCAAAACTTTGTTCAGATCTAATAAATATTTCTGTAGTCTTGGATGTCAAATAAGCATCTTCATCTGTTCAGTCCCGCTCACATGTTTGTCTGTTCACACTGTATGGCTAGGGTTTCTGTAGTGAGATACGGATGAAAGCGAAATGCACAATTTCGACTTCATGTTCTTACAATTGTTGTTTTTGATCTCTATATTTTTCTTCTACCTTCCACAAGTTGAAAATTGGTTTAGTTAGTGTGAGTTACCTAATAGATGAGAGATACTTAGGATGGCAGGGCTCTCCTCTAGGCTGGTACATGAATGAGCCTATTAAGCAGTGATTATTTTATTTGTGCTGCTTTATTCTTTTGTCTCATGGTGACCAAAGTTCGACTGTCCTATAACAAGTACTTTACATTTGACTCATCTCTTTGGAGTGCTTTTTGACTTTGCCCACAAAGTGCTTATAATGAATATTCTAAACAAAACCCAATTTCTTTGCCACCAGAGCATTTGGAAAATGTCTGTTTCCAGACTTTTTTTTTTGTCACAAATGAGGTGACGGTTTGCTCCTGGCATTTAATTAGTAGAGATGAGAGATGCTGGTAAATACCTTGCAAGGCACAAGACGACCCTCAGAAAATAAAATGATCTGGCCCAAATATCAGTAGTGCTAAAACTGAGAAACCCTGCTCTAGAATTGGATGATTTTTATCCCTGCCTTTACTACTTCCTGTTGCCTCCTTTCCTCACCTGAATTGTTGCTACATTGCCACCCAGATTACTTGTTTCCATTCTCCCCTCCTTATAATTTCTTCTTTGGACAGTAGCCTCCAAGTGGTCTTCTAAACAACATCTTACTTACCTACTCAGAACCTTCCAATGATGTCTCCTCTCATTCAGTGCAAAAGCCATAGTCATTAGAGTGAATCGTCTATGATGTTCTACATCATTGGAATCCATTCTCTTGCTACTTTTTCTCCATTGTAGTCACACTGGCTTTCTTGTTCTCTCCGCACATGAGCCAGACACATTCTTCAATTAGGATTCCATCCCTGCTGTTAATCCTCTTTCTGTGGACCACTTTTCCCACAAAAGTCAAACATGGGTTATTTCTACTAGGTCAGTGAAAACTTTCTGAATCTAATTCCTTTTCCACAAAATTTCTTGGCTACCTGAATTTGTTTCTTTCATAGCACACTGTATCACTCACTGTTGTTGATTTTTTATCTCCCACCACTAAAAAGTCATCTGCATGAGGACAGTGATTTCTGTTATTTTTGATCATTGAGCTATTCCCAGGATCTAGAGTGGTATCAGGTATCTAGCAGGTACTCAGTAAATAAATACTTGTTGGATGAATGATCAAGATTACCTTGACTTTTCATACCATACATTGACTAGTGTGGCATTTGTTCAAGAATGTTTACCTGATTACTTTGTCCTTAGTTGTAGGTGACTTGCCTCTTCCTGCTTAGATTTTGCTTAGAAGGTTTGGTTTCAGGGTGCCTGGGTGGCTCTGTCAGTTAGGCATCTGACTCTTGATTTCGGCTCATGTCATGAACTCACAGTTCGTGAGTTTGAACCCAGCATCAGGCTCCCCACTGACGGCGCAGAGCCTGCTTGGGATTGTCCCTCTCTCTCTCTCCCTCTCCCTCCCATTTTCTCTCTCAAAATAAATAAAAATTAAAAAAAAAAAGACTTTGATTTCCATTCAATGACCTCTTTTTTCAAAGAGTTTCAGATGTTAAGTGCTTTAGGATAGACTTTGCTTCCGCATTTATTGTAGGCTCAGGCTTGCTTTACAGTGTGGCTCTTTGGCTCTCTGAGGCAACCTGAACTAAGATTTTTCTTATATAAGTCACCATAATGTCCCTTTCCCTTTAGGACCACCCAGGCCTTACTATTGTGTTTTTATGCTTTCTTATCATGCCCACCATGAGTATCATCATTTTTATGCATTTATTACTTAGGTACTTCAATAGGCAGTTGAAGTTTGTCTTTTCATTTAGGACCCTCTCGTATGCCCTAGTTTCATGTGAAAAGAAAAAAGAAGGGCATGACAATACATATCATCTCAAAGCGTCTGAACAAAGTTCCTTTGGTGACATTGTATAGTTGTCTACCTGCAAGCGGTTTTAAAGGTGTAAAGTAGAACAATAGGACATGACTGTTGTTAATTTCTCTATTTTCCCCAAACTACACTAGCACTTGAAAAGCAATATACCTAAATGCTGCCATCACAATCGGAGGTTGCCTGTGTTAGACATTGTCTTTAAAACATAAATATAAAAAGATTCTGTTTGCCTGCCCTGAATTCCATCCAGGAGTGGTTCCTTTAGACTGAAGTCTGCTGTATCCCTAGCGTACCAGTCACCTTATCCCATTTTCATGTAAGATAACGCAGGTGTGTGTTTTGTACCTATGACTTCAAAAAAGCTACCAGGCAATATCGGCAAAGGGAGAAACATGAGGTGCTTTTTTAGGCTCAGGGCATAATATTGATGAAATGCAATTCAGTCCCTTCAAATCTCAGGCTGTAGTGAGCCAGAATTTTTTGTTTGTGCACATGCTTCATGAGAAATGTAATTTAGAAATGTAAATTAGAATCTATGTGTATAATTCGAGAAACATTTGGCTTAAATTACTGGTGAGGGGCGGGGGACAACATAATGTAGTAGCTTTTATTCTGGAGTATTTGCATTTGGATTTTATAAAGTAATTTTATAGTTTTGATGTAATGAGAAAGCAAAGACTTTTTTTTTAGAGGACATGATTAAAAGGACTCTGTGATCTGTTATTCATCAGTGCATGACTGCTGGCTTTTTGTTTTTGACATCATAAGAAATGTGATACTCCTGTATTGTTTAATGAAAAGCACTATTCTTGAATCACTTTGCTTTAAGGTGAAATTCAAAATCCATGAGATCTTAAAAGGATATGAGATAGAAATTTGAATCAAAATGTATGTTTTCATGATCGTGATGAACACCCAAAATCATCTTTCTTTGGTCTTGATATTTACTGTCTGCTTGAGAAGCAAGTTTAACCAGGAACAAGGATAACAGCTCAGGTCATGATCTTGCTGTTCATGAGTTTGAGCTCCTCATTGGGCTCTGTGCTCATGGTTCAGAACCTGGAACCTGCTTCAGATTCTGTGTCTCCCTCTCTCTCTGCCCCTGCTCATTCTCTGTCTCCTTCTCTCTCTAAAATAAATAAAAATATTAAAAACTAATTTAAGTGGAGATTGAGAAACAGGGGTGATATGAAAATACTGTTTGGCAGTCAAACTGGAAACTTGTAAGATGCTAATGATAAAGCGCACAGCTCTCTGACTGCACTATTGGACGAATGGGGAGTGCATTTACTTAGATGTAGCAGTCTGCACAGAGAAAATCCAATCTGAAAAACTTAAATATTTCTGAGACCTATTAGGAGAAAATGTGAAGTAAGTAGTATGTGGTACACGAATGCTCTGACATGAGAATGTACTTTGAGAAGTTAGGAAGTGCTTCTCTGTAAATCAGCAGAGGTGTCAGAAACTACTGGTCAGGTTCTAATGCAGAGAACTCCACAGAGAGGAGGCAAAATAGTTTCAACAGAAAACCAAAAAAGTAAAAAGAAAATTTCACATTTATGTGTAAGTTCCTCATTTAGTAGGTAGGAAGATCATTGTGTTGGAATATTTTCCCAAAACTCGGTGCCTCAAAATTTGGCCTGGCTTGACTTTGCTTCACTTTGGGGCAGTGATAATTATCACACACCTTCTATAGGCTTTATAGTAACACATAACTTAGCCTAGGAAAATCACATGTCACTTCACAGTACATGGTAAGCAGTAAAAGACAGTGGTTTTGATTTCTGTAAATATTATTCTTGTTTTTCAGGAATTACCCTATTGTAATGTAGAAAAGTATACCTTAACAATACACACATTCTCCCAAGCCCTGTCCTCAAGTTACTAGGCTGGAATAAGGAGTCAGTGGGGCTGTGGTTGTGGGTGAGAGAAATTACAGTCTAAGTAACCCCTTTAGTCAAGGGAAATGTTGTTGAGCAAATACCTTGAGGGTTAATACCTAAGCCCATGAATCAGAGTCTCAGGTCCTAAACCTACAGAGCCAGGAATGAGTATGGATGTAGAGCATAAAACCCTGGACCAGAACAAGCAGTTTGGAGAGAACACATGAAGAAAACTAGCTTTTAGAAATTGGCTTGCATATGTTGGTCTCATACGAGACAGAGGAAGACCCTGTGGCTTCCAGAAGAAATAGCTAACCTACTAGACTGCTGACTCTTGGGCCTCCATAACAAGACTGTGGGGCTAATGGGCTCCATTGCAAGACTCTGCTTTACAACCTGCTCATCTATTATTAATACCTGATGATAGCCCTATGAGGTTCAGTCTAAGTGCTGTCAGACTCAGAGGAAATGTATCCAACTCCAGAAGCTTTGAAAATACAGACTCTCTTGGAGGAGTAGCTAGCGCCATTTGATACTGCATGTTATATGGAAAGCTTCTTTGAAAGTCCCGTTAGGTTAGCTCCCCATTGACCACAGTGCAGCTTTTCTTTATTCACTCCTCAGTCTGAACTCAGCTCTCTCTCTCACAGGGTTAGGCGCCTCCCCAATATGCTCTATAAAGAAGATTCCTGAAATGGACCCATTTTACAGAAACACATTTATGGAGGAGAGAAAAGACAGGAAGAACTCATACAATTAGGTAACTTTTGATCCCATTATTTTTACACAGATTTACATATTACAAATGTTTACTCAAAAATTTTATTTGATTGGGGTGCCTGGGTGGCTCAGTCACTTCAGTGTCCAGCTCTTGATTTCACCTCAGGTCATGATCTCCTGCTTTGTGAGACAGAGGCCTCTGTTGGCCTCAGTGCTGACAGTGTGGAGCCTGGTTGGGATTTTCCCCATCTCTCTCTGTCCCTCCCTGCCTCATGCACTCTCTCTTTCTCTCCCTCTATCTCTCTCACTCTTAAAATAAGTAAATTTAAAAACATTTATTTGCTTATAGTATATTAAGAGATGTTACTTTACACACAGTGCTCGCTAGAAAACCTGGCACTTAATTGACTTATAATAAATATTTATCAAATGAATAGAGACCCTAAAATAAAAAGTAACAAGTGAATCATTTTATGCCCTTATAAAAATAGCATTAACTCTATTCCATTAATACTAATTTAACTTTTTCCATAACAAGGCATTATACTTGAATCTCAAGACACCTAGCTGAATATATATATGTGTGTGTATTAGTACATGTACATATATGTGTATGTCTATGCATCTGTGTATACATCTATGTGGATATGCATATATATTTACACATCTTACCTCTGGAGAAGTTCAGATAAGCAAAGAGCAGCAAAATAAAAACCCAACCACGTGACATAATTATTTTTAAATTTTTCACTGCTATTGAAGATTTTAAAGAAAAGTCACTGCAGGACTCTTATTTCTCTTCTTCCTTCTATATCTTAGGAGATCAGCTGGCATTCACACAAAGATCCTGGTCACATTTACACAATCTGTAAATGAGATTGTCTATTTTTGTTATGTTTCTTTTTCTGTTGGCTTGATTACATAATACCCCCAAGTAACCTATTGAACTTAGAATTCAAATGTAAGAGTTTACTTAAGATGCTTTAGTGAGCAACAAGGCAGCTGAACTCATTAAAAAACAAGAGATCCTAAAACAAAACAAATATTCAATGTACAGTCTATAAACAAGTCTGCTGCTCAGTAACTGTGTCAGAGATGGAGAATGACTCTTTTGGTTAAACTGGAGAGTGAAAGACATCACAGTCGTATTTTTTTTATCTGTTTTCAATGGTCTGTGGGGTTTGGCTCCTGTGTATCTGTTAAGTGGTAATTCCAATCTTTGAAAGTCCATTTTCCCCTCCATCTAAGGAAGCTTCCTGTGATCTGAAGCCAAGGAGTGCTGGAAAGAAGTCAAGGCTGTTATCACTTTTATTGTATAGTGCGTAGAGCTGCAGGGCTGACTATACACTGATTTAAGTCTTATGGGGACAGAAATGGGTTAGAAGAGGTGGGGCTAAGGAAAGAACTGAAAAGAACAGATATTTCAAGGAGGGCGTTTTCCGCCTAGGAGGTATAAAGGCCTTTTACCTCTTAGAAAGTACTCACAAAATACGCATGTTCAAGTAATATAAGTAACATCCAGTTCAACCATTTTGGTTTTATCAGTATCCAACAAGCAGTACTCCAATCCTGAGGAGTTCTGAACCAAGTCTAAGAAAACTGTTTTCTACATCAGCCTGTGATTAGATTTATAGGAGGCAGTTACAGGAGACCTGAGCAGAAACAGAATTGAGAGACTGAACTTGTAGGCAAGCATCCATTACAGATGTTTCATTGTGTATTTAAGTACATAGTCAGCTAGGTGCTGGCTAGGTACACAGCTAGAATTTTGTATCAGAGGCAAGCCTTTGATGTCTTAAGATTCAACCAGTGAATTATAATGCCAGCTAAAATAGTGGTTAGGCACTCTCTAAAACAAAATACTGATTCACATGAGAAGTTTATGCAAACGTTCATCTCCTGTGTTACCATTGGTTTGAAAAAAGCCAAGTCAAAACCAAGAAGGGCATGGAAACAAGAAGAAATGCCGATGGGGGCATGCCAATGGAATAATATTTATTTTCTAATCATCAACTTTGGTGTTGGTAAACTTTTGAATTTTAAGATGGAAAATAAACTGTTTTCCTTTGAGTGATTTGTTTACTCTGAAGATTTGAATTTTTAAAGGCTTTTCAAGTAAGGGTCAGGTTCAATAACACTGTGATTTCCATAATTGCGTGGAATTGCATGGGAGGCCAAAGTTGTGTGGCTGATGTCAGCACCCACAGCATAGAAGATAGCTAATAACATGTCTTAGTAAGAAGGCTTTAAGGTTTAAAGGACAGAAATCAGATTCTACTAGAAGAAGCAGTGAATAATGTCTTACTTGTGCCTTTTGCAAATAGCCAGAGCTACAGATGGTTTCATAGGAGGCTATTGAAGTGGTACCACCTTGCCACCTAAGTCATGGTTTTCTTCCATCGCTGCATTCCCTCTTCCACATGACAGCTTTGTTTTCTGCCTGACCACTTCTGGGGATCTGAGATGCCTTTCAGCTGCTCCCTGTTGTGTCTGATTGTGCACATTGACAAAAAAGTCAATAATACCTTTCCTACTAGTCACAGCACATCTCTGGTATTCTTTCCACTTGGATTGCCTTAAGTCACGAGCTCAGCCTTCAGCCATTCACTGCGATAGGAGATTTGTTGATTGGCTTAAATTTGGTCATGAACTTTGGTAGAGGCAGGCTCCCCAGAAGTTATGAGTCTCCAAAGGGGAATTAGAGACTGTTGAGAAAGAAGAGAAAGGGGAGAAGAAAGAGTATACTAATAAAGTAACAAAAATTCACCTATTACAAAAGTCTTAACTTTGGTGAGAATTATTGACATTTATGGTTTTATATTTCAATGTTGTGATTAAATTTCGAAACAAGGAAGATGGCTTTATTGGTTGGAGGATTGAAGAAGTGTGTGTCAGCCTCTGACAAATTGTTCGTCATTATTTAATAAATTGAAAGCTAGAGATGATAATACAGTGGTGGCATTTTGAGGACTTCTAGTTGTGCATATCTGTATAAATGTCACTAACTATCTTGAGTGCAAAACCTAAAACTTAAACGCTACTGGGATAGAGAAACCTCAAGTTACATTCACTGTGAGATGATCTACATTTAGTTTGCTTTAACTGTGATAAAGTTGAAGCAGTATCCATGAGTTTATTTTTATAGAATAAGTTAAACGTATTTTATGCTTCTGAAATCATGGGATGTGATTAAGCTCCACAGTTACAATTATGAACACTTCCTAATAGACCATTAGCCAATGCTTAAATTATCATTTGAAGACCTTTCCTGTTGAGCTGAAATCACTATCACCATTATCTTCAAAACTATGCTCAAAAGATCTGTCTTATTCAGGATTTTTTGATCATGGGCAAAGAGTTTTCTTATCCTAGTTTTATATCAAAATGATCAACTATTATTTTAAAACTGTAGTCAAAATTATTGAATTTTACACCCAGCAGAGAATAAGAACTGCCACCTTCCACGATTCTTAAATAGTTAGAGCAAAACAAAACTTTCTCCTAGCCAGTCATAGCTATATCTTTTCTTACGAATTTAACTTGGGTTTTTAAAGTGCTTTACTAGATTAGTTCCCAAAGGGATTCCAGATAATACAAATGGAAATATATGGACTTTAGGAACAATCACGAACTGAGAATAATATGGGAATGCTGAATAGTATCTAAGTGTATTTTTAGCTACTAAGTGCTCAAGTCTTCATAAAGTAGTGATTACTATTATCACCATTTTACGTGTGAGAAAATGAAGCCTATAAACAGGAGATAACATTTCTCAAGATAGTAAGTGGTAGAGAAGGATTGAAGCTCAAAGATTGTGACTTCAGGGATAAAATCCTTTTTACTCCTTTTTATCATGAAAAATTTCATACATACAGAAAATTGAACATGTTGTATAGTAGTGTGTATTTACTCACCACTTGTTAATATTTTGCAATATTTGCTTTGTATATCTATGCATTTGAAAATTTTCTAAGTGTTGGAAATTATAGATGTGACATTTATCCCTACGATCTTCAACATAGGTTTCCTAAGAATGTTATTCTTTTATGTGCCCACAGTGTCATTATAACAACCTAAGAAAATGAATAATTCTCTAGTTTTGTCTTATGCTCAGTCCATATTCAAGTTTGTATCTTTTCCCTCTAAGTATATTTTATATCTGGTTTGTTCGAATCAGGATCCCATTACAGTTAATGCCCTGCGTGTGGATGTCAGGGGAAACTGTATTTTAAACCATTAAACAAAACAGTCTTGTGGGTTTCTCAGATTGTTAGCAGGAAAATTCACAGAACTGCATTTCTAGCATATCTGTACAATTACGGAGCTCTTCTGGAATTAAAAAAAGGTCTGGATATTAATCATAATTCAACCAGTTACTACTAGATTCATGACCTTGGGCAAGTTGTTTGATCTCTGAAATCCATAATTTTTTTCATTTCATCTGGTAGTTCTGAGGAATAAAGGAAATAATGTAGACTATATGCTTAGCACAGTGGGTCAGTATGTGTGGATACCTATCATAGGTGCGTTACCTTGAATAAAAAGTTCATGTGTACATGGGAGGAAATTTTTAGAGTCAACATTTGGTAATTTAAAACCCTGTAGATGATGCAGTGAAGATGGTGCTACTAGACAGTCACGTCAAATACAGGGAGAAAAAAAGAAGAAAGACATTTCTTTCAATTCATACCATGGTGACCCACATAGAGTCATGAAGAATGGAAAACTGTTTCCGGTGCTGCCACACTGGGCTCATGTTTTGAATAGACATGATTTCTAATTACAAAATATTTCATCATCGAAGTTTCACCACCTGGCGAATCAAGAAAGTGGACAGCTCTGTAAATCAGACTTAGCAAAGGATGTCGATTGGTATGTCATTAAGCACTAATGTTTTCCCCTCTGTCCAAGTGGCAATCCAAAGAATTTTTTTAACCTGTAGGAAAAACACCATGGTGGGTGGATCACAGTAGCACGAGAAGGAGAAGCCTAGCAGAGTGATGAGTTAGGTAGTCACGTGGAAAACAAGGTTTCTTTTTTTTCTCGTGTCTTGTGGAATATTTAGAACACTGTTCTTGTCATGTTTGTAGCCTGAGCTTCCCTGTTGCACAGAAAACAGTGAGCCATAAATATATGAGAATCTCCAGGATATTCTGCAGACATTTAAAACATATTGTTGGGTAATTTGTCAATGAAAATAAAATTATTTGGCTGGGGAATAAATTGTTTCCTAGAAAAAAAAAACCCATAGTATAAGTAGATTTTTAGGCAGTCACAGAAGTTCAAGTTATTTGGTCACTCAGTTGTGACTGATGATTCAGCCTGGCTGCAGATTCAAAAGTTAGGGCCTATACCGATATAAACAAAAAAATATGGATTTTAAAGCCAGGCACATATAATCTTCATAAGCACACTGACTCTAGTAAAAGAAAGGAATTACCTGGTAATAGCAACTTCTAAAAATTCTTCCACATAAAACAAGGTAAAACATGATAAACCTATCTAAAATGTGTAGTTTGTGTATATAAAGTCTTAAAATAGCAAACTTACTGGCTTCACATGAATGTTGTTAAATACTTTGGTTGCTCTTTCCTCAGAGACCCCCAGTATATCATCAAAATGTTACATCTGGCCTTGTCACCGACACTATCAAGCTGTTTGCCCAGACTGTTGGCCAGGACTCCAAAGTTCTTACTAGCTGTTCCTGCCAAGTCAGGGGAGAATTTCACAATCAGGGCAGTGCAAAGCACCTTGTTCTACTAACCGGGGGGTGGGGGGAGACTGACTATTACAGTGATAGAAGAAAGTTGATGTAATTTACAGCGGGTCTTGAATGGAGATGGTTATGCTACCAGCACACTTAGAGCTTAGTCTTGATAATGTTGTCTTGTAGAAGTTTGTTAAACAGAATCTGTTGTGTTTTTAATTATAGTTTTTTGAAGAGGCTCTATAATCCTAACAAGTGGCAGAGTTGGGTCTTTTGAGTGTTTTGCTTTTGCATTGTTTTGTTATCAGTAGGGTGAATGCTGGGCAAAATATTTCATTAGGCTCTGTTAGTTTTACAGCTGGCATATTCTTGTTTCACTTACAATTAGCTCGCTTAATTCTAGCAGAACTCTGACAGAGAAAATAAATCGCATGACTTGGAATGAACTCCTGGCTAATAATATAAAGAGTAGCACAAAACTGAAGACATCTTTAAATTTCTTTTTGAAACTTCAAAAATTTTAAAAGAGGAATAACAATCATAAAAAATAAATTATCTTCAGAAACAAGGAAAATGAAACAATAACAGAACAATCTTTAGAAATACTCAATAAGTGTGTGTGTGTGTGTGTGTGTGTGTGTGTGTGTGTGTGTGGTGTGTGTGTGGTATATCTTTGGGAATTAAAAGTCAATACAAGGAAGAACTCCTACCCTGTTTACAAAGATCTGTGAATTTGAAGTTTGCACTGAAGAATTCTCAAACACAGCCCAGAGAGTCATGGGAAATGTACTAGAAGGGTAAGATGAAAACTAAAAGAATGAGTTAACAAGCCAGAAAGCTGGACTGAAGGACTTGACACATTGACTTCATAATCTTTCTACAAGGAGGAACATGCAGAAAGGCACAGAAGACATTTTTAGACACTGAAATTACTAGAAGGTAGTACAAGATAATCTTAGTATGATCTTGAGGTGGGGAAGAATTTCCAATAGAATCAAAATCAGAACCAATAATCTGACAACCCCCAAATGGTTTTTTTTTAGTTTTTTTAATTTAATTTTTTAATTTCTTTTTTAATGTTTTATTTATTTTTTTTGAAGGAGAGAGAGAATGCCAGAGAAGGCAGAGAGAGGGGGGACATAGGATCCAAAGTGGGCTCTTCACTGACAGCAGCAAGGCTATCATCAGGCTTGAACTCACAAGAGGAAACTGCAGACTCATTGTCTGCAACAGGAAATATCAGTAGATTGTATTGTTCATAAGTTCTGTAATTTTAATTATTTTTGGTCTAACAGTGAGAGTTTAGTGCAGAAAGCCAAGCTGTGGTTGTGGATTAATTACTTCTGCTTTTCAATTCTGTCAGTATTTTGAACCCTTGTAACTAGGTGCGTACCTTTTGGGTACTTTATTCCTTCTTACCCGTATATCATTATGAAATGTCCTTTTCTATCCCTGGCTATATTCTTCTCCTAAACTCTTCTTTTCTTTATGTTAATTTAGCCATTCCTTCTTGCTCTCAAAATAAATTTAAAAAAAAATTTAATTTAGCCATTTTAGCTTTCAGAATATGTATCATGTATATTTCTCTTTACACATAAGATTTTGATGTGGCTTATTAGAGACTATGTATATTTATAAAAACAAATTAGGGGTCTCTGGGTGGCTCAGTCAGGTAAGTGTCTGACTTTGGCTTAGGTCATGATCTCAAAGTTCATGCATTTAAGCCCCATGTCAGGCTCTGTGCTGACAGCTCAGAGCCTGGAGTATGCTTTGGAAATTTACATTTCTATCTAACTCTGCTCCTCCCTCCGCTCACACTCCGTCTCTAAAAAAAATGAATAAACGTTAAAAAAAAAACAAAACCAAATTATGTGACAGCAATAGTAATAAATTTTGAATCAATCACCTGTTTTTAAATATAATTGTGAGTTCTGTAAGAAAATAAAAATAAAAAATAAAAGAAAAAGAAAAAAAGACGCACATAATAAGCAAGATGAGCAGTGTGGAAACAGTTTTTGAAACTGAGTGATGGGTGTATGGGAGTTCCACATGCTATTTCTACATGCTCCCTTTTTCCATTAAAATTTTAAAATCACTGGATGTCTGTGTGGCTCAGTCAGGTAAGTGTCTGACTCTTGATTTCGGCCTTGGGTCATGATCTCATGGTCGTGAGATTGAGACCTGAGTCAGGCTCCATGCTGAGCCTTGGGATTCTCATCCTCTCTCCCTGTCTCTCTCTGTCTCTCTGTCTCTCTCTTTCTTCCCTTGAGCCCCTCCCCTGCTCACTCGCACTATCTCTAAAATAAAAAAATTATAAAGATGCATAATAAATGATACTAATACTAATTGGATTGTAGCAAGTAGAAGAATGTTAAGTAATAAAAGTCAGTAATAGGAAAATGGCTTTTGCATTGAAGAAGCAGAATAAAATCCATCACAAAAGGAAAAGATTTAAGAAAAGATTGTAAAAACAAATTCAAAATAGTTCCCTTTAATGGGAAATTAAAAAATCAATTAATAAAGAGAAAAATAGGATTTGTTCATCAGTAAAATAATGAGGGGTCAAACTGATCCTACTAGGTTAGGAAAAAGTGTAGGTTTTCACTAAGAATAGAACTTAAAGCACAAGGAGAATAATAATATGTAAACAACCTGATTCCTAAAAAATAAATCCTATCTCCAAATATAATAAAAATAATAGCATAAATTGTTGATGTTAATTAAACATGACACCTTTTGATCACTGTCTATTTGTCAAAAACTTTGCACACAATATCTGTAATCCTCTCAAACTCTCTGCAAAGACTGGGGGTAGATTGATTCTTAGAGGAAACTCCCTTCTCTATTCCAGTCCAAGGGATTTCTCCAAAGTTCATCTGGTTAATTACAAAATCTGCTCAGAAAAATGTAATTTTTCTCTTTAATTAAGCAAAAAGGTACTTGACAGAAATTTACCTAGACAGGTATACTACTCTCGATATAAACAAAGACATCTTCTGTATCAAAAATAGTTCAACCATTCCATGAATCTAAAGTTTTTCTTTTTTTATCCTTTATTTTGGGCTTAGTCTGATAGCATCAAAGTCAGAAGCATGATTGCAAGATTAACATGGTGACCTCCTCTCCTCTGTGGTATCACAGTTTTAAAGAGTTGGCTTACAGACAAATTGCCATTGCAGACTAGACGTGTGTCTACATCTAGTAGATGTAGCATGTGCTGCATTCCCTCTCTATCATAGTAGAACATTAACAAGTATTTATACTCATTTGCTTCCTAATAGCCCAAGCTTGTCAGTTGTAAGGATTTATTTTTGCACTTGATCTTAGCTGAAAGGTGGAGAAGCGATAATAATAAGGATTTATTTTTGACATCTTCAGGTTTCAAGTTGTTTGGCTTTTCCTTCAGTTCTATTTTTTCCATAGAGTCTAGAACGGTGCATGTGTTAATGATGTAGTGTTACTCTAATCCCATTTTTCTGATTAGTTGAAATTAAATGTCAGATGGTTCTTTCTTTGTATAGAGACATTAAATCATCTTGCTGTTAAGAGTATACTTCTGTGTTGGGGTGCCTGGGTGGCTTAGTCGGTTAAGCGTCCGACTTTCGCTTAGGTCATGATCTCGCGGTTCGTGGGTTCGAGCCCCGCGTCGGGCTCTGTGCTGACTGCNACTTCTGTGAATTAAGAAACTATGCATCTGGAAAATGGACTCCTCCTATATGAAGATATAACTTACCAGAAAAAAATGACTGATTTAAAGTATCATAATTATATCTGGAAATGTAGTAGTAACTTTAACATAATTGTAAATTAGCCCTTTTTTATTTTTACCAAATTCTCTCAATATAAAATAATCTGCCTATGTGGAGCGACTGTGCTTCCATCATAACTTTTCTAGATCTTAATTTCTTTGTCTTTATCACTCTCTTAGTAACACACACACACACATGCACGCACGCACACACACATGCACCATTTTGTCTTTTAGAGCTATGGAAAAACATCCATCATGGTCTTTACGTTATTACTATCTTTCTTTCTAAACTTTAATTATTCATTAAATGTTAGTATTTAAAACTACGGTGGATTTTTTCAAAGATTTTAAAGTACATCAGGATAGTAATCTGACCAATTTTTAAAATGTTTATGTATTTTTGAGAGAGAGTGTAAGCATACACATGAGCTGGGGAAGGGCAGAGAGATGGAGAGAGAATCCCAACAGGCTCCATGCTATTACCACAGAGCCCTACCCAGGGGCTTGAACTCATGAACTGTGAGTGCATGACCTGAGCAGAAATCATGAGTCAGACATTTAACTGACTGAGCCACCCAGGCACTCCATAATCTGAAATTTTAATTCAACCTAAAAACATATAAGCATATTAATATTCTGTAGCATTAGAATACAATATGGTTAATCTCCTCAGTGTTTTATGGATGAGATTTCATTTCTTTTATATTACTTGCATAAGACATTTTATTTTCTGCTGTATCTTCAACTAAAGTTGAGTCATTCTGAGATTTTGCTAAACCTATGTGAATTTGTTGTTCACTCTAAAATGAATATTAAGATACCTCTTTTAGATTAAATCATTATGCCATGATGTCTCTGATATATATTATATAACCTCTTTTTTGATAGCTTTTAAATATCATTTATATTCAAAAGCTGTACAAAAGTAGAAGAAAATGCTGTAGAATGATTTTGTCAGTTGTACTAAATCACTTAAAATATATAGCCATAAGGAACAAATGATCTGGAAATACAATAGTTCAGAGCATCATCTAAGAGCAAGAACTCAATAAGCAGGCGGGGGCAAAGAGAAAAAACAAAAAACAGGGTCAGTTCTGTTCTACATTATTTCAGAAAATATAGAGACAGATAGTCTAGCAAACTGGAAAAATAAAACATTTTCAAGGAGACAAAGATAATACATTTTCAAAATACAAAAGTAGGAATAAAATTTTGACTTGGTGATTTATGTTTTTAAATGGATTCATGTAAAATGTTTCAAAACTGTGTTGGTTTTTGTCTTCTGGGTGCGTAATCTGTGTCAAAGTCACCGTGACCTGTGAGCATCCTATTATTTTTGTGTGTGTATGGTACATCTTGACAGTATTATGCTTATTTTTCAGTACTTTTTTCTCATCATCTGAGTATTTTTCTCCTTTTTGTCTTATTTTTGTCTGCCCATTTACATCTGTATCATTCCTTCTTCAAAATATGTACACATAGGCAAACTCTAATTCATTCACTGTACCACAAAATGTATGTGTATTCCTCTCTTTCAGGTTTTTATAATTTTACTATATATAGTAAATATATATGGTACATGTCCATAAATACCACCTACAGTTGTTTTATATATTTAAAATTTTCTTTGTTTTTCAAATCTAAAAAGTTGCACCTTCTACTTGATTGGCAGCCAGTGTTTTTCACGCTTTTGAGTTTTAGATTTATCTGTCAACATGGACATTCATTTCAGTTTTAATTGGGTATTCGTGTGAGTGTAAGCAGTTAAATATTGGCAAATGTATTTTTGTGTGGAGATACCTCATCACATATATGAGTAAGAGAGTTTTCTAGATTGAATACCTACATATAGAACTGCTAGGCTGGAGGTCACATTCATTTTCAAATTTCTTGGATTAACTACATTGTTCTTGAAGGTGATGTACTAATTAGTCTCCCATGAGCAGTCAAGTCTACTATTTGACTTTCTTCAAAGGCAGTATAATTAACATACACTGTTACATTATTCCAGGTGTATAACATTGTGGTTAAACAGCTCTTTGGCATACTCTGCTCACATAGGTGTTTCCTTCTGTTTTCTCATATCAGGCCTTTTTCTCATATCGTGTTTTAAAAATTTTTGTCAAATTTATGGGGAAAAAGAACACTCTTTTTATATCTAGAGATCCAAAAATCCTAGTGAGGGTAAGCATCTTTGCAAAATTTTTGGCCTTATGGTTTTCTTAGCTTAATTCATTTTTCATCACCGTTAGGTACAGTGGGCTTTTAATTTTAATATTAAATTGCCTGAAAGGTGCTCTATTTAGCTTTTTTCCCTCCTGTTGGACAAAACCTTATTATAGTGTTGTGAAATATAACTATTTTGTGTGTTAGCATATTCTTAAAAAAATGTCTCAGATAAGACAGGCCATATCAGTCTTACATTACACTTTCACATCCATCATAAAAACTGTACCATAGAAGGTGCCCAACAAATACTGGTTAAATTGATAAACACGTACAGTGTTTTTTATTATTCTAAAGGCCATTGATCAAACAACCAAACTTCTACACATTCAGAATAAGATGCATATAACACTTTTTTTTTTTAATGTTTTATTTATTTCTGAGAAAGAGATAGAGACAATGTGAGCAGGGGAGGAGCAGACAGAGATGGAGACACAGACTTCAAAACAGGCTCCAGGCTCTGAGCTAACTGTCAGCACAGAGCCCGAGGTGGGGCTTGAACCCACGAACTGCGAAATCATGACCTGAGCAGAAGTTGGACGCTCAACCAACAGCCACCCAGGCACCCCTAGGTGCAGGTAACACTTCTTATCTGTCCTGTGGCTCACATAGACCTTGACAAATAAAAGGCTTTTAATATACTCATTGCAGTGTCCCCTCCTCAAATTTTCTTTTTTTAAAAAATTTTTTAAATGTCTGTTTATATTTGAGAAAGAGAGGGAATGAGATAGATAAAGCACACAAGCGGGAGAGGGGTGGAGATGGGCAGAGAGAGGTAGAGACAGAATCTGAAGCAGTCCAGGCTCCGAGCCATCAGCACAGAGCGCCCCTCAAATTTTCTTTTAGTAATAGTGGCCTTGGATTTGGGCTGATATTCACACTAAAAACCCGTGTCTTCATGCAGCCTAAAGTTTACTGAGCCCTAAGAAAGACTGTAGCTCAGAAGCAACAATATAGCAATAACATAGCTGAGTTCTCCTGACTCCCAGGCATGGTGTCCGATGCCCTTGTAACACTTGTGGAATGTGTGCTCAGAGATACGAGGCTAAGTGGAGAAGACAATCTATTGAGGAAAATCATCAGATCTGGGGTCGCTTCAGCTTTTGTATAATGCTGGTGACCTGCCATCCTCAAATGAATGAACAGGACTATTGTCCCTTCTCCAATTGCAGTTGAATCTCATCCATATTGATTATTCAGTCCTTGACAAATAGGGTCAAGAATGTGGCATAGTTGCTTAGTTTAGTACATTGTCCTCAGTCAGACTCTGATTTATCTTGTATTTAAATATAGGTGTACTGGAAAAAGTTAAGGCAAAAAAATGTTTAAATAAAGAAAATATAAAGGTATACTCTGTTTAATACTATGAGTTCCCATTACAAGGAAAATTCAACCAGAGGTTAAATAATCTTATCCCTGACCAAGTGAGTCACAATTATTTGTAGCCTTTAAAAGATGTTTTTAAGTTTATTTATATATTTTGAGAATGACAGGGTAAATGGGAAAGGGGCAGAGAGAGGGAGACAGAGGATCCAAAGCAGGCTCTGTGCTGTCAGCGCAGAGGTTGCAGGGCTCAAACCCAGGAACCATGAGGTGATGACCTGAGCTGAAACCCAAGAGTGCAAAACTTAACCAACTAAGTCATCCAGGTGTCCCTATTTGTAGCTTTTATAAAGGTTTGGACAGAGTCATTGGCCTGCATGTGCAACTTTTTCTAAGCTAGGTTTATGCCTTGATCCCATTCCATGATTCAATACACCAGTTCCCTAAACCCCAATTTCCTCTAGCGTATTAGGGCTAGTGTTGAATGAAACACCAAGAAGTGTTTGCTTCTGAGTACCTATGGCATGAGTGTAACTCAAGTGTATTATGCCAGACTTCTAGTTTCCAGTCCACCATATAAGTGCCTTTGAAGCAGTCAATCCATCCTAACAAGTAAAAGGCTGAACTAACTGGAAAATCGACAACTCTTCTTAGGTCTGCTGAAGTGAGGTTACAGGGCAAACCTCTTTTCCTAATGACTGAGAGACAAGTGGTTATGGAAAATCATAACAGATTAGAAGTCCATGAGCAGGAAAACGTCTGTGAAAACCAGTACCAGGGTGGAGAAAGCCTGAGCTGTAATTGATGAATTGCTTGAAGGCTCATTGTGGACGTCAGAGTTAAAACTCCAGATCTCCCATACTTTTGTGAGCTTTGTCTCCTAGAGCTTTATACGTGCTCAAAGTGAATGTCAGAAAACAATCCTCTGGGCAGAGGGAGGACAAGAATCACTTTTGGAATGTCACAGTATTCTGTTTCTAACAAACACCTGCTCTCAAGAGAAGCTGTTTTACTAGAGTCTTAATTTGTTGAGTTTTGTCGCAGCCTTCCTGGAGAAAGGGGGAATGCCTGACTCTGTCTCCTGGACTGAGAAGCACTTGTGCTAAAAGACGGAAAATTAATCATAGGACGTAAAACTCATCCTCTCCCATCATATCTTGAGGCCACATTACTAACAGTCTATTTAGTAGAGTTTCTTTTACCCAGTTTATTATGCTAGCTTTCAACAAAAAATTACAAGACAGNAAAGAAAAAAAAAAAAAAAAAAAAAAACCACACAGGTTAGGGGTGCCTGGGAGGCATAGTTGGTTAAGTGTCCAACTCTTGGTTTCAGCTCAGGTCATGATCTCCGGGTTCTAGAGACTGAGCACCCACTCCCCCGCCCCTTCCCTGCTCCCATGTGTTCTCTTTCTTTCTCTCTCTCAAAATAAATCAAAGTGTTTTTAAAAACTACAGTTGAAAGAGACAGGAGAAAGACCAGAACAAGGATTTGATATGACAGGGATTTGGAAATTATCAGACCTTGACTTTAGATCAACTATCATTAGTATGATAAGGGCTCTAAGAGGCAAGTAAGAAACATGAAAGAATGGATTAGAATGTAAGCGAAGAAATGGCAATTCTAAAAAAGAATCAAGTATATTGTGTATTAAGTGCCCCAGAAGATGATCAGTAAAGCATATTCTGCTTCTGGTTGCCATTCAGTTTGATTGTGTTTTAAGACTTCCAACATTCCCTTTTTGCATATCATGGGGCAAATCACTGAATTTACATTGTGGCTATATCATGGCCACAGTCTCCATTTCCCATATCAAATTCCTTGAACTGATGTTTATGTTGTATCCCATATACATTTACACCTAGTAATTTTCCCAAGTGTACAGAACAGGTGATAATGATATACTGTAGGTCATTACGTTAACAGACAAGATCCGCATTTACAGAAATACAGAGTATCAGCTACCAGCTTTCAGGAACAGTATGTTCAGTTCAGTGCAAAGCTAGGAAAATCAAAACAAAAACAAAAAACGCAAAACACACAGTCCAGATGGTAACTCTCAAGTGCAGTTACTCAGGCAGATCCTCAGTTAGGATCACTATTATCATCATCAAGAGATACTTGTTGATGTCTTTCCTTCAAAACATCCAAAGACACTTCTAGGGTAAATCTAAAAATCAAAGATACTTGCCAGAACAAAACAAATCCAGAGTTTTTGTCTAGCAATTGCCATAAATTGGCCTACTTTTGAAAGGAACAACTAGGGAAATGGCTCCTGTGGTCTGAGATGCTGTCTTTAAGACATGATTACCATCTTAAATGATCACTTATCTTTTGAAGAGAGTTTCCCTTTAGTTTTTGTGTTTGTTGGTTAAGATTTCATTTACTACCTGGTTTAATCCAGGCTCAGCCAGCCAGGGTGGGATCTCTAATTCAGGCACCCACTCATCCACATGGCAAGAATAGCTTCCTTTGTGTACAAACACAGACTTTTAGAAAAAGGAATGGGACAATTTCAGCAACTAGACACTGAAATTGCTGTGCATAGAGGCAATCCTTGTTGGACGATACAAAATGAACATACCATCTAGCCATCATTCGCTTAGGAATGCACAAAGTTCAGAAGAATTAATTCAGCAATACTATTTTATTTATTTTTATGGAGATGTGGTTGACATAATGTCACATTAGTTTTAGGTGTACAACATAGTGATTCAATGAGTTTACGTGATGTGCTCTTAAGTATAGTTACCACTTGACTCCGTACAAGGCAATTGAATACCATTGACTATACTCCCAATCCTGTGCCTTTTATTCCCATGACTTACTTGTTTCATAACTGGAAATCGGTACCTCCAACTTGGCTTAACCCATTTTCCCCATGTCTCCGTCCCCTTTCCTCTGGCAACCATCACTTTGTTCTTTACTTAGGGATTTATTTCTACTTTTTGTTTGTTTGCTCATTCATTTGTTTTTAAAATTCAACGTGTAAGTGAAAGTATATGGTGTTTATTTCTCTGTGATACTTTTTCACTTAGAACGGTACCCTCTAGTTCCATCCATGTCGTCACAAATGGCAAGATTTCATAGTTTTTTAATAGTTGTGCAGTCTTCCATTTTATATATGTATGCATATATATGCATATATACATATCCCACATATTTTTTGTCCATTCATCTATGGATGGACACTTGAGTTGCTTGCTTCCATACATTGGCTATTTTAAATATCTCTGCAGTAAACATAGGGGTGCATATATATTTTCAAATTAGTGTTCAAGCCACTTCTTTAGACACATAAAGGGACATAAATCCATAAGATTTGATACTTTTTAGTGAAATGTATACATTGGTTGAATAAAATATAACCTGGGACCAAATTGATAACCATTCTGTTTCAAATATTTTACAGTATTCTTAGCTAGTGCTTCCTTTCTAGGATAAGTGAAGCCAAAGTCCAAAAAGACACAGACATTTCTATTCTGGTCAGAGTTCATTTGAAGCCACTTGTTGCTACTGATGAGAGTCCTCAAGACCTTGCTGCTAGCTCTGGTCAGCTCTTATCTCTGGGAAATCTCACACATCTTCCTTTCTTGCTGCTATACTGTAGACTATTTTATGACATTAGCAGGTTCATGATGTAGTGAACAGGTATGTAGTTATTCCACACAATGTTTCAGAGTGTGAGCACTTCCTGGCTCACTTGTTTGAGATACACATTTCACTAACATCTAAGATTCAAGCAAAGTCATCAGGTGTTGCCTCCCAATTCATTTTTGAGCCTGTAGTTGAATTTTTCTGTTGAGTAGCCACATGGACTCACTTTCATTCTCTCTTAGAACTCCTAGAGTGTTTCCATAAGTACACTGCCCACACAGTTGTATTCTTAGTTGTACAGTCATCTAGGGTACATGTGCCTGACCACATGGTGGGATAACTGGCCACTGCCCATGAGCCCATAAAAATAAAACCTGTACTTCAGTAAGAGCTCAGTTGTTTTGAACTGCCAGACACACTCACCTCAAATCTGCCTGTTGCTTATCCTTCCACTTGGCCTCAGCAACTCTTTTTATCAAATTCAAGAAAAACGTGGATAGATTTCCAGATGGTGTCATATGTCTCAAATCAGGAACTTCAATTAGACACAAGAAAGTTTGTTATCCTTTAATAGGAGAAAAATCTGATGGTTTAGGAGCTGACAGTTCTGGGAATTCTGTCAGTTCTCCCTAACCAATTCTCCCTCGACCTGAACCCCCACAGACCAGAGCCCCTGCCGGGAACATGTTCCTATATGTATATTTTTTCCATTTTATCAGTAAACTCTGCTGAATAGGAATATCTTTCTGATATTATAACATAACAGGCATTTCAGTTCTCAGAATAATTTTTTGTCTCTCAGTGGTGGGAGATCTACACCAAAACCCACGAGTTGGGTATTATTTATTCTTGAAGGGATGTATCTAGCTACAGTGTCAGGCACTTTGGGAATCTTCTAGTGCAGGGGTCACTTCTGGGGAAGAGTGTTACATACACTTTTTCCAGGGACCTTAATTACTGTAAGTACACGAAGCAGACACTGGCTCACCTTCCCAAGCTATTGTGATAAAAACCTCAGACTGTTAACACCAGTAATGGAAGAAGATATTGAATGTAGGTTGTGGGGAGGGAGTCATGTTTTTTAATTATCCTTGAAATGGATGGGGAAATTTATGATAACACCATATGAAAATATTTACTTTGTGGATACATTTGCATACTTTAATGCCATTTAGTCCTTCATATACACCTTTCTATACATATTTGATCTTTAATAAAACAACAGGCATACATTTCCATTCGCTATGAAGTCACTAACAACCATCCTTCATACAAAGAGAGATGCTCCAAGCACCTGTTTAATGGAGAGACTCACATCTCAGTAGTCATTTTAGCACTCTCTGGATAGCTGTCCTGACACTCATCCACAGGCAAAGTTAATTCCTTCTCGATTTAGTAATGTTCTCACCTGAATGCTTCCAATGTAACCACCAATGATGTTAATCACCACTGCATTATATAAAATGAGAGAAAAGAGAGAAGTAATTATTACATGATTTATATATGTGTATGTGTAATACTTAGTGTGCGCATCTCTGTGTTCAGTATTTTAGCCCAGAGACTTTGAATTAGGAAAAAGCCATAGCTGCTTTTCTCTGTCCACATTTCGTTTTTTGTTTTGTTTTGTTTATTTTTTTATGTTTGTTTATTTTTGAGAGAGACGGAGCACAAGCCAGGGAGGGACAGAGAGAGAGGGAGACACAGAATCTGAAGCAGGCTCCAGGCTCTGGGCTGTCAGCACAGAGCTCAAAGTGGGGCTTGAACTCATAAGCCGTGAGATCATAACCTGAGCCGAAGTTGGACATTTAATGAACTGAGCCACTCAGGCTCCCCTGTCCACATCTTCTTTTTATTTGAGGCAGGAAGGATTTTGCAACTCCTGGGCCTGTTCATGCTACCTTCAAACCCACCAGAAGTTTAAAATGACCTACAGCTCCTTCTTCTCCTACCAGGGAAAAGATAGAGCCTTCATTTCCTACCACATACCTTTTCCATTCCTATATCATTTGGTGGTATAATGATTTTATCGTTAAATGATCATGATTATTTTGAGCATCTCCAGCAACTGACAAGTCTTCTAAAAGCCTAGGAAATAAAATGTTTGAAAGCATGTGAAATGTGTACAACTGTCCTGAGAAGGAAAGGTTATAAAACAGGATTTGAAAAACTTTGTTGTCAAGATCTTTCAAAGATCCTCCTTTAAAAAGGACTCTTGGTGATGTTGTTGATAGCTGCAGCAGGCCAGGAAGCAGACGATTTCAAAATATTTGTGTTCTGACCACAGATTTTGGAGGAACTCCACAATTTCCTTTTAAAACACTAAGAATGCCTGTATGGGAATAAAAAGAGAATATGGTCATCTGGGAAAAATCAGCCTCAGCCAAATGCAGAAGAGGGACGACTGAAAGTAGGTCACTTGACTAATAGCTTGAGGGGCAACCTGTATTTTTTTCCTCCTCTTTTAGAATAAGAAGGAATGAAGAATCCCAGCTGAACATGTGCTTAAGTAAATAAAACAAATGAAATTTACCTCTTGGCTCGTGGGTATCTCATCTTTATTATGTTGGCAAAACACAAACACTGTCTTCTACCATTGCTGTCTTTTCCCCATTCTGATCTAAATGCACAGTGTACAATTGAAGGACATGGACATCATATTAATTTTAAATTGATGGGACCACCGTTCTCTAGACAGTATAAGAAATTCTTTAGGGATTCCTTTAGATGGATTATACTGAACCGTTACTTGATCAAGAGACTAATAGGAATTTTTTTAAGTTCCAAAATCAAATATTAAAACATAGAAATCTCCAGAATAAATTTTATGCTAACATTATTTTAAAATTTTATTTTGTCTTTTTTTTTTTTAAAGTTTATGTATTTATTTTGAGACAGAGAAAGCAGAGGAGGGGCAGAGGGAGAGAGAAAAAGAGAGACAGAGAGAGACAATCTCAAGCAGGATCCACACTGTCAGCACAGAGCCCAGTGCGGGGCTTGAACCCACAATTCTGAAATGATGACATGAGCAGAAATCAAGAGTCCGACAATTAACCGACTGAGCCCAGGTGCCCCATTAATATTTTAGTTTAATTTGTAGGTCTGTGTGGTAAGAATGTGTAGTCTGTGCAGGGGCCGAGAGGCTCTTTAAAAGGAAACTTCTTTTTATTATTATTATTAAAACCATCTTTCTACTCACTGTGCTCTTAGGGAAATATTTTGCAAACAAAATTCTAGAAAACACAGTAGGAAATCAAGACAGAGTTTATGTGCAAGTTAGTTGAGCTTAAAAAAAAAATAAGTACAGTAACCAGCTTGTGAGTCCTTTGAGAACAGAATAATGAGACCTGGATTTAAAGATTTCTCAACTCCGAGACACTGCTTCTTGATATTTAGGGGCAAACCAGTTCTCTTAAGTCAAATCACTGTTTTGTTAAGAGCAATCTCTCTCTCTCTCTCTTTTTTTCTTAAGACTTGACCATAGCCCACCTGGAAGGCAGTGTGAGTCACATGTCAGAAAGAAGTCAGAAAACCTTTGGCAAGATGATTTCTAGGTACTTAAACTGGTCAGCGTCCCTCAAAACATCCACAGCTGCTGTTTTAGTTATAATTGAGGGCTTCCACTTTAGAAATCTGGATGGAGAATCACTCATTGCCTTTGATTTTAATTAATTTCCCTCCAGCTCACCCAGGCCTTACTATATGATTCTCTCTTTTAATTTAACAAAAATCAAATAGCAAGTAGGTTAAAAAAACACAATGCAAACCAAACGTAAGACTCACAGTTACCATTATTTCTTATACTGTACCATTAATAAATAAAAAGTCCGAGTTGAAACCATTAATTATTGCTTTACACGGCCCATGTAAGCTCCATATATGAGTACGAACTACATTTTGTGATACTTTTGTATAGAACTGATTATGAAGGGAATTTTAGACGTATTTCATTTTTTTAAATGCAGACAGGATTTCAGATTCACCAGTGACTAATATACAGGAAGATTATTTATTTTAGTAATTATATAAATATATAAGTAATTTTGAAACCCTTAGTGAGCATGAAGTGTCTATTGCATGATGTGCTGGTGTCAGAGATACGAACATTATCTGTGTCCCCCAAAGCATCATGTTTACTACTTTCTACGAGAACATTTTGAAAGCAAGTACGCTGTAATTCTCACCCTGCCACCCACTTACATCCCATACAGAGTGTATATTCCACTCAAATTTCTTGTAGGATTTTTTCTCAGCAAATGTCCCACTGTCTCAGCCTATAAGACTTAGAATAGATCGATGTGTTTGTGTGCTATGTGCTGTGTCTGTGCATTTTTATCCATCTATTTACATATGTGTGTGTAATTGTGCATGTTAACGATGTGCAGGTACATTTAAAATGCTCCCAACACCAACATGTTTTCCAGAGGACTCAAATTTTTAAAAATGACCTATTTGCCAAGGTTGTGATTAGCCCTGGTAAAAATGGATAGACTGAAAGGAGAAGTAGGATCTCCTCTTCCTCTTAAATCTTACGTGCACTCCTCATCTTGTGTATAGCAGTGCGTGCAAGTGTGTGTACTCATACAAACAACAGTCCTGTAAATGGCTTCAGTTCTCACACACCACAGCTTTCTTACCCAACCACTGAAACTAACTAAATACTTCTTCTTGTAAATAAAAAAAAAATTAAGATCTTCTTTTGGTGTCATTTTTACCCTGTGTTAGATTGTAAATTCAATACGTAAGAGAGAAAGATATCTTAAAGTCGGGAGTAGTCCTGTAAATGATGCTGACTGTGGTTATGTGTATATAACCTTGTGTGTAAATGTTATCACACACATGTGTAACACCCAATATATTGGTGTTCTTAATTACACCAAAGGAAGCATGTAATTGAATTTATGTTAAGAGCTAGAGTATGACTCTAGTGAATAATTTCCCTAAAACCCGAATGTTTATGGAGTCTCTCTTGGTTCTAGATATGATTTTTTGGCCTTTTTCATTTCAAAGGTGCTCTACTGTTCCTAATACACAGCAGCAGTTTAAATGAGCACCATGTAAGCAAGACATATGTGCCATTTCTATAAAGAGATGTGTATTTAAATGTTGGAACTATAAATAACCTTTTGTAAAGGTGTGTGACCCATCTTTTTGTCTGGCTGTAAGGGTTAGAACTGAAAAGTGACTGTTCTTTCAATTCCAAAATATTCTAGTCAGTGTTAGCCACCTAAGGAGTTTGGGTTGTACATCTAAAACATAGCTTCTGGCTTAATGAAAGAAATAAAAATAATGTGTGGTTTTTTACACCTTGGCTAGAAGAATTTGGTAAAGAGTATTCACATTTTTTAGAGTTGCATTTTTAGATACGTTATTATATAAGCATATTTTAGTTACTTCTTAAATTGTTTTGAGAGAAGTACTCACTGGCCCCTCTTGATGTTTTCCTAAGGCTTTTACCTCTTCTTTACTCACTTCTCACTGACTCTTGCTCTTAGAAATGAATCTGCTTATAGGCAACAAGGGTTTTGCACTGTTTGTCATGCATACATTGTAGAGAGACTTCCCCCTTCCATGGAATCCAACCGGGGTCCAATAATAAAAGTGGACAGGTGAACAAATATGCCTATATTACATTAGCAAGACCACTTGGCTAAAAGACCCCTAGACTTTATCAGGAGTAAGCATGGTGTTTCAGTTGGTAAACAGTGTATCATAGTTTTTATAACTCATGTTGTGAAAATGAGTGTTAATTGTTAGGACTCTTTTGAGATTCTCAGCAGTTTATTTCGGTACAACACACACATTGTGGAAAATTTTAGTAGAAAAGGCATGGGGGTGATTCTATATATATAAGTAAAAAGGAGTTCAATAGGAGTTGTTAGTGAATGATAAACCAGACACAGTTTCTCAGAATTTTGGAAAGTTTGACAAAAGCTAAAGAACTTTTCAAACAATCCACATCATACTTACATAATTAGGTGAACTATTTTGAAGTGCTTATGGATCAGTTGAATTGTATTAGTGGATCTTTCTGAAGAAACACTGGCATAGGTACAGGAATGTAAAGAAAGAAAACACAAAGCATGTTTAGATGATAATGAGTAAATTAAATTAGAGAGCTAATTATGTGTAGGGAATAAGGAGGAGAAATTGGAAAGCAGAATATAGGTTGAAAATGACGAGACCTGACTACCAAATGAATATTTTAGGGATTATTCTTCAAAACATGAAAAATAATTAAAAGCTTTCAAACAAGAACAAAATATGGCCAAATGAGATTATTTCGTGCAAGTGGGACTAATGTTGAATCTCCATGAATCTCAAGTATAAGCTGTCCTAAAGCATGAAAAATGGATCGTTTGAATAGTAAAATCTCGAAAACTTTCTTCTGCATAGAGATAATAATTAGGAGAGTGGAAGGAGAGGATTACTGGAGGAGACAAATAGGAATCTACATGTTTGTTCCATTTCTGAAGGTAAATGATGAGGTCATTTCGTGTAAGTCACTCAGATCCTGGTAGCTTGTATTCAGCTTTAATAACTCCATAATTTTTTCCATTATTGAGTGTAATGTTACCTGTGGGTCTGTCATATATGGACTTTAGTATGTTGAGGTGTTTTCCTTCTATACCCAATTTGTTGATGGTTTGTATCATGAAAGGACATTGTGATTGTCAAAAGCTTTTTCTGCATCTTTTTGACAAAGTCATGTGATTTTTATCTTTCATTCTACTAATGTGATGCCTTGCATTTATTGATTTGCATATGTTGAACCATCCCAGGGATAAATCCTATTTGGCCACAGTTTATAATCCTTTGGATGTGCTCCTGAATCTAGTGTGTCTAAAATTTTGTTGAGAATTTTTGCATCTATACTCATAGGGGATTACAGTTTTCTTAAAGTGTCTTTATCTGGCATCAGTATCATCATAATGCTGGCCTCAGAGAATGTTTAGAAGTATTTTTTCCTCTTCAAGTTTTTGGAAGAGTTTGAGAAGTGTTAGTATTAATTCTTCTATAACTGTTTAGCAGAATTCACCAGTGAAGCCATCTGGTTCTGGGGTTTTCTCTGTAGGAAGGTTTTTAGTTATTGATTTAATCTCTTTACTCATTATTGGTCTGTTTAGATTTTCTATTCCTTAGTGATTCATTCTTGATAGGTTGTGTGTTTCTAGAAATTTATTCATTTCTTCTAGGTTTTCTAATTTGTTGGTATGTAATTGTTCATAGTCTCATGTGATCCTGTGTATGGCTGTTGTATCATTGTAATATCTCTTTTATTTCTAAGCTTATATATTTGAGTCTTCTCAGGTTTTTTTTTCCCTTAGTTTAGCTGAAATTTTCTCAATTTTGTTTATCTTTTTGAAAAATCACCTCTTAATTTTTTTTATTCTATTTTTTTCTGGTCTCTGTTTCATTTATTGCTACTCTGATATTTCTCTTTGCCTTTTTCCTGATAACTTTGGGCTTAATTAACTCCTCATTTTCTAATTCTTTGAGGTGTAAAATTACGTTGTTTGAAATCTTTGTAATTTCTTGATGCATGCATTTATTGCTGTTGACTTTCAGAGCTGTTTTTACAGCATCCCATAGGTTTTGATGTATTGTGGTTCCATTTCCACTTGTTTGAAGATTAAAAAATGTTTTTTTCCTTCTGACTTCTCCTTTGAAATCAAAGTTGTTCAAAACTGTGTTGTTTGTTTTCCACATATTTTTAGATGTTCCAGCTTTCTTCTTGTTGTTGATTTCTGTTTCATACCACTGTGGTCAGAAAAGACAGTTGGTATGATTTCAATCTTCTTGAATTTGCTGAGACTTACTTTGTGTCCTGTTATATGATCTATCCTGGAGACTGTTCCATGTGCACTTCAGAAGACTGTGTATTCTGTTGCTGTTGAATGGAATGTTCTATACATGTCAGTTAAGTCCATTTGGTCTGAATATGCTTCAATTCCAGTGTTTCCTTGTTGATGTTCTGCCTCTAATATCAGGAACAAAACAAAGATGCCCAGTTCGACCACTCTTGTTCAGTATTGTACTCGAAGTCGATCTTGGACCAATCAGGGAAAGCATCCAAATCAGAAAAAGAAGAAGTAAATGGTAATTTTTTGCAGATGATATGATTTTGATTTGTTTGTGCAATGACATAAACAAGATTCCAGTTTTTTTAGGTTCCTGGTCTGTCAGCCTCTGTATGTCAGCATTGTCTCCCCTCTTGGTCATGGGATGAACACTAACTTTAAGAACCCCGTCCTTAGGGAAGCCTGGGTGGCTCAGTTGGTAGAGCATGTGACTCTTGATCTCCAGAGTCTCAAGCCCCACATTGTGCATATAGCTTACTTAAAAAAAAAAAATCACATCCTTGCATCATAGCATCTCACTTGGGGAGGAAAGAAGTTAGGGATATTCTCTTGACTTCATTCTGTCCTTTTATTTTTCCCAAAAGCTCTTTTCCAGGAGACTTCTTCTTACATTTCACTGATGAGGAATGAGATTAAGCTCCACTCTTATGGCTGCTCATGCCACCATAACCATCTTGTGCCCTAGAGTTAGGCACATTCATTCAAACAAAAGTAGGTTTTTTTGTGGCTAGAAAGAAGAGATAATGACTGCTGGGTGAACAAAGTATTTGGCACTTTTGACTGTTAATATATGTAGTTTTCTTCAAATCATTAAGAATGCATTAAATACCTTGTGTTCCACTGGCTTGGATATTAAAATGAGGTAAACTGTACTCCCTCTGCCTAAGGAGCACAAAATATTTTGGTGCGTTTAGAAAAATAAACAGAGTTGACTGTGATAAATTTACTTTAAAAAGTGATAATAGAGAGGTGAGTGGGAGTGAGAAAAAAGGGAGTCACACTGACAAAGGAGAGGGAAATAAACTGTCATTTACTGAACTGCTACTTTGTGCCGACTTCATAAATGTATGTTGAGTAAATTTGTTGAATGAAAAACAATTTTAACACAGAAAGACAAACTGGAGAGCTGAGCTAATTAATAAACCCAAGTGCAGAACTCATCACTATAGACCCAACCCCAGTATACCTTTCATTAGATATTCAGTCATATTCTTTAAAAATTGCAGTCAGTCAGTTGAATGTCCAGCTCTTGATTTCTGCTCAGGTCGTGATCTCATGGTTCATGGGGTCGAGCCCGGCAACAGGCTCTGAGCTTACAACGTGGAGCCTTCCTGGGATTCTTTCTCCCTCTCTCTTTCTCCCCCCATCCCCCAACACGTGTGTGTGTGTGTGTGTGTGTGTGTGTCTGTGTCTGTGTCTTTGTGTCTGTGTGCTCTCTCCCTTAAAATAAAGTCATAAACATTTCTTTTAAATAGCATTGTAAAGTCTGATCTGGTTGCCTAAACTAGTTGCCATCCTCCCTTAAAAGAAAAAAGTGGGGACATTCTACTTTACATACAAACATTTTCGAAAGACTTAATCTTTTGGATCAGGTCAAATTGGAGCTCATCTAATTGGGTTGCATCCAGTAAATCAGCCAACCAAATGCAACACTGTGGCTCATAATCTCCCGTTGGGATAATTAAAGGAGGCTGTACTCTCAGTGATGGGACTTCATTGACAAGGAGGAGGAAAGAAACATAGTCTCATAATAAAATGTCTTGTGGTTGTCTGCAGTTCGTCTCAGAAATACCCCACCGAAGGGCTACTTTTAAAGAAATGAAGAAAATGCTATGTTAATTGGAAGAGCTGTTTTGTCATGCCAATTACAACACAGTATGTTTATTCTTAGTGTATAATATTCACCAGACTTCCTAAGTCCCACAGAACAGTTCTGAAGAAGGAGAAAAGATCCAATCCTAATTAGAAGCGGGTTGATCAGAGGAATTTACTTAAGGGGGATTAACTATCCATTCAGAAACAAAGGGCCAAATTCTTACTCCTTCTCAGCTTCAAAAGGAGCTCCCAGCAAATAAAACAAGCAAGTGAAGAAGAGAGAAATGGATCCTGGCTCCATTTCTCAATCTTCTGAAGGCACAGAAAGAACATGCGATGGCCTCAGGCAAGATCATTGCAATCGGTGACTTGCAACCATGAAGCAGTAAGAGTGGGTATTACACTTTCAGCTTATCTAAAGAGTTTAAATTAAAATGTTGCTTTGGAGCAAAACCTTCTAAATGGCAAACACTTATAATACTTTTTCTAAGTCATTGACAATATATATATTAATATATATATTATGTACTACTATAATAATAATTATATATGTCCAATCTTCTGGAATTCTCACAGTATTTTTTAAAAATTTTTAATGTTTATTTATTTTTGAGAAAGAGAAAGAGAGAAAGAGAGAGAACAAATGAACCCAAAGCAGGCTTCAGGCTCTGAGCTGTTAGCCCAGAGCCTGATGTGGGCCTCAAACCCACAAACTATGAGACCATGACCGGAGTTGAAGTCAGATACTTAGCCGAATGAGCCACCGGGGTGCCCCTCAGAGTATTTTTGATGTTATAGTACAATATTACATTGTTAGCTACTATAATTGCATTCCACTGTGTTAACAGAAGTATAGTAACTTGGAAAACGGTGCCTACTAGTCATTTGATGTTTGACATTTTAGAGTAGATGTTTTAACCTCATATAATTCATAACTATTGTTTTTTTTTAATATTTTTATTTATTTCTAGGAGAGATAGAGACAGCGTGAGCAAGGGAGGGTCAGAGAGAGAGGGAGAAACAGACTCTGAAACAGGTTCCAGGCTCTGAGCTGGCAGTCAGCACAGAGCCCGATGCGGGGCTCGAACCCACGAACCGCGAGATCATGACCTAAGCGAAGGTCGGACGCTTAACCGACTAAGCCACCCAGGCGCCCCAATTCATAACTATTGTTAAATTAACATGCTGGAAATAAATTTTCACTTGTAAAAGTGAAACAGTTTTGTAACAGAAAAGCTACATAGTAACTAAGAAAAAACAGCAGGGTTTAAAAGAGTTGATTCCACGTAGTATGTTGCCTTCATTGACAAAAATATTCATTATGTGGAAGAAATAATAACTATGGTTGCTTTTATTTTTTTATTTATTTTTTTAAAAACTTTTAAAAAATGTTTTTATTTATTTTTGAGAGAAAGATAGAGACAGCATGAGCAGGGGAGTGTTGAGAGAGAGGGAGGCACAGCATCTGAAGACAGGCTACAGGCTATGAGCTAGCTGTGAGCACAGAGCCCGATGTGGAGCTGAACCCACCAACTGTGAGATCATGACCTGAGCTGAAGTCGGGACATTTAACTGACTGAGCCACCCAGGCGCCCCAGCTATGGTTCCTTTTAAATCAAAATAGACTTAATAATATTAAAAGCTTCTTGGATTATTTACATTTCTCTTATGCAAGGAAAAAAATTATGAACAAATTAACCCTCAATTTAAGAGTAAGGAAAAATGTTCTATTAAGTTCTTTGCTACATTTTCAAAATTCTCAGGTCTTCCTCTGAAGAGAGGTAATACATAAATTTTAGACTTAGGACAAGTGATAGAGAATATATTTCAAATTAGTTCTTCACTTGAGAAGAATTTTTTCCCTTGAAGAAATTCTTACCGTTGAGTGTCATAAATAATTGTTACTATAAACACCTGCACTATTTTCAGGCTCCTGTGTAAATATAAGATAGTAAGTTTGCTTTCATAACAAAATTGGTTTGAGATGAAACCCTTGCTAACCTTATTTGTGGCTGAAAAATAAAGAGGCATCACTTCAAAATTATAAAAGAAAATTAAATACTTTAAAAAATAGGATACCATTTTCCCATTTAATAGGACAGATGGTTTTCATTCGTTAAAAAAAATATGGGGAAGTAATAACTGCCTTTAGTGGGGAAAAAGTTAACATTACAGATAGGTACTACATAAAGATTACAAATTCTCTATCCTAAATTCAGACTACTTCTCAGGGCTATGTTTTCTTCTCTATTCCTCCAGACTTTCCAGGAGAATCATGCTACAAATAATGTTTAGGAACTCTCTGTGATACCCGACATATCTTGTAAATCTCACAGTTAAAGCATTTATTTTAGGGACTAAGTGTAAATTGGTATGGTGATAATATGACTTATCCAGCTAAGTCCGTGCTTCTTCCTTTACTGAAATTCTGTAAAAAAAAAAAAAAAAAAAAAAAAACAAAAACAAAAGCCTCTATGAATTTTTAGGCTACTTATATGGATCATGCCTAGAAATGAAATCCCTTGAGGTTGAAGCAATAACTAGTCCCCTTTGCTTTATAATATCCAGGGCAAAAGTTCTTTGCCAGTTGGTACCTTGCCTTTTCCAATTTGCTTCTGGTGGAGTTTTCCAAATATGTCTGTAATCAAATTTTAATTTCTATGTGATAAAATGCACTTAAGTGTATAACTACTAGATTTCTATCATACTTGTGAAGGGTACACTTTGCTTTTAGATTGAAAAGCTATCACCCCCCCTTTAATGAACTTACATAGTTTATTAAAACAGTAAAATCCTAAATAAAATATTAAGAACAGTAAGAGCTTACAAACCTGAAAATTTTGCGTTGTCAAAATCTCAGTTAGCTTTGAGCACAGACCTGCTTGAATTCAGCTTTCCTTAATTAGTCCTGTAATACTAGTCAGAATGGAGTATCATAGATTAAAATTCTTGTAAGGTTTCTAGTGAGACTGTTATTATTTAATTTGCCTTCAGTGTTGGCGTAATAAGGGCCTACATGAGAAATCAGTGGCTGCATTCCCAAATAAACTAAGTCTATTAAAAGCTTTATTAACAAACACAGTTTCTATCTTCCCATTCATGAGATAAAGTGGTCAATTTAATAATAAATCTTTACTAAGTGCTTATAGGGTGTCAGTTACTGTGACAACTAATAGAAAGAGATCTGTACTTGGGAAAATAGGCAGAACACCTGCTTTCCTGGGACCTGTAGCTATTGGTACTGACCCATGGATCTGTAAGTTTTTCAGTTTGCTTAAAAATGTTTTCTTTCCTAGGACGCCTGGGTGGCTGATTCAGTTATGCGTTCGACTTCACCTCAGGTCATGATCTCTTGGTTTGTGACTTTGAGCCCCGTGTTGGTCTCTGTGCTGGCAGCTCAGAGCCTGAATACTGCTTCAGATTCTTATCACCCTCTCTCTCTGCCCCTCCCCCACTCATGCTCTGTCTCTCTGTCTGTCTCTCTCTTTCTCTCTCAAAAATAAGCTTCAAAAAAAAATGTTATCTTTCCTTTGACATTTCCCCTTGGAAACACTATCTATATTTTCAAATGGAAAAGTGAATATCACTTAAGAAGTGGTATCTAAATAATAGGAAAAATGTTGTTACATTTATTATTTATTGGCAGGTGCATGTACCTGTACTTCACACATCCCTTTTGGTACTGGCCACAACTTTGTGCAGTCAGCACTGGATTCCTCTTGGATACATGTTACACTTAGAATGCCTAAATATTTTACCCAAGGATACAAAACTAAGGCAGCGTGAGACACAAATTAAGTCCAGGCCAATACAATGAAAACTTGAATGTTGTCGGCAGTAGACTATAATTCTTTATTTTGGAGTTGTATAATTTTAATTCTGACTTTCAGAAATAGATTTGGGATTAATTTACATCTCAGTTTTGTTTAGCTGGGCATCCCTGAGCAAAATATTTAATCTTTCTATGCTGACCTTTTATAACATATGAACGGTTCCAACCTCATATAGGCTTGCTGGCAACATGATAGCATTTTAGGCCTGGAACTGACCTCACAGATGATGTACAGCCTAGACGCTAGACAAAAGTTTTGTCTGTTTTAAGTCTTAGAGATAGTTGAAAAAAAATAAGGCATCAGGTACGTTTATAAATATGTGTGTGTATTTCTAAGAATGGTTGTGTATTTTATTTCTGTAATGCATATATTATGTTATAATAGAGTTTATATAAATGTTTGAAGTGTACTTTCATAATCCACTAATTTTCAGTGGGTTGTTGATATTGGAAATTTTTACCAGTTTTGATGACGATTTCTGAATTGGATGCTAGAATTGTGGTTTACTTTCCTTTGGGAAAATATGAGAAAAAAATACTGTTTCCATTTGAAGTAAACATTTTTACTGTTCTCCAAGAAACATAATTTGAAATCTTTAGTATTACCAAATATGCACTGTTCAGTGCTTCTCTTTCTTTGGTCTTATTTTTTTTTCTTTTCACTTTCCTGAAGCTCAGGTCCTTTTCTGTAAGAGGAGAATTAATAACATTATGTAGCCTGTCATAAAACTTAAATAAAATAACTATTTAAATAAATGTAACACATTCCCTTATAGTTACATGCTCACCAAATGAAAGTTCTCATTTTCCTTGACAAGGAAAAGTCATATTTACTAAATCTAAAAATGGAGAAATGCTAAAGAAAAAAATCTCATCATCAACATTAACTGTTTATCCTGGAAAGAGATTTAATGGACTAGGGTTCAATATGGAAATTCCTTGCATTTATAAAGTAGAATTACCTAAGACACTGCTTCTCATACCCTTTTCTCTGAAGTACTATTTACAGTAGAGAAAATTTTATGAAAATCTCTGCTAGTTGGAAGACTACCTTAAAACTATCAACTTTTGATATAAAACTTAATTCTAATTTTATATTTAATTCCATAATAAGGAAGAGGCACAATACAAAGTGGCAATTAAACTAAAGGCTTCAGAGCACAGCAGGTAAGAATTTGAATCTCGTATATAATTGTATATTTTGTATTGTGATCTTTCACAAATTACTTTATTTCTGTGAACCATCAAGTAAAACCGACATTGGGAGAGGTAGATCATGTTTATCTTACTATATTGTTAAGGGACAAAGATAGTATCTTCATAAACATTTTAATATCTTGATCCTAAGATTTAAGGTTTTCTTTTGATGCATTCAAAATGAGAAGATTTGGTATAGACAGGGATGACTGCAAAAATGTCGCGTTTAAAAATCTTTGTTGTTTTTTTAGATAATTTTAGCCTGCAACCTGTAGACCTGATGTCACTGCTCTTTAGAGATTACATAAGCAAGAAATTTAAAAATAGACATTTGTTTCTCTCTTGTAAAAAATTACAGCAGCTGGTCCAGAGTTGTTTTGGAGGCTTTATAATTATTAGAAACCCCAAATCCTTCCACTATGTTGTTCTGCCATGTGCAAAAAGAATCTTCCATCTAGTGGTCAGTGAAAGTTCCCCAAATTCTTGCTGTTACATTTCATTCTAGGTAGTGAAATTGGAGAAGAGGGAAGAGTGTAATCCTTTTTATTAAGGTGCACTCTCAAAACTGCACGCTTCCCATAGGGCCACTTTTCATTGGCCACTCCTATCTTCCCTGGAAGGTAGGAATTAGAGCCTTTAATTTAGTGGCTATGAACTCAATAAAAAGTGAGGGTCCTATCATTAAAGGAAGAAGAGGAGAATTGAAAACAGAGAAACTCTGCAGTCTCTGTGACAATCTCATTTATGTACCTGCCAGGCCAGAAGAGTCCACACAGAAGTGGTCATCACTAGTCTAGACCACATTCTTCCCTCATTTCTCCTCCCTGTCCCAGAGAGTTTTGTGGGTCTCCCAAAAACACTCACCAGCTGCCTTGACCCCTGGCTCTTCTCTATAATGACACTTTCAAAGAAGCAGGGATCTAAGTGTTAACCTTAACAAATTGGAATGTACTCTGTGAAGCTAATTGAGGAAGGAACTAAAGTAAAACCAAACAAAACAATGAGCACATTTAGAGAGTTGAAAATGAAGTGAATCAAATTACATGGAAAGAAAAGTTTGGATAAATATTCCTCAGTTGGCTTTGATTTTGGGTAAAGATATTAATCCTAGTTCTGAGTACGCGTTGTTCCGGTCTACCAGACATATTATTTCATCTGAGAAACTGATTTTTCGTGAAATCTGACTCAAATCCACCACGTTTCTGTCCTTATAACATCTCTCCTGTGTGGTTGAAATTTACCTCTTATCTTGTCCTTATCTCTGGGTATCCAAATAATCTATATTCATTTATTTTAGCCTGTATATTGGTTAACTTGAATTTCTTCTTTTTTGTTTCTTTGAGATCTTCACGTCTTTGTTTTCTGGAAATTTTACCCTCAATCCTGACTATGATGCTGTCAACTTATAACCTCTGTCATTGCCAAGTATGGAGTTTGGGGCCTGGTTTTCCCACTAGTGATAGGATGCTCCTCAACTCTGTTTCACAGCAGCGTGACTAGTTAGTTCTTTACCAGTGCTGTCATTTCATAGAGCTGACTGTTGTGGTCTGACTGTTTATGTGACCCCAAAATTCATATGCTGAAATCCTAACCTCCCCCAAAATGGGACCTTTGGGAGGTACTTAAATTATGAGGTTGGAGCCCTTACTAATGGGACTGGTGTCTTACCATAGAGGATCCAGAAGAGTCCCTTACTCCTTCCACCATGTAAGGACACAGCAAGATGTCTCCTGCCATGAACAACAAAGGAGGGCCCTCACCATAATGTGACCATACTTTCACCTTGATTTTAGACTTTTAGCCTCCAGAACTGTAAGCAGTATATTTCTGCTGTTGATAAGCTACCCAGTCAGAAGTGTTTTTTAACCGCAGCCAGAATGGCCTAAGACACTTGGCCATTCTGGAGTGAGTCTTCCAGTGGATCAAAGACTGACTCACCCCTTTCTGTTTCAGAGCCTGTGCATGGCATTGTAAAATGGCAATTATTTTTACCTCTGCGATACTTCCCTCCTGCTTGGAAAAGATTGAACCTCAGATGATCAGAGTATCTCACTTATTCATCATTTCAATATTCTCTTAAGAAGAAAGGTTTCTAAGACTTTATGATCACAAAGAATTCATTTTCTACTAGATTATGAATGAATTGTGTTTTCATTAATATCTGTAATTGCTCTTGTCTTTATACCTTTTCTAGAAGTATGGAGTCAGAGAATTTATATTGCCAATTGAGGCTTTTTCAAACTCTTGCATTTTATGGAGTCTCGGGTTAACTCTTTCCCTTTGAGGAAATTTTCATTATTTTTATAAGTTGTTTTCCTTTCTTCTCCCTAAAATGTTGTTTACATGCATGAATGTTGTAGTTGGTGCTGTCCTGTGGATCACTGTTGGCTTCTCTGATAGCTTCCTTGCTGCTGTCATCACTGGATACCTCCTGCTGCTGTGTGGTGCCTGGTTCACTTGCTTTGGTTGCATTCCACTGGTGCCCCACTCACAGCTGGTAAAGCTTGTTTGTTCTTAGGGCACACCCCCATGAGTCTTACCCACCCTTTATTTGAATAACTGAAGTAGAATGCCCTCATCCCTTTCTTTGGCAGCCCTGTGGGAGAACCCCTGGCTCAGTTTCCCTACTGAAAAGGCATAAGGACTTTGAGGCATTGACAGGCAATCCCTACCTCAGCCACTTGTAGCTCATTCTCTGTTAGCACGTCTTGTATAAAGACTTCATTAAGTAGGGGCACCTGGGTGGCTCAGTCGGTTGAGCATCCGGCTCAGGTCATGATCTCATGGTTCGTGGGTTTGAGACCCGGGTCAGGCTCTGTGCTGACAGCTCAGAGCCTGGAGTCTGTCTTCAGATTCTGTGTCTCCTCTCTCTGATCCTCCCCCGCTCATGCTGTCTCTTTCAGAAATAAAGAAAACATTAAAAAAAAAAAAAGACTTCATTAAGTAGACTTAAAATTTTCTGCTCTGTACTTAGAAAACCCAAAAATGAGATTTAGTGCCCTGGGATTCTCTTAGCTTTATTGTCAGTTCCCAACTGTTACCCACTCCCATACCAGATTTTCATTCTCTCTAGTTTTCTTATTACTGTCCTTGGAAATTTCACCAGCTACTCCCTTTTTAGGTGCGAATTGCTTGCTTGTTAACATTAGTTTTCATTGCCTCCAACTTGAGTTAAACATGATATTTTCACATTACATGCATTAATTTTAGATTTTCTGCTAATAGAGATATTTCATGTTTCCTAGAAAATTTGAAAAATTCATAAAAGGTAAAAAATGAAAAAATATTTTAAAATCTCCACCAAAGGATAATGACAATCATTATTTCATCTTGCACACTTCTCCATCTTTCTGAATGGATATGTTGTCATTTGGCTGTGTTATAGCCATATAATTTTATGCAGATAAGATCGTATTACCATATATCTTCACAAGTTATTTTTTTCATTTCACAAGGGATCCTAGAGATCCTGTCTACTTAATGACTATAAATAGACCTCCCTTTCCAAAGATGTGCTAGATTCTAGTACATACAAGGGCCATAATTCATTTTATGAATCCTCTATTGGTTTATGCATGAGTCAAAAATATATTTAAACATTGTGTATTTGTTTTTAACTGAGTTGTCTGTATGAAATTATTCAGCTCTTTTGGAAGAAATAGTCTGTTATTGTCAAGATATAAATAAAATTTTATATTTTAACAAATAAGTAACTAACTAGTTAGTTAGATAGAGCTATTACCGTAATAGCTAACACGTAACTAAAAGCCCTGGAGTCATTGAAATCTTTGTAGCATGGAGTTTACGCTCAGACTCAGCTCCTAGGATTGTGTAGTAAGTAGAATATAATCATAGAATGAAATTTTGAATGTTTCTTATTCGTTCTTTGTTATCCATGACCTTAAAATTTTCAAAGAATCTTCACTCTTTAAAATGTGGAGGGGATTTCCAGTAACATTTTCTGATATAAAGGCCTTTATGTTGTGATCTTCCTTCTAAAATGAGCCAAAATCAACAAGTAGAACTACATGGAGTATCCAGTGTTAAGAACAGGAGCTCGGAGCCAGATTGCCTGGGTTTGAATTGATCCTTTACAAGCAGTGTATACTGGGGCAAATTCCTTAATCTTTCTGTCTCTCATTTTTCTTATTCATAAAGGGAAACTCAATATGCCCATATCTCATAGAGGTTTTGTAAAAACTCAAAAGATTGGTACTATAATACTATGTAAGCTTTTAATGTACATTATAATAAATTAACAATGATTATTTCTGATGAACCTGGAAAGCAGCCACAACCAAGAGCTGTACTCGTTGAAGAAGTATAGTAAAAAAATGATAGTTCTATAAACTCAACAGCACATGCAGATCATTAGTACCATGTGAAACCTTTCAAAATGAGCTCCATAACTTGAGGGTCTAATCCATGGCCTCTTGCTTCAGATGGTGCTTGAGGGAAAGCTCCCTGGCTCCCACTGAACATATGATGTAGAAGAAAACACAAGAATGATTTAGGCACTGGGCAGGTTGACAGTGTGCCAGAGAGTCCAAGAAAAGCACCGGGCAAGCCACTTTATAGATGCTGGTTTTGATCAGAGAAAGAAAAGTTACCTCCACGTCATCACACCAAACACTGTCATCTTTCCTGGTCCCAGCGTTTTTCTGCCAGCCAGGGTTGGACTCAGACTGCACACAGATGTTGGGTTAGTGTCTGGTAGTCAAGTGACAGGAAATGACAAATGTGATCAGAGCAGTCTGCTGACTCAGCTCTTCCCTGTCTGAGCTGTTCCTCATGCCATCTTTTAACAAACAGCTGGGCAAGGAAAACCGGCCCCTCTTTCAAAGATGACTAATAACCAGAAAGAAATCAGTAAGAGATCTGTAGTAAGGCGAGAAAGGAAAAACACAACATTACACTCCTGAAAGCCCAAGGCCATTGTGTGCACGGAGAGGAAAACTCTCTTCTCATCTGACTAAAATGTGTGGTTTATTAAATCAATTTATTGAGCAATTAATATTCTTTCAGACACCCGGTTGGCCTTCTTCTAAATACTTATTCCCTGAATGAGTCTTAGGTCTATGTTTCTCTTTAATATCAGAAATTCTGCCATGCATTTTGAAAGTAAGGGATATCCCAGTAAACAAGTTGCAGTAACATTTGAAAGGAGATTCAAATACACATTTCAAAGAAAGAGAATGACAGCATTGGTTCAGAAGAACAAAAAAGGGCATGAAATGGACAGTGGGTAAACTCTTGTGTTGAGTTTTCAACATTTAGAATACATGGCATATAGTTCTTTTAATAAAGTGAAAGGATTGATTGATTTTATCCTTTGCGCTCTGTGGAATAAAAAAAAATCCACACATTTGTGGCCCTTCTATTCATTGGGCTATACTTAGATGCCTGAAGCAAATGGATGTGGTAAAAGAAATAAAAGTAGATACTAAAAATGTATTCTGTATAAAATAGATCAAACAATTTTTAGAGGACAGAAAAAAATCGAATACATTAAACATTATTATATCTGAGGAAAAGAAGAAAAGCAATTAACACTAAATCTATTTCAATGTTAAACAAGAAAACCTCCTTTAAGTATCTGACTATGCAGTCTAAGTGATGTTATCCCCCCCCCCCCAGTAAAAAGCATAAAAGAAAACAACTTGGAAGCAAATTCAAGTCCACTTACAGGAAAAATAATCAGACTAAAGTCCAACTTTTCCACATCTGATATTCTGTATGTTCACTATACCAATATCTGGTTTTAAAAATGGTTGAACATTTTTACAGTAACAAGTCAAAAATCTGTGAGTATTGTTGATCCCATTCTACCCTTAGTGTGAGAACATATTGTTTCATCATTTGTATGAGCCAAATTTTAGTTCTTTATAGACAACAGCCTTACATGTGTAGAACACGGAATACAGAAAAATCCAGAAATAGAGTACCCAATAATCCTTATTGAAAATGTGCATGAAGATCAACTCTAGCCCTCCTAATGTTAAACAGAGAAAACAGTATAATTATTAGAAATGATCATGAGTCCATTTAAATATAGAACTAAGTTTATATAATAATGAATATTTACACAAGAAAAAATTTTAAACCTTAAAAACAATGACAAGTTTCCAAATAAAAAAAATAATGAAAGTCAGACATGAACAGAATGAGAGCTGTATGCTGGTTTCCTCAACATTCCAGTGGATTGCTTTCTATTAAATTATACAAATAAGCTACAGAAGACCCAGTGACTATAAATAAAACACACTGGAAACCAAGCAAGAACAACAAAAGCCTTTTATTTACCAGAAGGTATTTTTAGTATAAAATTTGAGAGCACTTCTTCAAATATAATACAAAACTAATAAGCACATCATATTAATAAATGTAAGTAGAATAAACCCACACCTTAAATGGGAAATTATTAGGTTGAAAATTCTGATTATAAAGCAATCCTGCTGTTTACTATATACAAGAAATTCATCCAAATCAAATGAGTAAGGATGGTAGAAGTAAAATGATGGGCAAATGTAGACACATAAATGTAAACTAAATAAAAGCTAACATTAATAAAAATATCAGAAATACTTAATAAGATATTTTTTTAAAGTTCATTTATTTTGAGAAAGAGAGCAAGCACGCATGAGTGGGAGATGGGCAAAGAGAGAGAGAGGGAGAGAGAATCCCAAACAGGCACCGTACTATCAGCGCAGAACCTGATGCAGGGCTCAATCTCATGAACCATGAGATCATAACCTGAGCCGAGATCAAGAGTCAGACATTTAACAACTGACTCAGCCACTCAGGTGGCCCCATAATAAGATATTAAAATAGCAAATGACACTTTGTAATTAAAAAAAATAATCCACATTGCGTTATAGCCTTGAATGGATACAAAAATCACAAAGCATAATATGACAAAGTTGTGAGGAATAAGGGACACATTAGGACAACAGGCGACTCTAATCCCCACAGCAGATTGAGGAGACAAGAAACAAAGGGTGGAGATTTAATTAACAAACAGAAAATGTAAAACACATAGTGCTGCTTATGTGCCATACTTTTCCATGCATTTTACATATATTGATGTATTTAAATATTCTTTTCAAGTACCTGTGAAACATTGACAGATAACAAAATAATACCCTATACCACATTTATTGATCATTGGATAAAGGGAAAAATCTTCACAAAAAATACTATGTTTAAATTGCTTTTAAAAAATTTACTCTCACCTTACATCACAAAAAGAAATCAAACTAATGTAGACTCTTTATAAAATTAGTAAAATTTTCTGGTATAGAATTTATGGGATGTGTTCACTAAAGCTATAAATAGGGTATTATTTATAATGATAAATACTTAGGTGTCTGACAAAGTCAAAATGAATAAAAATAGAATACTAAATTCAAAATGTTATTAACTTATACCTAACAAAAAAATAAAAGTGAGAGCTGAAGCGAATTAGGAAATAGAACTTACTTATTTAAAACATCTAGATAATCCTACTAGATAATGTATCTTAAAAGAGCATACATACATAAAAGAAGAAATGAATATATGAAAACTATTTCAAAGGATTTCAAATGGATTGGAAGCTAACACTTCAGGAAATAAATTTGAAAAATTCAGTGAAATGGATAATTTTTCTATTAACACCTAATTTACCTAACCTGACCTTGAGGAGATAGAAAGCCTGAACAGATTAGATCCATTATATGTACAGGGAAGGTGTCATTGTCATCTCTAAAAGGTTTTGTGCAAGTATTTCCACAGGTGCATTAGATCAAGCTCTCAAGAAGAGTAATCTTCTGTTCCAGAAAGTAAGATTCTTTTAATTTTCCCAATTTATGAAGCCAACATAATGTAAAAAGAAATAAATGTACAAAAATCTAAAAGGAAACCATAGACTAGCCTCTTCTATGAATATCAATGAAATAAAAAAATTTCTAAACTATTAAAAATTTAGAAGCCAAAAGCATTAAAAAAAATAATACCCTGAGACCAATTATGTCAAGCCAAAATACAGAGTCTCAGTATAAGAAAATATAATAAAATAAATCATAATAATACAACTGTGAAAAAAAATCTTCCACTTTTAAAGGTAGGAAAAGATTGGCCAAAATCAGTGCCACTCCAGATAAAATAATTTATTAAACAGAAATAGGTATTTTATAATATTTTAATCTATAAATATGTAATGGTTAAGAGGTTTTCATATCTATTATAAATATATGTATTTATATACACATAGTATCCATCACCTTCTATATTTTAATATGCAATAAGCTGAAATTTCAATTCCCATTTCCTTTAATTAAGAAACAATGCCCCAAGCCCACTTTTATTGTACACTATTATCTTGGCATGAAATTAACATTTATACTACAATAAATGTTGTCATTAAATTGTCCTTATCAATGCTTTGAGAGAAAAATAAGATCAAAAAAGTGGATTCACGCTTCCCAGGATGAAAGTGGATAGAAGATGGGATACATACCACACATACTCTTTTATTTAATTATACATACCATTTTTATCCACACACAGAATATATACACTCATCTTCATCCTCAAGGGAGACAACCGAAAGACCCATTATTCTTCTTAGGCTCTCCATCTCCGAGCCCAGCCTTTCTGACTATGTATGGTCTTGTCTTTAAAGTCATACATGGTTCTCTACTGTCCAGAGATACATAAACTAATAGAGCAGCAGCCCTCTGCCCCATTTACCCCATGACACGGGAACATATGCGTGTGCACACACACATTCAATAAAGAATGTTGGGATCAGAACAGTTAACAGCAATAAAAGCCCCATTCAGAAACCAGAAGAATAGGAAACATAACACTCAGTGAACCCTATCAAACAAGCCCTGCTGGGCAGGAATTGAAAAGGCCCCTTGTCCTGCTAATAGAGGAAGTTGCTTATTGAGACCCTGGTTTGCACCCTTGCATAGGTGTCCTTGTCCTTGATTTGGTTCTCTCAGAGGCTTTTTTCTGAATCTGAATTGGTCATTAAAGACTATGTCATCTTTGAGGCACTTGGGTTTTGAGTTCATCTCTGTGCATTTGAAGAAGACCGAAGTTTGCTTTAAGAGTCCAGCAAACACAGGGGGTGCCTGGGTGGCTCAGGTGGTTGAGCATCTTACTTTGGCTCAGGTCAAGACCTTGTGGTTCATGAGTTCGAGCCCCACATTGGTTTCACTGCTGTCAGCCTGTCAGCGCAGAACCTGCTTCAGATCTTCTATCCGCCATTGTCGGTCTCCCCGCCGCTCGTGTTCTCCCCAAGATAAAATAAATATTAAGAGTTGAGCAAACACAGGAATTGAAGGTCAAGCTGTGGTCAAGCTTCAGCAATACTACTCTTTCAAGTCAAAAACAAAACCTGGTAGGTTCTTATCTACTTAATTCCAGTCAGTTTCATATGAAATCAAATTTAGCTAACATCTCAGCTGGTCTTCATTTTAACAACCTGATTGAAATATAATTCATATACCACATAACTCACCCATTTAAAGTATACATTTTGAGAGGTTTTAGAATATTCACAAAATTGTGCAACTATCACAACAAACTTAAGAACATTTTGATCAACCCAAAATAACTCCCATATCCCTTAAGGGTCCCTTCTCTCTTCCACCATTTGCTGTCAGCCCTAGGAAACCACAAATCTACTTTCTGTTTTTATAGATTTGCCTATTCCGGCATTTAGCATAAATGAAATCATGTACTATATGATCTTTTTGTGACTTTATGTGACATTTAGCATGATGTTTTCAAGGTTCATCCCTGTTACAGTATTTAATGGTATCTCATTCCCTTTTATTGCTTAATAATGTCCCATAGTATGGACAGATCACATAATTTATCCATTCATTACTTTACGGAATTTTGGATTGTTTCTCCTTTTGCTACTATGAATGATGCTGCTATGAACATTTAAGTTCAAGATTTTGCAGATATGTTTTTATTTCTCTTGGGTTTGTACCAAGAGATATGGGTATGGATCTTCTGTTTATTTTATTTTTATTTTAAGGCTTTTTTTGTGGGGGGAGAGAAATGGAGTGAGAGTATACATGCACACAAGCAGGGGAGGGGCAGAGGGAGTATCAAGTAGGCCCTGCGCAGTCAGAATGGAGCCTGATGTGGGGCGTGATTTCACAAACCATGAGAGATCGTGACCCGAGCCAAACTCAGGAGTCAGATGCTTAACCGACTGAGCCACTCAGGTGCCCCTTAACTTTATATTTAACTCTGTGAAGAAATGCCAAACTATTTTCCTAAGTGTCTGTACCATTTTATATTCCAACCAGCAATGCATGAAATTCCAATTTCTTCCCAAACTTACCAATGCTCAACATTATGTCTTTTGATTGCAAACATCTTATTGTACGTGAAATGGAAACTCAATGTAGTTGTCTATTATTTTCATCCTTAAACCCCTTGCTTAATGATTCTCCTGTTCAGTCCATTATCCTTACCCTCAATTTAATGATACTTACCCTGAGGTCTTCTGAATCTACAGATCTAGGTGGTAGATCACCATCTTAACCTGGGCTTCACTGCTGAGCTGGTTCTTATTAACAGAGAATAAAGGGAGGCATTCAAGAAACCCTCTGAATATCATTTTCATTTCCTTGTCTTTGAAGGTACTGAAGTAGTTTTTCCCCCCAAATTTCTGGAACCTCAGTCATTTTAGGTTTGGGGCCTTTAGCTAAAGGTAGCCTTTAGCAGAGATGTTACTGCTTTCTGTCTGACTACAGCTTGATATTATATCCCATCATCTATAATAGTTTAATAGAGAAGGTCTTCAAAAAATTGAAGACTGGCTAATTTTTTCCTCTGTTGTAGCATCTTGCTAAATATAATAAGGAATACTCAAATTTATCAATATTTTGACTTTAATGCTTACTTATTTTTGAGAGAGAGAGAGAGTCAGCATGAGCAGGGAAGGGGCAGAGAGAGAAGGAGACACAGGATCTGAAACAGGCTCCAGGGTCTGAGCTGTCATCACAGAGCCTGACATGGGACTTAAACTCATGAACCATGAGATCATGACCTGAGTCTAAGTCAGACACTTAACCAACTGAGCCACCCAGGTGCCCCAATATTTTGACTTCTTAAAAATGCTTGTCCTATAAATACAGTCTCATTCTGCATATAATCTGCCTTCAGAGTTACCCCAGGCAGAGCTTTGTCACACGTTTGCCATAGTATAATAGTATCATCAGTTTTCCAGGATGTACCATCTGTTCCCTTATTGCACAGCACAACACTAATTAATAAATAAATAGCACAGGTCTCATTGTGGCAGTATCCCATTTTTCAGGGGCTAATTTCTAAATAAAGCTAAATTTAAATAATGAAGCAACTAAAAACTGTCACAGCTGAGGCAAAGCAAAGCATTATATTTCTCTCATGATAATCCAGTGGTTGTTAGGTAGCCTGTGGCAAGTAGGTGTCTCTAAACCAGATAGATATCCAGGGAAAAGGATTCTTTCTATGTTACTCTTCAACAAACTCTCAAGATGTTTTCCTCAACTGTGTCATAAATCCTGGCTCTTTAGCAGCAAGACCTCATTCTAGTCTGTAGGAGGTAGAAAAATGATACTAAAGACAGTAGTTGTAACTTCATTTTAACCGTTTAATTTTCACATCACATTTCGTCTTTTGAGTTTTACCCATCAACATATATTCGCATGTGTGCTTTTCTAAATGGTCACTAGCTTCACTATTATTTGGCTTTTTAAGATTCCAGTGTTTGGCCTCTTCATTCTTGACTCAGATTTCAGCCTCACCAAGGGAAGTTCCCTGGTCTGGACCTTAGGATTGAGGGAGACTGGCTAGCCATTTAAGAAATTAGTAGGGAAAGATCTTAAAAGAGAAATACTTGAAAAGATGAACATTTGGAATGCTTAAATTATACTTTAGAAGCCAAGACAGAACTGCTCTCCCCCCACCAACCGAAGCAGCATAGTTCAACACTTGGGTGCCAACAATCCCGGGGTTTGGGGTCCTTTATCCTTTCCAATGTCTGGCACTTTTTTTTTTAAAGTTTATTTACTTATTTTGAGACTGGGAGAGAGGGAGCAGGGTAGGGGTAAAGAGAGGGAGAGAGAATCCTAAGCAGGCTCCACGTTGTCAACACAGAACCTAATGCAGGGCTTGATCCCTAGAACCATGTGATCATGACCTGAGCCGAGATCAAGAGTTGGATGCTTCACTGACCAAGCCACTCAGATGCCCCAAAAGCTGAAATTTTAAAAAATAGATAAATGGGTATTATTTTTAATTTACCTTTTTGTAAAGTGTTTTTTCAGTCTTCTGTTTGAGATTCAGGATGATCCTGGTCTGCACTTGTATAAATACTGGGTATCAGCCTCCCACCTACCCACTTGCCACTCATATGGCCATGCAGAGGACCCTTCATGTCATGTGTTGCGGTAATGATGCTAAGAGAAGATAGCAGAGAACACCTACTGCTTTCTGCTTCAAAGGTATTTAGGTGCTTTCATGACCTCCTGTGTTACCATTTAAGTCTTAGCAAAATATAAAAATTTGTAAAACTTTTGAGAAGGTCACATAAAATTTTCTCCTTAATCCTTTTGAGTGATAAATTACATCATATGTCTTAGATACCTGGAATAGACACTACTTGGACATGATGTCCTCTTTTTAATAATCTTCAGAAGTCCATTTGGTAATACTTCATGCCAAATTTACATATAGGTTAATAAGTAATACTAAGCTGTTTCTTTGAACATCTTTGTTCAATTCTCCTATCAGTGTTCTCACATTTCAAACAAATGAGGTTGTTAGCTCCTTCCTCCTTTATATTTCTTCTCAGTAGGTTTGTAGACAAGAGAAATTATTTTTTCCTTGACACTTTGATAAACTTGTCCCTTCTAATATCTGGGCTTTGTGTTTTGGGCCAGAAGGACTGGAAGACTAGATATTTTTTGACTTGGGATTTAGTTCCTTTAATGATTATTGGTCTTTTCCAATTTTCCTTTTCATCATATTTTGTTTGAAAATCATCCAGTTACATCTCTGAGTCTGCACTCCAAAATATGTCTCAAATCTGTCCTTCCTTCAACACAATTGAAAGTGACCAATCCAAAACACCTATCAGACAGTTATCAAACAACCTAGACAGTTATAGTAGCTCTTTATCAATTTTCCTTTTTTAACTTTTTCTTCCCTTCATTTTCCAGCCAACAGTACAAGTGATCATTTCAAAATGTAAAACAGATGCTTGCATTCCCTTTTCTAAGGTTGAGCTCTCTACTTGGTCTTCCTCTAGTCCCCAGATACTTATCTCTTTAACTAGGATTCATAGATCTCTGAATCACAGATGTGTTGAAGACTTAACACTACAATAGTTGTTCAGGGTGACTGCTAATGTTCTCTCCCAAAGGGCTCAAGCATTATTTTTATTTTGATGTCTATTCTGGAAGACCAAATCTCCAGGCTTTAGATGATGCAAGGGCTGATGAGTTAGATGTTCACGAGAGGTTGTCTATATTGTTTGATCAGGTTGTGTGCACTATGAGTTACTTGCATTATTTGACCATGTCTCCCTGTATCCAAAGGCCATAAGTAGTATTATTGGGTTTACAAATTGCTTTTCTAATTTAAAAAGAGCTAATTAACTGCCAGATGAGTTAATCTCTTTGTAACTGTAACTATGAATCTTGTATTGGACCCGGGAAGTTGAAATAATGAATAAAGTCCAGGTCAGTATAACATGACACTTCTTTACATTTGCCAGAAGATCAAAGGTGGTATAGACCTGGAAGTAGGAAATATTTTCTATCAATGGTCAGGTAATAAATAGTTTAGGCTTGTAGACCCTACGGGCTTTCTTGTAATTACTCTGCTGCTATAGCATAAACGTGGCCATAGACATTATGAAATAAATTTATATTTCAGTAAAACCTCTTTTACAAAGGTGTGGTAGACTGGGTGTCTCCCAGAGGCCATTGTTTGACAACCCTTGGTATAGACAGTAGTTGAATATTTGAGTGATAGTGCTTTGTAGAATGTATTTATTTATTTTGAAATGTTTATTTATTTATTTGGAGAAAGAGCACATGCGAGTGTGAGTAGGGGGAGGGGCAGAGAAAGGGAGAGAGAGAATCTCAAGCAGGCTCCACACTGTCAGCACAGAGCCTGAGGTGGGGCTCGAACTCACAAACCATGAGATCATGACCGAAGCAGAAGTCGGGAGTTGGACGCACAACCAACTGAGTCATCCAGGTGGCCCTGTAGTATTAATGACAATAACTCTAAATAAATTCCAGCTTTCCAAGGGAGAAACATGAAACTGAGTAGCCATTGTCACAGTGAGAGCTCTTTAAAGGGAAAGGACTGGACTCCTCCTAAATATAACAGACAACAACCAGAGCACATTCACATTCCATTGTAACAGGTACTAGTATGGAATTCATTTGAAGGTATTTACATGTCTCTTGCAATTTTGAATTTTGTCCATGCCCCACCTTGACCTTTTTTTGCTAGAATTGTGTTTTTGGCATATGAGGTATGCACAAAAGCCATACTCCCTGACCTAAAAATAAAAAACCAAACACACACGCACACACACACACACACCTTACCTGCTGAAGTGTTGCTTTAGAACAGTGACCAATTCTATCCTGCTCGGGTGGACAAATCTCATATAAGATATTATCGAGGTTCCAAACGGCTTCCTATGCCACAGTCAGCTTACTGTTTAAAAAGTGTCAGGTTCTTGTAAAGTAGCTTAGAGCTAAACCATTTACAATACTTTTTACCTGATGTTGAGATGGAATTGTGGCATTTTGTAAAAGTTTCTTTTAACTCCACTGTAGACTTGACTTGGGAGAAGTCACAAGTCCCTTTGGAAGGATGGCCTGGTCATATAACAGCAAGCAAGGATGTTTCCTTAGTCCAGATCAGCCACTTTTGACTGACTCTTTTGAGTACCTTTATAATAGGAACTTCCTTTGCAGCATTAGGGAATTTGAGAGTCCCTTGACTTGTCTAGTGTTTTAGGGTTCCTTCTGCAATTAGGGAGACTCACTATTCCAGAGAATCTCAATATCATAGACACCCAGAGACCTACCCAGACTCTGTTAATAAGTCAACTTTTTCCTCTCACCAGTTGGAAATTTCTAGTGAAGGCAATCACTCTTGTCACTTGAACAGATTTCTTCTTAATTATGGGATTATATTCTGAGAATGAAATGAAATCTGTAATGGAATTGCCAGACTAATAATTTCTCCTTTCTGCCTTTAGGTATATGATCTATCAACAAACAGTCAAGTTTAGATTGTCCTACGGAATTTCTAGTAAGAATACACATGGGGTATGGACAGTTGTGAGAGAGACACTAAACAACTTTTGTTTCTCTATTTTTTCTTTTTCGATAAGAGGAGAGAGGTGAGGTTTAGGCCTTACTGTGATTAATAGTAATACAGAAAGCAGGACAGAATGGTCATGAAATGTAAGCCAGCTTGTGATGAAACAAGTAGTTTTCATTAAGTAGCAAAGTTGGTTCATCCAATGATCATCAGATTCATGAAAGACCTCAAAATATGTCAGCAAAATATGTGGCACCTTCTATAGCCTTGAAGAAGGATGGGTTAGTCACTGGATAAAGAGAAAGACCATAATTGGCTAGAAGCCTGACCAGAGGGTTTCCGAGTATTATGGACAGAAAGGTTTATGGACTTGGGCAAACCTAGAGGAGGTGTTTGTTTCTTAGAGCTCATTTCAGTTTGCAGAATGCAGCCTCATGTTGGGAACATGAAGACAGAAAATGATTTCACAAACTGTGGAAACCCAGTGTCTGAAAGAGGTGATGAGAACTAGAATTCTCTACAATATTTTTTAGGTATTTGTCTAGGGCAGCTTTCAATAATGTATGCTCAGTTAGAGGTCAGAGGCCTATCTCACAGAGGACTTTCCTGCCTCAAGTAAGGTGATAAACCATAGTTGCTTTATTCTTTTGTTTCTTAAATGTTTTATTTATTTATTTATTTATTTATTTATTTATTTATTTATTTATTTGAGAGAAAGAGACAGAGAGACTGTGAGTAAGGGAGGATGAGAGAGAGGGGGATGGAAGATCCAAAGCAGGGTCTGCAATGACAGTAGTGAGTCCAATGTGGGGCTTGAACTCACGAACTATGAAATCATGACATGAGCTGAAGTCGGAAGCTCAACTGACCCAAGTATCCCCATAGGTGCTTTATCTTTGTTGCTTATGTTCCTGTGTGTGTGAGTGCGTGCGTGCACATGCGTGTGTGTGGAAGGTAAGTTTGGGAGATTTTTCTTGTCTTAAGAATTTTGTAACTGGTGATCACCTATGAAATGAAGGTTGTGGGATTGTGGGATTGTAAAAACTGAAAAGTAAGGCAAAGAATCATGAAACCTCTGTGGCAGGGCAGTCCCCGCATTGTTGATGATTCTCTCAAGTAAATGTAAGTAAGTGTTGGTGATCTAAATGTAAATGGAATCTAAAGAAAGCAGAACCTCAATCCATAACTATAAAGTAGGCTTCAGGCAGAGTTGAAAAAACATACTGACAGGGGCTACCGCAAGGGTTAAGTCCTTTCTCTATTTGCCCTTCTAGAAAGATCTTATCCTGTCTTTTACTTCTGGCTTCATACAGTATTTTCCAAGCCTGAGTAAATGTTGGGATAAGTCAATATGAACTTGGTGGGTTTTGGCTCCCATAATCTCGCTAGTACAGGTACAGTTTTTGGCCCATAGGAGTCTGGTATCTTGGAGAGATCTTGAGGCTATGTCTAATGTAAGTGCAAAGTTAAGTCTGTGTCCAAATTAACTGTGATTGGATTAGGACTAGGGGAGATCTTTTAAATTTAGGGAATAGGCTTTCTGAGGATCTCTTAATTTGGCAGTCCCACCTACATAATAAATCTCTTCTCATTATATTGTTTGGTATGGTATCACAGAGGAGTAAAACATCTTTTACATCTCAAAGAATTGAACATATTTAACAAAAAACTGATAATTGTTTCAATATTTTAAAAACCAGTAGATTCCAAATGATTATTCTCAGATAAAATAACTTTGTGTATCCTTAAAAATTATAAACAAATCTGAAAGTTTAAATCTCTAAAAAGATAGTGAAGATATATTTAACGCTTTTTATTTTGGATTTTGAAGGATTTTTTTTGAGAATTCTGAAGCAGGGATAACATTCTATTTGACTTTATTGCTTCCTGACATTTTAAAAAATGTTTATTTATTTATTTTTGAGAGAGAGAAAAAGATCATGAGATGGGGAGGGTCAGAGAGAGAGGGAGAGAGAGAATCTCAAACAGGCTTTGCGCTGTCAGCACAGTGTCCAATGTGGGGCTCGAACTCACAAATTGTGAGATCATGACCTGACTGGAAAGGGTCAAGTCAGATGCCTAACTGACTAAGCCACCCATGCACCCCTCTCCCAACATTTTTTGAAAGGCACTTTATTATTTAAAAATTTTTTTATGTTTATTTATTTCTCAGAGAGAGACACACACACAGAGCATGAGTAGGAGATGAGCAGAGAGAAAGAGAGAGACACACAGAATTCAAAGCAGGCTCCAGGCTCTGAGATGTCAGCACAGAGCCCTACGCAGAGCTTGAACTCGTGAGCTACAAGATCATGACCTGAGCTGAAGTCGGATGCCTAACCGACTGAGTCACCCAGGCACCCATCCGACATTTTTATAGACAGTTTTTGACTCTGTCAAAAAAGTGGCTCGTACAGAATAAAAAACTCAACAAATAAATTTATTGAAACCTATATCTCACAAGATGTTTAAGTTTCTGTTTAAATTCCTGTCCTTTAGTAAAACTGATCTCTTTCTCCAGTTTAAATTATTTTCCACGTTTTAATATTGCTTCCAGAATAATATTCAAATCACATAGCTTTGGTTACATGTTCATTCACAATATGGCAGGGCAGCTACCTCTTTAGTCACTACCTCCAGGTATTCCACATTTTTGTCAAAATGCTAATCAAATCATTGGCCCAACAAGTTCGGGTTGGTTGAATATTTACCCCATTCATAAAGTGAGTTAAGGAAGGAAATTTTCGAAATCCTGTTGGCAACTATTCTCATGAATAGCCCTTCCAGTAAAAAACTTCCTGCATTTTTATTATATCTTATTAATATATGTCTATATTGTTCCCTAAAGATTAAAATACACGGTCCAAATCTCCAATAATGTAATGTACTTGAAGATCTGAGATTAGGTATTCTTGGAACTTTTGTTCTTAAAACTAAATAAATCATTTAATCATATCATTTATCTTCCTTTTTTAGCCCTTTGAATCATTATTGTACTTTTCTCTATACTCTTTCCAAGTTCCCCACACACAGAAAATGGCATAAGGTATTGTATAAAATTGTTTATAGTCTTTGTCAAGGATTCATTATAAGACTTCGTCTAACAAAGAGATGATGCAGTCTACCCTCCAGCTTATGTATTTGCATTTTAACAGTGGCAGTTTGTGACTGTTTCATGGCCACTGATGACTCACTTTCTTGATTAATTATGGTAGGTCTGTTTGTTATCTGAGCATCAAAACTGTATGATGGAGAGCTGGAGTCTATAGCTTAAGACAAGAGCAGATGTTAAGACTTTGCAGTCAGTCTGTTAAAAGAGGCAACTAATTAGTCATTTATGCTGTCTTTATAGAGCATTCTGGCAACAAATACTGCCTAATAATAAAAGTTGAACTTTCAGCTCCACTGAAAAGTGTTGGTGTTTTTCCTTATCCATTTTCACATTGGAAAATGATTGACAGCAGTTGTCTTTTATAATCATTTAATTAATTTTTAGTCAGGTTTTTTATGGTATGAAATTTGGACTCTCAAAGTCCAGAGACTTGCATTTTGATACAAAGACGGGGTGATCCGAGTTATAATACTGCCTGGTTTTTTCTTGTTTGAGTAGCTGTTACCTCCTCTGCCACTGATACCCCATGTCTATACGCTCTACATATATGTCCCAAATGATCGTTGAGTGTGAAAAAGTCACATGACTCACGTAGGGCTAACCTGTCTTTTCCATAGCTCCCACACCTATCACCACAGTGAACTTGGTGTTCCCTTATTTCACGAGCCTAAGCTTTCTCGGTGTTGTTGTTCTCCTCAGGGGTCATGAATTCAGATACCTGACTTTGTCTTGAGTGTCCTCTTGTGAGAGAGAATGGTTCGGGGGTTTTTACTCCATCTTGTAAGAATCATGGAGTTGGAAGATGATCTGTATTCAAGGACCAGGAGGACCATGAATGTAGTTGATGGTGTTGTGCGAGTTACTTGATCCTTCTAGAATGAGTGATTGCCTTTATCAGTGGCTTAGGAATAAGGATACCTATCCATATCACAGGAGTGTTGTGTGGGTTTTTTGTAGAAATAATATACATCAAAAGTTTTTCTCTGTTTTTAGTTTAAAATCTTAAGCAAGTGTAAAATGGTGCTACAATTTTACTTCATCTTCAGTATGTATCCTGTATGGTTATTCTTTTCCAGAATCCACTGCCAGAGATCTGCATTAAGGTCTGGAAGAACGGTAGGCTAGAAAGGAGATGATTGTTATTACCAGTCATATAGCCAGCCTCACTTTAGCAGCTTGGATTTTTTTCAAATACTAAGAACCTACATAGTATTATCAGATTAAAATGAAATAATCCTGAGACCCCCATCTTTATGCAGAATAGATTAAATTTAAATCTCTAAATATCTGCTCCTCTGTTTATAGAATTTATTATTAACATCAGTACTTGAGTGGGTAGAGATTTATGTGAAGTCATGACCATCAAGCATCTATCAAAGATGATAGCACTTCAAGGACACTAGAGCTATGCTTGTGGTGAACATAGCATAATGTAGAAACATGTCAACTCACCAAGTTGTACACCTGAAAGTCATGTACCGTTGTGTGTCAACTATCCTCAAATTAAACAAAAATACAAAAGGTAAGAAAAGAATGTTAGTACTCAGTTTTCCTAACCTTTGACTAACTTTGTAAGAAATCACATTCACCCTCCCCCTCCCGCCCATGGCCTATAAGCTTGTTCAATATATATTCCCTATTTCTTGATTATTCTCAAAAATCTCTATATTGTTAGGAGGAGCAATGTGCCCGTCTCTAGAATTACATTTTTTACTCTCCCTTACTTATGGGGTTGCTGGTGATACGTGAGACGAATTTATTGAGTGAACACTGGGGGAAAAATCTTTAAGACCTCTGGGACTGGCAAGGGATCTTTTGCTTTGCGCTTTTTCTTTGTCTTCTTACCTGGAATGCAGTAATGATTATGGCTGTCCAGTAACCATCTTGTGATCATGTGATGAGTGGGAGGATAACACATTGATGACTGTAGAGCAGAATGATATCAGGAATTTGGGCCATAATCACTTTACAGGCCACTATCCCAGCTCATGTTATATGAGAGAAAAAGAATCTGAAATCAATGTAAAAGCCACTATTATATTCCGAAGTCTCTGTGACAAGCAGCTCGATATAATTCTTAGTATTCATTCCTCTTTGTAAGTAGACATATTAAAAAATTCTTTGCAATTTCCCCATAATAACAAAGAGCATACCACTGGAAGTATGCGTCTGCTAGTACACATGTAAACAAATGGACCCATGATCCAGCTATGAAGAAGGTGGACAATGTTCGTATTTTCACGATGACTCATACTCACGCATTCACAGATTTTGATTACACCAGTTGCTATAGAATGATTTTTCTTTCGGAACCGAAATGGCTTCACTTCAAAAGCAAAGAAAAAAAAGAATCTTAAAAAAAAATCGCCGCTATGGGGCGCCTCTGTGGCTCAGTTGGTTGAGGGACCGACTTCAGCTAAGGTCACGCTCTCATAGTGTGTGAGTTCGAGCCCCCATATCAGGCTCTGTGCTGACAGCTCGAAGCCTGGAGCCTGCTTCAGACTCTGTGTCTGTCTCTCTTTCTGTCTCTTTGTCTCTCTTTCTGTCTCTCTGTCTCTCAAAAAAAAAAAAAATTAGGTTAACATTTAAAAAAATCGCTGCTGGAGATTGATGCTGGAAAATGTTAGAACAATGCGCAAGGTACAACTGAGAGGTTTCCAATCACTGCCAGGTCCCCAGTGTTCCAGAAGATTAGCACTGTCAAAAGCTTAATTATGATAGATGGTGATTAGGCATTATCTTTGGCTATTTTCTCTGTCTTTCTTTTTTCTGATAGATCTGTCTTAAGTAAACCCAAATTGGAATGAAAAAAATAAATAAAGAGAAAAAGAAAATCTGCCATTTTAACCCACTTTTTAAAAAGAAGTCAGCCAAAATCACAAATCAGCTCATATATATTTGGCTTCAACATGGAAAACAATGCCTTTGGAAATTAATCAAGAACACACACAGACACACACACACAAAATCACAAAATACTCCTTTGCCTTACAGATTCATTTCTAAGTAGAAGCTATGATTCTCTTTCAGGGACTAAGAGCTCTAAATATGAAAGTATGCAAAATCATAAACATTTGGGAAGAAATAGCAGTATGGAGTGAATGAAAGAGGCTTGCCAACACATACTATGCATGTAAAAGTAATGTGTATATAAATGTGTTTGGGAAAAAAAGTACCACAATGATCAAAATGCAGTTATCTGCGGTTGCCAAAATAAGAGCTTACATCATTTTCTTACTCTTATTTTCTTGTCCTTTCCAGTCTAAGGAACATGAATTTCTTCTGTAATAAGAGTATAAAATTATTGAAGAAATTTATTGAACAAAAATGCTATCTGCCACTTTAACGTATAAGATTCTCTTACTGGGATAACTGCATCTTCATTCTTATTCTCAATGAAAAAATGCAAAGTATCTAGTCCTCATCCTATATTATAGTCCTTCATTTACTTGAGGTGGTTTTAAAACTATGAATGCTTTACTACTCCTTACTTGTAGAGGTGATGCTTAAATCCAGGCTCTGTGAGTATACGCTAGATACAGTGTTTCGCTTCTAGCAAATAGAATATGCCAGACGTGATGCCGCTTCCATGTTCAGGGTAAAAAAAATAGTGCCTCTCTCTCTCTCTGGTCACTCACCATGGGGTAAACAGTCTGCCATGTTGTTAGCGGTGCTGTGAAGAAACTCACGTGACAAGGACCTAAGATCCTTAGTCCAGCAGCCTATGAGGAGCCACGAGCAACACCGGTAAGCTCGGAAGTGTATCCTCCTGTGCCACACAAATCCTGAGACGACCACAGTGCTGACTGACATCTAACAGCAACCTCATGAGAGACCCTGAACCATAACCACTGAGTTAATCTGTACTGTGATCCCTTATCTTCAGATATTGTCAGATTAAGTTTTGCTATCTGAGGCTTCTGAAGCTTGAGAGAAGTCGTCACATAACAATGGCTAACTAATGCATACCTATGTGAGGATTATCCAAACGTATTCTTGGAATTCTCAGGGAGCATAAAACTCCCCAATCTTGACTACCTCCAAGGAAAGAGACGTTATCTAAAATATGCGTAAATACTAGAAAGCTAAGTCACACAAAGCAGCTACAAAATGAAGGAAGCGATTCAATGGCAATCCATACTCACCTTCAGAAATGGATGGCCTTCAGACTTCAGCCGCAGCATTTATTCTTGGTTTTCTGTCCTTCTAAAAGCATCAAGCAGAAACAAAGTGAGACAGTGAGCGGACATAATTTTGGGAAAACTTCTTTAACTCCTACCATAGGTGTCATCACAGGTGGGAAGAGTGAGCAACAGTGACAGGGGTTCAAGAGAATTTTTAAAAGGGTGTGACTTAGACTCCGTTATTTGAATTTAAATCACAACTGAAGTCTAGAGTTAAAGATAGCTCTACCTCTTCCAGACTTTAAACTCCTGATTTCTGAGTTCAAGGCCTATAGGGAAATACACGAGGACCTTGTTAAAAAAGCAGAGTTGGGGGCACCTGAGTGGCTCAGTCGGTTCAGCATCCAACCCTTGGTTCTAATTCGGGTCATGACCTTACAGTTTGTGAGATTGAGCCTCCCATTCACCTCCAGACTGACAACACGGATCCTGCTTTGAATTCTCTCTCACCCTCCCTCTCTGCCCCTTTCCCACTCATGTGCACACTTTCTCTCTCTCAAAATAAATACACTTAAAAAAAAAAAGCAGATTTTGATTCAGTAGGTCTAGAGTGGACCCAAGAGTCTACATTCCAATAAACTCTGCTAAATGTGATGCTTCTGCTCTGTGAACCACCTGTTATGTAGCAGACTCTTAGATCCGTATAACTTCTTCCTTCTTCTCTACAATTCATATTCACATCCTATTATTACTTTATATTTATCTGATTTTTCTCTTTTTAAAGCACTGTAGATACTACTGTTACTGTTGTTTGGCAAGACTTAGAGTTTCCTATTATCTCTGTTCTTTATTCCTTGCATCTCACACCTGTCCTTTAGGGTCTTTTTTTTTTTTTTTTCCTACTTGTTAGAATGATCTACTAGTCATAGACTTATCAATTTAAGTATGTTAGAAAACACCTTTATTTTGTCTTTATTCTTCAATTTTGGTGTGTATCTTTAAAACATAACAATATTTTCCTTATATATCCCAAGTAATATTACCTCATTTAAAATAATAGTGTCTTAATATGCTATATTACCATTTTAAAATTTGTAATGTTTATTTCTTTTTGAGAGAAAGAGAGAGAGAGAGAGAGAGGGAGACATAGAATCTGAAGCAGGCTCCAGGCTTTGAGCTAGCTGTTAGCACAGAGCCCGATGTGGGGCTCAAACCCAGGAGCTGTGAGATCTGACCTGAGCCGAAGTCAGACTCTTAACTGACTGAGCCACCCAGGCACCCCTATGTTACCAATTTTTTAATTAAAATTTGCCCTATTTTCCCAAAATATCCAAAACAAGAGAAACCCCAACATCATGGATTTAATTTGCTTCTTATTTCTTTTGAAAAAGGACCATTGTACAGTGAAAGATTTTCCTATGCAGGCAAAAGTAATATTTAGTTTATGAGTTGTTGCTGTACAAATTTCTCGTTCCCATCAACCATTCATCTTACAGTTATAACACCAGTTGATTAATTGTTGCCAGAATCTACACTGTCATCAAGATTTGCAAAAAATTATTCCTCCTCATTCTTTCACTGAGTTCTCTGCTTTCCCTTAAGAGGGGCTACATAGGACCCTAAACTGCTGTTATTTTTCAACAAAGAGTAAATTCTTAATTATTGCTCTTTAATGAGCTAATGTCAAAGGAAAGAGTTGATCAGTGGTTTCTTTGAATAGAGACTGTAGATTTCTTTTTTGGTAACTATCATCGTGGGCCCAAGTATTTTCATAGACTATGTTTCAGTCATTTATAATCTTTATTCAGTATGGAAGCACAAATTCTCACAAATCTGACTAGATGGAGTACTTTTAAGTTTGCTCTTACAGTGAATTTAATCCCACGTCCATCCTCATAAACATAAACCACCAAAGCTAGCACTCAAATTGAAGCTCATCATGAATTTTTATTCATTTACTCGTTGATTCATTTAATAAGTGTTTATTAAGTTCTTGGGTTTTTTTTCCCAGAAAGTTTACAACTTCTCAAGAATACAATTGAGCTCAACTTGTATATACTTTGTCCTCTTAGACCTTATGCTGCAGTAATGAAGAATCCTTAATCAAAATACTTCATTAAGAAATTTAAAATGATCACTCTGATAGGTGCTGTGCACCAGAGACTACCCCTTTTGGGAACTAATTTCCCTGGTCTCAGACTGCAGCAAAAGGTATTTCTCAATACCTTGAGAAAGTGGTACTCCATCTGAGAATGGAAAAATGAGTAGGACTTGAATAAATGAAACTGCAGAAGAAGTAGACTACCACTTGAGATAAAAAGAAAAAGGCTAATTCTCTGAAATGTAAGATGAGAATGTTTAAATAAATAAAATTTAATAATCAGAAAAATCAAGTGAAATGACACTGAAACCTTGTGGAATCTTTTTTGATGCAGGATAAAACCATTTATTTGTATGTAAGTTAAAATCTCTGAAAGTGCATCCAATAACTCTTCATAAAAGTTCACATCGGAGAATTATGTTATGAATTGGAGAAAAGCAAAAGGGACTTGTTTATTTTTAGTTGTAAAATTTTCTAAAGTGTTGGGATTATTTTTGAGGACCAGTGTTTTTCAAATTCAAAAAGAAATCAAAATACAACTCTCACAATTAAATTATTAAATCTATTTTTGTTACTTTTTAAAGAATGTGCAGAAGACAAAGCATATGTATAATCAAATATTTTCAAAATCTCATGGTGCGTGGATGGTATCCCCATATACAGAAAAATGTAGATGATCATGAACTGTGCAGGCAAGCTAAGATAATATGAGGAAGCATGAATAATTTTTAAACCATTTTTAATGTTTGTTTATTTTTGAGAGAGAAAGAGACAAAGCGTGGGTAGGAGAGGGGGCAAAGAGAATGGGAGACACAGAATCTGAAGCAGGCTCCAGGCTCTGAGCTGTCAGCAAAGAACTCCATGCAGGGCTTGAACTCACAAATGGTGAGATCATGACCTGAGCCAAAGTCAAATGCTTAACCAACTGAGCCACCCAGGCACTCCAGTATGAATAACTTGTTTAGAAAGCCAACTCTATATTTAGAGTAGGTACCCTGAATGGATGGATCTTTGAGTTTCTGTTTTGTCCTTGGAATTTTCCTTCCTAATAGGCGTTAAGCAGGTATGAGAATGTTGTGTTTTTATTGCATCCGCTCTGCTGTGTGGAAGTGGCCTGCAGTTCGATTGAGAAGCTCAGATTCTCTCCCTGCATTTCTTTTTTAGAAGAGTACTAAACTCTCAATTCTCAAATGAAAGTTTTAAGCATCAGGAATTTAGCCTTTCTTCCTAAATGTGTTCGCTTCATTAGCCTTGGGAAGAAACTGCTCTAAATGAAGAAAGAGAGGAGCAACTTGAAAACTTCCAAAATGCTTCCGAAAGACTTCCTTTGCATGAAATCGTTCATCAGTTTCAACAGTAACATAAAGTAATGGAAACGTGATCTGAATGGGTAACGGAAACTTGAGTAGTAATTTAAAAGTCTGTTGAGGGGCGCCTGGGTGGCTTAGTCGGTTAAGCGTCCGACTTTCGCTTAGGTCATGATCTCGCAGTTCGTGGGTTCGGGCCCCGCGTCGGGCTCTGTGCTGACTGCCAGCTCAGAGCCTGGAGCTTGTTTCAGTCTGTGACTCCCTCTCTCTCTGACCCTCCCCTGCTCATGCTGTCTCTCTCTCTCTCCTAGAAATAAATAAAAAAAAACATTTAAAAAAATTTATTAAAAAAAAAAATAAAAGTCTGTTGAAATTGTTCATCAGATACAGGGCACAGCTTGTTCTTTGTATTACCAATATTTAAATGTTGTGGATGTTTTTGCCAAAATTAAAGCATATCTTCCCAGAGGGATGGTGGTGATATAATGTGAGTCCTATGTTAAAAGCTCTTAACTTTCAGTGGGCAATCTGTGGCATAAAGTTTTATAAATAATTTAAAGTGATACTTAGCATATTTGCAAATATGCAAATCTTTATTTAGAACTGTTTGGGAACCTAATCCGTCAGAAAGTTTATTCACATTAAATGGTTTTTTCAGGGAATAAAATGGCTTTAAAGCTGAAAGTCTCTGGCCCAGAGAGTAGATTGTTTTCTTAGGTGCTCCCAACCATATGCTATTAGGGAATTTGGTTTTCCAAATTTTCTTGGTTTTGTACATATATCACTTACTCCTGATTTATATACCTGTAACTTTTTATAGCGAATAAGGCAGAAGTTCTGTACCTGTCCAGTTTCTAAAAACAGAAAATAGATAGCTTGGAAATTAGGTAATTTAGGTAAAAAAATTTTTTTAATTAAACAGCAACAGATTAAGAATCAGCCTGTGGTCCCCCGTTGGGGGGGGGGGGGATATGTAAAATCCTATAAAATTCTAGTATTTCTTCTCTAGACCTTGGAAAATAATTGAATCTTTTGCCCCTTTTGGTAATGGGTATAATGATATTTAGTAACTGTGGAATTAGTATTCCAAGAAATATTTTGTGGTTTTATTAGGAAAACTATTTCTCAGAGGGTTTGGAAGAGCTTTGCTACACTCAAAATAAGAAAGAGAGAGAAGGAAGAGACAGAGAAGAGAGGAGATGTCAAAGAACTGGCATCTTTGAGATAAGACAAAATGACTATGTTTCTGGAAAAAATTAATCGCAGGTTAATCCATGAACTAAGATGAAGATCACAAAGACAGCAAAGATCTTGGATGCTACACTTCTTTTCATTTCTTCCAAGGTTTTATTTAAATTCAAGTTAATTAACTTGAATGGGCCAATAATAGTGTAGTATTGGTTTGGGAAGTAGAATTTAGTTATACTTTTAGAACTAGAATTTATTTTATATACTTTATTTCATAGCTATATTTATTATATACTTATGTATAATACCCTGTGCTCATCACAACAACTACCCTCCATAATGCCCATCCCCCATTTAGTCCAACCCCCTTACCCACCTCCCCTCCAGCAACCCTCAGTTTGTTCTCTGTATTTAAGAGTCTTTCACGGTTTGTCTCCCTATCTGTTTTTGTCTTACTTTGCCTTCCCTTCCTCTATGTTCATCTGTTTTGCTTCCTAAATTCCACATATGAGTGAAATCATATGGTATTTGTCTTTCTCTGACTGACTTAATTCACTTGGCAAAATACACTCTAGTTCCATCCATGTTGTTTCAAATGGAAAGATTTCATTCTTTTTGATGAGTGAGTAATATTGTGTTGTATGTATCCGTTCATCAGTTGATGGGCACTTGGGCTTTTTCCACAATTTGCCTATTGCTGACTTTGCTGCTATAAACATTGGGGTGCATGTGCCCCTTCAAATCAGTATTTTTATATGTTTCAGATAAATACCTAGTAGTACACTTGCTGGGTCATTGGGTAGTTCTGTTTTTAATTTTTTAAGGAACTTCTATACTGTTTTCCAGAGAGGCTGCACCAGTTTGCATTCCCACGAACAGTGCAAGAGGGTTCCTTTTTCTCCAAATCCTTGCCAATATCTGTTGTTTCCTGAGTCATTAATTTTAGCTGTTCTGACATGTGTGAGGTGGTATCTCATTGTGGTTTTGATTTGTATTTCCCTGATGCTGAGTGATGTTGGCCATTTTTTCATGTGTCTGTTAGCCATTTGTATGTCTTCTTTGGAGAAATGTCTTTTCATGTCCTCTGCCCATTTCTTCACAGGATTATTTGCTTTTTTGGGTATTGAATTTGGTAAGTTCTTTATAGATTTTAGATACTAGCCCTTTATGTCCCGATATGTCATTTGCAAATATCTTCTCCCATTCCATTGGCTGTCTTTTAGTTTTTGTGATTGCTACCTTTGCCGTGCAGAAGATTTCTATCTTGATGGAGTCCCAATAGTTCATTTTTGCTTTTGTTTCTTGCCTCTGTAGACATGTCTAGTAAGAAGTTGCTATGGCTGACATCAAAGAGGTTGCTGCCTTTGTTCTCCTCTAGGATTTTGTTGGTTTCCTGTCTCACATTTAGGTCTTTCATCCATTTAGAACTCATTTTTGTGTATGGCCTAAGAATGTGGTCCAGTTTCATTCTTCTTGAGCACTATACTCTTCAACAGTTGTTCTCAGCTGCTTTTTAAATACAGAAATAATTTAAACTCCATTATTTTTTAGCATTTTGCTGGTTCTCTTTGAGAATAATTATACCACTGTGTTTTTCCAATGTCACATATTTAAAATATATATCACTAAAGTTCTCATTAATCTTAAACATGAAAACAAAGTTAAAAAGTTCTAATTAGTGAGGTATATTTAAAGTACTTGGAAGAAAATTATGTTTACATTTCACTTAATGATCATTTAAGCATATAAGTGTCTGTGTATGTATATACATATACATGCATCTATGTGTGCAGTATAGAAATGCATATGTATATGTAAGTCTGTATACTGATATACATTTATTTATAATACATGGAGTAAAAATATGATTTGCAATCATCTTTTTTTATGTAGTGAGCTGCAGTGATTTCTTCTTTGACTGTCTAGAATTCTTTCTTCTTAAAGGCCAAAGGATCGTCACTGTTGTTGGTGCACTTTTTAAAAAAATCAACTTTAATCTTTATCTCTTTGTAAACAGATACTAAGTTGATGTCTTGTTAAAATCGACATCTGTTAAAAATAATCCTAGAAGGCTAAAAGAATCAAATAAGACAGCAAATGTTTGTGTAGGTGTTTAGAAGACTCTTCTCTAATTTATTTTTCTATATTTTTAAATTAACTCCATACCGGAATTAGCAGAATGTCAGTCACATATGTAGAGACACCATGGTTATCATCAGTGGCTTCAAGCTATTGCCAGAATCCAGGATCAAACAAGTATCTTTTTTTATATGATCATCTTGCATATCCAGGATACTTCAGACTGTTCTTTGAATCAACTCACTGTTTTTTTTTTTTTGAGAGAGAGAGAGAGAGTGAGAGAATGAGCAAGAGAGCACAAGTTGGAGAGGGACAGAGAGAAAGGGAGAGAGAATCCCAGGCAAGCTCCATGCCCGTTGTGGAGCCTGACACAGCACTCAAGAGGGCTCAATCCCATGACCATGAGATTATGGCCTGAACCAAAATCAAGAGTCAGACACTCAACTGACTGAGCCACCCAGGTGTCCTTCAGCTCACTTTTTAATCACCATTTTAAGATTTCCCAAGCCCAGAATTTTATCACAGTTCTTTCTATCTTAAGTTTTTAAAACCATATCCTTACCTTTCCTATCATTCTTGGCACCTGAGGTATTCCCCAGACCCTGGTGCCAAGGTTGTTCTCTCTCTGCCATTAAAGTTCCTCTTTCACCCATATTTCCCCTACCTATGCTCAGTGCTTATGCCAAGATGATTCAAGTACAAGAAGGGAATGGGCATATGTGGTCTCTTGGTGAGCAGTATATGCAGCCAAGTGGTCATTCACCTTGTGATCTAGGACCATGTCTGTCCAATAAGAGAATCTAGGTAGACAACCCAGAATTACAGTTGAATCCCTTAGATCACCTTTTAGCCAGGCTCCCATCTGGAAAGTGTACCAGCCAGGCTGGTCTGAGGTTGCCATTAGGTGAAGACAGAAGCATCAAGTTCAGAAATGGCCCTAGTAGAATCCTGAATTTTCCAGATTAGTGTATAACCCCCTTCTTCTTTTGACCTAATCATTACTCAGAAAGTGGCCAAAAAGACATGATCTTTTTCTCCTTGGAGCCACATTAAGGGGCCAAAGTTCTTTAAGAAGGCAGGAGGACCCATAGGAGGTGACAGAGATAGTCAAAGTCACTTTGAGTTAGTTTTTAAAGAGGGTGTTCCAACACTCAGGAAAACTTGATGCCTTTGGGCGGTAGTGAGAAGGGAAATCCATGTAATCAATTGACTGTCAGTCCATTGTTGAGCAGCCTTTTCAAAAACATTGATTGTTTTCAGACTGCAAATGAAAAAGTAAGCCAAAAAATATGACAGAAAGGAGTTTTAAGGGTTGGGCTGATTACGGTGGAGCAGCAGCACTAACCTAAAATGGCGCCAACGCTGGTGAAACCCCACAGAAAACCACACACTAGCCAAAGATTGCTCAGGCTTCTGTCCACGGTGGTTATGAATTTACCTTCTTTCTCACTCGGTATGCCATTGCCTTTCTGTTACTGCTGCCTTTGATTCTTAGTGACAGTCACAAGAGATGATAGTCATTGGATTGTTTTCTTCATGTTATTAGGACACCTTTGACCTAATATATCTTAAGCCAAGGAATAATTTTTTAATTTTGGAATTTTAAGTAGAGCAATAAAATCTACATATTTGGAAGCTACTGTGGTACAGACATAGCATGTCAAGTCATAACAGCTTTGCAACCCCTTCTCCGTGAGCCATATCAAAATGGAGCCTTTCGCTGGCTTTGGTGCATCACCTAATTTGTGCCAGCAATACCATCAGTGTATATGTTAATGTACATCTGTAAGGAACTTTCACATTCTGATTTCATCCATCTTCTCAAATGCCCTTGGGGAAGGTAATATCCCATTTTAAAAATAAGAATATGTGACTTATCCTTTATTATGCCATCTTGAAGCAGCAGAACTAATACAGAAAGTGGTGCCTTGGATACGGAAAATCTGATGCTTAGCCAGAGCTGTCATTAAAGCTTTCCTCTTAGAAGGAAAGAATGACTAAGGCCTTTTGTTTTGCATATGTAGAGATTTTAGTGTGTAATTTGTAAATGCTCACGAATAGCTTGGGGATTTTTGATACTTAATTACAAGATTAGGTCAAGTAATACAATGCCATGGATTCTCGAGTCCTCATTAGATACTTTTGATGTTGGAGATTATTGTGAGGACCAGTGGATGCTGAAGCTTGATTTGACCCAGGCTGTCATTTCCCCCACCCTCTGCCCCCAATTACCTGGATGATGTATTGATAGAGTGGGTAGCACTACTGAAGAATTCTTTCATCTGAGGACGAAGATGAAAACAAACCAGTAAATTCTCCGGACATTGTTCGCTAGGTCTTTGTTTTATCTTCCAAAGGTTTGATGTTTGATAATGAATAAATTAGGGATAAAATATGAATGCACTCTCTGTAAGGACCCAGCAGGAAACATTGGCTGTTGAGCCAGATCTCAATCAGCAAATGAAAGGGGCTCATTTTGGCATCAAGGGCAGGCCTGTGAAATCTGCTTATTTAGAAGAAAACTGAAGATTAAAAAGGAAGTTTGTGTGCATGGTGTTTATGTGTGTACAAGAGAGATAATAGGTAGACTTAGGAAACACTCCAGATTTTATATAATTTCATTTCCTTATAATGTAATTTATTCTTGAAAAATACTGAGGCATTTATCTCCCTATTAATTACATTGGCATAAATGTCTATTAATGCACATATGTTTTACCTCTTAGAGGCTGAACATCCTTTAGAGTTGTACACATATATAAAATATCTATTTTGCTGGCCTGGACTGTTCCCTATCCTAGTAGAGAGAAATAAAGCCATTTGTAGAAAAGAAAATCGTAGGGAAACTGACTTTATGTGGAATTAGAGGAACGGTGTCATAGACGTGGTGTTCGTACTTCTTTTCCATTACTAGCAAACTTAAATCTGCCTCCCTCTTGCTGGTCTCCTATACATTCAATCCTACCTGTAAAGGCCACCACACCTTGTTGTGTTGAGGACTGTGGCGTATGTGATTCTGCCATATTAACTTCAAGCCGGGACTTGGGGCTGAGAGCAGGCGTATGGAAGATGGCATGCGCCATGCTGTTGCCATTCGCCTCACATCTGCCCCACCAGGAGAGCTGTCACAGGAAGTTAGCAACCCCCAGCTCTTCCTTTCACTCTGCAGACGGAGGCTGGCTTTTGCCTGTAGCCCTCCCTTCATCTAGAGCAAGCCAGAAAGTAAAGGACAGAAGCTTTGGCAGAGACTTCAGTACTGAACTCTGCAAGAGAGATGAAGTTCACTGGAGTAAACGTTGTGAAGTAAGCAAAGTATTTTTCTGGCATCACTTTTGTGCACTTTACCACTCTTGATGTGTGCTTCTTTCCATGTCATTTCAGACTCTAGGACAGCTATGAAGTGAGCCTTGAGGATGGGCTATGATACAGCTGGGGAGGCACTCATCCTTTTTGCACATCTGTTAGCTGCTCTTTGCGGGCTCAGTTACATGTTAAACTTCCTTTTAACTGTGTAGCCCAAAACTTAAGTTTTAAATGGAAAAAAATCTCGATGTCTCGCTAATGTGGAGATTTTGGGTGACAAAGGCACTTCCCCAAATAACTTATCATAGGTAGCGTCTCATGCTACATTTATATATGACAAGATATAAAATCAATGCACTGTTGGAAAGCACTTCAAGATTCTATGCCCTGAAGTTACTCTTATAGTCTCTCTTATTCAGTCATTGAGCACACAGTAGTATTTCTGGTCCTTATTATTATTTAAATATTTGCATGATGTAAGTGAACTGGCTCAGGGTATTTTTAAGTAGAATCAATATGGGACATATAGGAAAAGGTACATAGCAAGTCCACAACCTTATTACATGGATATTGCAATTAAAGCATTTTTTCCTTCAGTCTATAATCAGATATGTTCTTTTTTTACTTTGGAAAATAGGAAGATGTAGATAAGGCAGCTAACTTCTGAAACACTGGGGGTTAGATTATATTAAGTGAAGACCTTAAGGTTTTTTAAATTCCTTTGAAAGAAATTTTAAACTTAACAATGTTTAAATAATTAGGATTTCTTGAAGGGATGGGAAGAGTGACACAAGATATACAGCTATGTATTATCCATACAGCGAGAGCAGAAATACATTAAAAGTTACTTTCTTTTGTGTTTTGTCTAACTGTAATTGACAGTCAATATATTTACTTAAACTTTTCTCTTTTTTTCCTTCTCACTTCCTTTTCTCTTTGTGACTATCAAAGCTGAGATTTCCATCTATTAATTAGCAGCACAAACTTACTTAGAGCTGCCTGGGGCAAGCATGCATCAGTGGTTAAATACTACATTGCTACCATATAATTTACTGACTTTCAAAATGTAATGGGAGGGGGGCAGGGTAAAGAGAAAGAGAAGAAAGAGAAAAACAGAAACATGTTAGAGGAAAAGTATCCACTGTAGGAAAATGTATTTTAATAAATAATAGGTTGCAGTTCTTCATAATATCACTAGGTGGCATGTAACTGACTTGAACAAAAATAAAACTAGAGAAGAGCCAGGAAAATCAGGATTTAAAAAAACAGCTCTGTCTGGAAGCTACCTGTATTTGTTTATTATCTTACCAACGAGCAGTTTACAAGTCAGATATAACACACTTGTGTTGGGCATCAAGTGATAGGTTACATGTACAAGTGTTCTCCGGGCCTTGTACACAGGAAGTACTCAATATAAGTAAATTTATTTTTGTGAGATTAGAATAGAAACTGGTTTCGTTTTGGGTTTTTTGTTTGTTTTACTTTGCTGCTCATATTGCTGTTCAGATTAATGAGAGATCAGGAATTTCTGTACTAGAAATATATTTCCACATGGCTTATAGAATTGTTTAAAAGACAACAATATAAAATAACATGAAGTAGAGTCTTATAGGTATTCCTAAACTTCAGGTAAATACTATTTTATTAAGAATTACTACCATCAAGGAGCACCTGAGTGGCTCAGTAGGTTAAGCATCTAACTTCAGCTCAGGTCAGAGCCACAGCTGGTGAGTTCAAGCCCCACATCGGGCTCTTTGCTGACAGCTCAGAGCCTGGAGCCTGTTTCAGATTCTGTGTCTCCCTCTCTCTAGGTTGCACTGTCTCTTTCTCAAAAATAAACAAATATTAAAAATTTTTGAAAAAAATTACTACCATCTGAATTCTACAAAACATTCTTAAATTTGATAAAGATTCCCTCCCATGCCCTGAATTCATTTCTAAAATTTACAAATATATGTATCACCTGCACACTTTTGTAACCTGTAGCATGTTTACCCATGTTTGTTTAAAAAAAAGTGATGAATTATATGGGGTGCCTGGGTGGCTCAGTTGGTTAAGCATCCAACTTCGGCTTAGGTCATGATCTCATGGTTCGTGGATTCGAGCCCCGCCTAGGGCTCTGTGCTGATAGCTAGCTAAGAGCCTGGAGCCTGTTTCAGATTCTGTCTCTCTCTCTCTCTCTCTCTCTCTCTCTCTGACCTCCCGTGGTCATGCTGTCTCCCCCTCTCTCTCTCAGAAATAAATAAAACATTAAAAAAAAGTGATGAATTATAAAACTTCACTATCTCCTTTATTCTATAAAAAATAATACATCAATACAATAGTAAGAGACCTTGCAAAGAAAAATGGCTTTCACAACTTGTATATAGTAGATTAGAGACAGAACAATGGGAAATTATGGCAACACTTTATTTTTTTAATTAATTAATTGATTTTTGACTTTTCGTATGTCTTTTTAAAATTATTTTGAATACATTTTTTTAAATTTAAATTTTAGTTACTTAACATCCAGTGCAATATTTCAGGGTAGAATTCAGTGATTCATCACTTACGTACAATACCCACTGCTCATCACAAGTGTGTGGAAACACTTCAGAGCACTGTGGACATTGATAGGCCCTGTGAAGACACAATCCAGCTTGTGAATAAATGTGTTTACCATTCATTTTCACTTTTCAAGACCTGAAAATAATGACAGAGAATTAGCTTGAAGTAATGTCCAAAATAGAAAATTTCTCCCACAATAGGTTATTTAGAAAGTCATAAAAAGAAAAAAGTAGCAACCTACCAATACTAGAAAAAAAGAAACATTACTTTCTGAAAGACCCTATAAAAAAAAACCTAGGTAAACCCGAATAACCCATGAAAAGAAGTGTTATTATCACAAAATATGTATGAGGAAAATGAAACACTTGTAAGTAAAAAACTTGTCCAAAGTTATTCATCTTGTGGGTGGAAAAACTTGATCCAAGTTTACCCAAGAATATCCAATGGATATTCACTCCAGATTGCCTCCAATAAAGATTTCCAATTAGCAGATTTTCTGGATGATCAATTAGAAATGCAACCCGTATCGATAAACATGCATTGACTATCTGTTGATCACAGTTTTACAAATAAAGAAAGCAAGTTCATTTGTTATTGTACATGATAATGTCTTTCACTGGCTTTGGGGACATGTTTTCTAACACAAATTTAGAATGAGTCAAAGATCAGAAGTTCAAAGTGAGGAAGCACAAATGATATTTGAATAATATAAGAGTGATTAAAAATATTATTGAAGGCATTTCTGCATCTAGTAGAGTAGATCAAAGAATTTGGACCAAACTCCCACTAGAATAACTAGAAAACCTGGGGGAAAACTCATGCATTCTAAAAAAATACTGGAGGATGAGGAAGGAAAAGAATTAGAATGTATCAGACCAGATTTGGGGAAAGGATAGAGCTCTTGTGAGTTGTCTGAAATTTGGGGTTGACTTTCCCTTCAGGACAGGAGAGACAAAGTACTCAGAGGTGGATTAAGCACTTCGACGGGCTGGTAGAGACCAGGAGATGGGGATTGAAATCCAGGAACCTCGAAAAGTAGAGGAATTGGAAGACCTCTCCTTATTAGGTTGGGACTAAAAAGAGCCCCACCCTGGGGTGAGAGTGAGTTCTTTGTAAAAAGGTGTCTCCAGGCACCTGAGCCCGGTCCAGCTAATTTCATTCCCTCAGATGGACTGAGGCATTCCTAGCTCTCTAGTGCTCCATGCAGCCAGTAGAAAGAAAACAAAAAGACTTTGGAACAAGAGGACACATTTGGAGCACGATAGCATATCTGGCCTCAAATGATATCTGGAAACATCTTTTAAACAGATAATCAAATTATGCAAACATAACCAGACAAATGAGGAGACAAAACAGCATGACTGAAAACCAGCAGCAGCAACAAAAACATAGTTTGGGGGTCTGAATGTTTGTGTCTTCCCTCAATTGTTATGTTGAAATCCAAATCCCCAGAGGTGATGATAATAGGAGGTGGGAGACTTTGGGAGATGATTCATGATGAGAGTGGAACCTTCCTTAGTGGGATTAGTGTCTTCATAAAAGAGATGCCACAGAGCTCCCTAGCCCTTTAGTTCATGTGAAGATACAATGAGAAGGCCTGCACTCAGGGGGAGGGTCCTCACCCAACCATGCTGACACTCTGAGCTTAGACCTCCAGCCTCCAGAACTGTGAGAACTACATTTGTTTCTAAGCCGTGCAGTCTGTGTTATTTTGTCATAGCAGCCCAAATGGTTTAAGACATGTAAAAACAGACCTGCAGAGGCTCCAAATATCAGAAATAAATTTTGAAATCATTAAACTGTGTGTAAGGTGATAATAGCCAGAATTAAAATTTTCAGGAGAAAATCACAGGCTATAAGAAATATATAGAAATTCTTGAAGTGAAAAATAAAACATAATGAGGAACTCAGTGGGTGGTTTCAGAATAAATTAGGGGTGCCTGGGTGGCGCAGGCGGTTAAGCGTCTGACTTCGGCTCAGGTCATGATCTCACGGTTCATGGGTTTGAGCCCCGTATTGGGCTCTGTGCTGTCAGCTAGCTCAGATAGAGCCTGCTTCAGATTCTGTGTCTCCCTCTCTCTCTGACCCTCCCCTGCTCACACTGTCTCTCTCTTTCTCTCAGAAATAAATAAATCATTAAACAAAATAATAAAATAAAAGCAGCTGAGGGGCACCTGGGTGGTTCAGTCAGTTAAGCGTCCGAATTCGGCTCAGGTCATGATCTCATGGCTGGTGAGTTCAAGCCCTGGGTCAGGCTCTGTGCTGACAGCTCAGAGTCCGGAGCCTGCTTCTGATTCTTTGTCTCTCTGCCTGTCTCTCTGCCCCTCTCCCCCCTCAAAAATAAACATTAATCAAAGGAAGAAAGAAAAGAAAAAAAAGGCAGCTGAGAAAGAATTTTAGGGTAAGAGGTAAGGTATCTTGAATGATACCCTGGGACAAATGGGGAAACCCGTGAGAGACATGCAGGACATGGTAAGAATGTTTAACATAATTGGAGTTGGAATCCTAAAGTACAGAAGAAAAATGGAAGAAACAATTTGAAGAGATGATGGATATGATTTTTGTAAAACCGATGAAAGACATAAAACCATTTTTCAAAAGGACTATGAACATTCAAGGTGAATACAGAAGAAAATCCACACCTAATCACATCAGCAACTGCTGAAAATGAAAGACAAAGAGGAAGTTTAAAAACAATCGGGAGGTTAAGAAAACTTTAAGGATTATGTCCTAATGTATGACAGTTAAATTAAAACCTAATTTCTCTACAGCAACAATGGAAAACAGGAGATAGCTGGGTGATATTTTCAAAGTGCTGAAATCAAAAAACTGCCAAGCAGAATTCCATACTCAGCAAGAGTGCCTTTAGAAAATCAAAATGAAAGGGGCGCCTGGGTGGCTTAGTGGGTTAAGCATCCGGCTTTCGCTTAGGTCATGATCTTGCAGTTCGTGGGTTCGAGCCCCACGTCGGGCTCTGTGCTGACTGCCAGCTCAGAGGCTGGAGCCTGTTTCAGAGTCTGTGACTCCCTCTCTCTCTGACCCTCCCCTGCTCACGCTGTCTCTCTCTCTCTCTCTCTCTCTCTCTCTCTCTCTCTCTCTCCTAGAAATAAAAAAAAAAAGAAAAAAGAAAAAGAAAATGAAAATGAAAATGAAAATGAAAAAAAAAACATTCAGGCAAACAAATGCTGAAAGAAAGATCATTAGTGGGGCATACTACTGGGAGGGAAAATACCTCATCAGGAGGAATACACAGGGTCTCAGATGGAAGATTAGAGGTGCCAGGTGGTAAGAAGACAAACAAAAATGGTAAAAATGAGAGTAATCTAAAGAAAGTGGGATGTCATGAAAATGCTAATGGATAGATGGTTTATAGTTCATGTATTTACTTATATATAATTTAATATAGCACAGTTATTGAATAAATATATACATATTTATTTACAATGGCTAAGAAAAAATTACCAATGTTGGAGGGTGGGTGTGCTCTAAGGATCTCGAGAGAGAGAATACGAATCCATGTATACAAACTTAACAATTAGCGAATCATTTTTTCCATCCCCTCCTCATCTTAAACTGTTTGGTCCAGTGCCATTTGATGGAGATAAGCAAATATCTGCTGTACCTTTGGTCAAATATCAGAGTTAAAAGGGAATCCTTTTATTTAAAAAGGCACTTACTAAAATAAATACTTTTGTTTGAACTTCTGTGATGCATTACTTTAAAAAAATGTACAGAGAAGATGAGGAACACTTAAAATACCCAGTTTCCTCAGCCAAAATACTCAATTTCTCCTAATTACCAAAATCATATTTGTAAAAAACTCGAGACCATTAAGGCAAAGGCTGTTTGGGATTTGGTATCAATATGACACACTGACTGAAATGTGCCTACATTTTACAAAAATGATCTATAGATCTGATGGTAACAAGGATCTCGGGTTTAGTATATTTACACCCAGTGAAGGAGACATTGTCCCTCAGGATGAAATGACGCTCGCTTTCTTTCCCCAGGATATAAATGGGCACAGTTACCAATTTTTTAAGTACACACTTAATAATGCCTGCCTGCCAAGAAGTATCAACTTCAAAAGACCTTATTTTAGAAACACATGCCACAGATTCCTAATAGAAAGACTTTTTATGACAGCCTACTCTATGTAAGCCAGCCACATGTGGCTTTATGAGGGATGTCTGTCTATTTTGTGGCACTAGCCTGAAAAATCTTAAATTCAAAGATCTTTATGACACTGTGATTCATCTTCATCTCCATGGATGGCATGGAGACCAGGATGAATTCTCAGTATTTTTTCCTCCTTGCTGATCAGTATATTAAGGGATATCTTAAATGAAGTTATGTTTGGCTATATTTCTTGTTTTGAAAATAGTATCCTAAATTATTAAAAGTGTTCTAGGAATAAAATTTATTACAGTTTTGTCATTATGTTGATGGTTACTCATTTTAAAGACAGAAATTCAAAAGAAAGAAATCATACATTCACATAAGGGTGCTCAGCTGAGGCAACCAGAGGGGGAGTCTGAACTCTGCTCCCAGCCTGTGCCCTGCATGGAGCCCAGAAGACCTTTTCCTGATTCACACAGTGCTCGTCTACAGGGTGGTCTTGGCTCCTAATTGTCCCTTGAATGTGTGTTTGCACTGACTCAGCTCACACCAGTATGAAAGATCCATCCATGGAGATGTGAGCATTTCTTTAGTCACGCAAAGGACTGTCCAGCCCACTCCTTCTAATGTGCATCTTCAGGCAGGGACATACTATGTAGGCCTACAAGCTCTAACTTTCTGCCCAGTCAGGAGACACAGCAATATTTTTATTATGCCCTTGAGTACCACTCAGAGTATATGGGAAACTTAGGGTGTTTTCTCTAAAACTCTTGCCTGGCAGTAACTCAGTTTTCTAAAGAACTCTCTATCTTAGTTGTAGCTGAAACCCCAAAATATCAGAAACAGAACAGTCTTTAGTAGCTTTCTGCACACTTCAAAACCAAGTGCCTTATACCTTGTTTAAGACTTGTAGAAGAAGTATGGGGCACCTGGGTGGCTCAGTATGTTAAGTGTCCAACTTCAGCTCAGGTCATGATCTTCGTGGGTTTGAGCCCTGCCTCGGGCTCTGTGCTCACAGCTCAGAGCCTGGAGCCGGCTTCACATTCTGTATCTCCCCCTCTCTCTGACCCTCCCCTGCTCGCTCTCTCTCTCTCTCTCTCTCTCTCTCTCAGAAATAAATAAAACATTAGGTCATTTTTAAAAAGACTTGTGGAAGAAGTAAACCCCCACTTTTGCAGTCTACCCACAATCAACATAAGAAAGAACTGAGTCTGAAGAAGCTTAGAGAATGTCTTAGCAGAGGTGTGTTGGAATGCTATGAAATTTCCTCTCCTTGGCCCCATAGGAGAGGCAAGCACAGACTTTCTACTTCCTTCAAACCCAGTGATAGACGCTTCAAGGAGACTATTCAGGGAATATTTCCCTGAAATATGGGGTTGTGGGGTTGGACATCTTTCTTAATTCTGATTCCGTGCAATTGACTGCCCACCATCATGACATGACCCCAAGCAGCACTCTTGAAATAAAGGTGGCCCCATGAGCAGAACAGAACATGATAGTGGACCTTGCCAATAATATTTAGAGTAGGATGTGATAAATTCTCTAATAAAGACACCGAGCACTGGGTTAAAGGGAAAGGAATGACTAGGTTTGCCTGTAGGAGTCTCTGAAAATCCATGACAAGGTGTGGCCGGGATGATAGAAGGTGAAGTAGAGTTACCCAGCAAAGTGGAGAACATCTGAGCAGAAGTGAGAGTGTGCTGTTCCTGATGAGAGGAAGACCAAGCTCATTTTTATAATGGCTGAAGCCTAGAGGTTGCTGAAGTAGGGGGAGCATGGGTGCCAAAAGGCAAGATCAAAGATGGGTGGGAGAAGCAGATAGGGGAAAAACAAATAGCTTCTTAAATCATCCAAACATCCCAGAACATTTCAAATGGAGACAGTGTAAACAAAGATATTTTTTTTTTCTGGATGATTTAAACATTAGATGATCATTAAATCTGATGCTGAGACTTTTTAACAATTAACAGTAAAATGTGCCTCACTGGTTAAACATCATGTGGCCCTTAGAGCAAGCTATTATTATTAATGGCAGGTAAATGCAAATCACACTCTGCACCTAAAATGACACCAGGGAGAATCATTAAGTTCTGTGGCTTAGAATTTTTTTCTCAATATCCTAGATCTTCACAGAGTGGTCTGCTCTTGGTAAGGACTTGAGTAAAATCTTTTTGTTCAAATGCATTTTCACCTAATATCTCTGTGAAACTGTATTTGGAATAATACAGGAATATTTGATTTCTTCTTGACTTGGTTGTCTTTGGAATATTAAAATACCATAAAATGTAGGGCTTCCCCCCCACCCCCAATAACTTAAGTCAGTAGATGCTAAGTCACAGCTTTCAGGTAGGAGATTTTAAAAATCTGTCATATACTTAGAGATTTTTCCTCACCAAAGAGGAAATTGAGGATCAAATAAATAGGTGATCTCTCCCACTGTGGTTCCTTATAATTACAGAAAAATAATCAAACTTCTTGAATCTTACTGGAAAATGCCTTAAATTCTTTTAAGACATCCACATCCAGGGTCACTTCACTTTGTTTAAGTAATCTTTGCCTCTAATTTTAAGTGTTAGAGTTGATTTTGTTGGAATTTGCCCTTGAGGCTACTCTCAACCGCTTCCACAAACATTCTTTTCAAACTGTCACATCTAAAGAACATCCCTCAGCCCTCTCATTTATAATCAGGTGCCTCCCCTCTCAGTGTGAGCTTAAGCAAGAGCTAGGGCATGCCAGGAAAGCTTCAGCTGAACTGAATACTGATGAGGTGATAACTTCAAAGAAGATGTCACTCTGTTCACGCCAGGTTGGCAGCTGCAAGACAGGGAACTCAAGTGCTTTGTGCCTAGATGATTCATATCCTTTGTGACTGTGGAACGGGCTTACACAGTGATCCCTCGGTTAGGTCCTCTTTCTCTTAATCAGAGATGTCAAAGAAATGGTGGCATCTCTTCTTAGAATACCACCTGTTCATAGAACGCTGTTGATGTTGTGAAACTTTTGGGATCTGAAGCTTGTCACTTGGTCTTTCAGACATCATTTCATCAAGCTACATGTAGTATCTTTCATGAATGTGTAGGCTGAGTGGTGGATACATTGTCACCTGCCTCTGCTGAGACTCTTGAAGTCCGAGCAAATGATGGGAATGATTTCCCAAAATCTTTCTCTTTCACTCTCTTGCCCCTACTATTCCTCCTGATGAGTATAATTTCTACTGTGCATCCAAGTGAGTCGGTAAATCCATGGCCCATGAGGCATGAACTTTTCTGTCCCTTCTCTAAAAAAGAAGAATACAGCAAAACAATTAATTATAGTAATGTTTTAGTAGTTTAAGGTTAATAGAACCCACAGTCAGTGACATCATATAAATTGTATCATAGCAATAAAAGTACATTGTTTAGAACAAAATTCTCTTGGGCACAAAAGCAGAAACTCAAAGCATAGTCTAATGAAAGTAGATCAAAAGATAAGCTACAAGCTGAAAAGAGATGTATTTCATTAAAATCCTAAAATCTTTAAAGGTGTTCTAGCTGTAATTTTAACAATTGAAAATACATATTTAATATAAACATTAGACACTTTGAGTATGTATTAAAGTCACTCATTAATTTTAGTGACAGTCAAGGCTTACTGATGTGACATTTTCAGATTTATGAGGAAGCCTTCTCATTTACTTTCATTAAAGCCAGCTTGTTTGAACATTTTTTCAAGGTGATATTAGTAGTAAATGGAGATTAGTGCTTTTTATTTCTGTTTATTTTGATACGCTAAGTCAAAATGCATGGACTAAAGAGCTCTTTTTAGAAAAGGAAATCTCTAGATTGGGCACAATGAATATTACCTACCATTTAGCCTAAACAAGAATGCCATCACACAATAGGTGTAAAATACTCAGAAATTCAATTCAGATCTATGAAAAGCTCCATTTGGTGATTCACTCTCCTCTCTTCAGTATTATGACTTCATGAATTACTTCTTTAATATTTTTTTCTCAATAGATAAATAAAAATCAAATGAAATGTTTTTTACTAGAATCCTAACCACAGAAGTTCTCAAAAAGACTCACATATCATAGTCCCTTATTTCCTTGTCTTACTTCCCTTGGGGTAAAGGTTTGGATTTAATCGGCATATTATTAAATGCCTGCCATGAGCCAGGCATTGGTTCATGTATCCTCACACGTGTGATCTCGTTTCATTTCAAACAGCACAAAAACCTCTCAGTGGCATTAATAAGAGGGGAACTTGTTAGGATTTTGGAAACCGCCAAAGCCCTGGTTTAGGTTATACGAAATGTGAGTAAATATATTTTCATGGATTGTGTTCCCGGAAAGATTTTGGCCTGATTATTTGAATAGGTATAGTTGCCATGCTTCCTGAAACAAAGTGAATTTGTTTCACATCTGTTCTGTGTCCATAGTACTTTATGTTATCTTGATAGAATGGACATTTGTTTTGGTTACTCTCCGGCTGTAGCCCTGGAGTCTGCTTAGCATTGCTTCACATTTATCCTAGATGCTTCTGTGATTTCCCCAGGAATGGCAAAAAAAAAAAAAGAAAAAAAAAAGTATGCACGTTATTAACAGTACTGTTTCTACTCTGATCTTTATCACTGTACTTCTGCTGAGCCTTTCCCTGTCACATTCTCACAAATGGAATTTGTAGAGCTCGCCTCGACTGTGGGCACTCAGGAAGCTTCTCTGACTCTTACATCGAGGGTTGTAGAAGTTAGGAAAGAATTAGTTGAAAAACCTGTCATACTCTCGTTTCTCCAAGAGTGCTGTTGGAGCTTGTCCTGGCAGGACATTAACTACTGGATCCCTCCTCCTCAGTGTCTCTAGGTCTTTCCTTTTGTTACCACGTATCCCTCTGGATTCACTGCTCTCTCTTCTCTGCACATCGTTCTCGTAGGAAAGTTAACAATGCACGTCTTAGAAAAAAACAAAAGTCCCCTTGATCCACTTCCCCTTTGATCAGAGTTCCATTTTGTCCTCTCCCTTTTTGTAACCAAACTTTATGGAAAATGCATTAGCATGTTCTGACTCTGTTTCCTCATTACCCATCCAAGCTTCAGTGCATTCCAATTTGGCTCCTGCCCCCAGCACAACAAAGCTGTTCTTATCAGTGCTTACCACTTTTCCAAATCCCATTTGACTTTGACTGAGGTTATTCAGATTCTCAGCAGCATTTGACATAGTTGCATGATTAGTTTTTCTCAAAATAATCTCTTTGACTAGGTTTTATGAGCCTTTCTACCTTGGCGTTTGCTCCCTCTATGCATTTCTTGCTTCTCCTTATTTATCTGTACTATAAAATGTAGACGTTTCAAGGACCAGATCCTAGACTTTTTCTTAACTCTCTACATTCTCCCTTTGGTTATTTTATCCAGTCTTCTGGCATTAAATATCATCAGTACAGTTAAGTGCACTCTCTTATCCAAAAGAGGCATATTATTTCTTGACTAGCAGAAAGACAGAACTGCAAGGGCACCTGGATGGCTTAGTCAGTTGAGTGTCTGACTTGGGCTCAGGTCATGTTTAATATTTATTTTTTTTGAAAGAGAGAGAGAGACAGTGCGAGTAGGGGAGGGGCAGAGACAGAAGGAGACACAGAATACAAAGCAGGCTCCATGCTCCAAGTTGTCTGCACAGAGTGCAATGAGGGGCTCGAACTCATGAACCACAAGATCATGACCTGAGCAATAATGTTTGGCTGGTTGATTTTTTGATAATATTTGTGTCCTTCTCTATATTAAAATTTTTATGGGAACCATATATTACATTAGTAACCAGAAAATTTAAGTGCATAATGAGTATTTGTCTAATCTTTCCATCCAAGAGGATTTCCTTTACTAAAGAAAATAGCACTAGTGATTCTTCCCGTCCTCTGCTGTGAACACACATCTCATTCACTAGTCCTTTTTGATTGTACATAAAATTAAAACTGTAGCTTATGTCCCAAATATTTATAATTATTTATCTTATTAATTCCTAGAAAATACAAGTTAACCCTGATATCTTTGCTCTATTTCACATCCATAGGCAAATGTGCGGATAGTAATAATTTTTATTTGTAATTTTATTATTTGTTTTGTTTCCTTTTTGAATATTTCATTGTTGATATATGCTAGAGATAAAATCGACTAAAATGAGTCACTTCAGTGTAACAGATAATAAAATTAAAATGTGTGTTTTCATTGCTCACATTAAGAAATATTCTTTTTGAGGGGTGTCTGGGTGGCTCAGTTTGTTAAGTGTCTGACTCTTGATTTCAGCTCAGGTCATGATCTCATGGCTCGTGGAATCAAGACCTGCATCTGGCTCCGTGCTGACAGTATGGAGCCTGCTCGAGATTCTCTCTCTGCCCCTTCTGCCCCCTCCCCAAATAAATACATAAAAATTAAAAGAAGAAGAAATATTTCCTTTGAATTCCAAAGGGTAGCTTTCCTGACAACCTCCAAGTATAACTGTCAACGTGCATGTTCATCTTAATTGCAGTTGCCAAAACAAACAAACTTAAGTATGTCACTCACAATCCCATTCATGGTCCCACACACCTAGTATTGATAGATTTTAATTTAACTTTAATTACTATTAAATTGCTGAACATAAAATTGACTTTCATTGTAGATTTAAGTTCCTTTCTCTGGTGATAGTCATAGGGCTGAGCTTCTTTACATAGGCTTAGCATCCATTTGCATTTATTCCTCTGTACAATACTTGTTGATGCTTTTCCATCACTTTTCTATTTAATAATTGTTTGTATTGATCCATAGATGTTGTTTATAGGCTCCAAGTAAAAATCCTGGGTTAATTATAGGCACTATTTTGGCAATGTATGGCCTGTATTGTTACTCCATGATCTAGCAAACCCACTTTAGGGTGTTGATCCAAAAGAATTGAAGTCAGCATCTCCAAGGGTTATCAGTACTATTAGGGTCATTGCAGCACTATTCACAGTAGCCAAGATGTGGAAACAATCTCCGTGTCCACTGACAGATATAAAGAAAATGTGGGACATACACACAATGGAATACTATGCCACCTTAAAGAGAAGGAGATTCTCTGCAGTATGCAACAACAGGGATGAAACTTGAGGATTTTATGCTAAGTGAGATAAGCCAGTCACAATAATACAGATACTGCCTAATTCTACTTACCTGATGTACGTAAAGTAGTCAGATTTGTTAGAAGAGTACACCTCATGTGAGTGTTTGTATCACATGAAAATAAATAGTAAAGAAAAAAAGTAATAATTTTTACAATAATGATTACACGTCTATAAATGTCACACTGTTAGCATTCATGATATTTCACTTGCCCTTGATTTTTTAAAGAGAGATTGACTGAATCCTAACTTTGATGATGATGATAATGATAGTAGTAGTAGCAGTAGTTGTAGTAGTAGTAGTAGTAGTAGTAGTAGTAGTAGTAGTAGTTAGAATAAGAATAACAGCAGGGTGCCTGAGTGGCTCAGTTGGTTAGGCGTCTGGCTTCAGCTCAGGTCATGATCTCACTGTTCATGGGTTCGAGCCCCGTGTTGGGCTCTGTACTGGCAGCTCACAGCCTGGAGCCTGCTTCAGATTCTGTGTCTCCCTCTCTCTCTGACCCTCCCCCTGCTCACACTGTCTGTCTCTCAGAAATAAATAAAACATTGAAAAATTAAAAAAAAAAAATAACAGCAACACCAAATATTTGAGTACAAACTACATGTCAAGTTCACAGCTAGGCTACTATGACATATTTTCCCACTAATAACAGCCTATGATACTGCTGCTAGTGTTATTCCAAGAAGAAACTGGTTCAGAGTTATGAAGTAATTCTCCAAAGAACATGAAGTTAATAAGTAGTATAGCTGGGATTCAAACTCAGTTCTGTGTGATTCCAAAGTCCATTGGTACCATTTATCTCCATTCCACCCTCAACAGATTGGTTCAGATCTGGAGGCTCCCCAACAGAAGGCCTCTTTCCATGGCCAGTTCCTTGCTTTCTTTTGTCAGTATCCAAACTCATTTTTTTTGTTCCACACAACTTCATTAAAAAAATTATATTGGTTATAGTCAAAAAATGGCAAAAGCCATCAGCATCAATGAGAGTAGAATTAAAGTCTTTGTAACAAGTGAAAAGCAAGCTAAATGAGCTAAATGTAGTGAGTATCTTTGCACTTTTACATCTAGAACATTCTGACATTACAAGCAGCTAAAGTGTGACTGTGGTGGAACTAATTCTTCTGAAAAGCCATGACTTTTCATCTTCTTCATGTCAAAGGTTGGATAGTGATTTTTGCCTTTGAATATTCCTATGTCAAAAAGGAAGATGTCTTGGGGTGCATGGGTGGCTCAGTTGGTTAAGCATCTGACTTCGACTCAGGTCACGATCTCATGGTCTGTGGGTTCGAGCCCCATGTTGGACTCTGTGCTGACAGCTGGCATTCTTTATCTATCCTTCTATTTGTCCCTCCCCCACTCACACTCTGTCTCTCTCTCAAATATAAATAGACATTTAAAAAAACTTTTTTAAAAAGAGAGATGTCTTAGAATAACAAGGGAAGGTTCATTGCGACTTAGTTGGAGATGAGATTCTAATCTTCAAATGCTGGCATTTTGATCCCACGAGGGCTATAAATTAACTGCATATATTGTAGAAAGATTAAGCTGTGATTAGAAATTATATCATTTTTTTTGTTTGGTTACTTCTAATTCATTTCAGAACCAAGGAATGATAGAATTTTAGAACTGGAGATGGACCATTGGAATCATCTAGTTGTATTCCCTTTTCTTTTTAATAATGGAAAATTGTAAAAATGCATTCCAAAGCAGTTAAATGGCTAGCTCAGAGTTACGTATCCAGCCAGACTGGATTAGACCAAAGCCAGTGATGTTCGCTTTTCACTAAAATTCAAGGTTATGAATTTACACATGAATATTGACTTGTTTAATAATACATAAAAAGAGATTTTTTGGTGTAAAAATTTGTTAGTCCTAAAATAATCCTAAAATGAGTAGCTCAAGGTTTCACAGCCAGCTAGACTATATTCAGCCATGATAATTAGGGACTTTAACAAATAGACTTTATAATTAAACCACTATAATTATCAGTCAGAACTTTTATCATGACTTTCATTCTGTTTACATTCCTACATCATGCAGTACTTACACATACAAATCATTTGTATTATTAGGGGAAATTAGTCCTAAGAAATGCTTCCAAGTAAGGGTGCCTGGGTGGCTCCATCAGTTAAGCATCAGACTCCTGTGCAGGCCATGAACTCATGGCTCATGGGTTGAAGCCCTGCATCAGGCTCTGTGTTGACAGCTTGGACCCTAGAGCCTTCTTCAGATTCTGTCTCCTTCTTTCTCTGCCCCTCCCCCACTTGCTTTCCTTCTCTCTCTCTCTCTCTCTCCCTCTCTCTCTCAAATATAAATAAAAACATTTAAAATTTTTATTTTTTAAAAAAAGAAATGATTCTAAGTAACAAAATCAGCCTCTGTGTTATATTTGAAAGCCAAAAGTGGAAAAATAAAACAGTGATTCAAGTTCTCTCTCCAGACATTCAGAGTTTTATTTAGAAATGCATGAAAGAAATCCACAAAGGTTTGGTCATCAGTGTATGCATGGTCTACAAGAAGATTCATCCACCAGGCTATGTGATATGGCTTAGAGATCTAACATGAGGCCAACACATGTCCTGAAAACTTGTCGTGCAAAAGGTCCTGTTTACAGTATTTCTCTGCATACTAAGGTATTGCTGTGGCACATTCAATGTGGACAAAGAGCCTGTTGTTCATACAAAAAGTCCCCCCTCCCCTTTTCATGTTATTTGATACCTCATGGCCACAAGTGATCAAAAGATGTCTGGGTGCTGAAGCAAAGAAATGGAATGAGACTGTTAGGACATTTGTACTCAGAATCTTGGGTGGGAAAGTTAGCTCTGTTTGTTTTCCTGCAGCTTTATATCGATGAAGATCTCTGGTGTAGTCATTCTTCTTGGCCCTTTTCCCACAGCCTAATGCAGATCTCACCATTTGGTATAGGTATTCATTTCCATGCGCTTGGGTAGGAGGAGCTCATTTGTGGATCTTAGATACGTACACTTTGCTTCTGTTGTATGTAAATGGAGCATCGTGTTAATCCTGGAGCTGCTTTGACTAACATAAGAAAAGGGGGCCAAGACTTAAAAATATTCACTTGGCACAAAAGACAACACTTGGATTGGCTACAAAGACGGTTACCAACAACCTATCCTGCCCCTGTTCATGCGTGCCACTCCTGGCAAGCGATGAGGTGTATGGTCTCCCACAGTGAACCCAGGCTACACTTAGGATTGCCTTGGAGCAATAGAATGTGGCAGAAGAAATGTTCTGCGACGTCTGAGAATGACCTGAAGAGACCCTGTAGGTTCCCATTCCGCTGTCTTGGATACTGGTTGCTGTTTAAAGAAGTCCAGCTGTCCCTGGAGGATGAGAGCCTCCAAAGGGAGAGAAGGAAGCCCAGACGGCTTCCGGCCATTTCAGCCACCTCATCCTGGACTTTCCGGCAGACTCAGTGTAGAGCAGAAGTGTCCGGCTGAACACAGCCAACACTCAGGATCATGAGAAATAATACACTGTGGTTGTTTGGAGCTGCTAGTTTTGGAGCTAGTTTGCTAGGCAGCAGTGGGTAACCGAAACAGAATCCTGCTAGAGTTGGCACTGCAGGTAATCTAACTTCAGCCCACTGTGCTCAGTGGAATTGGTTTTTGAATTTCTTTTTTTTTTGGACTCTCCACTGCATTTATACCTGTGGTTACACTTTTTTCATACTTTCATTTCTGAGGCACCAGTCTTTCCTGATTCTCTTCTCATCTTCTTTCTTTTTCATCTCCATTATTGAGTCCCTTTCTCATCTCACCCTTAATTATGGATGGTCCCGAAGTTTGAATCTTGTCTCCCTTCATTTTTTGTAGTATATAGTCTCTTCCTTTCTGTCTGCTTCCCTCCTTCCTTTCCTCCCTCCCTCCTTTCCTCCCCCACTCCTTGCTTCCTTCTTTCCTTCTTCCTTTTCTTAACTAAGCTCTACGCCCAATGTGGGACTTGAGCTCATGACCCTCGGATCAAGAGTTGCATGCTCTACCAACTCAGCCACCCAGGAACCCCAGTGTATATTCTCATATTCTCTTTCATGCCTCCTACCATAACTCATGTCTTCTTCCACCATCTGTTTTCTAAGTTTCCAAAATTTTAGTCCAAACCAGATCCCTTTTCTGTCATTTAGACTCTCATCCTTAGCTATGAGCCAGGTAACTCGATATAAATATCTTAAGTATTTCAAACTTGGTCCTCCACTAAGCTCTTAAATCCGTTCCCAAAAATTGTGTGTGTGTGCACACGCGCGTGCATGTGTAGCTTTTAAATGATCATTTAATCGACTTACTAACTTTGCTTTCTGGCTCTTCTTCTGAACAGTCCATCTGAGGTGGTCTTCCTGTTTTCCCTCTTTCACAGCTAATCAGCACCACATTCTTACAACTCGAAGTGGTAAGTGTCTTTCACTTCTGTCTCTTCCTTTTTTCTAATTTAACCTAAGGCCCTCAATTTTTATTTACCTGAAGAAATAAGTCATCTCCTAATATTTTTTCTTGTCTTTATTGCTTACTTCAGATAAATGAATTTTTCTAAGATATAAAGTCATGTAAGCTCCTGCCTTAAATTATTAAATGGGTCACTTCACTTTAGCTGAGCTTTTTACCTGGTATAGTGAGCATAAGGACCTGTGTGCACAGGGGCGCCTGGGTGGCTCAGGTGGTTAAGTGTCCATCTTTAGCTTAGGTCATGATCTCACGGTTTGTGAGTTCAAGCCTTGCATTGGGCTCTGTCCTGACAGCTCAGAACTTGGATCTTGCTTCAGATTCTGTGTATCCTCTCTCTCTGTTCCTCCCCCACTTGCACTCTGTCTCACTCTCTCTTTCTCAAAAATGAAGAATTAAAAAAAAAAGGATACATGTGCACAGTAGTTGGTCTATAAGTGTTTAACAACCTGCTCTCCGTGAGGAAAGAAAAGTGTGTGTGTGTAATATTCACACATACATGTGCATATAACTGTGTGTGCAGGTATACATATACACGTAAGTCCAGTCTACTTTAGTGAGGTAAAGAATATATCATACACACACACAGCATACAGTTTACACATTAAAAAAAACAAATGTGATACTCTTATAAATTCATCATAGCCATTTATTCTAATAGAGTGCTTTTGTTGATTTTTGCTGATCTGCTAGATCTGAAGCCAAACTATGATTGCAGTTGATAAACAGCTATAGTTATGACATGAATGTTAATGATATTTTTATTTACATCAGTGATGAAGATGCACATGAACAGTGATGACATATGTTGGAACTCTACTCGCTTCAATGACATGCAACTTTGCTTCATTTGCCAACGGTTTTGTAACACTGAAAATACACTTCCTCAATTTTTTGGTTCTGTTTGCAATGAAGAAGCTATAGTTACAACATATTTTAAGTGCCATCTGCATGCACACATTCCCCATCACTTTCTTAAGCCCAGGCAATTAACAAAATAATAAATAAGAACTTGATTTGTAATGCCTCCTGATTTTTTCCTGCCATAAATGCTCCCACCACGGCCAAGATGAAGCTACTAAGATGGTGTCAGTGTACAAGGAGCCAGCAATGCCCGGTTGCACATGCTTATTAGGTATTTCTATCAGTCAGATACAATACATATCAATAGCCTCAAAAGTATAGGTAAGAGATGCTTTAAAATAATGGGGACATTAGGAGGTTTGAATGTTTATTACCTCTGTCTTCTTTTTAATTAAAATTTTTTAACGTTTATTTATTTTTGAGAGACAGAGAGAGCACGAGTAGGGTAGGGAGAGAGAAAGGGAGATGCAGAATCCAAAGCAGGCTATAGGCTCTGGGCTATCAGCACAGAGCCGGATGCGGGACTCAAATCCACAAACTGAGATCATGACTTGAGCCGAAGGGGCCCTGCTTTTAACATAATTTATATTTGGTAGTAAGTTTGTATTATGTGATATTTAACAATGGCTGTGTTTATCAACTAGCTTGCAAAATTCCTCAACTTCAAACAATTGACAGTCTCCAACCGGTTTTATTTGCCAATTGTAGCACTCAGCTTGCTGTGCCCAAGTTCTTGATCTGCTGGCTCCACAAAAAGCTTGCAGGGCTTGGGCCTCTGTAGTGGCCGAGCTCTTGGGTCTAACCCTTGAGGGAAGAATTTCTGCTAGGTTTTCACTTCCTGGGTGAAGCTTTGGCAAAACTATCCCTTGCCCCTGCGAAGGGAAATGACTTCCTTTCTGCCTCACTCTTACTGTTCATGGTTCTCCACCTCCTGCGCCATCTCTCATATGCACTGTGAGTATTTATCATTTCCCTACTACCCACACAGTCTCAAGAGTCTGTAGTAAAGAACTGTGACCCATAATAGATGTTCACTTTTTTGTCTAGGACTCCATGTATAAGAGGTCAATGGTCTGGTAGGGCTGACAGAAAACAGGAAATTGAAAGTTATCACCAGAATGTAGGGCTCCCTAGCAGCCTGGAAAAACTGACTCTTGACATTATCTAGCAGGAGAAAATCAAAGCACCTCACTGCCGGGTTAGTGAGAGAGCCCTGAAGAGTAACAGGGCAGTCTGTCAGCATGCGCCTTAGGAAAGGATCAGCAAGTCCTTCGAAGATCAAAGGTACTTCAAAAGATTCTCCTTCAGAGAATCTGGCGAGGTAACTGGCTGATAAACGTAATTGGAAATTTCAAAGTAACAAGAGTAGTCAGAGATAACAGAATCCTCAGCTGTACGGAGAGCTTTCTATGCTTCTGATTAGGATTTCCTTAACACATGTGGCACCTAGGGATCCAAAAGCAGTATTATTGCTGCTTCCAAAAAAAAAAAAAGTAAAACACCTATCAGAAACAATGGCAGAGCACGTGCGACCCTCCAAGCATCACTCTTAATGTGCTTGGGGTTTAAAAGGCAGAGCAGTAAAGGTTGGATCTTGTCTACCTTGTCCTCTTCCAGTTTATTATGTAGTTTCTGTTTGAACATGTTCTCTGATGGGGAACTCACTACCTCTCTCACTTTTTATGCTGTGTTTGGCAAAATACAAACCAGGAAGGCTGATAATAGAATTCTGTAACTAAGCCAGTCATTTATCATCATGGCGGCGTTACTTTGAAATCCACTCTGCTGGCCTGCACAAAGGTTGGCAAAAGATGATAACACTACCAAGGTCCTATCTGTCCACAGGGATCCTTGCCCATAGGGCAGATAAAGACTAATTTAAAAATCTCAGTGCTGTTCACACTGAAACCATATGATCACAGCATGACCAGGTTGGCATGATCACATTTTGGTTTATATCTTTGAGGTTTCCGTGGATTGATGATAATAAAAATAAATACATTTGTCAGACCTCCACCATCTTCAATGCTGATTACCGCTAATTTTGTAACATTATTAAAGCTTCGTTCTTGCAATAAATGAAGATATTTGTGACAGGTTGAATATTTTCATACCATATCAGGAGCTTGTAGAAAAGCTTATATCTAATATCTATATATATAAAGTCCTGAGACTCAGATGAGTTAACTCACCCAAGATGACGTAGGCTAGAATTGGCAGACCCTGATGTGCATGCAGGCCTAACTCTAAAGTTATATTCTGTGACCTAGACAATTCAATAAAAATATGCTTAACCTATTAGACATTAAAGTTGTATGGGTTCACACTATTAACAATTAGTCATAAGTCTACAACATCATCTTTAAGTATAGACATTAGTAATAAGGATGTAACTCATTTACCACCAGGCTGAGAAAAAAAACACCTGAAATATGTAGATGTCAATTCTCATGTCTACACATATTCAGACATTCACAGAAATGGAGAAAATTATGGAGCTCCTCACTTCTTACACTTTACTGGTATAACTATTAATATCTTTCCTTCAGGAAACAGTATTAATAGAGGACCAGGTAATGTGCTAAGTACTGCTCAACAAGGCAAGCACAATTCCTGTAACCCAAAGGATGAAAATTTTAGTCTAAGAAAGCAGATCCTAAACATACAAGTAGGCACACATGGGTTAGTTAAAAATCTGACTCTTGGGGTGCCAGGGTGGCTCAGTTGGTTAAGACTCCGGCTTCGGTTCACATCATGATCTCACAGTTTGTGGGTTTGAGCCCCATGTAGGGTTCTCTGCTGTCAGCACAGAGCCTGCTTCAGATCTTCTGTCTCCGTTACTCTCTGCCTCTCCCCTGCTCTTGCTCTCTCTCTCTCAAAAGTTAAAAAAAAAAAAAGAATAAAAAAATCTGAGTCTTGATTTCAGCTTAAGTCATGATCTCAGAGTTTGTGAGATTGAGCCCCACGTCCACCTCTGCACTGACAGCACGGAGCCTACTTGGGATTCTCTCTCTCTCTCTCTCTCTCTCTCTGTGTGTGTGTGTGTGTGTGTCTGCCCCTCTCCCACTTGTGCTTCACGGTCTCTCTCTCAAAATAAATACATATTAAAAGAACATGCAAGTAAAAAGTGAACACATAAGTAGCTGTGATCATTACCATGGGAGTTGTTATGAAGAAAAAACAGTGTGACCTTGCAGAGAACAATCAGACGGTGACCACTAAAAGCCAAAAAATTAAGTTACTGCTCTTTTCTTCAATAGCAGTAGCATTGATAAAGCACATATCTGTGGGTTCCTAGGAAGGAAAAAAAAAATCATTGGTAGATACTTACATCAACCTCACTGCACAATATGGACAATGTAAACAGGAATAACTACTTTCAATCAGAATGAAGCTTTGACATTCCTGAAAAGAAGAATTTAGAAAGCAATAACCTTTACTTAAAACTGTAATGTCTATCAGCAACTTACTGTTCTTTTTTTTTTTTAAGTTTATTTCTTTATTTTGAGAGAAAGAGGTGGAGGAGGGGCAGAAAGAGGGAGAGAAAGAATCCCAAGCAGGTTCCACACTGTTAGCACAGAGCCCAGCACGGGGCTTAAACTCCGGAACTGTGAGATCATGACCTGAGCTGAAATCAAGAGTCAGACACTCAAGACTGAGCAACCCAGGTGCTCCAACTTACTGTTCTTAATAGGTAGTGAGTAAACGATATTTTGCTTTCATTTAAAGAAAAAACTCTTGGGGCGCCTGGGTGGCTTAGTCGGTTAAGCGTCCGACTTTTGCTTGGGTCATGATCTCAACGTTTGTGGGTTCGAACCCCGCGTCGGGCTCTGTGCTGACTCCCAGCTCAGAGCCTGGAGCCTGTTTCAGAGTCTGTGACTCCCTCTCTCTCTGACCCTCCCCTGCTCATGCTGTCTCTCTCTCTCTCCTAGAAATAAATAAAACATTTAAAAAATTTTTAAAGAAAAAACTCTCCTCCTCTTTCTGCAGTGGAGATAGAGTTACAGCTATAGATGTTTGGATCAGTGGACTCCCAGGAATCATTAGGAAAAGCAGCTATCTCTCTACGTCTATTTATCTATATGACAGAAGTTGGAAGTGCCAGGTGCCCTGACCAGACTTGCGTCCCCAGTTAGTGGGATGTATCCTTGCACAGCTCCTGTTTTTTACAATCTGTAAAATGATAGTGTTGCATCACTCACTCATTGAGAGTGAGGTTACAAGCTGAGATTCCAGTTGTAACAGTCTCTGAATCCATGTTCAGATTCAAATAAACTAACCATAGAAATATGTAAATGATCTAGTCCTCAAGACAGGACGAGAATGTGTGAAAATCTAGTGTGGAAGAACTGTCTGTTTGGGCTTTTAATATTGGTTCAGAAATGTTAAGCACTTTGCTCTAAAGTCATTGGATATTGGGGCGCCTGAGTGGCTCAGACAGTTGAGCGTCTAACTTCAGCTCAAGTCATGATCTCATGGTTCGTGAGTTTGAGCTGCGGTTTGGGCTCTGTGCTGACAGCTCAGAGCCTGGAGTCTGCTTCAGATTCTGTGTCTCCCTCTCTCTGCCCCTCCTCTGCTCATGCTCCATCTCTCTCTCTCTCTCTCTCTCTCAAAAATAAACATTAAAAAGATTTTTTTAAGTTATTGGATATAGATACCACCTGACTAAATCATAATTTTCTAGTGCAGTGTCTTTATTTTGGAAGGAAACTGCAGCTCACAGACAGGAAGGGCTCTGTCATTGTCCTAGTGGTCATGACTGAACTGAAACCAGGGCCCCAGATGGAACTGAGTCCTTGAGCTGCTACCACAGTTGTGTCTCAGGTTAACTCTAGATCATGTCCCTTTGTATATTAATTTTTTAAATCTGAATCAGCCATGTTCTGTTTTTTGACTTCACTTTTCTCTTTTTTCTTTATTGTTCATTATAAATGATTTATAACATTAATATATTGGAGATACAGTTTCAATCAATGTGACGAGAGCTCTGTTATTCCAGACCATCAGACCACATCTCCAAGCCAGTGCCCATGAAAAAGGCTAGAGGAATAGGCTGTAAGGTAATGTGCCTGCTTTGTTCTTTCTCATTCCTTTTGAACTCTGCTCTTTTGTTAATGATAAAACCAATCATGGTGTTATCACTGTAACACTGATAGTTCTGTCTACAGAGAATTTCAAATTTTGTATATGACATCCAAACCTAGCTGTGTACAAAAAAAGGAGTCAAGCTTCACCGTGCTTCTTGTTGAACACGTTCTTTATACCATTCCCAACAAAAGTAGAGTTATAATCCTGAACACTCTTGTAACATTCTCTGAATAATCTGGCTACCCCAAGGAACTAAAACATATCTCCAAACAGAAACTCGTACATTAATGATTATTCGTAGTCATCAAAGGATGGGCACAACTCATTTCAAAGGCTGATTGGATAAACAAGTGTGGTTGATCCAAACAATAAATGTTATTCGACAATTAAAAGAAACGAAGTACTGATGTATGCTACAATATGGATGAATCTTGACAATGTTATCGTAAATGAAAAAGAGCTTATAAGACACCACATATTGTATGATCATATGTGAGATCATATGTGAGAAATCCAAAACATGGAAATCTATGGAGACAAGAGATAGCCTCTGGTTACCAGGGGCTGGAAGGAAGAACGGAAATGACAGCTATTTCACTACAGGGTGGCTTTTAGGGATGATGAAAATGTTCTTGAATTAGATTGTGGAGATATTTGTATATTTCTGTAGATATATTGTAGATAAACACTAAATCTTATGCTTTAGATGAGTGAATTTTTTAATATATGAATTATATCTCATTAAAATTGCTTTAAAAAATTATCTACTTAGGCATCTCTCTACCACCAAGAACTTGGGCTTCCCAGGTAAATCTTTTAAAAAGTACTTTCATAGATGACTTAAAGTGTCATTGAACTTGAAGAAATCTTTGAATTGTACTAGTTAAAATCTTAGGCTCTGGGGCCAGATTGCTTAGGTTTAACTCCTGGCTCTGTTACTTACAAGGTGTGTGATCTTGGAAATTATTTATTTTCCTTGATCCTTAGATTTCTAATTCATAAACAAGGGTAATAATAGTACCTTGTTCATAGGTAAACTCATTGCTGTTTTGTGCAGTTCTAGCTAACATAATTCCAAAAGTTGAATAATTGATTGTCATATGATTTAGCTAAAAACCCTCCTTTTTTTCTCGAACATTGTAGTGTTGGCATTATGCTTTAGAGAAGTCTGTAAAGTTGCACTAAATCACATAGTAAAATCAAATATGCCATTTCATAGCTTACTAGTTTTAGCATAAAATATCACATGTCTTTTTTGTTTTAAATAAATAAAATTTGGATTTCAATTTTTACCCTTAAAGAGCTACTTTGTTTCATTGTTGGACTAAAATGTTTCTCGCTTTGAAATAATGTAATCAAGTCAGTCTTTAGAGGCTTCAGTCTTTCTCCTGAAAGGAGTAATTGGATAAAGGGTAAAGAATCCATGTTGTGTTCATATAATAACTATTTGAATAGATGGAAACTAAAAATAAATTCCATATTTAATTCAGTTTATACTATACAGATTACCCTGAAAGAAATGTTCATGAGCTTTGAAGACAGGCACCCTTCATTTTTAAGAAGTAATCTCTCATGGGAATGATACTAAAAAACTGCAACATACAGCTGAACTGTTAGATTTTTCAAATATAATTTAGAAATACAACACACATAAATGTAAAATGGTTCAGTAGTTAAGTGCAGTACTTTCTGCAAGGCTTTTTGTCTTGTGCTTTTGTTTCCCAGGATAGGTTTAAACTGATCAGGAAAGCAGTCACAAAATTATGTTTATTTCATTTGCTGACCTGGGAGACAGAAAGGAAAAAAGTAAGTAACAAAGAGGCAAGAAAGAGAAAGAAAATGTCAGAAACGTAGTAATTACCCTCTTGTTAGCAGTTTTGAAAAGGGTAATGTTATTTGATCTTGATATAACTTCATCCTTTTATCATAAAGCAGATATACAACAACGGTTTCTGGTCTGGACTGCAAAGTTTTATAGTTTAAAAGCAATTTATCTAACGAGTCTTTAAAATTCTGAAGTCATTTAGAAATGTAAACTGAAGGGCTTTTTAAACAGCATTTCTCCTATATGGAAATAAAAGGCATGAGAGCAAAATACAAACTTTGGCATTTGACTGCATTTATAACCCTGGCACATTCAGTAAACATTTTGATAATGTTGAGTTAAAGTTTAAACAAATGACAAAGATAGGTTCAGAACTTGGGTTTCTTAACTTAAACTTTACATCTGATTAGTTACTTCCCTAACTTTTGTGTCATGTTCCAAAAAGAAAATATTTAACCCAAGAATCAGTACTTTTAATTGGGTGAGTTCTAAAATTTAAAGCTTAAATATAGAACAAATAGAAGATAGGTAAACAAAATCAGTCGCTCAGGTACATAGTTTATTTGCTCATTTTCCTTCATGCACCCACTCGTGTGTGTATGTGTGTGTGTGTGTATAAGGGGCGCAGGGGCTTAACAGATTCTGAAGAATATTCTACCAGCTCTTTTTTACTTCTAATGAGACCTTAACTGAAGCAAACAATTCCCATGTATTATTTCAGTTCCACCGGTATTATTAAAATACATTCTGTGATACTGGAACTATTGTAAATATAAAATTAAAAAAAAAAAAACCATGGTCACTCCTGTGTAAATGTGTTATTCAGTGGAAGATACACACATATCAGAACTAATGGACTTACGCTGTCTGTCACATGTGCCATAACAAAGGTAATCTGGAGAGTGCTATGAAAATACCTGGGAAGACAAGTAATTATTACTTTAGCAGATCTTGTCAGACTTGCTGCTTTTCAGAGTAGCAGTTAGGCTGGCTTTTGAAAGAAGAGTAGGTCAGGTTAGACAAGTAACTATGGGGTTTTAAGAAAGAATGCAGAAGAAAAGTCACAATAAGAAGCATTAACTTAAACAGGGCATATTCTGAGAACAAGTAAATTGATAGGGGGATCTTTAGTCTCTTATCATTCAATTTTCCTTTCCTTTCAGTTACCTTAATTCAGCCAAGTGCAAAGCAGCCGTAGAACGTTTCGCCATACCACTGTCTGTGCCCATGCTTCGCAGAAGGAGATTGTCTAGGGGTTATATGAATCTGAAGCTGTGGCACCTGGCTCATTTTTGGGGATAATGATAAGAGCCTGTACTTCCATTGCTCTGTCACTCCTTCATGCTTTCAAACTTTGCTGGTGCCAGTTTGGGCACTGGGTCATCTGCCTATAAAGAACAGCCTCAAGGGCACCTGGGTGGCTCAGTCTATTAAGCGTTCGACCAGGGTTCAGGTCATGATCTCACAGTTTGTGGGTTCATAGCCCGTGTCAGGCTCTGTGCTGACAGCTCAGAGCCGGGAGCCTGCTTCGGATTTTGTGTCTCCCTCTCTCTCTCCACCCATCTCCTGTTCATGCTCTGTCTCTCTCAAAAATAAATAAAACATTAACAAAAAAATTTAAGAACAGCTTAAAGATGTGGCACACAGAGCGTGTGAGATGCCAAATGTTCTCAAAACGCATGTGGTCTTATAAAACCTGTTCTTCAAGCTTCCACATCTCAAGTTTATGAATAAATGCATTTGAAAAAGAGAATTCTATAACACTTTGTTTTTAATCTGCCAAGAATAATGGAATCTTTCTCCATTGTAGGGGAGAAATAGAGCAAAAAAGAGTCATCACACAATTTGAATGAAAGATGACTGGAAGGTTAATTAATTTTCTTCCCCTAGGGAATTTGGACTTTTGCTAGAATATTCTCTTTGGAACATGATTCACACAAATCACTAAGCTACTGATTTGATTATAAAATTTATTTTAAAATAGCTTCATTTTTATACTGTTGATTCAATGTTGTTAAAAGGGAAACTACACAATTCATCCCTTGTGCTGTGAAGATGGTGTAATGAAAGAAGCATGCATCAAAGGTATATGCATGCAATGTTTAAAAATAAACACAAATTCTCTTACTCTGAAAATTTTCCACCTATCCCTTTCAGTCCAATTCTCCTACGAGCATCAATATTTTCAATATTAGGAGATGTATAGATCTTGTTAAATTTGGGATAAATGCATACATTTGTGATACGTTCATACCTGTGTGAACCTGTGAATGCTTTCTTCTCTGAGCTCTATATAAAAGCAGAAACCTTGCTTCCTTGTAGTTAACTTGCATACTGGAGCCACCTCAAGAGGTCTCACAGGGCCTTGGCAATCAACAGATACTATCTGTGAGCACTATTATAACACAGGAAGCTCTACAATGATAGATAAACTTCCCAGAAGTCATCACCAGCGTATTTCATTTTATTACTCACAAGTGTCAAGTTTACTGACAAAACTATCTTTGCATTATCTTGGATGATAAGTATGTTTCATGCTCATTCTCTTTCTGTTTGGGAAACAACTTCTGGTATAATGCTTTCCTGAAGCTTCTGAACATTGGTAAAATCCATTCCATCTTTCTACATGCAAGCAGTGTTTTACAAATCTAGGACATTTTCAAAAAAATTTTAATGTTTATCCATTATTTTTGAGAGAGAGAGAGAGAGAGAGAGAGAGAGCAAGCAGGGGAGGGACAGGGAGAGAGGAAGATGCAGAATTTGAAGGCTGTCACCCAATTAGCTCATCTCCCACCCACCTCCCCTCTAGCAACCCTCAGTTCTCTGTACTTAAGAGTCTCTTATTGATTTCCTCCCTCTCTGTTTTTATGTTACTTTATTTTTCCTTCCCTTCTCCTATGTTCATCTGTTATGTTTCTGAAATTCCATCTAGGAGTAAAATCATATGATAATGGTCTTTCTCTGATTCACTTATTTTGCTTAACATATTACATTCTTATTCCATCTGCATTGTTGCAAATGGCAAGATTTCATTCTTTTAGATGGCTGAGTAATACTCATTGTGTTATATATACCATATCTTATTTATCCATTCATCAGTCAATGGGCACTGGGCTTCTTCCTTAATTTGGCTATTGTTGATAGCACTGCTATAAACCTTGGGGTGCTTGTGCCCCTTCAAATCAGCATTTTTGTATCCTTTTTATAAATACCTAGTAGTACAGTTGATGGGTCACAGGGTAGTTCTGTTTTTCACTTTTTGAAGAAGCTCCATACTGTTTTCCAAAGTGGCTGTACCAGTTTGCATTCCACCAACAGCACAAAAGTGTTTCCCTTTCTCCACATCCCCACCAACATCTGTTGTTTCCTGTGTTGTTGATTTTAGCCATTTTGACAGGTGTGAAGTGGTATATCATTGTGGTTTTGATTTGTATTTCCCTAATGATGAGTGATGTTGAACATCTTTTCATGTGTTCTGTTAGCCATCTGGATGTCTTCCTTGGAGAAATGTCTTTTCATGTCTTCCACCCATTTCTTCACTAGATTATTTGTTTTGGGGGTATTGAGTTTGATAAGCTTTTTATAGATTTTGGCTACTCACCCTTTATCCAGTAACTCATTTGCACATATCTTCTCCCATTCTATCAGTTACCTTTTTATTATTAATATAAATTAGTTAATATAGTTTAATAGTTTTGTTTATTTTGTTCTATTCTTCATCTGTGGAGTCTCTCTCCTTCTCACCCTCTGTCACTCCAGATTTTCTCACCAAAGAAACAGGTTGCTTATCATGTACAGTTTCTCACAGTCTCTATTTTGCAGATTGCATTCTGATGGTGCAGTTTAATATGTTACACAGACCCTTACTTTTCCTGTAAATTTCTAATTAGATTCAGAGTCTTGGCCACATCCAAGTTACCATTAGGTTGGGTGGAGGACAGGACTCCATAGTGGAGCCTGCTTCCATTATCCATGTCTGCCTGATGATAGCAGACATTGGTTCACATTACCTAGACTCTTAGGTGATCTTCTGATATTTGGAATAAACAAATAATTCAAGAATAATTCAAGTGTACTTAAAACTTACATAGGTCTTGCATAATTACTATATTCCCTATTGCTGTCTGGCACCAAAGATGTAAGCTGTCACATTTTTGTTTCCAACCAATTCCACATCAAATGCGTTAAAATCATCCTTTTTTTAAAGTGTAGTATCTCTTTAAAAGGGAATTCTTAAGGCTAAACCAGAGAAATCACGGCACATATATGAACTTATTCTAGTAGGCAAGTCAGGGAAAAAACGTATTTCAGAGCATGGCCTTGCTTTTGTGCCCCTATTAATAACACCTCATAAACAGTCATTCAGGGGACTTTTTTGTTGACTCATAGAAATACTTTATTTACCAATGATATTAATCATTTTGGGATATTGTATATATTGCAAATACTTTTCCGAGTGTCTGTGTTTTTGTCTCTTTGAGGTGATTTTGGTCTTTAAAAGTCTTTAATTTTGACACTACTCTCTATAATATTCTTTTAAGCTTTGCTGGCTCCCTTTCTTTAATAATGCCTAGGGGTTGGTACTTCTTTACACATTGAGATATTCTAAATCATGCTTAAGTTTCTATAAGCAACTTTAATAAATTTAAAAAAATGTATTAGTGTCCGGAATAGTACGTAGCCAATCATTTCCATTCTTTTATTCCTGAAGAAAGGCTAAAGTACCAGATTCATTAACTTAATGAGGTTACATTAATCACTTGGAGAAAGCAGCCAGTACTAAGGCAAAAGTCCAAAGGAGAAAATAACACACTGATGGCAAATAGGTTTAATTGTGAGTGCTGGCTTAGATCTGTTAGTAATGAGACCTGAAATATAATGCTGTGAATATGTCTAACTATGAATTTATCTGGATTTAGGAAGACACAAAACCCCAAGTAATTAATAACATCAACAATAGGATGGAGAGAGGGAATGATGGTACACTTTTTATTTCCCAAGTGGCAAATATCCTTTCCAAAATCAATTCTTTACCAAGCATCATCATTTATGCCAGCTTCCTAAGATTACCACCATATGCTGGAAGTACTGAAGAATGCAAGAAGGTATGACAGTGGCTTTATTTATGTTGATATTTAAATTAACCTTCAAGGAAAAAAAGAGTCTGTGTACCAAATATTCTTGCTTGATGTCTTTTAAAAAAATGTATGTGGGAATTATTTGGTACATTGCAGTAATACTCCATAGCCAATAAGTTGAGACAATTCTTACTTAGAAAATATTCAGGTCATTATATTGGGTACATCTTGAAAAAATTAAGTCATTTAATGATAGCAAATGTACAAACTAGCCAACAGGAATCTTAATCAGTGGGCTATATCTCATGTGAATATAGAAAAAGCTCGCAAACTAGGTATCATAAAAATCACCACTGTCAGAGTAGTCAGACCTCAGAAAATTTGAGGACTTGCCAGTTTCTCAAGATCCAAAGTGACCCTACCAACTGTTCCCTCAGAGTAAGAAGCTTACCAATATCTGCTTTGTTAATATTTATCAGCTACATTTCTGTCTCTTTACCTCATGTACCTTCAACTCCAGTTTATGTCTCTTCTGCCGGGCCAGTCACTCATTCTTTCCCATGAAGCTCTCCTTGGCTTGTGCTCACACATGCATCCTGTTTACTCCTGTTAATGGTCACTTATTGGTCTCTCTTCCTCTTTTTAAAAGTCTTTCTGTTCCCACTACCAAGAAAATGCCTGTGACTCTTTCTTAAGAGAAGTGATCTCATGTTAAAAGTTCTTAAAACAACAACAACAACAACAACAACAACAACAACAACAACAAAGTACCAGAGAACTTTAGGAGATGCTTGATATGTCTGTTACCTGGATTGTAGTGATGATTTTAAGGATAGGTGCACATGTCCAAACTTATCACATTGTCCCTATTAAATTTGTGTAGTTTTGTATATCATTTATAACTTAATAAAGAAAGGAAAAAGAATGAGCAAATAAAAAATACTTAATACTCATTCTTGTACAGCTTTTTCCAGAGTTTTATGGACTGCTCCTATGTTACAGACCAATTCGTAACATATTCATATGTAACCAGGAGGATGGAACCCTTACAGGACTGTCATGTCAGCTTATGTAAAAGGAGATTCTGAAGCTTGGTGTAATGTACATTTACTTCTCAGAATTTTGAATTTTATTACAAAATATGAATAAGTCTACAGCTTGTAAAATACAGGTTAAAAAATGTTCACATTTCAAATATAAATAAGTAGTAAGCAAAGATTTTGTGAGACACAGGCAGAATTCATAGCATATGTTCAACAAAGATAAGTACTTAGTAGAATATCAATCCTAAACATGGAGAGGAGTAGACGGTATTTCCTTGTATGAATATGTCAGATTTTCTTTATCTATTCATCTGTCAGTGACATTGATTTGTTTCCATATTTTGGCTATTATAAATAATGCTGTAGTGCATATGGAGGTACATATATCTCTTTGAGTTCATGTTTTTGTTTCCTTCAGGTTGATACCCAGAAGTGGAATTGCTGGATCATATGGTAATTCTGCTTTAAATTTTTGAGGAACCTCCATATTGTTCTTTGTATTGGTGACACCATTTTATATTCCCGCCAGTGGTTTATAAGAGCTCCAATTGCTCCATATCCTTGCCAACTTTCCTTGTCTATTTGCAACAACATAGATCAACCTGAGGGAGCTTATTTAAAGTGAAATAAGTCGGTCACAGAAAGATAGATAAATACTACATGATTCCCCTTATATGAGGTATCTAAAATAGTCCAAAATCACAGAAACAGAGACTAGGATGGTAGTTCCCAGGATGTGAGGAGAGGAGGGAATGAAAGTTCTTGTTCAGTGAGCACAAAGTATGATTTGTGTAGGATGCAAAAGTTCTGGCTGTCTGCTGTACCATATAGTGCCCGTAGTTAGCAGTACTATATCGTGTAAACTTTGCTGAGAGATAAATCTCATGTTAAGAGTGCTTATGAGACAGCAACAACAACTAAAAGTACAAGAGAACTCTGGGAGATGATGGATATGTCTGTTACCTGGATTATAGTGATGGTTTTAAGGATAGGTGCAGATGTCCAAACTCATCAAATTGTACATGTTAAATTTATGTACTTTTATACATCATTTATACCTTCATAAAGAAAAAGAAAGGAGAAAGAATGAGCAATCAAAAAATACTTAATATTCATGAGGCCCCAGGTACAAAATATCTGTGATATACTAAACATTGAGAATGCACTAAATATACATGAAATCTATGAAGCACTCATTATTCATGAGTACTTAATTGGTCAACCATTGGTGACACTCATACTGGTCCCTATGTCCTCTGCCTGAGAGATACAACTAAAACCCAAGCCATTCTGAAGGCTAACTGACAAGCTTCAGCAATGACCAAGCATACTTGTGTCTGTGATTCTCTAATAAAGGAAGTTTCTGTCATTGGTCAAGGGTAGCTTCTACCTATGGGCCCTCTTGCTAAACCCTGATATCAGAAATCACATCAGCATCAGGGAAAGCAGAGGTAGAAGAGAGAAAGGCAAGACACATGGCCACGGCATACCCCAGGATTCAGGTAGTAGGATCCTTGCATCTCATTTGTACACCGTCCAGTGTGTGTTAGCTTGCTGTGTTTCCTCCTCTTTTTGATTATGTGTTCTATGATTTCAGCATTTGAATTTAGTTTTTGAGCCTTTTTGCTCTCTGTTGGGATAACTTTCTTGGTGCTATACTTGAAGGCTGTCAGTACATTAAGGTAACTTTCCACACAACATTTGGCTTGCCCAGTATTCATAAACAAAACATCTGTGCTTTAGGTTTCTTATTTAACATTAACTAAATGGAGTATAATAGTCAGAAGAAATAAAATAATAGTGTACTCAAAACCAGCCTTGGAAAGAAAGGACTTTAATGCTTACCTCTTCCTGTTCTTTTTAGTATGAACTAGGGAAAAACCCTATACAGCTGATTGCATTTAAGTTGTCTGTTCCATTACTGGGAAGGATACTGCTTCTAATCAGAATCTCTTCCTATTATGTGTTTAATACAGATTTATCAGCATTTACATTCTCCATAATATTATACCTCAACTCTATTATTACTCTAGTCAAATTTTCTTCATAAACCCAATAATTTTCACTATCCACACTCTCCATGTTCCCAGTGTGCCATAGGTAGTTTTTAAAAGGACAGGGATTAGTGCCCTATTCCTGACTCACAGTCTTAATCATCCTATTATAGCTTGCAGTTGTCCTTATAGTTGAACTAAGAATTTGATTACTGTTTGTAATTTCTACATACTTGGTGTTAGTTTTCTATTGATGTCATGACAGATTACCACAAAGTTAGTGGCTTATAACAACAGAATGTACTATTTGAGAGTTCTGTAGAAGTCCTAGGCAGGTTTCACTGGGCTAAAATCAAGGCCTTACCAGGGCTGTATTTCTTTTTGGAGAGGGAATGGGCTCTGCAGCAGTCCCAAGCTTGGGCCATTTGGTCCAATAGGCCTTTGTGGTGTTGGAGGTGTCAGTAGTATGAAAGAGTCTGTCTAGAGTTCGTGGCAAGCTCCACTGAAAGAATCTCAGTGACGAGTTTGGGGGTTCCGGTGCATATGCCTTCTGCAATGGGCACTGTTGTTTTGAGAAGCCACCACTGGTGTGTTAGTGGGCATTGGTAGAGATGGAGTCTTGACTATGGAAGTTAAGTGAGGGTGTGGCCAGTACTGCCTATCACAAGCTACCTCCTGTCACACCCATCTGTTGGTAGGTCTCACACATTGGGCATACACATTAGTAATTCCCCTAATGTGAATGAACAGGGTGCACAACAGGAGCAAGCGTGAGCAGTACCAGGGATCAAAACAAGGTGCATGAGAAGGTACCCCAATCCTCATGGCATCCACCACTGCTGTGGCAGCATCTCTCCCTTAAATCATGGCTAAGGGTTTTTTTTAAGGACCAACTCAGGATATAGGTGCAAAATGGATGGTGGCTAAATTACCACTTAACTCAGGGGTGGCCTACAACATTGGTGACACTAGATAGAGAAAACCATTCTAATTAGCAGAGCTTCAGATTGTGAATCTGGTTATCTGCATTGTATCAAAAGAAAAGAGGCCTAAAGTTAGAATATATAAATATTGATTGGTAGTTTCAGTGCTTTGGGTGGTTGACAAGGGCCAAGAAGGAAAAGATTAGACAGAAGTACAAAGAGGTATGAGGTAGAAGCGTACGGATAGACATAAGAGAATGGCCGTAAGGTGCGAATATTGTTGTCTCGTATGTTAATGCTCATAAGAAAACATTCCTCATAGAAGAGGCCAGAATCAAAAATGACCCAGGTAGGGACATCTCTCACTAAACACTTCAGTGCTACTGTATTAGGCACATGAATAAAGTGGTCTTGATGGCAGAAGTGAAGACTATGTGCCCAAAAGCATTTGTTTCTACTAGCTGATCTACTAAAGCCAATGTAAAAGGATAAATAACCAACATTAATGCCAACAATCAGCCCCCATTTTGCAACAATCTTTGAGAAGACTGACGGGTCATTTGGTGCCAGTTTGCCATTTGACTCCTTTCATTCTGGAAAGGCCAAGAGTTTGTTGTCAAAAGAATAGGTAAATATTTAGTGTTTGGGTTTACCTTTCCTACTCTTCGGGTCCTAGTTAGTGCTGCTAATTAAAGTTTTATGGAGTGATGGACACACTGGTATGTGATCTCACATTATATTCCATTCAACTAACATTCCAGCAAAATAGGGATCTGCTTACCTGGGGCTTACACCATCCGATGCCATAGATGTCTTGTAGGAACATTCAGCTAAAATGTGGACTAGTATCAGTGAGTAGCTATAGAGGGCTGCACACTTTCCTCTCTGAACTAGAGCAGCTCTTCAAAGGAATGCCTTGAGGGATGCTTCAGAATGCTCCCTAGTTATGTCCCAGCTGGGAAAAAGGAACAATAGGCAATGTCAGAAATCACAACCAGACCCCCACCCTCTCTCCAGGCTTTCTTATAGAACAAAAGCTTAATTTGCAGGAGAAAAAGCAAGAACAGCTTTTACCTTACTGTACTAGAAACTCCTTTCAACTAGGAGAAGAAAATGGGGGTGGGGAGCTCTACCTTGGGGCAGGATAGGAATACTTGTTAAGTGCAGCACTACAAGTAGAAGAGGGATAGGGGCAATTGTGAAGGTCACACTCCACAGATTTAAGGAGGCTACCAAGACTGAGGCTTGCTGAGAACAGCAAAGAATGCCCTTCTTGCCCTCCTTCCTACCACCAAGGTAATGAACACTCAGTAAAGTATAGGTAGGAGAACTGAGAGATACAGATTCTCCTCAAGGCACAGACATTGAGAAGGGCTCCCTGGTGAATGAGCCCACATCTAAGCAGGAGTTATCCCTATAGGCTTGTGAAGTCTCTACAGCCCTGGGGGTAAAATTCAACACCAAACGTCAAACCCACCCCGCATTTAAAGAGATTAACATAAACCCCCACACTAAAGGGACAGGAGAAGGAAGATATACTCACCTCCAAGCCTAAGATAAACTTGCCTCAGAATCTGCTGTGCTATACAATATGTATGGCTTCCAACAAAAACTACAAGGCACTTGAAAAGTCAAGAATAAACAATCTGAAGACCCAAAGTAATTATCAAAACCAGCCTTACATATGACCAAAAGCTGGAACTGACAGGAGTTTAAAATAACTATGAATAACATGTTAAAGGCTCTAAAAGAAAAGTTAGACAACATGTAAGAACAGATGTGTAATTTTAATCTAGAGCTGGAAACTATAGGAAAGAAAACTAATGACCATACTTGAATTCAAAACCACAGTAACAGATATGATGAAGTTTTCTATATACATCATTTTTCAGATCTCTGAAGATGAAATTCAGTTGTTATATCTCCTTACCTTATACTTTTACCAGTGTAAGAACTCAGAATGATTTGACTGATCAAGTATTTTAAACTTATCTATATTTCTTTTGGATTGCCTGAGTAATAAAATAAAAACAAGCAAATCCAGTAGAAAATTTTACTGACTCAGCTGTGTTCAAGTGTGTGTGTGCGTGCGTGTGTGTGTAAATGTATATTTAACCTGATTACCTTAAATTTAATCAAAACACCTGAATTAATTTCTTCATAATGTCACTAATTTTCAGTGATTGGATTTGGGTATAAAGATAGGGTAAAGGTTTGTATCTGAAGCTAAGAATGCTACATATTCTAGAAATTTCTGCATATTAGAAAAGCATGCAGCCATTTAGGCAGCGACAATTTTGTGTTTCAGCTCCGACTAAACTTCCCAGGGAATTCCATTCAACTGAATTGTTCTTTGGGAAGACAACACTCTGTGATATAAAACAGCCCTCAGCAATTTGCTAAATTGCTTTTTCATTAAGCTATATTTTTAAAAGCATAAGCGATCAATTTGAGCATTTCTCCTCAGCATAATGCACATGACAAAATCAAGAAAATCTTGAATGACAATCCAATTAGTGTTCTGTTGAATAGTGGTATTAAAAAAACAATAATCATACACATTTTACCCACCAGGACTGCTGTTAAGAACACTATTTGTTATTTGTTGAGTGCTGACAGTGAACAGACACAGCCCCTGCCCTGGGGGCTTTACTAGAACCTAGACAGCCAAGGGGATCTGAATAAGCTATGCCAGTGAGTGTGAAGCTTTGGGGCTTATGTCCATTTATAAATTTCCCTTTTCTCTTCGTTCCCCTCCCTTTTATTTTTTTAATAAAACACTGTATATAAAGCAAATACATCTCTATAATTTTTTTCAGATTTCTCAATGGTAGTTTACATTAAACAAGTCACTTGTCAGTTTATGATAAAGTCCTTTCATGTTGTTTAAGTACAGATCACTGAAAGTCCATGACACCTTTTCACAGAGAAGGTGAGATTAAATCCATAAATATTTGTCATATAACAAAAAGATTTTAAGTGCACATATGATCTTTTCTCATTTTCAGAGAACAGGAAAGTATTTAGTTGGAGAATAGAAAGAAGAAAAGAAGGAAGGAAGACCTGTTAACTACACACTATTCATTCATAGCTGTTTTGCTGTCTTTGTTTTACCTGACAGCTTTTCTCTATGGTATTTGAGTCTTTTCAAGTGGATTTTGTCCTAGAGCAAGGTTTCCTTAAGAAAGTTTTTAAATAGCTTTTGAAGGAATCTTAAATATATACATATATATGTGTATTATGTATATATGTATATAAGTAAATTTTTTATTTAAGCTGGTAAATATAGTATAGAATTACACGATGAACATTTGGAAATCATGAATTTAATGTGATATAAATTAGTTGTTTAGATGAACAGAAATCCATTATTGCCCTTATGGAAGAGAACACCACCATTTTTCAGAAAGCAATTTAGAACAAAAATCAAGATCTAGCACATTTATGTATGCTTCAGAGATGCAAAAGCAGTTTATAATCTATCTTAAATTTTCATAAGTTTATTATCCTGAGATAACATTTGAAAGGCTTTTCAGAAACAGGAAGACATAAGTTTCTGGTTCTAATTTAAATAGTCATACGATATGTGACCTTAATGTAGTAAGAGGTATTCTGGCCAGGGTAGTTTCTTCTATGGATCAAGTGTATTTTTGTTAAATTGTAAAAATTTAAAACAAATGTCTCCCAAGCTGGAAAAAAAAAAAAGAAAAAAAGAAAACCTCAAGGGCATCATCAGTCATAGCTTTAAAACACATGCCCAAATAATTAACAGCTAAATCATAGTAAAGAAAAAAAATAGCTTTTCCTGAACAATTTGCAGTAGTTAATATTTAAAGTCTTCTCTTAGAAGGCAGTTGTTCTAGAATGACTGATTCTTTGCACTTCAATCAATAAACATTAATGAGTCAACTATGTAAAAGCAGAAATAAAAGAGAAGCATTCAGTACTTGTAATTTTTTCCTTTAAAAATTTTTGAGTAAATTTCTAAAGTTCTAGAGAACTAAATGACACAATAGAAGACATTACAAAAGTTTCTCTCTCTGTAGCTCTGTTACACTTAACATACATTCACCTGACTTTGATGTATTTCTGCTATTCCTTTTTGCATATTTATATGCATATATACACCACCAGACATCAGAGGAAATACTGTGCACTTTGCATTATGATTTACTTTTTAAAGTTTTTATGATACACTATATATCCTTTTCCATATTAGTAGAAAAAAATAAATACTTTAAAAAAGTAATTGAGAGGAATGCCTGGGTGGCTCAGCTGGTTGAATGTGTGGCCCTTGATTTCAGCTCTACTCATGATCACAGGATTGTGGGATTGAGCCCCTCATTGGCTCCGCACTGGGCATGCAGCCTACTTGGGATTCTTTCTTTCTCTTTTCCTCTGCCCTTCTTCCCTGCTTGTGTGCTCAATCTCTAAGTAGAAAGTAACTGAGAATTTTTTATAGTAAGATGTGCATTAAATTATTCAATCATTTGCCTAACAATGAACATAAAGCTTTCTTTCAGTTTAGTGCTATTGTGAATGGTGGAGCCATGAACATCTTTGTTTGACTTTCTTAGGTGAGTGGGCTTCTCTTTCTCCAAGAAACATCTCTTTCTTCAAGTGGGATTGCTGGATCAAAAGAATGTGTCATTTTAAATTTTGCTATAGACGACCAATTCCATTTCCATTTCCAAAGAGTGCTTATCACACACCATCTCAGAAACAAGGCAAGACTGCTCCCACCTTTCACATTTCACCTGCACTGACTCCTAGCACTTGTTTTTTATTTGGTGGGGGGGGGGGATCAAAAAATATCACAAGATCTTTTTGTAATCATCTGCATTACTCACCATAGTGGGGAAGCTAAGAAACTTCTAAATAGGATTGTTTCTCATTCATGTTTTCTCTTTTCTCAATGACTTATTCTGTCCTTTACCCATTTCTCTGCCTGATGGCTGGCATTCTTTTAAAATTAATTTATAGGAGTTCTTTTTATTTTATTTAAGATTTTATTGTTTAAGTAATCTCTAGACCCAAAATGGGGCTCAAATTTATAGCTCCAAGATCTAGAGTCTCATGTTCCACCAACTGAGACAGCCAGGAACCCCAGGAGTTCTTTTTATATTTGAGATATAAGCCCTTTGTCTTATTTACTTTGGACTTTATATTTTATAATACATACATTTTTAGATAATTGAAGTCAAATCTGTCGTTTACCCTTTCTATATTGCTTCAAAGGCTTTCCTAGCCAAAGGTTATTCAAATATGTAATGACATTTTTGCTACCGGCCTATCGGAGAATCAGCGGCAGTAGAAGCCAGATAGTCTTTAGTGAGGGAAGTAGGTACCGTGAGTTAATAAAGAGCTTCCATACACACCACCAGTGCTGTTCAGTTATATTCTCATTGATCAGTGATGCGTATGTAAAGAAAAAGGCTGGCTGATGTCATCAGAGAGGGCTGCTTTGTATAATCCTGGAATGAGCCCCTCTTTCACTGAGTGGAGTTTTGAGGACCATGCTTCTTTCTAGCTGGCTGGACAAAAAAAAAAAAAAAAAGGATGTGCTGCTTGAAATTCAGCATGATGTCCTTTAGGATGACTCCAGAACAGAGTTATTCATCCCAGGCACTTGTGGTTGGTGTCAGCAAACCACACCGAGAAGCCTATGACTGGGGCTCAGTTTGTTGCTCCTTAGTTATCAACTGGTCCTTGAGAATTTCCCATGAAACAGCAGATAAGGTTTGTGGGAAGGACTTTAGTGAGCTGAACACGCATGCTCATCTTCTAAGAGAATAGTTTATGAAAAATAGGACCCTGAGCACCAGCTTGCATGTAGTCCTGTATTTGCAAGTTCTCTTTGCTGAGAGTTTCTAGACAAGTTGAACTAGATTCCTTTCTCCCTTCTTTCCTTTCTCTGTCTATCAGCAAGTATTTACTAAACAACTATTATTTACCTGGTATTATTTCAGAATCTAGGTGATAGTGGTGAGCAAGCCATACCTTCCTTTGTGGTATTAGTATTCCAGAAGAGAACAGCACTTGATTCATGATGGGAAGTTTGGTTTATTTGAACATCTGCTATTCTGTAAGTCAGGTATTCAGTCTTAGTCATAGACTAGTAGAAAGCCAAGAACTTTTTTGAAGAAGAGAATACTTATTTGCAGTAGAGGGCATTACAGTGCTGCAGATAAGGGCTTCCATTGTGATTTTCTAATCCTGGCTTGCCACCACTCCATAAATGGATGAGATAATACAAACATGCGTGATGCCATCCGTAATTTCCTGGGTTTATAGAGCAGAGAGTCCGAGGTATTTGCACCTCAGTGAGATCGAGTGGAGAAACTTTGGTTGCTCTGAAGCATACTCAAAATATGCCATCCTTTGGATCAGCTAGTAAATAGGTTGGAAAGGTAAACTCAGATAAGGTGTATGTTTTCTCCAAAATCCAAAGATTCACAAAATGTTTTTCATACTGCTGGGGTGCAAGGTACAGTAAAATAATTCTTAACATTGAATGGGAGCTCCTGACATACCCCAACCTGCTGGACTCCCACAAACTTAGGTGGTTGGCCCTTAATCTCCCATTCTTCGATATATGTGCTTTCTATCCAGACTGGCTACATCATGTGCTCTGTGTTCTATCAGCATCATTCCTAACTTAAGGACAGACATTATATCCCTTGGAGAAATAGAAAATGTAAGATCTCTGTGGACCAATTACAAAAAACATTAGAGAGTAGACATAATCCAGTTAGAGTCTGTACTTTGTTCTCTCTTTCAGGTAAAAATAAAGTGTTTCTGTTGCTTTACATTAATAGGGACTAAGAAAAAATATTACCAAATCAGTAGCTACTTATTAGTTATCAGAGAATGTATTTATTTGCCTAAGTAAAAAGGCCACATCCGGAATCACAGTTAAAATTAATTAAATATGCAATGATCATTTATTAATTTCCAGGGCTTACCCATATTTAAAGTAATATGGGAAAAAAAGTCACCACCTTTGTATCTTCTATGTCTTCGATAAAGTCACCAATCTCAATAGTTGCACAGTAATTCAGGATTACTGGGCTTATTTTATTTATTTTAGAGAGTGTGTATGAGCGGGGGAGGGGGGAGGGNAAGTAGACTCCATGGTCAGCATGGTGCCCAACATGGGCCTCAAGCCCACAACCCTGGGATCACAACATGAGCTGAAATCAAGAATCAGATATTCAACTGACTGAGCCACCTGGGAACCCCCAGGATTACTTTGATTTATAATTTTGGTTTGGAGGAGGGTTCCAGTGTTTTCCATTTAGTGTCTTATCACGGTAGTCCTTACCCTGTTTGATAGGAAGCTAATGTGGGAGATCTGCCAGTTCTCAGTATTTCTATTTCTAATACATATTCAAGAAGTGGGGAGCACTAAAATCCACTTCCTCTTTTCCCGTCAACAAAATGTTAGGCAGTAATATTGCCTACCCTCCCTTGCATATAGAGATGGTCATATAATTAGATTTTGCCAAAAAAAAAATGTTAACAGGCATGATGTGTACCATTTCTAAGTTTTTTGGAAATGTGTCTGCCTCTTCATGTGTCCCCCCCTCCCATAGGCGGGGTCCAGGCAGCAGGGTTATGGGACAATGAAAGAGCCCTAGGAGAGGGACCTGGGTCCCAAAGTATAAGGAACTCCTGCCCAGACTGTTAAGAAGTGAAAAAATGTATTTCTACTGTGTTTCAGCCATTATATATTTTTATGCTTTCTAAACATAGATCAAATAATTTGTGTAAGTAAGCAGCCTATCCATTTCATTTCTAATAATACTGTGATAAATTAGAAATAACCAAAATCTCTATGGGTCAAGCAGTTTAGATGATATTGCTAGTAACCAGAGCCTCGCTCCTGAGGTTAGGTGCCTCTCTGTCAACCACGGTCCTCGCTGACCCATAAGGGTCACAGAGACCATTTCACCTGCAACCCACAAAAGAATTTTAAGCTTTGAAGGACACTCACTAATACATTTTCAGAGAGATATTTGTTTCCCAAGGCCTTCGGCAAAGGAGCAGCTTCTAGGCCATTGGAGAGGCAGGCGGTATACATTTCACTTGATCATTTCTCTCCCACATTCCAATCTCCTGCCTTTAGAGTTTCTTCTTCCCAAAAAGCCAAGTAAGTTCTAGAGTGGATAGAGGCTAGAGACTCTTTTAGTCTATTCATAGCCTCAAGAATTTCAGCAAGTACCTTGTCCTGACATTTCTGGAAATTCATCCTCTCATTGACCTTGTATAGGACCATTAGAAGCAGGTACCCCCCAACCCTCCCCACTTTTAAAATTCCATATAGTCAGTATATGGTTGCAGAAAATTCTAGCCTTAGTGTATACTTCATTCCAATAGACCAGAGACAATAATTTAAAGGGAAACTTTGTCACTATGTATCCTGGACTGACAGATTCCTACTGATGAACACCTATAGAATGTTCACTGCCTCCAACCCCAAGTCTGCACAACTCCTTAGATTTTTCTGAGGTTATTTTGACTGCAACCTACTCCCTGACAACAATTTAAGTTATGGTTCTTGCTTGTAGCAACAGCATTGGATTCCGGCTAGCTTTAGCAGAAAAGAGTTTAATAAAATCATGTCATGTGTAGCTTAATTAACGGGAAGACTAGAAAACCAAGCTCTGAAAGCAGGCAGAAACCCCAGGGAGCTGGGAAGCTTCATTATCACCAAGGCTCAACCTCTGGAAGAGCTGGGTAGGATGCCTATGCAGCTGGCTCGACACTGTGCAAACTATTGGCACTACCACCACCATAGCTGCTGGCCATTGCTGTGGAATGGAATTCCAAGTTGCTTTTCTTTCCTTTGTACCACTTGATTCAGTTCTGCCAGCTACGAACATTCACTTAGCTAGGCCAAGGTCATGAGCCTGCTCCCTAGTGGATAAGGAGAATGAGAACCTGGACTTCTGGGCTACTTCCCTGGGAACTGATGCCCTTCCATCCCAGCATGTTCTCAACTGAGGGATTCCCATGACAAATGAAGGGAGGTCAAATGATGGGCCGCCAAAACCTCAGCAAAGCAAATATCTCTAATAGCCCACTAATACGAAATTTGACTTTTATTTCAATTACCAGTCAATAAATGTTTCAGATTTTATTTGAAGTATTTTTCAAATTTTGGCTAATAAAGACCTTTGTGTCTCAGAATACATCTGAAAATCTTTTTTAGTCCACCTTCCTTCCTTCCTTCCTTCCTTCCTTCCTTTTCTCCCCCCCCCAACATTATGAAAATTTATAGTAATCATAGAAGTTTAGACATGAAAGGCATATCCCCATCTCATTTCAGCCTTTCTCCCACCTCTGGCAGGATCACATACAGATGACTTACCTTTGATTTCATTTGTTCACTTATTCAATAAACATCTATTGAGTGTCTAGGTGGTTGGGGCATTTTCTCTCAGATGCAACACTGCAAATGGTGTTGGAGTTGAGCATACTACTAACTGGAAGAAAAGACACTAAGTTATATCACACCCCGTGCTTTAAGACTTTGTGGCACTGCGGTTTTAGTCTTCAGATGGCCCTTACAGTGGTGATCTTTGCTACCTAGTAGGATGCTGCTCCAAGGAATGAGGTGGGAAAGTCCAAGGAGGAAGCAGCTGGGCCTGGATTCGTATTTCCTTGTTCTGCAATTGGAGTGTCCACAGGGGGTTGTGAATGATGAAACTCTCAGTGGCAAAGAAACTTCTCACGTGGCATGTGAGTGGTAAACGAAGAAGCCTTAAGGATCGTCTTTGTTGTTGATAAAGCTGAAGAACTTTATTCTGACATACTTTACTCTTTTGAGTATCCTCTTTTGAGGATTGAGGATTCTCAATTTTAGATTACAATCCTAGCCTCAATTGCTATGGAGAAAACTTAAAATACCTGTTTAGGTAGAACAAATTACTGTGTTGAGTCTTATTTAAGCTGCAGACAAACCTGAGACACTTCACGCCCATGTGTTGCATTCACAGATAAAATGCAAATCCCATATTCCCCCTCCTTGAAAGGAATAGCAACACAATGTTTATATGTTTTAAAAATGCTGTGAAATTTATATAACACATAAAAAATTTGCAATAATCTTTTTCATTTATCCGGATTTCCAAAGCTCATTTATCACAGCATAGAAATTGCCCCTATGATGTCTTGTTTCACTTTATCCAAAAGTTCAATGAAACTCTCAAAATTAGTTTTCATAGGATCTTCTCTTTCTGCTTATGTCTTCTTCCTACCCAGATATGTTATTTCTTCTAAAAAAAGAGTTCTTTGTATTACATAGATTTGAAAGATCAGCTTTCATCTTATTAACCATAGCTTGGCCCCTGTGTTGAGCAGGAAGAATTTACCTTGTCTCAGAAGCCAAGAGAGGGGGAAGGCTATGTACACTTCTATATTTTAATTTTGTCTGTCATATAGTATTATGCTGACTTTTGTCAATACGTTTTTGTTTTATAATAATCTCGGAGGCACACAGATAACAGTGACTATTCTTAGGGAGCAGAACTGTGAGACAGTTGAAGGGATTTGGGCAAGTTCAGATTTTTTTTTTAATGTTCATTTATTTATTTTGAGAGAGAGGGTAGGGGAGGGGCAGAAAGAGAATCCCCAAGAAGGCTCTGCAATATCAACACAGAGCCTCATGTGGGGCTCAATCCCATGAACCATGAGATCATGACCTGAGCTGAAATCGAGTCAGACGCTTAACTGACTGAGCCACCCAGGCACCCTGGAAAGTTAGATATTGAACCGACCATTACAAATAAATGGTAGATCAGGAACTTCTGTGAGCAGAAAGCCGGGTCCTACTATGGCATACAGCATTGAGACCCAGCTGGTACTTAGGATGCTTACGTGGAGAGAAGAGGAGAATTATGTGTAAAGAATAAGCAGGAGCTATCTAAGCTAACATGCAGGATGGGAAGGGACATGGTTCAGGCAGAGGGAATAGCAGTGTGGTCTTGAGGCTAGAGAAATCATAGTATGTTTCAAGAATTTAGAGAGGTCAAAATAAGAAGAGCAAAATGGGATGGAGCTGAAGATATAAGGACTCAGATGACACAGGCATTTAGGTTATGTTAAGGACATTGAATTTTGTTCTGTGAACACTGGAAAGCCACTGGAGGATTTCATTCCAAGCATATCATTTTCATTTGAAATCACCACTCCGTCTACAGACTGAAGACTGGATTGGGGTGGAGACACACTGAATGCTAGATGGGCACGTTGGGATTTGTAACATTTCCAAGGAGAGACAGCTGCATCAGGTAAGGGCTAGAAGTACTTGAGAGAGTATATGAACTCAGGAGCTCTTTAGAGGGTGGAAAAAAAAGTGCCATGACTTCATGACTGAAGGAATGTTGGTGACTAAAAAGATAAATGAGTCATGGGTGGCTTCCTGGGCTCATGGTCAGAGCATCTGGGTGGATGGATGGTGGTGGCTCTCACTTATGTGGGGAATCCTGAAGGAAAATCCATTTGCTGTTCGTATACTCATTGATACTTAAAACTGAGGCATTAGGAATGTTGCATATACATCTTAAGTCTTTCCTTAAATAGGTTTATTGAGGTATAATTTACATACCACAAATTTCACTGGTTAAGGATATAGTTTGAATGAATTTTGAAAAACAGAGTCCTGTAACCTGCAATGATGATGCAGGACATTTCTGTCATCTAAGAACGTTCCCTAATTCCCTCATCCTCTGTCCCTCCCCCCCCCCCCCCCCCCCNACCTGGGACTGATATGCTATCACTTTCCTTTTATCTTTTCTAAACTTTGACATAGAGGAATGTTTTTAAGATTCATCCGCATTGTCACATGTATCAGTAGTTTGTTTCCTTTAATTGCCAAATGCACTTCCACTACAAGGGTACAAGAAAATTGTTTAGCTTTTCATCAGTTCATGGACATATGGGTGGTTTTCAGTTTGGGGCAATTATGAATAAAGATGGTATGAAATGCAAGTAGTCTTGGGGATATACCATTTCTCTCAGTAAATATTTAGGATTGAATTGCTGGGTTGTATGATAAATGTATGTTTAAGATACATAAGAAGCTGTCAAGCATTTTTTCCAAAAATGGCTATACCGTTTTACATTTACCTAAGTAATTCATGAGAGTTCCAATCATTCCACATCCTAGCAAACATTTCATACTGCAGATAGTTGACATGTTCTCCAACCTAATGAGTGTGTAACATTATCTATTCATGGTTCTAATTTGTACTTAATATTTATTTCTGAAATCACTAATGATGTTGGATATCTATATGAAATAGGATCCCTTTCTCACCTCATCTACCAAAATTAATGTAAAAATGGATTGGATTGAATTTCCAGTGGGTAAATGTAGGAAGAAAGCCTTTAAAAGTTCTAGAAGAAAATGTAGGAAAAAAACCTGGATATTGGGCTGTGCATTAAATTTCTTAATTTGAAAGCCAAAAGATAAAATATCATGGACAAATTCATAAAATATAAAAATTAAAAATCTTTGCTCTTCCAAATACAATGCTTAGTCAATAAAACAGCAAGCCACAGACTAGGAGAAAAAAGGTTTACAACATTTTTATCTGC